>NC_090440.1:1166953649-1167589649 GCF_031143425.1 Pleurodeles waltl
TATGCTGTGAATAAACTACAAATGAGAGGTATGGTTCCAAAGATCTTGAGGTCAATAAAATAGAATGCGCCCTAACCGAAGACAGTCATTTGTGGCAGAACTTCACTGTGCAAGTGTTTTGCATTTTAAATTACCGCTTGATGGTAGAAGGCACATATGGTCTGTAGGCTTTTTTGCTATCTCCCTTTCTGCAAAAAAGGCCAAGATGGAGCGGTAGAGGGCAGCATCCCGCTAAACATACCGGAATGCACGTGTACCCAGACAAAATATATCAGTACTCAATAAACAAAATATACCTAATCAGCAGTTCATTGCTCCAATGTACACAACTGTATATAACCCTTTCCACATGCACGGCTATCATCAGTTATAAAGGCATCCAGGGCACCTGTAGTCACAGCAAACGTATAATTAATACATTTCACCTCAGTTGTGGTCATCCTTAAGTACAAGGGCAGAGATATGCCTTTCCCTTGTTTGCATTAAGAGACAGGGCACCAATAGAAAAAAGGGATTTGAGTGGAGTGCTTCCACCATAAACTTGTATCCCAACTTCCAGAGTGCAGCTGTGCGTACTCCCTTTTATTATCACCTTTCCAGATGCATATGGGCATGGTCAGACTCCTCCTTTCTGTAAAGGACATACTTCCTGTTTCGCTTTCATATCAGAATGCCTTAAAGCCTTACAGACTACTACCATAATGGCAACAACTAGATATGGCTTCCTCACAGATTCACTTGAATTGCACTTCTCCTCTCACAGATTGCACTTCAACGCATATGGCTAGGTCCTAGCGTGTATGATACATTAACACAGCGCTGGTCTCTCAAATACATGTGTGGTATATGAATAGGCCTCTCTAGTTTCCAGCTATGCACATGAGCTTTGTCACTTTCTCATATTCTGCAAATAAACTGCTGGGAAACCCTTTCTCCAATTTATGTCTACATCTATACAAATCAAAATCAACCCTCTGTGTCTGGGTGAGGGCAGTTCCGAATCACCACCAGTTCCAGGATTGTATTCAGAATTGGACTGGGCTTGCTTTTATGGAAGACTTGGAGAGCTGAAGCATTGCACACCCAATTTTAGTATAATACACTGAAAAATTGCCTGAATCAGCTATCACATGCAGGTAGCTTATTCTCACGTTTGTTCGAATAAAAATGCATGTGTACTATGTTGTTGAGATATAGCCAAAATGCTGATTCTGGTTGTCGCTGGTTACCACAGTAGAAAGAGACATTCCAAAGTGTTTTGCAATAAAACTGTATGGTATTTCTCTTATAGAGTCTGCAAATGAAAAAGACAGCAGTGAGTTGCATGCAGGGTTCTCTTAGAATGTATGTGAATTATTGGAAAAATGAAAACTGAGACACCACATTGGAGGAAACTAAATCATAAATAACCAATTTTAAGAGAAGGCAATTTTAAGGTAATTAAATAACTCAAAAAATTAAAGGAAAGATCAACTGACTATTTGCCAAGAGCCACCAACAAGACACAATACAAACCTGGCTCAATGACAATCTTGAACGCTTCACACCTCAAGTTTCACCAACTGCCAAATCATTTGGATTCACCCTGGATATCAAACTCTCCATTAAGCCACACATTACCAATACAAAACATACTGCTTTGTACCAACACTCTCTCTTTGAAATAAATTCAAACTTTTTCATTCAGAAAGTGACTTCAGACATGCTGTTTAGGCCCTTGTAATCTTGCATATGGATGGTGATAATGCCCTATTCTATGGCATCCCAGGCATCCCAGGCACCACATTGACACTCTTAATGGCATCTTACATGCTGCAACATGTTCTCATCCAGGGCGTAAGGAGATATGATAACATTACGCCTACCCTGATGAAACTCCATTGGTTCCCCTTGAAGCCCGGACTGTCTTAAAAACTAGCTGTGTCATTTACAAAACCTCCACAACCAGCAGCCCCACTTATCCTGCAGACAAACTCACCATCTCTGGTGGTTATAGGCACACCCAAGTTGAGAATATTGTCTGACTGCTAAAAAGTGTAAAAAAAGAAAAAAAAAAGAAAACTGGCCTTTTTCCATCTATACACTCAGGATCTGGAACCACATCCCTGTATCCATCAGCACCAACCAATGCTGCTGCAGTTTAAGAAAGACTTGAAAACTCGCCTCTTAAAGAACAGTACATCAAACTGCATTAACTGTCCAGAACTCAGCTTCCTCTCCCATTATTTGCTGACTTTAAGCTTGTCTTTGACCATGAACAACATTCTCCTGCATTTGGCTAGGTTTATGCTATAGAAGTACAATATATATATAGATTCAATAATTATTTTAATGGAAAATGTGAAAAGTCTTTAAACCTGGGTAAAGTGTAGGGTAGTACTGGGTTTTTTGGTTCAGGGATGGATGGTGTATAGGGCTGATAACGTTTTTCTAGCGATCAGGCATGGGCGGAGCTCAGGCATAGAAAGGGGTTTTGGGTTCAAGGATAGGTGGAGTTTAGAGGTGGTGAGGTTTTTTACAGATGACAAATGAGATGGGTTTAGGGATGATGAGGGGCTTTTAGGGTTCATGGATGGACAGAGTTAAGAACTTGTGAAGGTTTTTTTTAATGTTCAGTGATACATAGGCGTATATTTCTACTCGGTTTGCGACGGATTTGCATCTTTTTTTCATGCAAATCCGGTGCAAACATAACTCCATATTTATATTTTGGCTCTAGACATGTCTAGCGCCAAAATATTGGAGTTAAAGTCATTTTTTGCCTGCGGAAAACTACCTTGCATCAATGAGGTGCAAGGTAGGCATTCCCTGGCAAAAAATGACTCATAGGCCCCAGTGCCTTATTTATCCTCCTGTGCAAAATCATGCACGGGAGGAGGAAGGCCTTAAGTAATGGCACTAAGCAAGCTTAGCTCCATTAGTTAATGCCTGGGTATGGGCAGGCGTTAGGGGACCAGTGGGCTACAGCCCATAGGAGCCCTTCCATGCCCCCAGGGACACTCCCACCCACCTGCACTCACACCTGGAGGACACCTAAGGATGGGGGAACCATCCCAGGTAAGTCCAGGTAGGTATTTTAAATTTTTATTTCAAAGTGCCATGGGGGGGCCTAACTTGGGTCCCCCTACATGGCACTGTGCCCAATGGCCATGACCAGGGGACATAAGTCCCCTGGGCATGGCCAGTTGGCTGGGGGGCATGACTCCTGTCTTTAATAAGGCAGGAGTCGTGTCCTTGGGGGTTGTGCGTCAAAAAAATGACACTAGTCAGGTTAGAGTTATTTTTTAAAATCTCTACCCTGACTAGCGCCATTCTTTCACACACAACCTTGAGTTTTCCCTACACCTCCCCTACCCCGTTAGCGTCATGTATTTTGATACATAAATTATGTATGATTCCATAAATTTGGGGTCCGGCCGGGGTCTTGGAATGGCGCTAGCCAGTGCTATACTTTTGCACACAAAACTGCGCTAATGCAGTTTTGCGTAAAACAAGTATAAATCTGGGCCATAGTGTTTAGGACTGGTCAAGGGTCTTTGGAAGCAGGGATGGATAATTTTTAGGAGTAGCAAGGGGTTTTAAGGGTTCATAGATGGGTACAGTTTAGGCCTAGAAAGGGGATTTTAAGGTTCATGAATGGGTGTCTTTTAGGGATAACAAGAGTTTTTAGGGTTCGAGGATTAGTGGAGTTTAGGGGTAGAAAGAGCTTTTAGAGTTCAGGGATGGTTAATGTTTAGGTGTGGTCAAGGGTGTTTTAGGAGGGATGGGTGGTTTTTAGAGGTTATGAGGGGTCAGGGCTGGATGGTGTTTAGGGGTGGTGAGAGGTCAGCGAATGAAAAGCATCCTGAAAATAGTATAAATATGTAAATCATATAAATCCGAAATCATGTCTCCTGCAGTAAAGCACTGAAATAAATACCATTGACAAAAATGTTTCTGAAAGTTAGAACTGCAAACATTGCACCTATACCTTAAAGAATGTGCATGCAAAAGCCAATTTAGAAAAAAAGACAATCTATTAATTTGTTTCTATGAAATGGTAAATGCCATTCATCCTGCAAATTTCCATTAAATGGTTTAAGTGAAGTGGTTTCCCAGTAATGGTATTTCATAAAATCCTTTTTCAATAAAATAACATAAACCACCCTCTGAACCCTAAGGCTGTGTTCACTTGGCAAGTGACAGTCACCCTCCTCGCGTCTCAGCCTGGCAGGTGATGTGAGAGACAGATGCTGTGGCAGGCCAGGAAACCATGTTCCCTTTTTACTGGCAGAGGAATGGAATTAAGTCCTCTCCGCTGGTCCAGAATTCACCTGCAGCACCTCCCGAATTCAGTCCACAGTAGCAAGGCTGTGCTGAACTGGCCTATTGGGCACTCTGGTTCTGGTAGATAGGCCAGCTTGAAAGGACCAGATTGCTGGACATATATTTGTGCCCCTGGGCCATGATGGGGCCAACAAAACTGGATCTGTGGCGCTTTACTGAATGTCTTTAATTGTGCCTCTCAGTGGGCACCTAGGCTTTAGGATAGGAGTGGGATGGCAGAGTGCAAAACTACATACTAAGGTATGAAACTTGGGTCAAATCAATTTGGGCTTGCGGGTCTAAGAGGACCTCGAGCGGAGCCATAGCCAGCCATCGAGTTCGAACGTGGCCGGAACCTTCAGTGGCTCACCCACCTCGAGTTTAAATATGATACCTTCCCACACATGACTAATATACCTTGTTTCATTTGTGGTGGTGGGGCAGGGAGGTAACCTTGCTCCAAGGCAGTTGACCTGGCGCTCTGCTGTGCAGGAACAGCCATAAGGGGTTGTATAGGTCTATTGGCTATTGATTCCCAGCAGTGAGGATCTCCCCATCGTCAGAGCCAAACATGTGATAACTGCTGCTTCCAGGCCAGGATTCTAGTTTCAACGTGGAATTTATATTTGACAAAAGCCGGTTCTGGACAGCCATTCCGTTAATGCTCCTAATCTTCAGCTACACAAATCAATATTGCCTAATTAGTCTAAATTTTGTACCAAAATCGCCAGAGAGAACAGAAAGAAGACACTCTTGTACCTATCGAGGGACTCATTTCATTACACGTATTACTCTAGTCCATATCAACTCTCAAAGACCAGTGCAATTATACATTGATGGTCAGCACATACTTGCTGGTCTGTAAAGCTGTCTTCCCCAGTTTTGCGGATTTTGCTTTAGCCACCTTGCTTGCCTCTTGGTTGCCTGTGCTTCCAGGCTGAGAAAATAACCATTGAGAGTGGCATGTAGCAGCTTCAAGGTACTTTAATGGCTGACCTCCAACACCAGCAAAAGTTCTGTTTTACTGGATAAATATGTGTTTCGGTTTAACAAGAAAAATACTTTGAAGGCTTGATGAACCTTCTGCAAAAATGCGTGTAAATTACAGGGTATGGGGCAGACTTAAGAGAGCCTTGGGCCACTCTAGCGCTGCCCCAACATCAACATTTTGATGCTAAGACGGCGCTAAGGTGGGCTTTTTCCCGTGCCATATTTACAAAGCGGCGCAATGCATTGCACCACTTTGTAACCCTTTGCGCCACAATATGCATGCACCATGCATAATATATGCAAAGGGGACATTCTGGTGCAAGGAGGCCCGCAAAAAAAATTGACAAGATTTCAGCCCAGATTTAAGAGGGCCTAGCGCCTCAATGCGCCACACTACCTTCATATTTTAAATGCTAATGTGGCACAACAAGGCCAAAATCGTCGCGCCTGATTTACACAGTGGTGCAATGCAACCATTGCACCACTTTGTAAACCCTTGCCCACCATTATGCCTGGACCAGGCATAATGTACACATGGGGGGTGTTCCCCTATTAGGGGCGTAAAAAATGGTGGAAAGAAATCTAAAAGATTTCTTTGTGCCATTTTTTGCTGCATTTTTAAAGTCTGGACACTGCTGCATAAAGGGCCTCAATGTGCTGTGCAGGATTAGCATCAACATTTCTCATTCTAATCCTGCAAAGCACCAAACTAGTGTCAAAAATGTTGACGCCAGTTTCCTAACTACCACCATGGTGCGGTGTATCTTATATACGGCGCACACATGGTGGCATTTGGGTGGCGCTAAGGGCCGCATGACAAGTGGCTCTGCATTGGATGCAGCTCCACTTTTCTTAAATCTGCCCCTTCATTGCGCCATTTAGGCATCATTTTTAATGCGTGCTGAAAACAAGCATTAATCAATAATCAATGGGCCTCCTTGCACTTTGTTCCATTAGCTTCACAATTTTTTACACTAGTGCAGCAAAGTGCCACAATAGCGTAAAAAATGTTGACACTATTATTCCTAAAATAATATCATAAATATCATATCATAAATACAGCGCACACCTGGTGGCATTAGAGGGGGCGGGGGCCAAGAAAAGTGGCGCTGCATTGGATGCAGAGCAACTGTTCTTAAATTCGGCCATGTAATCCTCTTGGGTTTACTCAGCAACTGGTGATTCAGAAATCAATAAAAAATAGCCAAACTGGCTGGAGGCACAAATAAAAAGGGTATGCTATTGGCAATATGGGCCTGGTTTTGCAATACGGTTGTTTACTGAACAAATATATGTTTCTTAATAACTTGCAAAGTCGTCTTCAAAGTGAAAGCACAATTCTGTGTTATCAGCCCTAATGGTCTAAATAAAAAGGTCTTTACAATTGTCCTATTAATGCAGCTATTCTGGGTAAATAGAGACACCAGTCTATTACTGCAACTACCTGGAGTACCAACAAATAGCTCGGTCTACTTTTTTTTATTTTTATTAGCTGCTACAGTCATGTCCTCCAAACTCAGTTTCACAACATCTGGTCTCGTTTGGTAAAGGACACATTCTTTTAAATGTGTTACAGAAATAGCAACTGGGGGTCTCTCGCTTAGCTCCAGAGATTTCAAGAGAAAGGAAATAAATAGAATCGTAGTCAGGACGTCTTAAACGCTTCTTTGTCAGCAAAAGGCTAAACATGTATCAAATATGTTCAGCAGTCACAGACACTTTTAATCCCGGATGGAGCAGAATTGTGTCACGGATAAGCTTTGCGATGTATAACGTTTGTGAGGTGATCAAGCAAAGAACCTCAATAATATGACAAGTTTAAAAAAACATGGTCAGCTAAAAAAAATCCCTAAACACGACATTCTGTCACGTCTCAGTCTTGTTCCCTTTTTGTCATCTCTGTTTCCTGGCGGCTCCACTCTCTGATCAGTATACCTTTCTTTGAACAGCGATTAATGCTCCATCAGTCTCAGGTCCAGCATCTTGCTGTCCCTTCTGCGACTCTTCCACCGTGGGCTGTCTGTTTTTCTCCACACCGTTGTCCCAGCTCCACTTTGTAGAGTTGTGGGGCCACGCAATATGTAGGGGAAATAACGATACACGTGCAACTGGGCTGCGGTCACAAGGAGAATTGTGTCAGCGCAGCCCCAACTTTATTACGTAACCTCGGTTCCGCATTTGTTCAGAACGCGCTGAACCTGATACAACGTAAAGGAGAGTCCGGGTGGCTCTCTACATCCCTCCCATGTTTTACTTCACACAGAAGAGAAAAGAAGTATACCAGAAAACTAACAAAAAACGCAATAACAACAGAACAGAACAAAAAGATACAAAGTCCCGGGGATAACACCCCTCTGGTGAGCAGGCAGCGATGATCCAACGTTGCTTCTTGGGGACCCAGGGTACAGACAAAGTCTCTGAGATGGCTGCTCGGCACTTGGTTGGGGCATAGATGATAATGTCCACCTCTGGGAAGTGATTCTCCCCGGACGGCTTTTTCACCCGGAGGGTGTCGTGCACTGGGCACCGCTACCTGAGCCTCCTCGGTCTGTACCTCCTCAGCCGGGGGCTCAACCATCGAGTCATCGATCTCTCCTTCCTCCTCGGATGTGACCGACACCCCTGCCCTCTGGAAGTGTGATACGTTCCTGGTTACCTTCTGCCTGCCTCGTGCGGCTGTTATCATGGCACCACACACACTGATGACCTGCCAGGGTTCAGGCTCAAATGGAGTTTGCAATTTTCCTCCTGGCCGGCGGTTCTTCACTACCACAATATCTCCTTCCTGAAAGCCCCGGTATCGACCTGGCCGTCGTTCAGTGGCTTTCCGATTAGTGCGTCCTCTGCGCTGCTGAGTGGCTTCAACATCCAGCTCTGGAGATGTCCATTGAGGACCAGACGGGATGCAATCCCGAGGAAGAACTTTAAACATCAGTGCGGCCGGGACACACCCTGTCGTACTGTGAGGTGTCTGGCGATGAGCACCCAGAAATTGTTGTAGACATTGCTCACTGTCCACTCGTTGTTCAATGCCTATCCTGAGGGCTAGGTTTAAAGCTCGCATAAACCTCTCGACGTCCCCATTAGCTTGCGGCCAGTAGGGCATGACCTTGCGATGATGTATGGCTAACCCTTCCAGGTAAGACCAAAAATCCTGACCATTGAACGGTGGGCCATTGTCTGTTCTGACTTCATCAGGAAGCCCAAACATGGCAAACGCCTTTTGAAGCACTGGCCTCACATTTTCGAATGCCGTGGACGACACAACATCAACGACGGGGAACTTTGTGCAGGAGTCAATGCAGGAGTCAATGAGGACGACGGTCAGCCGCCCATCCGGGAAGCTCCCAAAATCCATACTAACTTTTGTCCATGGCTTCATGCTAGCCGGCCCAGTGACTACTGGACAGCAGGGTGGTTCCCCTGATGTGATGACGCATGAATGGCATCTCCCCACCAATTCATCCACCTGACTGTCCATACCAGGGAACCACACCTTTGCCCGCAATCTAGCCTTAGTTTTCGCAGTGCCGTGATGGCCTTGATGTGCTAGTTCCACTACTCTGGCCCACAAGCTCTGAGGCAGCACAATTCTCCTTCCTTGAAGAACCAGTCCCTGACTATCCATGGACAACTCATCTCGCACCCTCCACATCCCTTGCATCGCCAATTTGCATTTGTGATTGGCCACTTTAGTCTTTTCCAGGAAAAGCTTCCAATTCCTGTAACCCAGTGCTTCTTTGACCTAGTTTAGAACTGGGTCCACCTTAGTGGCGTCAACAATGTCTCTTACACCCAGGGCATTGGGACATGGCGATTGCACCACCATGTTAACAAACACCTCAGTACTCGCCTCGTCTTTCTCTTGAGAGTCATTAGTCGTGGTTGGGGATGGGTGGCAAGATAAATAATCCGCAGGGTTGTTCACTCCTGGTCGATACACAACGGTAAACCGATGAGGTTGCAGCAGAACAGTCCACCGCTCTATTCGTGGTGGCGCCAGACGAGGGCACCCGGCAAACAGTGCAACTAGAGGCTTGTGATCGGTCACCACCTGGAATTCTTTGCCAAACAGATACAGGTGAAAATGCTTGCATGCCCACCGAATCGCCAAAGCTTCTCTCTGTTTCAACCGAAGACAATGCTCTGCTGGCAGACGCAACTGGAACCCACTCCCGCGGGTTCTGCTCCTGAAGAAGAACAGCGCCAAGACCTACTGGACTTGCATCCACCACCACCTCCGTACGTCTGTGAGGGTTAAAATAAGCCATTGTTGACTTGTCTAGCAGCGCTGTCTTAATGTCAGCAAACGCCCTGTCTGCCATTGGGCTCCACTCCCAGCGATGCCCAGCTTTGGTAAGCTGTCTGAGAGGTTCCGCCATGGTTGCAAGCTGCGGAATGAACCTTCCACAATAGGTGGCCATGCCCAGGAAGCTTCTTACTTCTGTCGGGTTTTTCAGAATCGGTGCTTGATGAATGGCATCAGCTTTATGAGGGTCCACCTGTAGACCGTCTTTTGAAAAGACATAGCCAAAAAAAATCCACTGACGTCTGATAGAACGCGCATTTCTTCTTGTGGAGTGTTAACCCTGCTTCCGACAACCTCTGCAGTGTAGCCCTGAGATGTCGATGATGTTCTTCTCTGGTTTTGGAGTAAATGAGGATGTCATCACTCAAATTGATCACCCCTTGGACTCCTGACAGCGTCTCCCTAATCATGTTTTGAAATACTGTGGCGGCTGAAGATACCCCAAAGCTCAGTCTCTTGTATCGCTGAAGCCCCACGTGTGTTGAAAAGGTGGTGATGTTTCTACTATCGGATTCCAGCTCCAGCTGATGATACCCGGCATTGAGGTCCAATTTCGAGAACCACTGTGCTCCATTCAGATCCGCTATGATGTCATCCATCGTAGGTGTTATATGCCTCTCTCTTTTAATGGCCTTGTTGGGAAGGCGCATATCGACATAGAGACGGATGGCGCCAGGTTGTTTGGGCTTTGGTGCTATCACCAACGGCAACACCCATGGTGTAGGCCCTTCCACCTTCTCAATCACTCCTTGGTCTTCAAGTAACTGTAGCTCCTTCTCCACTGCTGGTCGCAAATGGAACGGAATGCGTTGGTGTCGGAGGGCAATGGACGTAACTCTGTGATCTATGTGTAGCTTGACACTTTTACCTTTGAGTCTCACCAATCCTTCAAAGAGCTGCGGAAAATCATTAACTAGGCGTTCAGCGTGGGAGTCATATACTTGTCGCGCGAGAAACACTAGTTCTAGCTCTTCCGCTGTGTGGCACCCCAACAGAGTACCTCGGTCTCCAGTCACCACATAGAAACTGGCCTGTGCTGACACCTGCCTGCTGGACACTGCCACTTCCACTGTGCCCTTCAGAGGAAGCGGCTCACGGCCCCCATAGTTGTATATTTTAGTGGTAGTCGGGACAAGCGATGGTGTTGGGGTCAACTGCTTGAATAGAGTCTCATCCATCACATTTACCGATGCTCCTGTATCTATGAGCACCGTCGCCGACTTGCCATTGATCTGAATGTTGCTCATCGGTGGTGGTTGATTCTTCTGCTGTCTCCCACCAGTGAACGAGATCACAAAGATGTCTTCATCCTCATCTTCCTCGAAAACTGGAGTTCCTTGAGCCGTGGTTTCACCAGATTCATCAGTCTCTTTGGTTACGCTTCTGACCTTGGTGTCCCTTCCTTTCTGGCTTCCTTGCCAGCCTCTTCCTGACCTGCACACTTTTGCAAAATGATTGTCTTTGCCGCACTTATCACACATTTTCCCTTTCGCCGGGCACGCCATTGGTGGTTTGTGTTCATACCCGCAGCTCCTGCAGGTGCGCGCCCTGTCTGACAAAGTTTGTTTTCCGTCCCGGCGGTTGAAGAGTCTGGATAGAATCTATCTGCTCTTCTTTCACCTGGACCGGACATGTGGTTGACGCAGCGGCCAGTGATTGTCCTCTTACTGCCGCCATGGCATCCGCCCGCAACGCCGATAGTTCGTGTGAACGAGCCAAAACCAAAATGTCATCGAGGGGCATGCCTTGCTGGCGTAGGATGAGCTTCCTTTGTGCGTTCGATCGGCATCCTTGAATAATCTGTGCTCTAATCTCTTCTTGTTGATTGAGGCCTACGTACGAGCTTGCTAGCTTTCTTAGTCGTGCATAGAACATGTCCATTGACTCAAAATCCGTTTGCTGAGCCTGCCGAAGTTTGAAGCGTTCAAAGTCTGAGTTCAGCTGTGGGTCAAAATGCTTGTTCAGGGCTTCCACTGCCGCATTGAAGTCTGACTTATCACCTGTGTTTGGGAGTGCATTAAACAGTTCTTGTGACTCGTCTCCTCCCATGAGCAGCATGAGAGATCTGCGCACGGCCCGTCTGTCTCTCTGGTGGCGCAGAAGTAGTTTTCCAATCAGTTTAACCATAGGCGCCATCTCGGCGATGCTGTGGCCGGATCAATCAGTTGGCTAAATGGGGGCAGCGGGGTGACTGAGTAGTGAGCACTGGCGCCTGCTTGCACAGGCAGCTGAGGGTTTTCTTGCTGTGGGGCGCTCATGGTATCTCACGTTATGTAGGCTTTACTGTAGTATTGCAAGTTCTTTCCTTATATTTCCTCTTTAACGACAGCGTTATCTTTATGTCTCTTTTTTTTTTTCTTCTTAGGGCAGCCCTTAACTGTGGTTGTTAATATAGAGAGAAAAACTTTTCATTACTAACTTTTTTTTTTCTTAATTATTGTTGTTAATATTAAGATGAAACACTTTTCATTACAAACTTCTTCGTTCCTTGCCCGGGGCTCCTGCCACTCTGGCTCCTGTGCTGCGTTCCCCTCCCTAGCTTGAGCGTCACATTGTCTGACAATGGGGCGTGCACATGTGTGTTTTTCAATCACGCACAGCCACCGCGTGGTGTTGCCAGGCCTCCAGGGTAGAACGCTGCGTTATAACCAGCACCGGAGGTGAGGCGTCTTTTGATCTTTTATTTATTTATTTCTTTTGCTTGCCGCGTGCGCCGTCCAGGCCGTGGCAAAGATCCACTAAGCACCAGGCTCAGCTGGGGAACTCACCCGGACGGGAGGCGGGGCATACCTCCTAATGCAGGTCGCGGTGCGCCTCTCCAATCTGCAGCCAAGCGCATCCTGGCCACACGTTCTTCGGCTTTGGAATGTGGAGTGCGAGGGCACGGTGCCGGTCAAGTTTTCTGGTGCTCAGGGCTGTTCACCTGCGACGTGGGAGTATCGGACACCCGCTCGTCGTCATTGTAGAGTCGTGGGGCCACGCAATATATAGGGGAAATAACGATACACGTGCAACTGGGCTGCGGTCTCAAGGGGAACTGCGTCAGAGCAGCCCCAACTTTATTACGTAACCTCGGTTCCGTGTTTGGTCAGAACACGCGGAACCTGATACAACGTAAAGGAGAGTCCGGGTGGCTCTCTACACACTTCACTCCTTATTACTGCGGTCCTCATTACTGTAGTCTCACACCTCAGGAAGTCTCTTTTTTCTCTCCTTAACTGGCTCAGATCCATTTCCCTCTCTCTCAGTCCTGTCCCAACTTCTAGTCTCCTTACCAGTGCACACTCTTATTTTGTAATGGTGTTTTACCACAGTTCACTAGGTTTGCTTCACACTACTTGCTTGCCTCACTGGGACTGCCCTTCCACTCTAATGTTGTCTCCCAATGTATTCTCTACTGTATCCTGCGAAATCTAAGAATGATGGGAAAGGGGGTGAAGTGGCATACCCATAGCAGCACAACTCCCCGTCCTCAAGGTTGCGCATTGCAGAAGATGTTCTATGCCTAGCCTTTCCCAACGATGTACCAGGTGCAAGGTGAAATTGGTGCCTTTCTGAGGGTAAAGAGAGTTGTTTATATCTATGAGTATACAGCGAGGGAGTTATCTATATTAGTATAGTGTGAGATAATGTGAAAATTGTGCATATGTTATTGTGCGTTGAGCAGTGTGCCTGTTTGTGTGCAGGATGAAATGTCTGCCTGTTTGCATGCGGCGCAAGGATTCTCCTTCTTGAATGAGGGGTGCACCATTATGAATTTGAAGTGAGTTATGTGCCTGTGTGACTGCTGGGTGAAGAATGTGTCTGAGTGCAGTGTCAAGTGGTGTGTTTTGTCATTGCAGCGTAAGAGGGGTTCCTGTGTGAGTGTAGGGTGAGTGGACAGCCAGTGAGTGAGGGAGAGAAGTGTGCTTGCAGAGTTAGCGATGAGCATTTTGATTCCAGATTGAGTGGCATGTATGGTGCCTAAGTGCAAGGTTTCAACGTGCATTACAAGTGCAGAGAGAGGTACATTAAACCCAGACCTACTGGTATGGTCAATGCTTATGGTGATTTTTACTCGGGCCTGTTAGAGCCTCAGACCTTAATAAGTAAACTTACAAGGGGACGCGAATAGGTCGATGAACCTTTTGACTCACAATTAAGAAGTTCTTACCATAACTCCAGTATATGATCAATAATCAATACATAATAGTCAATAGTCATTGGTAATCAATAAAATCAGTAATCAATGGAGTCAGTAATAGTCACGCACCATGACCCTTCATTCATGAATAACCACACCTTCAGTAAAAGTTTAGAACATTTATTTCCTTATATATTAACAATGCTAAGGTCATGTAAATTAATCTCAAAAGCAAATGTAACACATACAGAAACATCACTGGTTATCCAAAACGGCAATAGAAATGCAATATAATCAACACTTGAACTACAACACATTCTAAAGTCCCGGAACACACTAATAGCAGAGTCAGCTGTGACTAGTTATGACGTACATAGAATTCAGCAGAGGAACTCGTCAAACATTGGGATCCTTAACTAACATCAGATTAGCATCAGCATGTTGTGCTTTATGCAAAACAATTTGGTAACACAAATTTGGAAAAATATCTAACTATGATAGAGCCATAGACAAAACAGCGCAGTTGGTACCTAGAAAAGAAAAGCAAATATGCCTAATAATCACGTTTCAGGATTATACCTTTCCTTGGTATAAGTCAGCAAAGCAGAATCAGTCTTCGTGCTCAGGACATCAGTCAATCAGCAAGGCATCAGGCTTTCGGTCAGGAAATATATGTGCAGAATGACTTATGAAGGCAAGGGCAGAAAAAATTAACTGTCTTCTCTCAGAATGTGCATTGTTATAGAAAAGTCACCTAAACTATCCCCTAGTTCCCTATTGGTCAGTTAATCGTATGATCACACTCTGTCCAATAAAACTATTATACCAAATCTATGAATTGTAATATTTCTCCGTTCTCATATTGTTGATTGGTTTGTCTTGCGATGTTCTCATCATCCGGCTTGTCAGGTAACAATATGGTTGCAGCTTCTACTCTGGTCAGTATCTTCATTGTTCTTGTCCTGGGAACGTCAGTCTCACACACATTACACATACAATTTAGCATTAGCATGAAAATCATCTCCTAGCAGTTGGTTCTCAGGAAAAGCTTCCATTATGAGCACTTTTAGACAATACAATGGACATTTCACAGTTAATTCACTTGGTCAGCATTTTTATTAAACGCTAAGAAATACAGCTTCTACAGAAGGCCTGGCAAAATAGGCCAAGACACTCGCTAAGTTAAGGCCTATAATTAATAAAGCTAAAGCATACTTCATAGCTCTCAATATGACATATTACTGCATGAGTCTAACACATATTCAGTATTTCATAAGTATGAATTATTGATTAGTACACCTTGTTAACATTGGTGGCCATTCTTCGTAATCACATTTTCAAAAGCGTGCATTATTTTTCTAGGTTATTAAAAAAACATAAACATTAATAACTTTTATTAAGACGCCTGCTCTAGCAGGCCCACTGCTCTAAATTATAAAAGTTATTCCGGAAAAATGCATTTGGGGGTGTGCATGTGAAATCCTTCTGTTAGATTTGCTCCAATATATAGCTCAAATAACTGCACACAGGTACACAAGGTTTGGCCAAATGATAAAGGCCCATATTTATACTTTTTTTGCACCGCATGTGCGTCATTTGTTGACGTAAAGGTGGCACAAACATACAAAATACAATTATATTATATAAGTTTGCACAGCTTTTTCATAAAAAAATTATGTAAATGAGGCACAAATAAAGTATAAATATGAGCCATAGAATTTGCGAGTGTGGTATATATTTGAGGTGTGGTGTGAATCTTATCAGTTCGGTGGAAGATGTTTGTATAAAAATTAAACCTTCACTGCAAAGCAGATCTGGCTTTAATAGAGGTGGACTGCTAGCATCTGCTGGGCTATTTGTGTAGCCTAACTATTTCATTTTTCATAGCTGTGCAGTATCTGGGGGAGAGGTAGATTACAGTAAACTATCGCCTAACCCCACTAATAATGTAGTATCTAAGCCTTTAAGGAAGGGTGGAGCTATTTGCACCTGTGAAACCTGTAAATAGTCTATTCAAGTCCCTCTAGAGGCAACAAAGGTAAGAAACCAAGACATCAGGCCGGCAGGGTTGGGAGAGACAAAAATGAAACAGAAGGCATTTCATAATTACAGCTTTCAGTATGCCTTAATAAATGCTACGTCCCTTCCCAAACATAAACAGGAAATCTGCGAAATGATTGATAATTGGCAGATTGATTGTCTATTTATTACTGAAACCTGGGGTAAAGTAGACTCGGACCCAGACTTTATTGTCGCCTCTCCACCATGTTTTACCTTCCACAGACTTGATAGACCTCAGAACAGGGGGGGGGGGGTCTGGCCATTATCTATAAGTCTACGTTGGCATGCACATGCATTAGTTCTTCGACAGATTCATGTGAGGCAATGACATTTATCATTTCTCAAAACAGTGGGGTACTACTAGAGGGGCTGTTGATATATCGTCCACCGGGACTGACTAAAATTGTTTTACAGTCTTGGCCTAAGTTGATAGAACCTATGGTTCTGTCTGCAAAAGCTGTGGTATTGGGCGATTTTAAAATGCACTTTGATGAGACGTCAACACCTAAGATCCGTGAATTTGTTGACTTTATGGAGGCCCTGGATTGGACCTCCAGAGTCTCGTCGGCCACCCATATTGCAGGGCATATTCTGGATGGGGTGTTTGCACGAGCCACTCAACAGGTGGAGGTAACCATGATACAGTTGAGTTGGACGGATCATCATCTGCTGAAATTTAAACTCACCTCAAAGAATGTTGGGGCTGCTAACATGGAAACGAACAAGGTAGCCAGGATATGGAAACAGGTTAAAGTAGAGGAATTAGGCCCAGCTTTAGAAGCTGGTTGGGATAAGGCTAAAGCTATGGCCTTGCCCCTGATTGATAGCTTTCTGAAAGGAGTGGAAATGACCATGGAAGAAATGGTACCCCCGTAATTAGAAGGCCCAATAGTCAGAAGAAACCAGGTCACCCTTGGTTTACAATATATCTCAAACTCCTTCAAAGAAAGTATCGACAGCAGGAAAGACGGTGGAAACTTAATCCAGTACCTGATGAAAGGGTGGCCCTTACGTCCACTCTAAAGGCTTATAAAGCAGCACAATTTATGGCCAAATCTAAATTTTATACTACCAAAGTAAAGGAGGCTATTAATGCCCCCAGGGAACTTTTTAAGACTATTAAGGCCCTAACTGTGCCCATGAAGCCGACTGGTCTAGAAAACTCTCAGGGTTTCTGTGACAAAGTTGCTTTTCATTTTGAAAATTAGATATTGCAAATACATAGCAACTTTGATACCCAGATTATTCCCGAAGTATTACCCCCCATGATAACAGAGAGTGCCACAGCAGATGACCAGTCACTAATGTCATATTTCCAACCCCCTTTCATGGATACTATTACAAAGAAGATTCTTGAAATTAAATCAGGCTCCCCTCTGGATCCGTGTCCTCCTTCCATTTTTCACTTGGTTCCGGATCTAATGGCACGAATGTTGGTCCCCATTTACCAAGAGATAGCTATGTCTGAGGAGTACCCATCTATCTGGAAAGAAACGATAGTAGTACCCCTCAAGAAAAAAACAGAGGGGGATAATCAGGACATGAGTAATTTGCGGCCAATAGCACGTCTCCCGTTTTTGGCAAAGATTCTAGAAAAATGTTGTACTCTGAATTGATCGAGTTTTTAACAAAAGCGGATGCTCTTGATATCTCCCAATACGGGTTCAGAAAAGGGCATAGTACTGAAACTGCCCTAATCTCATCCTCTGATACTATTCGAAGGATGGTTGATGAAGGCAAGGGAGCCGTTTTGGTTCTTTTAGATTTATCCGCTGCCTTCGACACTATCTCTCCCACACTATTAATGTCCTGTTTGCATCATGTGGGTTTGAGGGACAAGGCGCTTAAACTTTTGAAGTCTTTTCTTACAAATAGATGGACCACAGTTAGCTGTGGTGATTTCAAATCTAGACCTTATCTTCTGCCATGTGGGATTCCGCAGGGATCTTCCCTCAGCCCCATATTGTTTAATGTGTATGCAGCGCCTTTGGCTAGTCTAATTCGTACTTTTGGTTTCATTCCATCTTCCTATGCTGATGACTCCCAGTTTATTATTCCTATTAATCAGCCATGAGAGGGGGTTGCAGATCGGTTTAGTAATTGTATGGTGGAAGTGAGTAAATGGATGAAGACCAATTGGCTAAAAATGAATGCCACAAAAATGAAGTTTTATGTTTTGGACCTGGAAAGAATTTATGGAACTCACGGTGGTGGCCCTCTGAATGTGGTAACTGCCCTGTGCCCACTACTGTTACTAGAAACCTAGGCATCTTGTTCGACGAACATCTGTCTTTTAAAAAACAGATTAATCATGTGGTAAACATCAGTTTATGGTCAATTAAAATGCTCAGAAAAATCTTCCCCTATCTGTTACATGAATGGAGAGTATCTGCTATCCTGGCATTGGTAATGTCCAAGATAGACTACTGTAATGCACTGTTCCTTAATCTGGATAAGGGGCTGATAAAAAGACTCCAATTAGTTCAGTATTCCGCTGTCAGAGCGGTTCTTAAAAGTCCCATGATGTATATCAGTTAGAGAGAGTCTTAGGAAATTACATTGGTTACCAGTGGCGCAGCGTATCCAGTTTAAGTCGCTCTGTCTTACTTTTAAGGCAGTTCATGGAATGGGACCACAGTACCTGACTTCCAGACTCCTCCTGCATGTACCTAAAATAAGCTTGAGGTCTTCCCAAGCTCACTTGATTCAGGTCCCTCCCACACATAAAGCCAAATGGGGAGACAAAGCTTTTACAGTAGCTGCAGCCAGACAATGGAACTCTCTCCCACAGAATATTAGGCAAGAATCAGGTTATATGAAATTTAGGAAAATGGTGAAAACTTGGCTCTTTCCTCGTTAATGTTTTGGTACATCAAGATCAGGGTCTTTGATTTAGTTTGTTTCAGTTTCTTCTATTGGATGTTTTTCTATCTTCATTATTTCTGTTATTTTTCTTATCCTCTGTCTATTCTTTACTATGTGCTTTCTTCCCAGCGCTTCAATGCTCTTTGAGTAGGAACACGCTTTATAAATCTCGAATTACATTACATTACATTCCAAAACTCGGGGTTTAAAAATATCCTAATTCACTGGAAAAATGGTACCTGTGGGCTGTAACCTTGAAAAACATTTCACCTAGGGCCAGTCCCTGCATCCAACCCCTTGCAGTCAGCCAACTCTATGGCACACGTTCCCAGAGGCTATACATGGCATAGGGTTGGCTAATGGACTGGCCTTGCGTCAAAACCCTGCTGGTGCCATAACTCACCCTTCTGCACCCAAGCTATGTGCATCGGGTGGTTGTGTGCAGAGCATCAATGCCATTTTAGGTAAGGCAGGTCTACTGACTTTCTCAACGGATCAAAACATCAAAATATACAAAGTGGGCCTTTAGGCTTCATGAAGGGATCAGGATAGCAACAAATATAAAGCATATGTAATGTCTTTGTCCAAAAATTACCAGAATAGAATGAAATGTGTATTTCAATAATTCACACAGTGCAATGTTTAATAAATGTGATTGTCATAGAAGATGCAATATAGCTTGATTTTAAAACATGCATCAGTATGTCTAGAGTATTTTCTTAAACATTTATAAAGATACAAAGTGCAGCCATAGAACCCACCATAAGGGAGCTCTGCACTACAGCTGAAGATCATAGAGCTCCAGTTAGGAGTACTTTCAAAATATGGTAAGCTCCCCTGGGTTCTTGGTTTTTGTTAGTTCAGCTTTATTTCAGCATCAAGGCTATAAATGCACCACACATGCAAACAATAAATATTCATAACACTCCACTAGATAAAACAACAATAAAAAATCTAAAATAAAAATCTTACATTAGTGTTCTCCATCATTGCGAATCCCAGCTATGGAGTCTCGACTCAAGAAGGTTCCTCATAAAATTACAAATCAATTATATTAAATAAACAGTGCAAGATACAGTACTGAAAAAGGTAGCTGCCAACAAATTAGATGATAAAAAGGAAAGTTTGAAGAGAAGTTTAAGACTTGAATAACTAGATCCACTAATCAGGACCTCGCTATTCAACCGATTTGTTAAAAACATAAAACTTTTTTCCATAAGGGATAGGTTTAAAGTTTAAGCATCCTAGTACAACATAGCCCTTTTGACACATCAGAAGCGCTATTGATTACCTAACAAAACAACACAACTAAAAACATCAAAAGCCTGGTCCCAAAAACCCATCCCAGAGGAGTAGGGCAATGCTGTCACTCATTCAGTTCCCACTGCCTAACCACCATTGTCCTGATGTACCATATATTACCAAATAATTTTGCAAATGTGCAGGCATACATAGGGTTAGGGATCCAACCGCAGAATTCTTAAAGCATATTTGCTGTTACGCTTACCTAAAACTCTAGCAACCAGTTTAATCCACTTCATACATGGGACTTCGTATGCTCAGTAGGCCAAAAAATATGACCAACTTATTCCTTGACGAACTTGCAGCAGGGACACAAAGATGATGCTACAGAGTTTGATGCCCAGCTGCACGTAAAAGACCTCGGCAAAGGGGGCCAATTCTTAACTGTAAATACAATTTCCTAACACAATCAAAGAGGGATGGGGAGATTTTACAAAGGCCAGTATACAGCCTCCCTAGATACTGAATTACTACAAAATGGGCACACTGTTCCTATAGAAGAAAAGAGACAAGGGGCCCAGGTTCAAAGAGGCACTTCTTAAATTAGAAGAAAGAGCCCTCACACACCCAATGGAGGTCATGCTTCATCAAAGGGCCAACTCCTCGTCAGGCCGGTGCTGCAATGCCTGACGGGCCCCACAAAGGGGGCACTTTACCGGAGTTCTTTATTCAGAAGTGTGTGCCAGGGTAGGAATCAATTTAGACCTATCCTCCATAAAGAGCAGGAGAAAAAGGAAAAATGTAATTGGCTCAGGAGCCTCTGAACAACTAGTTTAATTGGTGTGAAGGCCCTAGGTCAAGGTTAAAAATGAACAGGAGTGGAGATGGAATAAGGTTCCACCACTCAACTAACAATATCAGCTTAAAAAGGGTAATTTCCTTTTAGCTGGCTATCTGGTCAACATGTTTCACGCTCTAAATGTCTCTACAGATCGTGCAGTGCTTCATAAGGACCTAAAAAATGGAAATAACTCCTAAGCTGCAATATATACACTAATGAGGTTAGTTTAGAGAATTACTCACATAACACGCTAAACTACTTCCAACCTAAGTAGGGGAACCCTCCCATATTAGGAATCGGGTTCCTTCGGACAATGCGGACTTTACGACCAGTGACGCTAATTTGAAGCATGGTCTTCTGCTGAAGACCTACCCGGCCGCCGCCGTCCTGGAAGTACAACGTCCTCTCCCTTGGTTCCAAAATTAAATCTCGATAAAGCTTCAAGACACTGATGGCTTTTAAGTCCAAGCATGAGCCTGATAACGGGATTCTGCCTCCAGAGACTAAGGGGGTATATTTATACTCTGTGCTAAATGTGCATCAAAAATGTTGACACACATTCAGCGCAAACCTTGCCCCATATTTATACAATGACGCCCAACCCCGCAAATGCCAAAATTCTACTGTGTGTGTCATTTTCTGGATGCGGGAAACCGCCTTGCGTTAATGACATGGAAGGTAGGATTCCCATCCAAAAATGACTTTAAGACCTGTGCGCCTTATTTATACTCCTGTGTCATTTTGATGCACAGAAGGGGGTGGGCCTTAAAAAATGGCGCACAGCCTGATGTGTGCCGTTTTTTAACACCTGGGTGAGGGCAGGCATTAAGGACCTTCCCTGCCCCCAGGGACACCCCTGACACCCCCACCCACCCCTGGAGGACACCCATGGATGGGGGGACACAACCCAGGTAAGTACAGGTAAGTTGAGGTAAGTATAATTATTATTATTTTTTTAAGTGGCATAGGGGGGCCTAACTTGGGCCCCCCTACATGCCACTGTGCCCAATGGCCATGCCCAGGGGACAGAAGTCCCCTGGGCATGGCCATTGGGCAAGGGGGCATAACTCCTGTCTTTGCTAAGACAGGAGTCATATCAATGGGTTTGTGCGTCAAAAAATGGCGCAGGTCCAGTTTGAGCCATGATTTTTTACTCTAACCTGACTTGCACCATTTTTTGACACACAACCCCCATTTTTCCCTATGCCAGCTAACGTCAATCCTTAAATAAGGCACCCGCCTGGTGCGTAGGAATGACGTTAGCCGGCGGTAAATTTTTTGGCACAAACCAGCGCCGGTGCTGGTTTGCGTCAAAAAGTATAAATATGGGCCTAAATCCGCCTGCTGGACCAAGGCCTAAAAACACCTCTTCAATTGGGCCTTTGAGGGTATTGATTCTTGTTGGTTAGAGTCCCAGCCAGCCTGAAAACCTAAGGCTGTTAGCAGCTTCTTAGTGTTCGAAAACTATAAAATCTTGTCCTAGACGTTGCTCCTAAGTACCTCCCTAAAAGCCGCAGCATACTGATCAAGCTCCCACATAGTCAACAGCCTTCTCCAATATAGCAATGGTTGCAGCCTAGCCTTGTCCCTGATGGATTTCCAACCCATATCCAATTTCAAAGATATGAGGAGGGTGCTAGCAGGTAGTTTGACAATGCTCCACACTGACTAGCTCATTTATAAGAGCAAACCCCCAAAGCTCAGTGCCGTACAATGCTCCTGCCATCACTTTCCCCTCATAGATCTGTTTGGAAGCTGTTACTGGTTTAGAGCCGGAGGCTTATTTTCCAGCAAAAGAAAACCAACTACTTGTCTCAATTTAGTTCCCATTTTGTCAATATGCAGTTGCCATGTCATATTGTTTGAAAGCTTCATATCTAAATCATCAAAAGTATTGACTCTGTAAAATGTCACCTCCTCTAGTGTCAGCCTCTGCCTAAAAGATCTATGCGGATTGATTACCATGAATTTCGACTTGCTACTATTAATAGCCAAACCCCGTGATTTACAAAATTCTTCAAACCTATTCCACAGCCATTGAAGACCTGCAGAAGTTTTAGCCACCACTAAGGTATCATCCACATACAAAAGAGTTGCAATCTTATGCTTACCGATTGAGGGGGCGTCTGCCAATGGGATAGACAAAAAAGTAACTACCTAATTTAAAAACAGGGATAATAGAACAGGAGCAAGGACGCACCCCTTCCTAACACCTTTATCAATATCGATCAGTTCAGTGACTTGTCCTTGGGCCCCCCACCGAATGACAGCTTCATTTTTCTCATGCAATCGAATAATAACAGACAGAATGTCACCCGGCATGCCCATATCTGATAGAACAGACCACAATTTATGCTACCGGACCATGTCAAAGGCAGATTTTAAATCAATAAATGCCTCATATAGACTGCCTTAATCTAATAACACGGTCTTCCAGTATAGTAGCATACATTTCTGGTTCTCAATCCACTCTAAAATCTTAGCCAGGAATGCTCTACTGAACACTTTCTGTGCCACATCTATAAGACTTATAGGCCTGTAATTTGAAGGGGAATCCCTTGACTCCTTCTTTTAAATCTGCACCACTTTGGCATGCTTCCACAAAGAAGTGATAGGCATGCCCTTTGCAATATGATTAGCCAGTACCAACAATATATTCTCTGCCCGGATTTCCTTGTCATACTTAAGTAAATTGCCTGGAATGCCATCAGGGCCTGGCCTTTTATTTCCCATTATGGAATCAATTGATATTGAGATATCGTCCAGGTGAAACATATCCTGGGAACCAGATAAAGAGACAGTTTAATGGCGTGTGTCTCGCCGTAAGGTGGACTCAATTAAGAAATCTGAAATGTTCTACCCACACCACTGGCGCAATCATGTTATCAAAATGTGGCATTACCTAACCTACTCACTAAGGGGTGGATTTATACTTTTTGATGCAAAACTGCTCTAACGCAGTTTTGCGTCAAAAGGTTTAGTGCTGGCTAGCGTAATTTCTTAACGCCACCCGTGCATCAAATTTATACTGTGACGCTGGGTGGTGCTAAGAATAGGTTAGAGTAATTTTTCCTGGCGCTAACCATTGTGCCTTGTCGTAAGGCAAAATGACGTTAATGCAGGAAAAATTACTCTAATCTGGTTTGCAACACGGAAAAGTGTTGCAAAACGGATATGCGCCATTTTTCACAGCAATAGCGTCAAAAAGAGATGCAAACAGAGCAAACTGTGCTAAGGAGCCCCAAAATGGATCCCAGAAGCCTGGAGAGAGCCCAGGAAGACCCTACACAACCAGGAACCAGCCAGGAGGACACAGACAAGATCCAGGGGAGAGACAAGAAGAAGAGGAAGTGTCGCTTCAGTGCAGAGGAGCATGAAATTCTGGCGAGAGAGATGACAGAGCACCAGCATCAACCCTTCATCACCTCTAAATTGCCAATTGGGAGGAGAGAAGCAATTTGGCAACAGATTGTGGACAAAATTAACAGTGTGGGAGAGGTCAGGAGACCTGTCACTGAGTGCAAGAAATGCTGGCTTGACTGCAAGCGTAGGACAAAGGAACAAAATGGCAAGGAACAGGAAGGCAGCACTGCAGGCCGGAGGTGAGAGTCCAGCACCGCAAGAGGACCTGAATGAGTCGAGGAGATGGTTGCAGCCGTCATCCCGGAGGAAATCAACACTGGTATCGCAGGACAGGACAGCGCAGACTACCAGGAAACAACATATATCCAGGGTAAGTTACATGGGGGGCAAAAATGCCCAAATGTCAACTGCAAGAAGGGGGAAGCACATACCTACTACACAATGCATGCCAGTCCTGAAAATCAGGCAGTGGAAAGGGCAAAGAGGCAAGGCAGGGGACTCCCTGCACTGTCCATGCCAGGTGTATGGGATGTGCAGGGGCATCCAGGGGCACAGCACAACACAACATCAACAACCTTTGCACTGGGGTACACCGCCATGTCAAGGCTGCTGGAAATGCTGAAACAGACCAGGATGGTAGGGTAGAACATGAAACTGGACTGGTGTCACAGGACAGATGGTATTGTCAGAATGTAAACTAGAGTACAATGCTCAGTCTCAGGCCATTGGCACAAGCAGCATTTACCATTGACAACAGTTGGCACTGCTATCTGTGCTGTGTGTGCTGGCCAATTAGGAAATGGCAGTTAGGTGCCCATGACACAAACACACTTAAAATGAGGGTTCAGTATGACTAAGTGATCAATCCCCATCAATCCCCATCCAAGTGCATCTCCTGTCAACTGCTCATGTCCATAGACTGAATAACCATCAGGCACTGCCACATACATAATAATAATGATGTACACAGCAGTAATCTCCTACCTATGCTGCCCATTCCTGGGTTTACCCCTGTGCCTGTGTCACAATAGCTGCAATGCCACCATGCAACATCTCAGGTGTCATAGAGCTAAGACAACTGCAATGAGGGGGAGGACATATGTGTGTAGGTAGGAAAACACACCCACACAGTCATAAGAGGAAATGGAACTCTGCCAGGCACATCAGTGCAATGCAATATAGCACACATACGCAAACATCAACATGAGAAACTTCCAATGGTGACACCAGTATCATTTCATGGAAATGCAATACATGGTATGGTGCTAGGTCTGAGCACCGCATAAGTGTATGTGAAAAGTGATAGACTGGGACAGAGCCATATTGTTATGTGTGGTGCATGTGGCATTACCGCACCAACAATCATTGCAAGGCCTCACCATGCTAATGGAAGCAGAGTGAGGGTTGATAAGGACAAGAAGGTGGCAAGCTACAATTTTGACAGAACCCACACTTAGAAGATGTGACGCAGACAATTCCGCAAACTACCCACACTACATGAGACATGCAGGTGGGGCAAAGGGCTGAGAGACTGCAAACATTAATGACAGTAACAATGCATGGGAACCAAGATAACAATGTACCACCAACAAGACGTCAGTGATGTCACATTACAACTGGCACAACACAGACACACTAATTGTACAAAATCTCATTGCAGAGGACGATGGCTCTCCTGTGGATCTGTCTGTCCTGGACTACCCTGATGACATGGATGATCAGCTGACAACCATCAGCCAGGAAACCCTCCAAGATGCCCTGGGAACCCTCCAGACACCACCTCCAGTTGCAAGGAGGAGGACACATATAGCAGCCATCCTAGAGGACCCACACACCACCCCAATAGTACGACCTGCCAGCTCACAGCTGAGGACCCTGATGACACAGGGACCACCTTTGAGAGGACAGTAGTGAGAGTACAGTGGGAGCTGGCCAAGGAGGTGCGCATGGGGATGCAAACTATGCCAGCCAGCCTTTAGGGGATGAGCATGTGCATTATGACATCCGCAGAACAGTCAACAGCCATACAAGTCACACAATCCCTACTGCAAGGAGTCCAATAGTGTGTGAGGGACCTCATCACTGCTGTGAGGGAGCTGCCACAACACCTGCCCTCCCAATCGTGCAGCTGCATGCATGACAACAAGCTGAACTCCGTGCATTGGGAACTGGCCTCCCTCAGGGCAGACATGACTGCCTACCACAGAGATGATGCTGCCATACTCAATAATCTGCAGCTCCTCCTTTCTACAGTGATGCCATATGTAGTTCAATAGATGGCAGCTGCCGGGAATTTGGTGTCCACTTCTCCAACCACTGAGGTGTGTGTTGCCCCCTCAAACCCGCCAGCACCACCATCAAGGGCAGAGGAGACGACACACACACATCAGAGGATGAAGATGTGGAACAGATCATCTGCATCCATAGGAGTACCCGGTAGCATCAGCCCATGCCACATGGGCACTGATTTTCCTTTATCCTGTGCTTGACAGCATGTCAGTGTTGCTACAGTTGGTGACATGCACTCTTCACCGACACACTGTTAACCTTACCACTATGGACTGCAATTGTCTCTCACTACTCAATTGGCAATTCATGTTCATCTGCACTGAACGATACTTCATCTCAGCATGTCAAATACCATGTCCCTCAACCTTGCACTTGTGTTGCGTCACAATAGAATGCTTTACACTAATGGGGTCACAGACCTAGACTATGTAAATATTGCACTACAGCACTTTAAAAGAAACAGCACCTACACAACCACCTTGTCTCTGTGTAATGTGACACATCTACTTTGCTGGAGATTTTTGATGCATGTAACATGCCTATGGTCACAGAGTGTCAATACCAGAGTGCAGAAATAATGTGGGCAGATACCTACGCACAAGGATCCTGATTTTAACTTTTTCTGCGCTGTATTTACGTCATGTTTAAATCAAAAGCAGCGCAAACTTACAAAATATCATTGTATATTGTAAGTTTGCACCGCTTTTGGGTCAAAAAATGAGGCAAATGTAGTGCAATAATAGTATAAATGAGGGCCAAGGTATCTACAAGATGAAAGTGAATGCTGGCTACATTCCCTACAAGCAAGTCATTGTATATGTGACTTTTGCTATAAAACATACATGCCTCACCCACAACAAACGGCAGGAATGGCCAATAACGTCAGCTGGGAGTACAAGTAAAACACATAGACGTGAAATTTGTATACTTGACCTCATCTGAAATTGATAATTCTCAGTTTAGCAGTGTTGACATGAACTTCAGGCTGCTGGCAGACGTCCCACAGTGCCCAACATTCCGACACAGAAACAAAACAATGACAGCTTTAAAACCAAATCTACCTGCCCAATACATGGGAACCATAGTGTAGGAGGCTGGCTTGGTTTATAGTGGGTACCTTGTGGTACTTACACCCTGTGCCAGGTCCAGTTGTCCCTTATTAGTCGAATAGAGGTGTTTCTAGCAGCTTAGTCTGATAGAAGGTAGCTATGGCAAAGCAGCTTAGGCTGAACTAGGAGACATGCAAAGCTCCTACTATACCACTTATATAATATAGCACGATATCATAAGAAAACACAATACTCAGAGTTAATAAAAATAAAGGTACTTTATTTTTATGACAATATGCCACAAGTGTCTCAGTAAGTACCCTCAATTAAAGGTAAGTAATATACACAAGTTATATGTACACAAACCCAAAACAGGTAAGTAATAGTAAGAAAATTAGTGTAAACAATGTAGAATCACAATAGGATGCAATAGGCAAACATAGTTCTAGGGGCAACACAAACCATATACTCCAAAAGTGGAATGCGAATCACGAATGGACCCCAGACCTATGGGAACTTGTAGAGGGTCGCTGGGACTGTAAGAAAACAGTATGGGTGTCCAAAATACCCCACTCCAAGACTCTGAAAAGTAGGAGTAAAGTTACCCTACTACCCCAGAAAGACACAATAGTCGTGATAGGGGGATTCTGCAAGAACCACAAGCAACAGCAAAACACTGAAGATGGATTCATTGACGTCAGGACCTGCAAGGCAAGGGGACCAAGTCCAAGAGTCGTGATAGTGTCCAGGGGGGGTAGGAGCCCAGGAAACCCCAGAAGAAGGTGCAAAAGGGCTGCCTCCGGGTGGAAGAAGCCAAGGATTCTGCAACAACGAAAAGGGCTAGGAACTTCTCCTTTGGATGGAACATGTCCCACTGCGTACTGGATGTTGCAGAAGTGTTTCCACTCAGAAATACCACAAACAAGCCTTGCTAGCTGCAAGGGGTGCAGTAGAGGTTTTTGGGTGCTGCTGGGGACCAGGAAGGACTAGGATGTTGCCCCTTTGAGGAGGAGACAGAGGGGGTGCTCAGCAACTCAGACAGCCCTCGCAGAAGCAGGCAGCACCAGCAGAAGTACCGGAGCATGCACTTAGAGGATTTGTGAAACCAGAGTCACAAAAGAAAGGTCCCACGACGTAGGAGTCTAACTCAGAGGGTTGAGCACTGCAGGACAGAGTGCTGGGGACCCAGGCTAGGTTGTGCACAAAGGAATCCATGGAGAAGTTCACAAAAGCCGGAGCAGCTGCAAATCACGCAGTACACAGCTTTGCTGTCTGGTGTGGCGAGGCAAGGACTTACCTCCACCAAACTTGGACTGAAGGATCACTGGACTGTGGGAGTCACTTGGATAGAGTTCCTGTGTTCCAGGGACCACGCTCGTCAGGATGAGAGGGGACCCATAGGACCGGTGATGTAGTCTTTTGGTGCCTGAGCTAGCAGGGGGAAGATTCTGTCGACCCACAGGAGATTTCGTCTTGGCTTACAGCGCAGGGTGAAGGCAGACAGCCCTCAGAGCATGCAACACCAGGAAACAGTTGAGAAAGCCGTCAGGATGAGGCGCTACAATGTTGCTGGTAGTCGTCTTGCTACTTTGTTGCGGTTTTGCAGGCGTCCTGGAGCAATCAGCCGTCGATCCTTGGCAGAAGTCGAAGAGGAAAGTGCAGAGGAACTCTGGTGAGCTCTTGCATTCGTTATCTGAAGAATACCCCAGAGGAGAGACCCTAAATAGCCAGGTTTGGCTACCAAGAAAGGAGGATTGGCTACAAAGAGAAGTAAGAGCCTATCAGAGGGGGTCTCTGACATCACCTGCTGGCACTGGCCACTCAGAGCAGTCCAGTGTGCCCCCATCACCTCTGAATCCAAGATGGCAGTGGTCTGGGACACACTGGAGGAGCTCTGGGCACCACCCCTGGGAGGTACTGGTTAGGGGAGTGGTCACTCCCCTTTCCTTTGTCCAGTTTCACACCAGAGCAGGGCTGGGGGATCCCTGAACCGGTGTAGACTGGCTTTTGCAGAGATGGGCACCATCTGTGCCCATCAAAGCATTTCCAGAGGCTGGGGGAGGCTACTCCTCCCCAGTCCTTCACACCTAATTCCAAAGGGAGAGGGTGTAACACCCTCTCTCAGAGGAAATCCTTTGTTCTGCCTTCCTGGGCCGGGGCTGCCTAGACCCCAGGAGGGCAGAATCCTGTCTGAGGGGTTGGCAGCAGCCCGGAAACCCCGGAAAGGCAGTTAGGCAGTACCCAGGTTCTGTGCTAGAGACCCGGGGGATCATGGAATTGTCCCCCCAATACCAGAATGGTATTGGGGGACAATTCCATGATCTTAGACATATTATATGGCCATGTTCGGAGTTACCATGGTGACGCTATACATAGGTAGTGACCTACGTACAGTGCACGCATGTAATGGTGTCCCGCACTCACAAAGTTCGGGGAAATTGCCCTGAACGATGTGGGGGCACCTTGGCTAGTGCCAGGTTGCCCACACACTAAGTAACTTGGCACCCAACCATCACTAAGTGAGGGTTAGACATATAGGTGACTTATAAGTTACTGATGTGGAGTGAAAAATGGCTGTGAAATAACGTGGATGTTATTTCACTCAGGCTGCAGTGGCTGAGCTCCCTATGGGTGGCAAAAGAAATGCTGCAGCCCATAGGGATCTCCTGGAACCCCAGTAGCCTGGGTACCTAAGTACCATATACAAGGGAATTATATGGGTGTACCAGTGTGCCAATGAGAATTGTTAAAATTAGTCACTAGCCTGCAGTGACAAATTTAGAAAGCAGAGAGAGCATAAACAAGGAGGTTCTGGTTAGCAGAGCCTCAGGGATACAGTTAGGCACCACACAGGAAACACATACAGGGCATACATTATGAGCACTGGGGTCCTGCCTAGCAAGATCCCAGTGACACAAGGGCAAAAACAAACATACATACAGTGAAAATGGGGGTAACATGCCAGGCAAGATTATACTTTCCTACACATAGTCACGTTGAGTGGTGGGTACAATGGATGGGAGATGCATTGAGATTTCGATTTCTTGTAGCTGCCAATGTGACAGTTCAATTGGAAGTGGGAATTAGCACGTCAAGAGAGGGATGTGGATGCTGTACAGAATACACAGGCCAACAGACAATTGGCACTGTACACTCATGCAAAGACCCTGAGCCCCAAGCATATAACACATGCAGTAAGGGAGTACCTAAATCTTTAATAACTATGTACAAAACAGAACTTAAAACTATGTAACATACCTATACTAACCTAATCTATCCTAACTATACATTACCCACAACTGGCCTTAACTATCCTATGCTAAAATTACTTACCACATTTAACAACACACTCTAAACATTTGCCCCTACCCCACTTATATGACGAGACATATGTAGGACAACATATACTAACCTAAACATATACTAACTAATACTAAACAAATATATATTTCTTTGTATTTCTTTTATTGTTTGATTTTTTTTCAAATACACAAAGGCCCCAACATTAACCCCCACCCACCCACAAACTAGCATGTAATATTATGAACCCCTCAACCTACTTATCCGATCTAAACTACTACCCTACTCCAACCTGTCACTAAACCCCCTAAACCCACTAAAAGAACAGGATGAGGAATGAGGAGGGAGGGGACTGAATTAGGGGTGAGGGGAGGCAAGAGTTCACAGGTTTGCCCTCCTCAGTGTCTTCTTAATAGCTTTGAGCCTCTGGGTATTTTTGTCCACATCCCTCTGTATAGTGTCAAGCTTTCTCAGCACTTTCCTCATGTTCCTCTGTAGCTCGGTAATTGCGGCCATGTCCAATGCAGCAGATGTGGTGGTCTGTGTTGCAGAGGTTGTTGCTCCAGCAGGTGTGGTGGTCGGTGGTGCTGACTTTGAAGGTGCCGCAGGTGTGGTGGTTGGTGGTGCCGAGGTTGAAGGTGCAGCAGGTAGGGCTGATGTGATGGTGGCTGCTGTGGTATTGGCTGCAGTTGTCGTGGTGGCTCCAACCTTTGTGGCCAATGCCAGTCCCCCTTGGCTGAAAGCCCACCATTCTCCTGTGGCTCTCTCTCTCCGATAGCGTCTTTCCATCCTTCAGACTTTACATCCAATATGTGTCTGCATCTCACTGCCCGCTTCTGGAAAGCCCTGATCTCTGCTACATCCATGTTGGCAGCTATAAAAATTAGACAGGCAACCATCAGTGTCATCATTGTGTAATGCATGTACGGATCTAACATTCTGCCTCAATTTGCACATGCAGTCCAAATCACAGTCCAGATGATAGAATGTCCCTGACGAATGAAATGGCAACGCTGTCTGCCCATTATGTATTTAACAGCACAGCAAAGCATAACAAGAGGTGGACCAAATAAAGTGATCTGTGCATTGATGTAGTGCAATGTGTCACAAAGCAAAGGCAGCAACTACTTCATATGGGCCACGCCGACTAATCTTTAATATCTGAGTCAACTTCAAGGCACCCAAGACCAGTGATTTGTAGATGTAATTGGCAGGATGCAGTTGCTAATCATAAGGGGTCAGTGTTGTTTGGGACACATGCATGCGCGAACGAGATGACTGTCATCTACACTGTGACCATCACATCTACCTTCATTTATGTTCTTCCCCTACCCCTGTGCCTCAGGGGGATGGGCATGCAATACATCATCACAACTGTCGAGGACAACCATGAAGCCATGTCCACTTGTACATGGATTTAGTGAGTGGAACGCATGTGAGGAGGGCTGCCACCATGGAATGAGGTATCCATAGGTCATTCACATCTACACTCATGTGTCCAGTTGTGGACAACCATCAACACCTGATCTGCTAACACAATTCCCAAAACACCCACATTGATGACAGCACACGTCTGGCCTTTACCTGCATGCACCCCTATTACATACCACATAAGTGTCACGTAAATGGAGTACACCTTTTAGAGCTAGATGCTAGGGGACAGTTACCCATACAGTCCTATATGTACATTACAATACAGGGATGCACAATTTTGTGCGGAAAACTGATGCATCACTTTCTTGTGAAAATGAGGGTGAGGGTATGACTCAGTAACAATATTCTGACACTGGAGCACTTCCAAGTCATGTGGGCCTACATGTGGCTACTAATCACCTTGTTCACATGCTGCTGCCTATTGCACAGCACAAGACTACCAAGGTATGACTCTCTACCTGTGAATGTCTAACCCTTGCACAGAACACTATGTCAACATCAAGTCAAATAATATATAAGATCACGTGCCAGCTCATTATATCTTGCAATGAGTGCAACACACAAGAGTCACTCACACAACAGCTGCAATCACTACACAGGACAGACATTATCACACTTACTGGATACGTTGGGGTCCTGAAATCGAGCCACTTCCCTGTTGGTGTAGGTGGCCGGTCCACCTTTAAGACATGGAAAGGAAATATATGCTCAATGTCAGATCACTGCACAAAGGTGTGGCCAACATATCACAGTGTGTAACATTTTATGTGAGTGAGCTGCTGATCCTGTATGTAGACACTCCAACAGACATACCACTGCAAACTCACATTGACATTGACACTCCAGTGAGTGATAGACACACTTCTGCACACATGCACTGGGCCTAGCAATCATGTGGTGCTAAACTGACTACAAACATTTGTGGCTAATCCATTTCAGATGGTACTCCATGTCATGATTTGTATTTGGGTGACGATTTCAATGCCACTTCCCTGTGCACTGCAATACAAGTGACTCAGGTAGTGTGGCTTGTGCATCAAGGGACATTGAGTTACTGTGTGATGGACATGTGGCTAAATTTTCAGTCTGAAATTATCATGCATTCAGTGGTCCATAACAGATGTGACACAGTTGTATGTAGGTAACAAACACCCCATTGGCTGTGTCCCCTAAGCTGTATATGCCCCCTTTGCCAACATAATGGCAAGGATCATATGTGTGTAATGATGACAATGTAGCGCTAAACATGGATTGCCCACTTTGCTGTCCCAATACAGTGAAAGTGGTATTCTGACAGTGTCTTACCTGATCATCATTGACAGGTGTTGTCATTGCACCTGAAATGTGGTAGCAAATAACCTACTTCATGAATTTTAATGCGGTAGGTCTCATTTTGCAATCCCCTTGGGAATGGCGGCACTCACAGGGATGCTGGCTTGCTTGGCTCAGCAGACCACCATGTCTGTGACTGCTTCAAATAGAGATGTATATTTTCTTTTAAATGCAGTCTTATTTCATCAAGGGTAAACAGAAAGCATTTCAAAAAGCAATATTATGAATGTAATACTTTTTTTGAAGCAGTCAGTGGTCCGTGGGACCACTTCCTGCTCTGAAACAATTTTTGGGCAGGCATTCACAAAGGGGAAGGGTCCCAACGGGGATCCCTCCCGTTTTGCAAATGGGTTAGCACCAATTTGAAATGGCTGGTAACTGGAATTGTTTAGTGCCAGCATTTGCAGTCACCAAACAATCAGCAGACTGTGACTCGCTAATAGGAAAGGAATACCCCTTCCTAAATGCCACTAGCAAACCCTGTTTTGTGATTGGGCAATTTGATAACAGAATGGCAAAACTGGGGGTGTGCATTGAAATAAAAAATTTTTCCTGACGTAAAAACACAAAATCTGAAAACTAGGCTATTTGTGACAATTAAAAATAGCTTGGTACATGTGGCCCTAAGTAATAGTCGGACATGACCCCACAAAGCTCAGGGCTGCATTGTTAACATGTATAGACATGTGGAATACATCTCAGTACTGGGACACTAACAGTTTCTTTTACTTGCATTCAACATGGCCACAAACATTGCATGCAGCACGTCAAGACATCTGCTACTATCACTCAGGAGCATTTTACTGTACACATTTGTCAATATGATACTCACCAACAGGGCCACCAATCACCACACCCAGGTGGTCCAGCAGATCCTGTTCTCTGGCCACCAGGTCAGCCCAGTGATGCTTCAGCTGGTGCTCATTCTTTGTCGTGTGGAACACCTGTTTGAGGTGGTAGAGCACCTAGCCCCACCGCAGCTGCCTTGCCTCTGTGTGATACCCCTGTATCACACGCCCACTCATCTCCAGCATCAATGGCAGAAAGTGGCACACCAGCCACACAAAGCCCTCAAGCAGCTCCTCCCCCATGCGGGTCAGCCTTGCCCTTCCCGACATGTCCTTGCACAACGATGCAAAATAGAAAAAGTGAAAAAGGAAGGAAAATAACTGTTAAAAAAGGAAACTTACAGCCCAAACTACAAACCCCAACTAACCCAACTAATGTAACCCCCAAACAGACACCATACAGTAAAAATACAATCCAAAAGACACTAAACTACACAAAAGCACATAAACAAGTACAGTACAAATAGAATACACAAAAGACACAAGAGAGACACCACAAGATACAAGAAATGCAATGCAGACACCAGCAACTCCGAGACACATCCACACAGTCAAGAAAAAGCACAGACTGTAAAGTGAAAGTACACCCACTGTACCATGCCTGTAAACAGGATTTCCTATTACATCAATTCCTGTCCCCTTTGCGGCCCGTTTTCTGTCTTGCATGTATTTTTTTGACGCATACGATGTTTGTGTGAATATTTTCGACGCATAACCTACATGTGCGGCAAAATACCAGGCATTACCGGTAAACTTCTATTTCAATGGATATCTGCATGCGTGTGGTGCGCTGGTGGAATTAACGCTAAGGGCCCATGTATGTTTAGTTAGCATTTATGCATCAACATTTTTGACTCAAACTGTGTTTGCGTGATTTTCAATTATTTAACATGTATACACCCTGTATCATGATGGAGATAGGATGGTATGGCCTGCAGTGTGTGCTTTAGTGGTTGGCCACATGTGGTAGAGCATGCAACTGTGTGTTTTGTGTGTGAATGATCTGTAACAACAATATGTGTGCTTCTGAAGGAATGGCATGCAATACATTGGATGTAATGCTCATGTATGAATGTGTTACAAATGGGTATCTACATCAGATGGCAATCAGTGATGAACAACAGTCATGATATGTGTTTGTAAAAAGTGTTGACTCATTTGATGTGTGTAGTTCTTAAACTTTGGGGACATTACATTTCACACGACAAACAAAAGTCAGGGATGACTGAGGATGGCTGATGAGTGCTAGGTTGGATATGTTACCCCTCATGTGTCAATAATTGTTGGCTACAACTTCATGGTGACTTGTGTGTGAACTACCCATATGTCAGCCATGTGTACATGTTTGGTATGTACAGTGTTTGATACACTGTGCCTTAATTCCACCCATAAAAATGTTATGTGCACGTCAGTTTGACTCATAAGAATCACCAATGTTACTAATGTTGCTATGGTGGACCTGCTGCCCTGGCTGCATGTGTTCACATATTTTCAGATGTGCATTCCTCAGAAGTGTCCAGTTCAAGTGTATGGGCATGTGTACCCTGTGTCAGGATTGGGCTCCAAGGAGTTATGGTTTAGTGTGGGTCTAATCAGGAGTCTGTTAGGGGCAACCCTTGAGTTCACAGAGTAACTTGCAAGGAAGTTGTGTACCAAAGCAGAAGAGCAGCTAAAGGCATAAAAGGGGAAAGGCTAGCTATGGAAAGGCAGAAAAACAGAAAAGTGAAGGCAGAGCAACCTTTGTGTGAACAAATATGGAACGGGTCAGTAATGGACAAACATGCGGGGCTGATCACTACGATTGTACATAGCAACTGGGAACGCCAGTGCCTCTGTGATGATTAATCCTACAGTTAGTCACCATGTAAGCCCCATAGAAAGGAGGCAGCAGAGTGAATCTGTGTCTGGACCCTTAGGGCACAAACAAGGATTGTACTTACATACACAAGACTAGCCCTTGTTGGTCCGGCTGGAGACACAGTGGCAATTCCTGGAATACAGCCATAGCACACTGTCACTGTTAGGCACTAATGACTACATGCAACACTAGACAAAGGATGGGGGCTGGATTTGCCTCCAGGAAGCCAAGTGCCTGACCAAATACAAAGGAAAACACTTCTAGACAGGTGAGGACTGATAGGACACTTACCAGACACGATAACCCAAGAGGTAACAGAAAGCGAGGGAAACAACTAGGAGGCAAAGCCAGGCACAGGGAACAGGCTCAGTTTGACGGAAAGGCTAGAACAGGTCTGGGTAACAGAAAGCAGGCTGTGGCAGACACAAACATGAACAAGGCTGAAAAACAGGGTGCAGACTCTGACTGGAACAAGCAGGAACAGGACTGAGTAAACAGAGAGCAGGTTCAGGCATAATCAGGACTGTAACACAATCCAGCAGGGGGTCTGGAACACAAATGAATCGTACTCCAATGCATGACGAGGAGCTTCAGGGGATGGCAGCTTCTAAGCAGTTCCAGGCAGCAGCAAGGCCAGGGCAGACTCACATGGCTGGGCTGCACAAGAGAGGTCACAGGTGTGTGCAGCTCTAGTCTCTCACAAGTCCTGGAGGAGAGAATCCAGTATATAGGACAACCAGACTTTTCTCATAGTAAGCAATGGACAGAAGATTACAGGTATTATCGCCTACTAGGCAGTGCATTATGGGACATGACGTCCATGCAAACTAATGTAGTTCTTCTATAGCATGCCATATGGAAAAGGGAAGCAAACAGGATGGGTGTTAATAGTGATTCCCAGGGTACAGATAGTCCATTTACAGCATCCCCTAGAAATGGGAGGGCAGAGACGTAGCACATGGCAGTGGCAGGACTTATTTCCAGGGATGGACTGGGAAGGGCATGTGTTGAGAACATTGCTTGTCATACCTGGGACACTCATGCTATCCATTTTCAGAAATGATGCCCCTCTTGTCCCACAAGCTCCTTGGAGAGATTGCACATGTCACACTTACTAATGTCAGGGGTCTGTTCATACATTTTTGTTTCTACTGATATTTCACATCCACAGCCTCATGTATGGGGCACTTATTTACCTTATGATTGGAGATGTCATAGTTGTGTGTCATGTGCTACAGTACAGTTGTGTATAGACCATGTTGGCAACGTGGATGTGTGTCACATGCTGTGGTTCATTGATTTTGTCCTTCATATATGAAATTCAAAAGATTAGTATTTTTTATATGTGTGTGATGTTTTCTGTACAGTCATATGCATCACATGATGTTGCATCAGAAGTAGCCAGATTTGTCTTTGTAACATGCTCCCTGAGGTAATACTCACATGCCTAATGAACATGTGATGGAGAAAGAAAAAACAGAGCAGGATTGTGTGATCAAGTAAGGTGTTTAATTACATATCCTAACAAGGTGTGTAGAGTGACTATTGTTTTTTTTTTTTTTAACAATCTGCTGTCTGTGACACATTCCTGCAGCTGTGTTTTGATCTTCCCCCTCATTTTCCCTGGCACCATCCTCCTCCTTAGGCAGTTCTTGCTCGGATTCATATAGGGGGATCTTCCTCCTCACACAAATATTGTGCAGGATAGCACATGTAAGTATGATTTTCCAAGCAATGTGTGGGGCATATAGGAGGCTGCCTCTTGTGATGTCCAGGCACCTGAATCTGGACTTCAGGGTGCAAAAGGTCCTTTCTACAATGGTGTGTGTCCTCCGACGTACCTCATTATAGGCACGCTCTGCTGCTGTGCTTGGGCTGGGGAATGGGGTCATGATCCATGGCTGGATCCCGTAACCCTGATCTGCTGCAAAAGATAATAGGAGTGAGTATGTTGTCAATTCTTGCAACAGGAATGTCATGTAGGATGGCAGTTGATATCTTGTGTCATCTGTGACTCATGTGTGTTTGTGAAATTGTGTGAGATCCTGGGCTTCTGTGAGGTTTTTCTGCTGTGGGTTGTTTGGCTTGACAACTTGTGTTTGGCTCATTGACCTGGGATCTATGATTTTGTTTCCAAACTGCTGGTCAGTATGTATATACCATGCATTGTCGAGTGTCCCACATGTTTTAGTGTGCTTTCACTGGAGGGGACATGATACTTCCACACAGACAATAGATTCAGATCTGGTGGTAACAATGGTTGCAGTACATGGCCTGGACATCCCATCCAATTAAAGATCTGTCATTGCAGATGAAATGCAACAGTGAGGCCCTTTGATTTGGCTTGGTGACAATTGTAGGAGGCTGGCCTGGCTTGTGGTGGGTACCAAGGGGTACTTACACTCTGTACCAGGTCCAGTTATCCCTTATTAGTGTAGAAGAGGTGTTTCTAGCATCTTAGGCTGATAGAAGGTAGCTATAGCAGAGCAGCTTAGGCTGAACTAGGAGACATGCAAAGCTCCTACTATACCACTGGTGTCATATGCACAATATCATAAGAAAACACAATACACAGATATACTAAAAATAAAGGTACTTTATTTTTATGACAATATGCCACAAGTATCTCAGTGAGTACCCTCAGTATGAGGATGCCAAATATACACAAGATATATGTACACACTACCAAAAATATGCAGAAATAGCAAAAGGAAGTAATGCAAGCAATGTACAGTCACAATAGATTGCAATAGGAGCACATAGGTATAGGGGCAACACAAACCATATACTCCAAAAGTGGAATGCGAACCACGAATGGACCCCAAACCTATGTGAGCTCGTAGAGGGTCACTGGGACTGTAAGAAAACAGTGAGGGTTAGAAAAATAGCCCATCCCAAGACCCTGAAAAGTAGGTGTAAAGTGCACCTATATTCCCCAGAGAGCACAGAAGTCGTGATAGGGGAATCCTGCAAGGAAGACCAACACCAGCAATGCAACCAAAGTGGATTTCCGAACGAGAGTACCTGTGGAACAAGGGGACCAAGTCCAAGAGTCGCGACAAAGTCGAGATTGGGCAGATGCCCAGAAAATGCCAGCTGAGGGTGCAAAGAAGCTGCCACCGGATGGTAGAAGCTGTGGATTCTGCAAGAACAAAGGGGACTAGGAACTTCCCCTTTGGAGGATGGATGTCCCACGTCGTGGAAAAGCTTGCAGAGGTGTTCCCACGCAGAAAGACCGCAAACAAGCCTTGCTAACTGCAAGGGTCGAGGTTAGGGTTTTTGGATGTTGCTGTGGCCCAGGAGGGACCAGGATGTCGCCACTTGCGAGAGGAGACAGAGGGGGCGCCCAGCAAGACAGGGAGCCCTCACAGAAGCAGGCAGCACCCGCAGAAGTGCCGGAACAGGCACTACGAAGAGGAGTGAACCGGAGCTCACCCGAAGTCACAAAAGGAGATCCCACAACGCCGGAGGACAACTCAGGAGGTTGTGCACTACAGGTTAGAGTGTCGGGGACCCAGGCTTGGTTGTGCACAAAGGAAATCCTGGAAGAGTGCACAGGAGCCGGAGCAGCTGCGAATCACGTGGTACCCAGCAATGCAGTCTAGCGTGGGGAGGCAAGGACTTACCTCCACCAAACTTGGACTGAAGAGTAACTGGACTGTAGGAGTCACTTGGACAGAGTTGCTGAGTTCCAGGGACCACGCTCGTAGTGCTGAGAGGGGACCCAGAGGAAAGGTGATGCAGTTCTTTTGATGTCTGTGGTTGCAGGAGGAGGATTCCGTCGTCCCACAGGAGATTTCTTCAGAGCTCCTAGTGCAGAGAGGAGGCAGACTACCCCCACAGCATGCACCACCAGGAAAACAGTCGAGAAGGCGTCCTGAGCAGTCAGCGGTCGATCCTTTGGCAGAAGGTGAAGAGAGAGATGCAGAGGAACTCTGATGAGCTCTTGCATTCGTTTTCTAAAGAATTCCCCAAAGCAGAGACCCTAAATAGCCAGAAAAGGAGGTTTGGCTACCTAGGACGGAGGATAGGCTAGCAACACAGGTAAGAGCCTATCAGGAGGAGTCTCTGACATCACCTGCTGGCACTGGCCAATCAGAGCAGTCCAGTGTGCCAGCAGCACCTCGGTTTCCAAGATGGCAGAGGTCTGGAGCACACTGGAGGAGCTCTGGGCACCTCCCCTGGGAGGTGCAGGTCAGGGGAGTGGTCACTCCCCTTTCCTTTGTCCAGTTTCACGCCAGAGCAGGGCTGGGGGATCCCTGAACCGGTGTAGACTGGCTTATGCAGAGATGGGCACCATCTGTGCCCATCAAAGCATTTCCAGAGGCTTGGGGAGGCTACTCCTCCCCAGCCCTGACACCTTTTTCCAAAGGGAGAGGGTGTAACACCCTCTCTCTGAGGAAGTCCTCGTTCTGCCTTCCTGGGCCAAGCCTGGCTGGACCCCAGGAGGGCAGAAACCTGTCTGAGGGGTTGGCAGCAGCAGCAGCTGCAGTGAAACCCCGGGAAAGGCAGTTTGGCAGTACCCAGGTCTATGCTAGAGACTCAAGGGATCATGGAATTGTCTCCCCAATGCCAGAATGGCATTGGGGTGACAATTCCATGATCTTAGACATGTTACATGGCCATGTTCGGAGTTACCATTGTGACGCTATACATAGGTAGTGACCTATGTATAGTGCACGCGTGTAATGGTGTCCCCGCACTCACAAAGTCCGGGGAATTTGCCCTGAACGATGTGGGGGCACCTTGGCTAGTGCCAGGGTGCCCACACACTAAGTAACTTAGCACCCAACCTTTACCAGGTAAAGGTTAGACATATAGGTGACTATAAGTTACTTAAGTGTAGTGGTAAATGGCTGTGAAATAACGTGGACGTTATTTCACTCAGGCTGCAGTGGCAGGCCTGTGTAAGAATTGTCAGAGCTCCCTATGGGTGGCAAAAGAAATGCTGCAGCCCATAGGGATCTCCTGGAACCCCAATACCCTGGGTACCTCAGTACCATATACTAGGGAATTATAAGGGTGTTCCAGTATGCCAATGTGAATTGGTGAAATTGGTCACTAGCATGTTAGTGACAATTTGGAAAGCAGAGAGAGCATAACTACTGAGGTTCTGGTTAGCAGAGCCTCAGTGAGACAGTTAGTCATCACACAGGGAACACATACAGGGCACACTTATAAGCACTGGGGCCCTGGTTGGCAGGGTCCCAGTGACACATACACTAAAACAACATGTAAACAGCGAAATATGGGGGTAACATGCCAGGCAAGATGGTACTTTCCTACACAACCCCCCCCCAAACGAAGGACAATAAGACTAGCCATGACCTGATGAGTCTTCATTGTCTAAGTGGAAATATCTGGAGAGTCCATCTGCATTGGAGTGGGTACTCCCAGGTCTATGTTCCACTGTATAGTCCATTCCCTGTAGAGATATGGACCACCTCAACAATTTAGGGTTTTCACCTTTCATTTGTTTTAGCCAAAGTAGAGGTTTGTGGTCTGTCTGAACAATGAAGTGAGTGCCAAACAGGTATGGCCTCAACTTCTTCAGTGCCCAGACCACAGCAAAGGCCCCCCTCTCTAAGGCAGACCAACACTTTTCTCTAGGGGTCAACCTCCTGCTGATAAAAGCAACAGGTTTATCCTGGCCCTCAGAATTGAGTTGTGATAAGACTGCCCCTACCCCTAATTCAGATGCATCAGTTTGAACAATGAATTTCTTGGAGTAACATGGGCTTTTTAGGACAGGTGCAGAGCACATGGCCTGTTTCAGCTCCTCAAACGCTTTCTGACAGCTAGCTGTCCACAACACCTTTTTAGGCATTTTCTTAGAAGTGAGGTCATTAATAGGGGCTGCTATGGAGCCATAGTTCTTTATGAACCTCCTGTAATACCCAGTGAGGCCTAAGAAGGCTCTCACCTGGGTCTGAGTTGTAGGGGGAGCCCAATCTATGATAGTTTGGATTTTCCCCTGAAGTGGTGCAATCTGTTCTCCACCTACAAGGTGTCCCAGATAAACCACTTTCCCTGCCCTATCTGGCACTTTGAAGCCTTGATAGTGAGGCCTGCCTTTTGCAGGGCCTCCAAAACTTTCCAAAGGTGGACCAGGTGATCATCCCAGGTGGAGCTAAAGACAGCTATATCATCTAGATATGCTGCACTAAAAGCCTCCAACCCTTGCAGGACTGTATTCACCAACCTCTGAAAAGTGGCAGGTGCATTTTTCAAACCAAAGGGCATTACTGTGAATTGGTAGTGCCCTCCAATAGTCGAAAATGCAGTTTTTGCTTTAGCATCCTCTGATAACTTGATCTGCCAATACTCTGCAGTCAAATCAAAGGTGCTTAGATACTTGGCAGATGCCAGTGTATCTATTAGCTCATCTGCCCTGGGTATAGGGTGAGCATCAGTTTTAGTTACCTGGTTGAGACCTCTGTAATCTACACAAAACCTCAATTCCCTTTTCCCATCTTTGGAATGAGGCTTTGGTACAAGCACCACAGGAGAGGCCCATGGACTTTCAGAGTGCTCAACCACTCCCAGTTCAAGCATTTTCTGAACTTCTTGTTTTATGCAGTCTCTGACATGGTCAGGCTGCCTATAGATCTTACTTTTGACAGGCATGCTGTCTCCAGTATCTATAGTGTGCTCACACCAAGAAGTGGTGCTTGGATAGCAGAAAAGAGTTCAGAAAACTGACCCAGGAGATTTATGCAGTGGTCTTTCTGCTCAGCAGTAAGACAATCTGGTAACACTACACCTTCCACTAGAGCATCTTGTTCTGTGGAAGAGAAGAGATCAGGGAGAGGGTCACTCTCTTCTTCCTGTCCTTCATCTGTTGCCATGAGCAGGGTGAGATCAGCCTTGTCATAGTAGGGTTTTAGGCGATTGACATGGAGCACCCTAAGGGGACTCCTGGCAGTGCCCAAGTCAACCAAGTAGGTGACTTCTCCATTCTTTTCAACAGTAATCTGGGGTCCACTCCATTTGTCTTGGAGTGCTCTTGGGGCCACAGGCTCCAAGACCCACACCTTCTGTCCTGGTTGGTACTGAATCAGAACAGCCTTCTGGTCATGCCATTGTTTTTGGAGCTCTTGGGTGGCCTGAAGGTTTTTACTGGCCTTTTTCATATACTCAGCCATTCTGGATCTTAGGCCAAGTACATAGTCCACTATGTCTTGCTTATGAGCTTTTAAAGGTTGTTCCCAACCCTCCTTTACAAGTGTTAGAGGACCTCTTACAGGGTGTCCAAATAGGAGTTCAAAGGGGCTGAAGCCCACTCCTTTTTGGGGTACCTCCCTGTAAGCAAAAAGGAGGCAAGGTAACAGGACATCCCATCTCCTCCTGAGTTTTTCAGGGAGTCCCATTATCATTCCTTTGAGAATTTTGTTAAACCTCTCAACCAGTCCATTTGTTTGTGGATGATAAGGTGTGGTGAATTTGTATGTTACACCACATTCCTTCCACATGGCCTTCAAGTATGCAGACATAAAGTTGCTACCCCTGTCTGATACCACCTCTTTTGGGAAACCCGCCCTGGAAAAGATTCCCAGGAGGGCTTTTGCCACTGCAGGAGCAGTAGTGGTCCTTAGAGGAATTGCTTCAGGATATCTTGTGGCATGGTCCACTACCACCAAGATAAACCTATTGCCAGAAGCAGTAGGAGGGTCAAGGGGGCCAACTATGTCAACCCCTACCCTTTCAAAGGGGACCCCAACCACAGGCAGTGGAATAAGGGGAGCCTTTGGGGTGCCACCAGTCTTGCCACTGGCTTGACAGGGGACACAGGACTTACAAAAATCTTTTGTGTCCTCTGACATCCTAGGCCAATGAAACAGGGGAACAAGCCTTTCCCATGTTTTAATTTGCCCTAGATGTCAAGCCAAGGGAATGTCGTGGGCTAGAGTTAGGAGGAACTCTCTGTATTGCAGGGGAATGACCAATCTCCTGGCTGCTCCAGGTTTTGGGTCCCTTGCCTCTGTATACAAGAGGTTGTCCTCCCAGTAAACTCTGTGTGAGTCACTGACATCCCCATGTTGCTGTTTGACAGCTTGCTGTCTTAGACCCTCTAATGTGGGACAGGTCTGCTGTGCCACACTCAGCTCCTCCCTGGCAGGCCCCCCTCCACCCAAAAGCTCAGCAGTGTCTGCTTCCAGCTCCTCTGGTGAAGGTTCTGCACAGGGGGGAAATTCTTCTTCCTCAGAAGTTGAATCATCTGTAGAGGGAGGGATAGTAGGTAGGGATTTACCTTTACTAACCCTAGCTTTAGGGAGCACTTGGTCCATTGTTCCAGGATCCAAGTCACCCTGTCCTTTTTGCTTTTTGGCCTGAGCCCTGGTTAAAGCAAAAATATGCCCAGGAATGCCCAGCATTGCTGCATGAGCCTCCAACTCCACTTCTGCCCAAGCTGATGTCTCTAAATTGTTCCCTAGTAGACAGTCTACAGGTAAATCTGAGGCAACCACAACTTTATTTGGACCAGTAACCCCCTCCCCCCCCCAGTTGAGATTCACAACAGCCATGGGGTGGCTAAGAGTGTTGTTATGAGCATCAGCCACTTGGTACTGGTGACCAAGTAGGTGTTGTTCAGGGTGTACCAGTTTCTCTATTACCATGGTAACACTGGCACCTGTCTCCCTGTAGGTCTGAACCTCAACACCTTTTATAAGCGGAATTTGCTTGTACTTATCCATATTAAGGGGACAAGCAACCAAGGTGGCCAAATCAATGGCACCTTCAGAGACTAACACAGCCTCTGTGGTCTCCCTAACAAGACCAACCCCAACTAAATTACTAAAAGTGAGCCCAGCTACTCCCTTACATTGGCTATTAGTAGGTTTGCTCCCACCACCACTGCTATTACTAGGGGCACTAGGTGTAGCAGTAGGGGTTGTGGGAGGCTTGGTGCTTTTCTTTGGACAACTGGCATCAGTTGTCCAATGGCCTTTTACTTTACATAAATAGCACCATGGTTTCTTTACTTGATTAGAAGAGGATTTAGACCCACCACCCCCACCAGAGTGTTTTTGTGGGCCTGATGGAGACTCATTTTTAGATTTGTCCCCACCCTTGTCTGAAGACTTACCATCCTTCTTCTTGCCATCCTTGTCACCTCCTGTATGAACCTTTCTGTTCACTCTTGTTCTGACCCATTTGTCTGCCTTCTTTCCCAATTCTTGGGGAGAGGTCAGATCTGAGTCCACTAGATATTGGTGTAACAAATCAGACATAGTTATTCAGAATATGCTCTCTCAGGATCAGATTATACAGGCTTTCATAGTCAGAAACTTCACTGCCATGTAACCACCCCTCCAAGGCCTTCACTGAATAGTCAACAAAGTCTACCCAGTCTTGTGAGAACTCTTTTCTGGTTTCTCTGAACTTAATCCTGTATTGTTCAGTGGTTAAGCCAAATCCACCCAAGAGTGCATTCTTCAAAACTGTAGAATTATTGGCATCACTTTCTTTAACAGTAAGGAGCCTATCTCTACCCTTTCCACTGAAAGATAGCCATAGGATAGTAGCCCAGTGCCTTTGAGGGACCCCCTGTACAACACAGGCCCTCTCAAGTGCAGCAAACCACTTGTTAATGTCACCCCCCTCCTTGTAAGGGGAAACTATCTTATGCAGATTCCTAGAATCATGCTCTTTCACAGGATTACTATCCGGAATACTTTTGCTGCCACCATGGGGTCCTAATCCCAACCTCTGTCTTTCTTTTTCTAAGTCTAAAGATTCCCTGTCTAGAGCCAGCTGTTGCTGTTTAAGCTTCAGCCTGGAATCTTCCACTCTCAATCTATTGAGCTCCCCTTCTAACATTCTGTCATCAGGGTGGGTGGGTTGGGCATGCTTTGACACAGAAGAATGATGTGAATGAACAGAGGGAGAATTGTCCCTAACAGTTGGCACTCTAACAACTTGGCCTGCAGGAATGATATCCCTACTGTGATGAGAGCTCACATTAGTACCAGTTATGCTAGGTGGTCTGCTAAGGGGCAAGTTGGGAAGGATACCGTCTAACATTCTTACTGGGGGTGCCCCAGAATCAGAGTGTGAACCATCTCCTAACTTCTCAACAGATGTGCCAGCTAAGGCCTTATCATTTTCAATGAGCATGTTATTCAACAATTCTCTAGAGGGATTCTTCCCTACCCCTAAACCTCTATCAATGCAGAGACTCCTCAACCCTTTCCAGCTAAGGTTATCATAAGCAGTGCTGGCCAGATCAAGAGTAGGACCTGTACCAGACATGATAGAAAAAGGTTTAGGGACAGAAAAAAGAAAGAAAATGTTTCAGGACTTTTTAAGGAAACAGAAAAAAAACTTTTTCAACTTTTTAGAAACTTTTTGAAAGTTTAGAGGTACTTTTCAGCACTTAGCAAATAGAGTAAGAGAGGAAAAGCAAAACTTTTTTGTCAGGTGTACATACACTGAACTTGTTTTGTATATTTTTCTCTTGTGAAAAGTACAATATGACAAAGTGGTAAGTAGTTGGAAGTACTTATCCCACCGCTGCACAACTAATGTAGGAGGCTGGCCTGGCTTGTAGTGGGTACCAAGGGGTACTTACACTCTGTACCAGGTCCAGTTATCCCTTATTAGTGTAGAAGAGGTGTTTCTAGCAGCTTAGGCTGATAGAAGGTAGCTATAGCAGAGCAGCTTAGGCTGAACTAGGAGACATGCAAAGCTCCTACTATACCATTGGTGTCATATGCACAATAACATAAGAAAACACAATACACAGAGTTACTAAAAATAAATGTACTTTATTTGTATGACAATATGCCACAAGTATCTCAGTGAGTACCCTCAGTATGAGGATGCCAAATATACACAAGATATATGTACACACTACCAAAAATATGCAGAAATAGCAAAAGGAAGTAATGCAAGCAATGTACAGTCACAATAGATTGCAATAGGAGCACATAGGTATAGGGGCAACAGAAACCATATGCTCCAAAAGTGGAATGCGAACCACGAATGGACCCCAAGCCTATGTGAGCTTGTAGAGGGTCGCTGGGACTGTAAGAAAACAGCGAGGGTTAGAAAAATAGCCCACCCCAAGACCCTGAAAAGTAGGTGTAAAGTGCACCTATATTCCCCAGAGAGCACAGAAGTCGTGATAGGGGAATTCTGCAAGGAAGACCAACACCAGCAGTGCAACCAAAGTGGATTTCCGTACGAGAGTACCTGTGGAACAAGGGGACCAAGTCCAAGAGTCGTGACAAAGTCGAGATTGGGCAGATGCCCAGGAAATGCCAGCTGAGGGTGCAAAGAAGCTGCCACCGGATGGTAGAAGCTGTGGATTCTGCAAGAACGAAGAGGACTAGGAACTTCTCCTTTGGAGGATGGATGTCCCACTTCGTGGAGAAGCTTGCAAAGGTGTTCCCATGCAGAAAGACCGCAAACAAGCCTTGCTAGCTGCAAGGGTCGCGGTTAGGGTTTTTGGATGCTGCTGTGGCCCAGGAGGGACCAGGGTGTCGCCACTTGCGTGAGAAGACAGAGGGGGTGCCCAGCAAGACAGGGATCCCTCACAAAAGCAGGCAGCACCCGCAGAAGTGCCAGAACAGGCACTATGAAGAGAAGTGAACTGGAGCTCACCCGAAGTCACAAAAGGAGATCCCATGACGCCGGAGGACAACTCAGGAGGTTGTGCACTGCAGGTTAGAGTGTCGGGACCCAGGCTTGGCTGTGCACAAAGGAAATCCTGGAAGAGTGCACAGGAGTCGGAGCAGCTGCGAATCACATGGTACCCAGCAATGCAGTTTAGCGTGGGGAGGCAAGGACATACCTCCACCAAACTTGGACTGAAGAGTCACTGGACTGTGGGAGTCACTTGGACAGAGTTGATGAGTTCCAGGGACCATGCTCGTCGTGCTGAGAGGGGACCCAGTGGACCGGTGATGCAGTTCTTTTGGTGCCTGCGGTTGCAGGGGGAGGATTCCTTTGTCCCATGGGAGATATATTCAGAGCTCCTAGTGCAGAGAGGAGGCAGACTACCCCCACAGCATGCACCACCAGGATAACAGTCGAAAAGGCAGCAGGATCAGCGATACAAGGTTGCAGTAGTCGTCTTTGCTACTTTGTTGCGGTTTTGCAGGCGTCCTGAGCAGTCAGCGGTCGATCCTTTGGCAGAAGGTGAAGAGAGAGATGCAGAGGAACTCTGATGAGCTCTTGTATTCGTTATCTAAAGAATTCCCCAAAGCAGAGACCCTAAATACCCAGAAAAGGAGGGTTGGCTACCTAGGAAGGAGGATAGGCTAGCAACACAGGTAAGAGCCTATCAGGACGAGTCTCTGACGTCACCTGCTGGCACTGGTCACTCAGAGCAGTCCAGTGTGCCAGCAGCACCTCTGTTACCAAGATGGCAGAGGTCTGGAGCACACTGGAGGAGCTCTGGGCACCTTCCCTGGGAGGTGCAGGTCAGGGGAGTGGTCACTCCCCTTTCCTTTGTCCAGTTTCGCACCAGAGCAGGGCTGGGGGATCCCTGAACCGGTGTAGACTGGCTTATGCAGAGATGGGCACCATCTGTGCCCATAAAAGCATTTCCAGAGGCTGGGGGAGGCTACTCCTCCCCAGCCCTGACACCTTTTTCCAAAGGGAGAGGGTGTAACACCCTCTCTCTGAGGAAGTCCTTTGTTCTGCCTTCCTGGGCCAAGCCTGGCTGGACACCAGGAGGGCAGAATCCTGTCTGAGGGGTTGGCAGCAGCAGCAGCAGCAGTGAAACCCCGGGAAAGGCAGTTTGGCAGAACCCGGGTCTGTGCTAGAGACTCGGGGGATCACGGAATTGTCTCCCCAATGCCAGAATGGCATTGGGGTGGCAATTCCATGATCTTAGACATGTTACATGGCCATGTTCGGAGTTACCATTGTGACGCTATACATAGGTAGTGACCTATGTATAGTGCACGCGTGTAATGGTGTCCCCGCACTCACAAAGTCCGGGGAATTTGCCCTGAACGATGTGGTGGCACCTTGGCAAGTGCCAGGGTGCCCACACTCTAAGTAACGTAGCACCCAACCTTTACCAAGTAAAGGTTAGACATATAGGTGACTTATAAGTTACTTAAGGGCAGTGGTAAATGGCTGTGAAATAACGTGGACGGCCTGTGTAAGAATTGTCAGAGCTCCCTATGGGTGGCAAAAGAAATGCTGCAGCCTATAGGGATCTCCTGGAACCCCAATGCCCTGGATACCACAGTACCATATACTAGGGAATTATAAGGGTGTTCCAGTATGTGAATTGGTGAAATTGGTCACTAGCATGTTAGTGACAATTTGGAAAGCAGAGAGAGCATAACCACTGAGGTTCTAGTTAGCAGAGCCTCAGTGAGACAGTTAGTCATCACACAGGGAACACATACAGGGCACACTTATGGGCACTGGGGCCCTGGCTGGCAGGGTCCCAGTGACACATACACTAAAACAACATATATACAGTGAAATATGGGGGTAACATGCCAGGCAAGATGGTACTTTCCTACAACAATGCACAACACATCTCCATAAGTTGGCAGCTCTGAGGTGTTCAGTATTGACAATGCACAATTGTCTCATGTGTGTCTTGGTTCTAGGCAAACCTTAGTTGTTCCCTCTGCCAGTGGCTCATATGCAACCATGCACCTACACTACCAAAGTTGCTCCAGGTAACCTGGCTAACTGCCTTGTAGAGGTGGATGTATCTGTGCAGGATGGGCCATCTCCCTGTACATTTGTTATTTTGATGGACAATTGACTCTTGACTGTGCAGCAGTGTGCAGTTTGCATAAGTGGCACATCAATATGTGTTCTTTGCACAGTCCACTTCCTTATTGCTACCGGGCAATGGCACCCCAGGAGTGAAGTATGATGTTGGGACTGCCTCACTATTTCTGTGTTACCTACATGAGGGACAGCATCATCATACTATATGTCTCATGCTGTTAGACCTGCAGCAACACACATTGCACACCTCTTCCACGCTACATACTGCTTGATAGGGTGTCGGATTGACTATGTGGCCTAATGTAATTGTAAATCGTTCATCTTCCAAGTTGTACTTCCAGTGCAGGCCATGTCATCCTCACTGTGTCCTTTGACATTGGTCCCTTGTAGCTCTAGAGTGGCAGCTAATGTTTGTGGCAGCCGTCATTTGTCCATAGGTGTGTATCCCATTGTGTCAGGGTGTACAACATAACTCCCTGTGTCACACCTCAGTGTCTTCCTGCCCATGTGTCAATGTAATGGTGTATGTATTATGTGTCCTACAGGGTTGGTGTGCTGTGTGTATAATGTATTTATGGACTTACTGACAATAAGGCCATTGCCATATTGTCCATCCTGGAAGTGCTCATTGATCGTACTGTGGCAGAATATGAAGGAATCATGTACACTCTCAGGATACTTGGCCAAGATGTTGGTAAACAATCCCTGGTGGTCAACTATGGCCTGCATATTGATGTAGTGTTCTGGATTAGATGCTCTGTTGCTGCAGGTGGTACGATCCGGACATTGGTGCAGTGAATTGCACCAAGCACATACGGGAAGCCATGGATCTGATAAAACCCCTGTTTGATATCCTGCTGCTTCTGCTGGGTGTTGGGGAAGCTGATGTGGCGGAATGAGGGGGATGATGGCATCTCAGACCTTGGGCAGGAAGGCAGAGAATGAGGGCTGTGATACCCCAGCGACCAGGGTACCACGTTGTTTGGAAGGAGCCAATTGCCAACATATGCAGGACAGCTAGCAGCTTGGTCACCAGTGGTATATTGTGTGGTGTCTGCATACTGGCTGTTATTTGTGGCTCAATTTGACACAGCAGCTGCTGAATGGCTTTCCAGTTGGGTGTATACCTCCGGATGATGTCCTGTTCCCTGAGGCCATGAAGGGTTGTCCTGTTCCTGAAGACCCTCTCCTGCCTTCTGCATTGCCTTTGGGGGCCACGTTGGGGTGGTGGTGGCTGCTGCTGTTGGTCCTGTGTTCTGCATCGTCTAGTATGCTGCATCACTAGCACCTCCATGTTGTCCTGCTGGGCTATGATGTTGCTTGTGTATGTTTTCCTTAAGTAGTGGTGTGTTTGCCTCATTTTAATGCCTGCCCTGATCCAGGTGTTAAAATTTGATGCAAATAGGGCTTAGAGCCATTGTTGGGTCTGCCTCCCACCCGTGCGTCATTTTTGCCCTGTTGGATAAATATTACGCTAAGGTGTTTGAGTCAGGGAACGCCTACCTTGCATCTCATTGACACAAGGCAGTTTCGTGCATCCTTAAAAAGACGCAAACTCCATATTTTTGACGCTAGACAGGTCTAGTGTCAAAAGATAAATATGGAGTTAAGTTTGCGCTGGATTTGTGTAAAAAAAATGACACAAATCCAGCGCTAAGTCCCACATTTTGGTATAATTTGTGGATTCACATGCCATTTTAAGGTCATGCCATCTGTTTTCCTCCCACGCTCTTCTGGCGTGTGCCTGCTTGTAAACTGCCCTTAACCTAGGTACATTAATCCCATCCTTTAATCTAATTGCCATAATCAGATCGGACCTAGCCAGCCTACACCTCTTCTCATGACAACTGACATAGTTAGTCATTTAGTGATTCTTTTTCTTAGACACCACTAGGGCTGTAAAGTGTTGTCTAACACCTTCGAAGAGGGCCGAGTAGATATCAACCAGATCAGCCCACCTCTCATCTACAGGTAACAGTGGCCCCCGCTTGCATGAGGCACAATTAACTTGGATGGAAATTTCTCTCAATAACTCTGTTTTTCTAGGCAACCGACTGCCATTTGAGACAACACCTGTTATTTGTAGGGAAAACTCTTGAGTACCACTGAGTGGATGCGCTTCCCTTGCACGAAGCCCCAATATTGATTTTATTGTGAGGCACGGTGGATTGTGATTGCTGTCCAGAGTTTCCTTCACTACCATGTCAATTACATCAGGCCACAATCTGAGAGCCACAAAAACGTAGTCTATTCGGCTAGACCCCTTATAGCCATGTTCAGTAAAAGACCCAGCACGATCACTCACTGTTCTACCAAATTCAAGTGTAAGAGCCACCCTTTTCCTTTTTTGAACAGGGGCCAAGCTCAGAAATGGCCCAACGTTCGTAGATTAGGTGGTGCGTCAGTGGTGTCTTATCTAGACTAGCATCTTGGGATTTCAATGTAAGAGGCTGAAAACCGCCTCTCACGCCCCTGACATAGAGGTTATAAATGTCAACCCCAATCTTTAACCCATTCTTGGCACGAATGGCTAGAATATCTTGGTGGGCCACTGAAAGCAAGTCAAAAGTGCAATTTAATACAATTTTAACCGAAATCAGTAGCCCACCAGGTGACCTTTCTTTATGGCTTGAAATGACAGGACTGGAGAAAGTCAAACAACCCAGCTGGTGAGGTGGGTTTGCGAAAATAGCCCAGTGGCAAGAGCACTATTTCCTGGCCCAACTCTCTATGCAGGCCATCATCACTAAGTAACTTGTATGCTATCTCAGGGTCTTTAAAATTACCAACCACACATTCCCTTGAGCAATCGGCCCATGCTGGGCCAATCCACCCAACCCTAAGTGTTAGTAATATCTTAGGTGCCAATCTAATTGGAAAGTTCTTATTTTTACCTAACCAATGCAAACATTTATTAGTGAATTCCTCCTGCAATTCGTGTTGGCCCACCCCCAGCTTAGGGACACCCGATAGAATGACAACGTAGGGGCACGATGCTAGGGGCAGATTGATAACAGGCAGAGTGATGGTTTGTGTATTAGCAATACCCTCACCCAGTAATCCCCCTCCCTTCTTCTCGCTAGAGTGAGCCCTGCCAGATCCCCCTTCATCTGTATTAGGCAGCTTAGCTGTATGGTCAATCAGGGATTTAGATAGGGTTTCTGGCTCGTTTCAGGTTTCTTAGGTTGCTCAGTGCATGGTAATACAGAGCCTGTTTAATCTCCAGGTTCAAGCCTGAGAAGGGCGGCACCCCTCCCCAACTGTCTTGTCTGAGAGTGCGACTCAATAGTGATATTTAGGTCATGTTCTATCTTGGCCACACATTCCATTAAGGGTGCAAATACCACGTTGAGAATCCCTTCAACCCTGGTTCCCACCTTAGTCACCACCTCATACGTAAAGTCAGCCAGCCGAACTGGATCAAAGCCAGGTACTGTTCTACAACAATCAAGGGGCTGAGCATTCAGCTTACTCTCAAGGTGGTTTACAGAGACTTAACTGGAGGCCTTAAAGTTTTTCTGCAGCACCCTCTGGGTCCTTTTTTGCCCTTTATTAGGTTGTTTACCCCTCACCCAACAGTCCTCTGGAGGAATGGTGTTGAAAAACACATTTGGACTTGTAACCAGCACCACAGCCGGAGGTCTTGGTGAGCCCTCAGAATCCCCATAAACCCCAATTTCAGAAGATGGTTCAGGGGGGCTGACTGGCAAACCCTGGAGCGGGGGACCAACCCTGCCTCCAATGACAACCTCCTTTCCGTGAATACTATCTCGTTTGAAACAACCTCAATTACACACTGGAGCATTTTGTCAATTGACGTGATTCTGACAGGTGGGGTAGCAGCATGTAATGTGCCCAGTCACTTCTTTCTACCCATAGCTCCAAACACTTTCTGTAAAAGACCCCAGGGGTCACTTCTCCTAGCAGAATGGGTGAATAAATAGAACCAAACATGCACTTACTGCTCAAATGCAGTTCAAGCGGGCATAAACTCACTCTGAATTGGATGACATCCAATTCAGCCCACCCCAGCCTTGTCCAGCTGCGGGCAGGGGCAGACGGGTTTGCCCTAGGCCGGGCTTTGCGTCATGCTCAACAGGAATGCCGGTGCCTGCCTGTAGTCCGTGGAAGCGCCACCTGCCGCAAATAGATTATGGGGATGGAAGACCACTTCGCGGTGGTTGTTTCAGCCCCCCTCCTTAACACTATGCTATATCCCGCGCAGTGGGAGTGTGGGTATGTGCTTTAGAGTGTTGGGTGGTCTTGGTCCCGCTCCCTGCAGTCCATGGAAGCTCTTTCTGTTGCAAATAGATTATGGGGCTGGAAGTCTGGTTTGCAGTGATTGTTGAAGACCTACTCCTTAACACTATGGTGTATGGTGAGGGTGCGAGTTATAGTTACCTTAGGGCGGGAGTTATAGTTACTTGAAATAACTCTAACTATCACTGCTGTATTTCTATGGTTTTGCACAAGTAAATTTAGAACCTAACTATAACGTCCCTGTAAACTTTGTTTTTTCAGTGAATATATATGTAGGGTGTAAACATGTATGCATATTACATGCACATGTACACTTACATTTACACTCACATAAGGATATATACATACAAACACACACACGTGCTGCAGAGCTTTCAATTTCTTGTACATGCTGTTACAGTACACTATTGTGTTATGAGTATAGTGGTCATGTAGGGAAGAGCCAGCTCTTGGCTATTTTTCTTAAAGCTGGAATGTGTGTCAGTGCGTCTTTTGTTTGTGGGTGATTGAATTTGGTGATTCTCTTCCTCATGAAAAGTGGTCTTTTGACATGTGTTGCTTTGTGGGTAACACACGGCTGCTTGAAAGTGGATCTTCTGGCACTTTCTAACCTGTGTAGGGCCCTCAAGGCAGGGACACATGTGCTTGTGGCTTTACATATAGGAGTAGTCTAGCAGCAGTATTCTGAATTCTCTATAATCTCTATATAGTTGATAAAGGTTGAGCCATGATATAGATCATTAATGTGATCCAGTTTTGATAGGATAAGAGAGACTAGGACCTTAGGGGATCAAAAATGCAGGAAGATACATTGCACCATTTTCATTGTAAGAAAGCTTGATTTACCTACCTTATCTTGGAATCCATGATTATTCCTAGATTTCTAAGCTCCTAAAATATTTTTGGCGGTGCTCATGGATCATCAGGGCAGGTGCTGAGAGTGTGATATGTTTTCCATACACCACAGGTGAGCATTTCTGGTTTGGACGCATTTAATTTGAGGTGACTCCATGTTATCCATTGGTCAATGGTCCACAGGCATCTGAAATGTATAGATGTGCCACTGTACTATTGGCTTTACAATGAAGAAATATCTCTGGGTCATCTCCTTACTTATAATAGATGAAGTCAAAAACATTGATCGGATCTGGTATTGATTTCACGTAGATGTCAAAAAGCATGGATGAGATAATTGTGCCTTTAAGGAGTCCTGCATTAAAATGATGTGTGGTTTAGAGGAGAATGGAGGTAGTGTGGATGATATTTGTTCTATTGTGTAGGTCGTATATAATACAAGCCAGAGCTATAGCCTCTATTCTGGCTTCCTCATGTCTTTCTATTAGTGCTTCATGATCAACTGTGTTAAAGGCTGCTGAAAGGGCTAAGAAAAGAAGGATGGCAACTTATCTACTGTTATTTTAAGGTCATCCCAGAATGAGATTAGGGCAGATTCAGTGCCTCTTCCTGGATGCCATCCAGTTAGAACGTCAGAAAGTACGTAATTGTCTTGAATGAATGATGACGTCTGGGCGAAGGCTGCTCTTTCTGTACATTCATACAGGTTTGCGCAGGAGTGGTTTGTAGTTGTCGAGGTCTTGATTGTCCAGGTCAGATGTTTTTTAATAATGGGCATATGTATGCCTGAACTCTTGTGGAAAACCCATGTCGTTGAGTTGAGTTGTTGAGCAGGTGAATACCATGGGGTTTTAGGACTAATTCATCCATTTTTAAAGACCCAGTCAAGAAAGGGATTAATGAAAGCATCTGTTGGGGCCTGCGGGCAATAACATATGTTTGTGGCTGTTTCCTGTAGTGTGTATGCATATTAAGAAACAGGCAGCATCTCTGGCCCTTTCCGTTCGCAGCTTGGACAAGTAAGCAGGCTCTGCAGCTGCCAAGAGACTAAGGAGTGTGCCGGGTAGGTTCAAAGGGGCATATTTATACTCTGTTTGCACCGGAATTGCGTCGTTTTTTTTGACGCAATTCCGCCGCAAAACTAACTCCATATTTATACTTTGGCGTTAGACGCGTCTAGCGCCAAAGTCCATGGAGTTTGCGTCATTTTTTAGCGTGGACACCTACTTTGCGTTAATGATATGCAAGGTAGGCGTTCCCGTCTAAAAAATTGACTCCGAGGCATGTGCGCCGTATTTACACTCCCGGGCAAAATTCACGCTCGGGAGTGGGCGGGTAAAAAAAAATGACGTACGCCCGCTTTTGCGCCGTTTTTTAGCGCCTGGTCAGAGCAGGCGTTAAGGGACCTGTGGGCTCGGAAGGAGCCCAGAGGTGCCCTCCCATGCCCCCAGAGACCCCCCTGTCACCCTTGCCCACCCCAGGAGGACGCCTAAGGATGGAGGGACCCATCCCAGGGACATTAAGGTAAGTTCAGGTAAGTGTTTTTTTTTTTTTGTGGCATAGGGGGGCCTGATTTGTGCCCCCCTACATGCCACTATGCCCAATGACCATGCCCAGGGGACAGAAGTCCCCTGGGCATGGCCATTGGGCAAGGGGGCATGACTCCTGTCTTTGCTAAGACAGGAGTCATTTCTATGGGGATTGGGAGTCGAAAAAAATGGCGCAAATGGGGTTGAGGCGAAAAATTAGCCTCAGCCTGACTTGCCCCATTTTTTGGTGCCCAAGCTCCATATCCCCCTACGCCGGCGCTGCCTGGTGTACGTCGTTTTTTTTCACGCACACCAGGCAGCGCCGGCGGCTAACGCCGGCTAACGTCATTGAATAAATACGGCGCCCGCATGGTGCTTCAGTATGGCGTTAGCCGGCGCTAATTTTTTTGACGCAAAACTGCGTTAGCGCAGTTTTGCGTCAAAAAGTATAAATATGGCCCAAAGAACGTATAAAAATACTGAAATTGGTTAGCTTTGTGAAATCACAGTTCTGGAAGCATAATACATCCATGGCCCTACGTAAACTCAAAGAATCATAAAAGGAAGGTACAAATCGTGCTTTATTGTCCACTTTCAGTGTTTTAGAATTTAATTGAGCTTAACCGTGTCCTTTAACATGCATTTTTTCAGTTGTTAGATATAATTATGGTAAAATTTTGTTTACCACTGAAAAGTCATTTTTTGTATTAATAATAACTTTGGCTTACTTTCATGATTCTGAATGATATATGGCGCACTTTTAATACATTGACCACATTTTGCCTTTAAAGCTGTGTGCAGATTCAATGATGGCAAAACTAGTAAAGAGAGTGTGGGTCAAAAAAGAAGGCCCATATTTATACTTTTTGACACAAAACTGCGGCAACGAAGTTTTGCGTCAAAAAAATTAGCGCCGGCTAACGCCATTCTGAAGCGCCATGCGGGCGCCGTATTTATTGAATGACGTTAGCCGGCGTTAGCCGCCAGCGCTGTCTGGTGTGCGTTAAAAAAAACGACGTACACCAGGCAGCGCCGGCGTAGGGGGAAAATGGCGTATGGGCGTCCACAAATGGTGCAAGTCAGGCTGAGGCAAAAAAATCGCCACAACCCGATTTGCGCCATTTTTTTCTGACGCCCATCCCCCATTGAAATGACTCCTGTCTTAGCAAAGACAGGAGTCATGCCCCCTTGCCCAATGGCCATGCCCAGGGGACTTCTGTCCCCTGGGCATGGTCATTGGGCATAGTGGCATGTAGGGGGCCACAAATCAGGCCCCCCTATGCCACAATTTTTTTTTAAAAAAATACCTACCTGGACTTACCTTAATGTCCATGGGGTGGGTCCCTCCAGCCTTGGGTGTCCTCCTGGGGTGGGCAAGGGTGGCAGGGGGTGTCCCTGGGGGCAGGGGAGGGCACCTCTGGGCTCATTCTGAGCCCACAGGTCCCTTAACGCCTGCCCTGACCCAGGCGCTAAAATCCGGCGCAAATGCAGGTTTTTTAGACCCGCCCACTCCCGGGCGTCAATTTTGCCCGGGAGTATAAATCCGACGCAATAGCATCGGAGTAATTTTTTAAGACGGGAACGCCTACCTTGCATATCATTAACGCAAGGAAGGTGTTCACGGAAAAAAATTACGCTAACTCCATGAACTTTGGCGCTAGACGCGTCTAACGCCAAAGTATAAATATGGAGTTAGTTTTGCGTCTAATTTGCGTCGAAAAAAACGACGCAAATTTGGCGCAAACGGAGTATAAATATGCCCCGAAGTGTTTCTAATTTGGATTCCATTGGACTGTTTACTCTCTGCTACAGCAACAATTAGTGAAAGGAACTACCGCAAGGGAAACTTGAACTTTATTCATGATCAATCGTTTTGTGGTTTGATGCAAATTTGTTAATTTGTTTTTGAGAAATATGCATTGCAAAAAGCTGGAGACAGTCTACTGATTGAAAAATAAGTTTTATTTGCTTGTAACTTAGCAAACCAGAACAGAATTTGGTAAACTTTTAGCAAGTTTGGGTTACTCTTGATATTCAACATTTCATACAAACCAGTTAAGCAATGGCAAAGTTATAGTTAAAGATGTGGGGGTGCATAAGTGTTTATTTACTAATACCCCTAGTGCCAAACTTGCATGAAATCTGTCTGAAAGTTATCCCGTTAAGTCCAATTGTGGCATCTAGAAATTATGTTCATGGAATTTCAGAGGTCGTACTGAGGCCAACGCTCACCAGCAGTAGGTTCTGAGGGAATGGGTCTGAAGGAAGGGCAAGACCAGAGGCAATAGCCTGCAACACAATCCGTTTGTGCAGAACCTAATGCCATGTGATGTGTTTTCAGGGCCATATGGACAAGGTGCATGAAGTAAGCCAATTCCACTGTACATGGCCAAAAGGCGTGTATAGCAGATTCTAAAGGTATGGAGGTTCAACACAGGTCATGGTTCACACACAAACCTGACCCCAGCGAACTTATTGTCCACCTCTCCATCACCAACCAAAAGGGACACATAATAGAACAACCCTCACAGAGAGGACAAAGCAACAATCATGCAGACTATCTATACCGGGGCCCAAGTAGATCCATGCCCCCACCACATCTGCAACCTGGGAGCACTTCTAAACAGCAAAGTCCTCACCCACATTATCAATATCGCTCTCAGGTTTGCCATATTCCCAGATGGCTGAAAACATGTGGAAGTCAATGCCTTCCTCAAAAAACCATCAGTAGATCCGACCCAACTGAGCAATTTCTGACCCATCTCCCTGCTCCCCTACCCAGCCAAAGTGATCAAGAAGGTTGTCAACAATCAACTCTCGACCCACCTCAAACCTTACTACTTCAGAAAGAACCACAGCATCGAAATAGCACTCATTGCAGCCAGCATGACATATGGATCATCCAAGGCTGAGGAGAAACAGCGTCCCTCATCCTGCTAGATCTCTCCACAGCTTTCGACTCTGTCTACCACAACACCCTCATCGGAAGACTTCATGAGATTGTCATCTGTGGAGCTGCACTCTAGTGGATCTGCTCCTTTCTCAAATGGAAAGATTGCCATCCTTCATATCAAAGACCAAGAATCTGATTTGCAAGTCCCCTGGTATCATCTCTCAGCTCCAACCTGTTCAACGTCTGCAAGAAACCACTAGCCAACATCATCCAAACTCAGACCATCAATATCATCTCACATTCCAATGACACCCAGCTCAAACTCTCTCTGACGAGCAAGGCAACCACAACCAGAACCAACTTAACCAACTTCTGACCATGATAGCAGAGTGGATGAGGACCAATTGCTTGAAGCTCACCTCCGACAAGACGGAAATTCCGGTCTTCAGAAATAAGACCTCACCATGGGACTCCACCTGGTGGCCGTCAGAACTAGGATCAACACCATCACCCACCAAAATCTGTGGATCATCCTTGACAACAAGCACATCATAGCTACACATTTGAATGCATTGAGCACCTCCTTTTTTAACATCCTATGCGTGCTAGGTTAAATCTTCAAGTGGCAACCACAGAACACCAGAGGGACTGTCACAAACAAGCATTCATCACAAGGAGGCTCGACTATGGCAACAAACTCTATGCTGGTATGTCCTACACAGACTCTAGACCATCCTGCCTCAAGACTGGTACATGACCTCTCACACCATAACTACATTTCACCTTACCTCTAAAGGAGCTTCACTAGCTTCCCAGTTGCAAGCGCTGCCAATTCAAAGTTCTCATGTACACATACATTGGACCAGCATATTTGAATAACTGCATATACTTTCACAAGCCATCCAGACACCTAAACTATGCCTCACTCTCACTCGCACACATCCCTTGCATTCACAAAAGTAGAGCAAGAGGGCTCTTATTTTCCTACATTGCACCCAAAACTTGGAATGATTTCCCTCAAAACATCAACATGGAACAACATTCTCCCCACTTCTTGTCTTCTGAACGGAGCTGAAGACCTAACTCTTCAAATAGCTCCGCAGGGATCACTCACCAACACACCTGTTGAAGCACCTGAAGGCCCTCACGGGTGATTAATTGTGCCATATAACATAATATAACATAATCTTATGTCACATAACATAAGAATATAACATAAGAACACAACATAACATAAAGGTTCTTTGAGGATATGCACAGCTGTGTTGTGCTTTGCTTAGAAGTCAAACTATATAATTATATACAAACATTCCCAAATAAACAATTCGCTGGGAAATCTTCATGAAATGGAAATTATAGTTCGGGACTCAGAAAAGAAAAGAACATTACAGAACTACAAAATGCAAAGATTAATGTGGCCGAAGGTGATTAATTGTTATGAGGCAAAACCTAAAAAACATTAAGACCCTCATTACAACCCTGGCGGTCGGTGATAAAGCGGTGGTAATACTGCCAACAAGCCGGCGGTAAAAAAAATGGAATTATGACCACGACGGAAACCGCCAACACAGTCAGTCACTTTAACACACCGACCTCCACTGTGGTAGGAACAAGTATTGCGGCGGTAACCAGAAACAGCCAGTCGGAAGACAATGCACCGACTACTGTATTACAACAGGCCTATGCGCCACCTTTTCCTGGGCGGTACCAACTACAACAAAAGCACGGCGGAAACAAATCTCAGAAGTCAAAGGACTTACCTCTGGAGACTCAGGGAAGAACCACGCCGCCATGGAGCCCGAACTGCAGGTGTTTCCCATGCTGGTCTACCTCCTCCTACACCAGGAATACCAACACCGGCGACGACAACCACAGTGAGTACTGCCGCCTAGCACACAGGGGAGGGGGAGGAAAAAGAGAATGACACACACACGCAACATGCAACATCCCCTCCCCCAACAACATACACACAAACAGATGCAACAACATTACACATCCACCCCGTACACCTCAGGAATAATGCAAGGACAAAAGGAAGTGATTGAACTAAGTGTAATAAGATACAATTCTAGAAATACGTCCTCAAAATTCAAAACAGTATTTACATATATACAAATGGAGGTCACTGCCCAGTCCATAATGTCTATGGGCAACAGGGCCACATCACATAGGCCAAGGCCCCATCTTACTCCTGCATCAACACAGAGAGAACACTGCTGGGGCATCAGGTCGAAAATACACAGGCACCTCAGGGGGGCGGGGAATGGGGGGCATCTCAGCCGGAAGATTGTACAACACCACTTGTCCTGGAGGGGGAAACATGCTCTGTTCAATGTCCTGGGGATTGCAAAGCCACAGTCTCTCAAGTGGGTGGTCTGCCCACTGCTTGGTCCTGGGAGTGCAAAGCCACAGTCTCTCTAGGGGTGGTCTGCCTACTGCTTGGTCCTGGGGAGTGCAAAGCCACAGTCTCTCTAATGGGTGGTCTGCCCACTGCTTGGTTCGGGGGAGTGCAAAGACACAGTCTCTCTAGTGGGTGGGTTGCCCACTGTGTGGTCCTGGGGAATGCAAGGCCACAGTCTGTCTAGTTGGTGGGTTGCCCACTGCTTGGTCCTGGGGAGTGCCAGGCCACATTCTCTCAAGTGGATGGCTTCTCCACTGGTTCTGGAGGGGGCCTTGTGCCCATTGTGCTTCATCCTGGCAAGGAGGGGGTGAGTGGAGGCCTTCTTCCACTGGTTCTGGAGGGGGCTTTGTGCCCAGTGTGCTTCATCCTGGCAAGGAGGGGTGAATGGATGCCTTCTTCCACTGGTTCTGGAGGGGGCTTTGTGCCCAGTGTGCTTCATCCTGGCAAGGAGGGGATGAGTGGATGCCTTCTTCCACTGGTTCTGGAGGGGGCTTTGTGCCCAGTGTGCTTCATCCTAGCAAGGAGGGGGTGAGTGGATGCCTTGTTCCACTGGTTCTGGAGGGGGCTTTGTGCCCTGTGATGCAGATCTTGGGGAGTGCAAGGTCACAGTCACTCACCTGGGTGTTAGACCCACATGATTTGAAGTGGGCAGGATGCATTACACTCAATGGAGGCAGGACTACACACTGCCCGCCAGTGACGACTGCTGCTTAGTGGTCGCAGTGCCGGTACTGGTGGCGGTGCTGGCAGTGGTAGGGAGAGGCTCAAGCCCATCCCCTGCAGCCTCAGACGGCTGCCCACTGGGGCTGCTGCTGCTGGCAGTGGCACTGGTGGTGGTGCAGGCGGCGGTGCTGATTGCGGTGCTGGTGGCGGTGCTTGCAGTGGTGGGGGGAGACTCCAGCCCTTCCGCTGCAGCCTCAGACGGCTGCCCACAGGGGCTGCTGCTGCTGGCAGTGGCGCTGGTGGCGGTGCTGGTGGTGGTGCAGGTGGCGGTGCTGGCAGTGGTGGGGGGAGGCTCCAGCCCTTCCCCTGCAGCCTTGGACGGCTGCTCACTGGGGCTGCTGCTGCTGGCAGTGGTGCTGGCAGTGGGGGGGGGGGGGGCTCCAGCCCATCCCCTGCAGCCTCGGATGGCTGCCCACTGGGGCTGCTGCTGCTGGCAGTGGTGCTGGTGGCAGTGCTGGCAGTGGTGGGAGGAGGCTCCAGCCCTTCCCCTGCAGCTTCAGACGGCTGAAGCGCCATGGTTGGTGTTGGGGGCTCAGATTCAGTCACAGCACCAGGCCTCCTGTCCCTCATGGCTGCCCTTTGCCCTTGCCGTCTGGTGGTGCCTCCTTGCTCTTGCCGTCAGGTGGTGCCTCCTTGCCCTTCCCCTTGTAAGCTGGTGGTGCCTCCTTGCCCTTGGCAGCTGGTGGCACATCCTTGCCCTTCCCCCTTGGCAGCTGGTGCAGGCACACTGTCAGTGCTGATGGGTGTTTCCTCGGAGCGTCTCACACCTGCAGTAGCTGCCGAGACTACAGTGGCCGTGGACTGGGTGGCTGAGGTGCTAGCCTGGGTTCCGCCTACCCTGGCCCGATGTGAAGGACTGGGGGGAGGGGGAGGGGGAGGGAAGAGGTCAATGGCAGAGAGGAAAAGCTTCTTAGGGACACTGGGGCGGGAAGAGGGTGAAGGTTTGGGAGTGGAGGAAGAGGAAGTGGTTGTAGGAGGTGTCTGTCGGCTGTGTTTGAGTGCAGTGTATGGGCTGTATGCTGTTGTGAGTGGGATGGCAGTTGGGTGTCTGAGTGCTTGCGTTTGTGTACTTTGGGAGGAGGGGCACAGGCACAGTGGGAGAGGACACAGGGGATGTGTGCATGGATGTGGGGGAGGTGACTGCCAGTAAGGGGTGTGTGGTGATGGAGGCAATGGGTGTGGATGTAGTGCATGCAGGTGTGAGTGGAGACGTTACTAGGAGGGAGGTGGATGACGAGGTGGAGGGAGACACAGTGGAGGCAGTGTATGTTGTTATGTTAGCATCTGGATGGTGTTTGTGTGAGTGCCTGTGGGATGATGCGTGGTGCTCGTGTTTGCCTGAGCCACTCCTGTGTGTTGTCTTGGGTGCATGCTGGTCTGAATGTGTGCTTGGGATAGGCTGGGGTTCAGGGGAATGGGACTGGTAGAGGAAGTTGGGGGGGGGCTAGAGACAGCAGACCAATGGCTGCCATCAGGGAGTAGGCCAGAGCCTGGAATGATCTCTGTTTGGCCGCTACACCAGAGTGAATGTGCTCCAGTAATGCATTTGTATGTTGCAAATGCCCTGCCAGGCCTTGGATGGCATTCACTATGGTTGACTGCCCAACAGAGATGGATCTCAGGAGGTCAATAGCCTCCTCACTCAGGGCAGCAGGGCTAATTGGGGCAGGGCCTGAGGTGCCTGAGTGAAGGAGATGACCACCCTCCTGGGTGAGCAGCCAGAGGAAACTCACTGAGTGGCTGCTGGGAGGACGGTGCGGTTACGGGGGTGGCGGCTATACCTGTAGTTGGGGTGGGCACAGAGGTGCCCACCACCAGCAGCGAACTTCCATTGAAGGAGGTATTACTGTCAAAACTGTCCCCTCCTGTCTCTGCCATGTTGCTCCCCTCGCCCTCCATCCCACTGGTGCCCTCACCATCGGTGGATTCGGCCTCCTGGGCTATGTGGGATGCAGCTCCCTCCGTCGCTGGTGCCTCTGCTCCTCCGTCAGATGATGCTAATGCACATAAGGACAGGATAACAAAAAAAAAAAGGGGGGAAGAGACAGAGGATACACTTGGTCAATGGCAGCAACAACACCACCGTTGGCGTACACAACACACAGACAACAGCCCTATACAATAGGCAATGCACTACCAGTCACAATGCTAGTCATCATGACATGGACAGGAATACCTAACGCCAGTTGCAGCATACATGAGACCAACAAAGCCATGTCCAGTAGTGGATACCCTCTAGCTTGGTTGGAGGTGGAGTTCATCAGCCCCTGCCCAACATGGAACCTACCCTGCAATGTCCGTTCTGGCTTTGGGGCACCAACAGGCGCACATCCCCCACCCAGAGACCACCCCACCAAGTGCAAGTAGTATATTGGGAACTGTACTCACCCCCTTGTGGCTGCTGTGATGCCCTCAGGTGCCCACCCAGCTCCAGATAGGCCACCGCCAGTATGCAGAACATCAGGGGGGTTAGGATTCGACGGGCACCCCTTCCTCGTTGGGAGGCCACCCCCAGCTGGGCCTCCACCATCTTTCATGCCCAGTGTCTCAGGTCCTCATACCCCTTGCAACAGTGGGTGCTCCGCCTGCCATAGACCCCCAGGGTCTGGAAATCTTTGCATTGGCATGCCATATACCCTTTTTCTGATGGGCACTTACCTGCAGAGGAAATACACATAGGAAAATGGTATCAGTCATACCGTCCGGCCTGTTACACTAATGGCCCACCATATCCCTCCCATCCCCTTACGCATATACATTGCCCACCATACATGCAACACGCAGCCCAGCACCCCTCAACCATCGCCCCCTTACACAAGGCCCTCACATACAGCACTCCATGCATTCATTCCCCATGCAAAGTGCTCACAGTGTACTCACCTGTTGGTCTGGAGGCCCATACAGCATTTGGTACTGGGGTAGGACCCCACTCACCAGTCTCTCCAACTCCACAGCGGTGAAGGCAGGGGCCCTTTCCCCAGTGACATGAGCCATGGTCGGTTCCAGACACAGGTCACAGCAGCACTTGCAGTGTAGGTCCTCTCCTGTTGAAGGTCAGGTAGCAAGTGAGTGAACAGATAGCAAATGGCGGTCACATCCGCGGCGGTGCGTACTGTCACCGCCGGCGTACATCACCATTGGCTACTATGACCTATAGGGCCCAATGTTCCCTAATTAGGGGTTGCACGGCGGTACTCGACCACCTCCCGCAACAGCGCACAATGTCAGTGGCATTACCTCATTTCAACCTGTCCATCCACACAGGACAGGAGGCCGCCATTTTGGGGGGGGGGGGCAGGCCATGGCACCTAACTGCGTCACAGCACACATAGGCACTATTTGGGCCTATACATCAACATACTGTTTGTGTCACAACATACAATGCACTGCACATTTAGGAAATGTTGAATACTCGCCGGGTGCTCATCGTTTTACCCCTTAGATTCCAACCACTGAGGATGAATAGGAGATGGAGACATCCCCGTGTACAAGCCCCTGGTGGACAGGCACATTATCCTCACCTACAGACTTGACAGGGCCACAGTCCAAGCGCTGTGTGCCCAATTGGAGTCAGACGTAATCTCTGCTATCCGTCACCCCACTGGGATCCCCCTTCTTGTGCAAGTCCTATCTGTGCTCCATTTCTTGGCAACTGGCTTCTTCCAAGTGACAGTGGGCTTGGCAGCAGGAATGTCTCAGCCAGTGTTCTCAATATTGCTGACCAGAGTGTTGTCTGCCCTGATAAAGCACATGCACAGCTACATTGTTTTCCCTCAGGTGGAGAGATTTGGCCACAGTGAAAGCTGACTTCTATGCAATGGGACATATCCCCAACATTATTGGGGCAATAAATGTTACACATAATGCCTTTGTCCTCTCCTGGAGAAATGAACAGCAGTTCAGAAATCGAAAGAGCTTTCACTCTATGAATGTGCAGGTAGTGTGCCTGGGGGACCAGTACATCTCCCCTGTGAATGCAAAGTATCCTGGGTCTGTGCATGATGCCTTTATCCTGAGGAATAGCACCATCCCATATGTGATGGCTCAACTTCAGAGGCACAGGGTGTGGCTAATAGGTGAGCCCATGGTCCCCACACAGTATATGTTGGTGTATGGGTATGGGGTTGGCCCTAAGGGTTAGTGTCTGGCTAACAGGTATCCCTCGGTATTTGCAGGTGACTCTGGTTACCCCAGCCTCCCATGGCTACTGACCCCAGTGGGGAATCCCAGGACAAGGGCAGAGGAATGTTACAATGAGGCACATGAGCGAACAAGAAGAATTATAGAGCGAACCTTTGGCCTCCTTAAGGCCAGGTTTCAGTGCCTCCATCTAACAGGTGGATCCCTGTGCTACTCACCCAAGAAGGTGTGCCAGATCATCATGATATGTTGCATGTTGCACAACCTTGCCTTACGTTGCCAGGTACCTTTTCTGCAGGAGGATGAGGCTGGAGATGGGCTTGTGGCAGAGGTGGACCCTGTGGACAGTGATGAAGATGAGAATGTGGAGAACAGAACAGCAATAATTCAACAGTACTTCCAGTGACACACAGGTAAGACACTGTAACTTCACCTTCTATTGCAGTTTTGAATTGTAAATTTTCGCTGACAGGCTGATATTCCCAATACTGTGGCCACTTACTGTACCCTTTGACATGTCTATTTACAGATGTCTGTGCCCACACTCTGGCTCCTGGTGTATTGACTGCAGCAAACTACAGGTCATACCTAAGTATACATTACTGTACAGTTGAATTGCAATGTCTACAGATTGTGAAACGAATGCATAGTTTAATCACTTGACTGACTTAATACAAGGATGTTTATTCATATGCTAATAAGTGGATGGGGTATTACTATAAGCTTGGGGGGTGGTGGAGGAGAGTCCAGGATAGAGTCCTGTCTATTTGTATCACAGGTGCATTGTCCAAGGGTTCATAGGAAGTGGAGCAATGGCAGTTCAAGGTGGACAGGGTGAAAGAGTGGGACACAAGGGTGACAATCAGGAGAGTCTTATTTCCTGGCGGGGTCTCTGGCCTGTTCTCTGGCTTCTGCCTGGATCGCAGGGACTGTTTGCGGGTGGTTCTCCTTCTGCAGGGGGTGGTGTGCTGGTGGTCTGTTGTTCCTGTGGCGGGGCCTCCTGTCCACTAGCGTCAGCGGAGCTGGAGGGCTGTTCAGCAGTTTGGCTAGTGTCAGGGGCCCGTTGGTGTGCCACTGCCTCTCTCATGGGGTTGGCCATGTATGCCAGCACCCCTGCAATTGTGACCAGTGTGGTATGGATGTCCCTCAGGTCCTCCCTGATCCCGAGGTATTATTCCTCCTGCAGCCACTGGGTTTTCTGCAAATTGGCCAGTATCTGGCCCATCGTCTCCTGGGAATGGTGGTATGCTCCCAGGATGTTGCTGGGTGCCTCGTGGAGAGTCGGTTCCCTGGGCCTGTCCGCCCCCTGTCGCACAGCAGACCTCCTAGCTTCCCTAATGTCCTGTGCCTCTGTCCCCTGAACCGTGTGCCCACTGCCACTGAACCCAGATCCCTGATCGGCCTGTGTTTGTGGGGTGTCCTGGGGTCCCTGTAGTGGTGGACACACTGTTGATTGACGTGTCCTGGGGACAGAGGTATGGGCCCGCTGGGTGGGTGCTGTGGTGGTGTTTCCTGAGGGGGAGGCTCTGTGGTGGTATGGAACTGTGCCTTGGTAACCGACTGTCCGGAGGTCCCTGATGGGCCAGGTTGGTCATCCTGATCCAGGCGAGCAGAGCTGCTGTCATCATTGTGGGCCTTTTCTGGGGGGGTCTGGATGTTGCTGGCACATCCTCTCCTGTGACGTTGTGTGGGGGACCTGTGGGGATGTAAATTCAGTGTTATTGTTTCTCCCTGTGACATCTTGTGCATGGGTGTGTTGGCCTCTATGGTTGTGAGTGCCCTGTCAGCTTTGCCTTGTGTGAGTAGTTATTTTGTGGGCTAGCTGAGATTCTCTCTAGTGTGTATGCTATGGTGATGGGTGTCCATGCAGGGCTGTGAGTGGGTGGGGTCCATGCATTGGTGGTGCATGCAGTGCTGGGTACTGGGATGGGTGGGTTGTGATGGGTGTATGTGAGGTGGTGTGGTGATGGGGGTGAGGATAGGAGTGGGAGCTTGTGATGGCATGCAGGTAGGGGGGTGGTAGTAATGGAGATTTGACATACCAGAGTCCAGTCCTCCGGCTACTCCTTCAAGGCCCTCAGGATGCAGTATTGCCAAGACTTGCTCCTCCCATGTTGTTAGCTGTGGGGGAAGAAATGTGGGTCCACCGCCAGTCCTCTGTACTGCTATCTGGTGTCTTGCTACCACGGAACGCACCTACCCCGTAGGTCGTTCCACCTCTTCCTGATGTCATCCCTTGTTCTAGGGTGCTGTCCCACGGCATTGACTCTGTCCACGATTCTCCAACATAGCTCCATCTTCCTAGCGATGGATGTCTGCTGCACCTGTGATCCGAAAAAGCTGTGGCTCTAACCGGATGATTTCCTCCACCATGAGCCTTAGCTCCTCCTCTGAGAATCTGGGGTGTCTTTGTGGTGCCATGGGTGTCATGTGAGTGGTGTGTGTGAGGGTGTGTGGGGTGATGTGTTGGGGTGTGTGGATGGTGTATGGGTGATGGTGTTCTGTGGCTCTGGTTCTGTGAGTGCTCTTGCTATATCTCTCTCTAGTGGCAATTTTTGTTAGTTGTAAAGGGATGGGGGTAATGTGGGTGCTTGTTTTATAGTGATGTGGGTGTGTGCTGTGTGTATGTGTGTCTGGTGTGTGTAGTTTAAATTGTCCACTGTGGTGTGCGTGTATTTTGAGTGCTGTGGTATGTACCGCCAATGGTTTACCGCGGTTGAATGTCCGCCTCAGTGATTCGTGGGTCATAATATTGTGGGCGTAGTTCAGTGGGTGTAACTGTGTGGGTTTTGGTACCGCTAGTTTATCACTGACCTTTGGGCTGGCAGACTTGTGTGTGTGTTTGTATAGTGACAGATTGCTATGTGTGGGTCATAATATGGCAGTCAGCATGGCGGTAAGCGGGACTTACCGCCAATGACATAATGAGGGCCTAAATGTTAGCAGCTATTGTGTGAGCAAGACAACCATAACACTCTGAACTAATTATTCATTACCTCACCTAGCACGTGACGTCACGAGTAACATCAGAAATTACTTCATATTCAGCAACATTAAGAAGGCTGCTATGCTGACTGGAACATTCATTGTGGGATACGTTTAAAAGTCGAGCCTTTTGACAATTATGTACTGGGCACATGCAAGGATGAAAATAATTAAGGCCCATATTTATACTTTTTGACGCAAAACTGCGCGAACGCAGTTTTGCGCCAAAAAAATTGGCGCCGGCTAACGCCATTCTGAAGCACCATTCGGGCGCCGTATTTATTGAATGGCGTTAGCCGGCGTTAGCCGACCGGCGCTGCCTGGTGTGCGTGAAAAAAAAACACGTACACCAGGCAGCGCTGGCGTAGGGAAAAATGGCGTTTGGGCGTCCACAAATGGGGCAAGTCAGGCTGAGGCAAAAAAATCGTCTTAACCCGATTTGCGCCATTTTTTTACGACGCCCATCCCCCATTGAAATGACTCCTGTCTTAGCAAAGACAGGAGTCATGCCCCCTTGCCCAATGGCCATGCCCAGGGGACTTCTGTCCCCTGGGCATGGTCATTGGGCATAGTGGCATGTAGGGGGGCACAAATCAGGCCCCCCTATGCCACAAAACAAATAAAAAAAAATACTTACCTGGACTTACCTTAATGTCCCTGGGGTGGGTCCCTCCAGCCTTGGGTGTCCTCCTGGGGTGGGCAAGGGTGGCAGGGGGTGTCCCTGGGGGCAGGGGAGGGCACCTCTGGGCTCATTCTGAGCCCACAGGTCCCTTAACGCCTGCCCTGACCCAGGCGCTAAAATCCGGCGCAAATGCAGGTTTTTTAGACCCGCCCACTCCCTGGCGTCATTTTTGCCCGGGAGTATAAATACGACGCAATAGCATCGCAGTCATTTTTTACGACGGGAACGCCTACCTTGCATATCATTAACGCAAGGAAGGTGTTCACGCAAAAAAATGACGCTAATTCCATGGACTTTGGCGCTAGACGCGTCTAACGCCAAAGTATAAATATGGAGTTAGTTTTGCGTCGAATTTGCGTCGAAAAAAACGACGCAAATTCGGCGCAAACAGAGTATAAATATGCCCCTAAATGTTGGTAAGCCTCACTGGGCACTGGGATTGAGTGAGTGGCCTTTACTCAGTCTATGTGCATGTACAATGTTCATGTCCAGTGAGCACTTGAGGCAGTGGGTACAAATGCATGGCCAGCCCAAAGGACAGTCAATTTTGCAAGGGGTGTTGTGAGTAGGAGTGCTTAATTCTGAGGCTGGCCATGCCCAAGCAATGATACCAGTCATTGTCAAATACAATGCCTAGTCAATTCTAGGGGTAAATGTGTTGAGTGCAGGCCCTGACCTAGGGCTGTGCTCCACTCTCAGAGCTCTCTGTTTACTACCGACTTCGGTTTCAGGCTCAGCAACCTTTCACCCTCAACTCACTCCCAGTGTACGCCAGTTATAACCAAAGGTTCAACTTATTAATTTCTGAGATGGTGGGGCATTCAGCACCCTCTGTGAGCTCGCTGTTATTGTCAATGGTGATATGACATTAAAGCACCTATAAAGTGCAATGAAGTCATCAATTTTTTAAGTTGTCACTTGTGTATCACAGCAATAAATCCCAGATAAGGTGCTAATTGCCTTGCAAATTACATCACCTACTAAATAATATATGACATCAGTGGCTTCTAAAGGGGAATCAGGTTTGAGCAATTGGTGAACTATGCCATTCTCTATCTGTTGTGCTCATAGCACTTGCCATTCCATAAGGACCACAGGGCACACAGCATGACTTTCCTGCAACATGGATTTTAGTAAAACACTCTGCTCTACTACTGAGAATATAGGTAATGCTCAGTAGCCATGCCTTGCATGTTCTGCATTATACCATGTGTTCTAGATACATGTCAGATGTTGGTCTTCAACCATACTCAAAACAAAAAACCGGGACAGCTTTTGACATAGAAATAGGACTAAATGTTGACACTGCACTGCCGATATTTAGCAATATTTAGTCCTATTTCTATGTGAATAGCTTTTCTGATATATATATATATATATATAGAAAAATAAGTGCTGGCCCTCAAAAATAAGTGCTGGTGCCCTGTTCTGGAAACCATGGGCTCAAATTAACTACTGGTCATAGAGCACTGGCAAAATCTATGTCCTCTGTTTAATAACCATATCCGCATAACCTAATACATTTTGGCCAATATTTATACTTTTTGACGCAAAAATACACAAACGCAGTTTTGTGTCAAAAAGCCTAGCGCTGACTAGCGCCATTTTTAGCACCGTCTGAGCATCATATTTATACCATGTCGCACAACGGCGCTAAAATCAGGTTAGAGTAAAAAAAATTTACTTTAACCTTCGCACCTTGTCGTAAGGCAAAATGACGTCAATGCTGCAAAAATTACTGTAACCTGTTTTACGGCACGTAAATATGCAGTAAAATGGATATGCACCATTTTAAACCGCATTATCGTCAACTTCAGACACTAATGCAGAAAACATTGCAAAGGAGAGGCAAAATGGACCCGGCAAGCCAGGAGAAATCCCAGGGTGACCCCATTCAACCTGGAACCAGCCAGGAGGACTCACACAAGTCCCAGGGTAGGGAGAAGAAAAAGTGCAAGTGTTGTTTTAGTGTGGAGGATCATGAAATCCTTGTGAGAGAGGTGACGGAGCACCAGCAACCCCTATTCATCACCTCCAAATTGACAATTGGCAGGAGAGAGGCAATATGGCAGCAGATAGTTGATATGATTAACAGCGTGGCACAGGTGAGGAGAACCGTAACTGAATGCAAGAAACACTGGCATGATTGTAAGCGAAGAATAAGGAGAAAATGGCAAGAAACAGGAAGGCAGCACTGCAAACTGGAGGTGGAAGTCCAGCACCACAAGAGGACCTAGACGAGATGGAGGAGATGGTTGCAGCGGTCATCCTGGAGGAACTGGTCATTGGAATTGCAGGACAGTGAGACTACCAGGAACCACCACAAATGCAGAGTAAGTTGCATGGGGGAAATTAATGAAATCTTGTCAAGTGCAAGAAGGGGGAGACACATAGACACACTCAATGCATATCAAAGGAGAGCAGAGGGACACATTGCACATAAGTCAAGTAACACTATTGAATCGTAAACAACACATGTACATACACCTTGGTTGTGCCATGCACCACAACAGATACACAACCTGGACATATGTAAATCACCAGGGCTGCATGTCTACATGTACATATGCAGCACATAGGATGGAAGGCATGTCTAATTACTGTGCCTCTGGTTGTCTAATCACAACATCTCTTGCATATGGTCAAACAAACCCTACCAACACGACCAAGACATCAGAGACTAGGAAGTCAGTCAATACCATTCCTGGGGTTACGGCATGGTTGTGTCTCTTGCAGAAACACCTTGCAACTGTCTTATCCCATTGCCAAAACACATGTGTGCTTCATCTTACAGCACACAATTAAATGCAACCTTTCCCAACGTTACTCAAACATGTTCCGGAAGCACCACCACCCTGCAAATAAACAACACATCCTCATAAGGCAGCCACTACTCTATCATGCAGTAAGGATGCCTCTCTGGGTGCAGGGAAAAGTAATCTGGGCAGCTGCTGGGGGAATTGCAGACTGGTCCTATATCGTAGGAAACATGCCACAACCCAGAGTCAGTAAACTGGTGTAGTGTGGATCCACACATTTTGACGCTGATCAGAACCGTGCCACTAGATAAATTATGTACTACAGATTGCAATCTGCAGGTCACAACACATACAGGCTGAGCCCACAGCTACTCTGACATAACCATGTAAAACACATAGGAAAGGGGAAATAAACACACAAACACAACACATGGTGTATGTCTGTGAACATAATGGTGTACAATTTCACATTGACGGGCGGGGAATGGTGCGTGGGCAAGTCTGGTGTTGGTAAGACTGCTAGTGCAGTGTACCCTTTGCGATTAGCAGTATGAGTTACATGCTGGGATGACAGGTGGAAATCTGTCTGCTCATGACAGCTCTGTGGGGCAGTTTCCACTACATTGTTGATGGATCAAATAGAGTCAGCACCAGTCTTGGGGTGCATTGGGTATGACAGGACAGTCTGCTCTTAGCCCTGCAAAATCAGGCAGTGGAAAGCACAACGGGTCTGAGCATGGTGGCTTGCACTGCTGATGCCAGGTGCATGGGCTTTGCGGGGGCACACAGGGGCACACCACACCACATCACCACCAACCTTTGCACAGGTGTTTCACCACCATGCAAAGGCTGGTGGAAAAGCAGGAACATACCTGGAGGTATCGCTGATCGTAATTCTGGTTTGATGTCACAAGACAGGTGGCATTGCCTGTCTGTAAGGTGCTGGCAACCTGCCAGTGTCAGGCCATTGGCTCATGAGGCATTCTCCATGAGCAAAATGTGCCACTAATACCTGCGCTCTTGAAGGTGGTCATATTGACAATGGCAGTCAGATGGTCACAGGACTGCCGGACTTGTAATGAGGGTCCATGTATGCCCCAGTATAACTACCTGCAAAGTCACCGTCAAACAAGCTAGAGGCCTTGACCTAAGTTCAACTTTAGGCAACTGGCTATGTTCATTAATTTTTTTCCATCAGGCACTGTCTTGTAGAAAATGATGTACACACCAACAATTGATACACATGCTGGCCATCCCTGGGTCCACCCTGTGCCTGTGTCAAATTAGCTGCACTGCCACAATGCTGCATCTCTTGCACCATAGTGCAAGGATGGCTGCATTGAGGGGGAGATCATAGTTGTGTAGGAAGGAGCACCCTCCAGCACAGACAGAAACTGAAATGGAAATCTGCTAGGTCCATGTGTGCTGTGCAACGTAGCACACATACGATACATCAACATGAGGAGCAATCAAAGGAAACAACAACATAGTGCCTTGGTAATGTCATCCTTGGGGTGGTGTAAGGTTCGGTGCCGCCCTGGTGTACGTGAAACATGTAAAACTGGGACAGGGGCATATTGCAATGTGTGTTTGTAGGAAAGTACCATCTTGCCTGGCATGTTACCCCCATTTTTCAATGTATGTATGTTGTTTTAGCCCTTGTGTCACTGGGATCCTGCTAGGCAGGACCCCAGTGCTCATAGTATGTGCCCTGTATGTGTTCCCTGTGTGGTGCCTAACTGTATCACTGATGCTCTGATAACCAGAACCTCAGTGTTTATGCTCTCTCTGCTTTCTAAATTTGTCACTGCAGGCTAGTGACTAAATTTACAAATTCTCAGTGGCACACTGGTACACCCATATAATTCCCTCATATATGGTACTTAGGTACCCAGGGTATTGGGGTTCCAGGAGATCCCTATGGGCTGCAGCATTTCTTTCGCCACCCCTAGGGAGCTCAGGCAATTCTTACACAGGCCTGCCACTGCAGCCTGAGTGAAATAACGCCCATGTTATTTCACAGCCATTTTTCACTGCCCATAAGTAGCTTATAAGTCACCTGTATGTCTAACCCTCACTTGGTGAAGGTTGGGTGCCAAGTTATTTAGTGTGTGGGCACCCTGGCACTAGCCAAGGTGCCCCCACATCGTTCAGGGAAAATTCCCCGAACTTTGTGAGTGCACTATATGCACTATACATAGGTCACTACCTATGTATGGCGTCACAATGGTAACTCCGAACATGGCATGTAACATGTCTAAGATCATGGAATTGTCCCCCAATACCATTCTGGTATTGGGGGACAATTCCATGATCCCCCGGGTCTCTAGCACAGAACCAGGGTACTGCCAAACTGCCTTTCCGGGGATTCCACTGCAGCTGCTGCCAACCCCTCAGACAGGATTCTGCCCTCCTGGGGTCTGGGTAGCCCCAGCCCAGGAAGGCAGAACAAAGGATTTCCTCTGAGAGAGGGTGTTTCACCCTTTCCCTTTGGAAATAGGTGTGAAGGGCTAGGGAGGAGTAGCCTCCCCGAGCATCTGGAAATGGTTTGATGGGCACAGATGGTGCCCATCTCTGCATAAGCCAGTCTACACCGGTTCAGGGATCCCCCAGCCCTGGCGCAAAACTGGACAAAGGAAAGGGGAGTGACCACCCCCCTGACCAGTACCTCACAGGGGAGGTGCCCAGAGCTCCTCCAGTGTGTTCCAGACATCTGCCATCTTGGAAACAGAGGTGTTGGGGGCACACTGGACTGCTCTGAGTGGCCAGTGCCAGCAGGTGACATCAGAGACCCCCTCTGATAGGCTCTTACCTTTCTTGGTAGCCAATCCTCCTTTCTTAGTAGCCAAACCTGTTTTTCTGGCTATTTGGGGTCTCTCCTCTGGGGTATTCTTCAGATAACAAATGCAAGAGCTCACCAGAGTTCCTCTGCACTTCCCTCTTCGACTTCTGCCAAGGATCGACCGCTGACTGCTCCAGGATGCCTGCAAAACTGCAACAAAGTAGCAAGACGACTACCAGCAACATTGTAGCGCCTCATCCTGCCGGCTTTCTTGACTGTTTCCTGGTGGTGCATGCTCTGGGGGCTGTCTGCTTTCACCCTGCACTGGAAGCCAAGAATAAATCTCCCGTGGGTTGACAGAATCTTCCCCCTGCTAATGCAGGCATCAAAAGACTGCATCACTGGTCCTCTGGGTCCCCTCTCATCCTGACGAGCGTGGTCCCTGGAACACAGGAACTCTATCCAAGTGACTCCCACAGTCCAGTGATCCTTCAGTCCAAGTTTGGTGGAGGTAAGTCCTTGCCTCCCACGCTAGACTGCAAACCTGTGTACTGCATGATTTGCAGCTGCTCCGGCTTCAGTGCACTTCTCCAAGGATTCCTTCATGCACATTCTAGCCTTGGGTCCCCAGCACTCCGTCCTGCAGTGCTCAACCCTCTGAGTTGGACTCCGATGTCGTGGGACCCTCCTTTGTGACTCTGAGCCAGCTCCGGTTCACAATTCTTCTAAGTGCCTATTCTGGTACTTCTACGGGTGCTGCCTGCTTCTGTGGGGGCTCACTGAGTTGCTGAGCACCTCTTCTGTCTCCTCCTCCACGGGGTGACATCCTGGTCCTTCCTGGTCCCCAGCAGCACCCAAAAACCTCTAATGTGACCCTTGCAGCTAGCAAGGCTTGTTTGCGGTATTTCTGCGTGGGAACACTGAAAGCAACCTTCAGCACGCCATGTGACATCTTCCATCAAAAGGAAAAGTTCCTAGCTATCTTCGTTTTTTCAGAATCCTAAGCTTCTTCTATCTGGAGGCAGCTTCCTTGCACTTTCATCCGGGGTTTCCTAGGCTCCTGCCCCCCATGGACACTATCGTGACTCTTGGACTTTGCCCCCTTGCCTTGCAGGGCCTCAGGTCCAGGAATCCGTCTTCAGTGCTTTGCTGGTGTTTGTGGTTCTTGCAGAATCCCCCTATCACGACTATTGTGTCCTTTTGGGGTAGTAGGTGTACTTTACTCCTACTTTTCAGGGTCTTAGGGTGGGGTATCTTGGACACCCTGACTGTTTTCTTACAGTACCAGCGACCCTGTACAAGCTCCCATAGCTCTGGGGTCCATTCGTGATTCACATTCCACTTTTGGAGTATATGGTTTGTGTTGCCCCTAGACCTATGTTCACCTATTGCATCCTATTGTAATTCTACACTGTTTGCATTACTTTTCTTACTATTACTTACCTGTTTTGGGTTTGTGTACATATAACTTGTGTATATTACTTACCTTCTAACTGAGGGTACTCACTGAGATACTTTTGGCATATTGTCATAAAAATAAAGTACCTTTATTTTTAGTAACTCTGGGGGTCATTACAACCCTGGCGGACGGTGTTAAAGCGGCGGTAAGACCGCCAACAGGCCGGAAACCGCCAACAAAGACTGCCACTTTAACACTCCGACAGCCACGGCGGTACAGAGAAACAGCTTGGCGGTCACCGCCAACAGACAGGCAGGAAACAATGTACCGCCCACAGTATCACAACCTACCAATCCGCCACCTTTTCTGGGGCAGATTCAACGCGGATAAAAACACGTCGGAAACAGCCATTTCAAAGGGAAAACGCCTCTACACACCCCACGAGGAACGACGACACCATGGAACCGGAACTCCAAATTCTCTCTGCGATAGTCTTCCTGCTCCTATACGACCATCATCAACGCCGGCGGCGAAGACAACGGTGAGTACTGCACCTACGACATAGAGGAGGGGGAGGCAAAAGTCAGACACACACACGCAACACCCCCACCCGACCCTCACCCACTACAACACACACACCAATGCATATCCAAACATTACAGTAACGACCCCCAACTCCCCCGGAAGAATGCAAAGACAAAAGGAAATGAGTTCAACCATTGTAATATATCAAAATACAGTAACCAAATATATACAGATATATATACACATTCAACAAAATATACATCATGATTAGTAGTGCAGGTAATGCACCATTCATTGTCCTTGGACCACGGCCCAAAATGCATGGGCGACGCCCACATCAGATACCTGATCAAAACGGAGAGAACAATGCTGGGGCATCAGATAGAAATACACCTCAGGGGGAAGGGAAGGGGGGGGACCTCAGCCGGATGAGTGCACCACGCCAGATCCACGAGGGGGCTCCATGCCCATTGATGTATCCTGGGGAGTGCAAAGTCACAGTCTCTCAAGTCTCTACAGTGGGTGGGTTGCCCACTGGTCCATCCTGGGGAGTGCAAAGCCACAGTCTCTCAAGTCTCTACAGTGGGTGGGTTGCCCACTGTACCATCCTGGGGAGTGCAAAGCCACAGTCTCTCAAGTCTCTACAGTGGGTGGGTTGCCCACTGTACCATCCTGGGGAGTGCAAAGCCACAGTCTCTCAAGTCTCTACAGTGGGTGGGTTGCCCACTGTTCCATCCTGGGGAGTGCAAAGCCACAGTCTCTCAAGTGGATAACAGTCTCCACTGGTTCTGGAGGGGGACTGGTGCCCAGAGTGCTTCATCCTGTTAAGGACAGAGGTAGTGGATGCATGTCTCCACTGGTTCTGGAGGGGGACTGGTGCCCAGAGTGCTTCATCCTGTGAAGGACAGACGGAGTGGATGCATGTCTCCACTGGTTCTGGAGGGGGACTGGTGCCCAGAGTGCATCACTCTCCCCGTGATGGTCCCAGTTGCGTCACTGCCCCTGCCGCTCATGGGCCAGCGGTGCTTGAGTTGACGGTCCCTGCCCTGTTCAGCAGTGCTTGCCATGGCGGTCTTTGCCCTGTTCAGCGGTGCTTGCCCTGTTCAGCGGTGCTTGCCATGGCGGTCTTTGCCCTGTTCAGCGGTGCTTGATTTTGCAGTTTCTGACCTGTTCAGTGGTGCTTGCCATGACGGTCTTTGCCCTGTTCAGTGGTGCTTGCCCTGTTCAGCGGTGCTTGCCATGGTGGTCCTTCATTGCCCAGCTGGGCTGGGGCTGGCGGTCCTTCATTGGGCAGCTGGGCTGTGGCTGCCGGGGCCCTCCTGGGCAGCTGGGCTGTGGCTGGCGGTGGCCTCTTGGCCACTGATGATGGGGCTGCCCTCCTGGGCAATGACTCTGGCGGTGGCCTCCTGGCCACTGACGATGGGGCTGCCCTCCTGGGCACTGACTCTGGAGGTGGTCTCCTGGCCACTGACGATGGGGATGATGGTGGTCTTCTCCGCCGTGCTGCTCCTCCGAGACTTTGGCGATTTCTTCTGCCCCTTCCCCACCTTGGGAGGAGTCACAGCTCAGTGGACACTCCCCCCGGGACCCTTGTGAGCGGCTTTCCTGGCTGGAGTCTTCCCCCACTCCCGCCGGGCACTGTCAAACTTCTGGTGCTTCACGGGGGGGACTGGCTGTGCTGTGGCTCCGTGTCACACTGGCTGCCCTGGTGCCCGGTGCACTCCACATACCTCAGGCACCACTGGTCCCGGTGATGTTTTGGCTGAGGTGCTGGTACGGGACCTATGAATTGAAGGGGGGGTGGGAAAGAGGTTAAGCTTGGTCAGGAAAAGTTTCTTAGGAACACTGGGACGGGTAGCTGGAGGGGGTCTGGGAGTGGAGGAAGAGGAGGTGGTTGTAGGAGGTGTAACTTTTGTGGCTTTGGGTGCAGGTGCATGCGCTGGAGGCTGTCGTGAGGTGGATGTATGTTGGGTGGGTGTTTGCCTGCGTTTGTGTACTTTGGGAGGGGGCGTCACAGACACACTGGCAGAGGACACAGGGGACGTGTAAATGGTAGTGGGGGTGGTGAGTGCAGGTGAGCGGGGTGTGGTGGTGGGTGTGGGACCTAGTGGCTGTAGTGGTAGTGCATGCAGGTGAGAATGTAGACGAGACTGGGAGGGAGGAGGGAGACGATGAGGAGGGGGACACAGTGGAGGCAGTGGATGTTGCTGTGTCTGCATGTGTGTGATGCTTGCGTGAGTGCCTGTGGGTTGTGTGGTGCTTATGTTTGCCTGAGCTTCCCTTGTGTGTTGACGTGTGTGCATGCTGGTCTGATGGTGTGCTTGGGATAGGCTGGGGTACAGGGGATTGGGTCTGGGTGGAGGAAGTTGGAGGGGGGAGGCTAGAGACAGGGACAATGGCTGCCATCAGTGCTGAGGCCAGAGTTTGCAGGGTTCGATGAAGGGCAGCCTGACCAGAATGAATGCCCTCCAGGAATGCACTTGTGTGTTGCAATTCCTTTTCTACACCCTGGATGGCATTCAAAATGGTAGACTGCCCAACAGTGAGTGACCTGAGGAGGTCAATGAGGGCAGCAGATGTGACAGGGGCAGGGGCTGAGGTGCCAGGGGCGAAGGTGATGCCCACCCTCCTGGGTGAGCGGGCACGGGCCGAAGGCTGAGGGGCTGCTGGGAAGGCGGTGCTGGTAGGTGGGGTGGCGGCTGTACCTGTAGATGTGGGTGGCACCGATTTTGCCGCCACCACAAGGGAGCTCCCATCGGAGGACGAGTCTGTGTCGTTGGTTGCAGATCCTGTGACCGCTGTGAAGCTCCCCTCGCCCTCCGTCCCACTGGTGTATTCAGAGTCCGTGGTGTGGCCCTCCATGGCTATGTGGGATGCAGCTCCCTCGTGCTCCGGTGCCACTGTACCTCCGCCTGATGATGCTGATGCACACATGAACAGGGAGACCACAAAAAGGGGGGGGACGACAGAAGAAAGACAGGTTGAGTGCATGGCTTACCACTACCGTTGGCGGACAATACAGACACAGCAGCCCCCTGCACTACGCCGCGCTATTGGGCTCTACAGATGCAGTTCCTGGGATTTGGCCTACATGGCTGTGGTGGACATCTGCACTCATAGATGACACAGGGGCATTTATACCTGTACTTGGCACTCTACAGAGGTGGGGTGGAGTGCCACATATCCTGCATTACGGAGGGGCCTAGCGTACGGAATTCGCCCTGGCCTAGGGGAACCCACAGCCCTCCTCCCCCACCCAGACACTTTCACTGCGCGCAAAGTCCGCAGAATGATGTTGTACTCACCCCCTTGTGTCTGGTGTGATGCCCTCAAGCGCCCATCCAACTCAGGGTAGGCCACCGCCAGGATCTGGAACATCAGGGGGGTCATGGTGCGACGGGCACCCCTCCCACGTTGCCATCCCCAGCTGAGCCTCCGACGTCTTCTTGCTCCAGCGGCGAATGTCCTCCCATCTTTTCCGGCAGTGGGTGCTCCATCTGTGGTGGACCCCCAGGGTCCGGACGCCCTTGGCGATGGCACACCAAATATCCTTTTTCTGGTGGGTGCTGACCTACATGAAATGTGCAGGGGAACAAGAGAAATCATTAGGAACTGCACCGTCGAAGTGAGTGGCCCACATCCCTAGCCTTGCCATGTGGCACATGCATTCACAGTCCTTCATGCACGCAGAACTGTGCCCCCTTCATTCTTACAACCAGCCCTCTCCACTCAGGCATAGCCCATACAACGTGCTCCCTATGTACTTACCTGTTGGTCTGGAGGACCGTAGAGTAGCGTGTACTGGGGGAGGACCCCGTCCACGAGCTTCTCCAACTCCTGCGCACTGAAGGCAGGGTCCCTTTCCCCAGACGCACGAGCCATTGTCTCTTCCAGACCGAGGTCACAGCAGCACTTGCAGTGTAGGTCCTCTCCTGTCGAAGATCAGGTATCGAGTGATTAAACAGATAGAAAATGGCAGTCACGTCCTTGGCGGTGACGTCCTTGGCGGTGACGTCAGCGGCGGTGCGTATCATCACCGCCGGCGCACTTCGTCATTGGCTCATGGGACCCATAGGGACCAATGTTAACCAATGCAGCATTGCGCCGCGGTCTTTGGCCGCCTACTGCGAAGGTGTACAACGCCAGCGCAGTTACCTCACACCCCATTGTCCCAGTTTAGAGGTCAGGGAGCCGCCATTTCAGGGGCCCACATGGCTTCATTTTCAACTGCGTCACACATACCTAGGCCTAGACTCAACACACATACAGGCAACTTTTTGGATTATGTTTCGTGTTCTGTGTAGACTGTGGGTACATACCTCTCAGTTGTTTGACTCTGTGGTCACTGTTGTCCTTCCTAGGCACCGTCCGCTGGGACATGAGAGGAGATGGCGGAATCCTCCGGTGTACCGACCTCTGGTGGACCTGTTGACAATGGAGGAGCGACATTTAATCATATCCTACAGGTTTGACCGTGCCACAATCCAGGAACTGTGTACCCAGTTGGAGCCTGACCTGATGTCAGCAATCCGCCATCCCACAGGGATCCCCTCTCAAGTGCAGGTGCTATCAGTGCTCCATTTCCTTGCAAGTGGGTCATTTCAAACAACAGTGGCCATGGCATCAGGGATGTCCCAGCCTATGTTTTCCAACGTGTTGTCCAGAGTGTTGTCTGCCCTGCCGAAACACATGCGGAGCTACATCGTATTCCCTCAGGTGGAGGATTTGGCTACAGTGAAAGGTGACTTCTATGCCCTTGGACATATCCCTAACATCATAGGTGCCATTGATGGGACCCATGTAGCTTTGGTCCCCCCCCACAGGAGTGAACAGGTGTACAGGAACCGGAAGAGTTATCATTCGATGAATGTACAGATGGTATGTTTGGCAGACCAGTACATCTTCCAGGTAAATGCTATGTTCCCTGGCTCTATGCATGACGCCTACATCCTGCGGAATAGCAGCATCCCTTACGTGATGGGTCAACTCCAGAGTCACTGTGTGTGGCTATTAGGGGACTCTGGTTACCCCAACCTGTCATGGCTACTGACCCCAGTGAGGAATCCCAGGACCAGGGCAGAAGAACGCTACAATGAGACCCATGGGCGGACTAGGAGGGTGATTGAACGCACCTTCGGCCTCCTGAAGGCCAGGTTCAGGTGCCTCCATATGACAGGTGGTTCCCTATTCTACTCACCAAGGAAGGTGTGCCAGATCATCCTGGCCTGCTGTATGCTTCACAATCTGGCTTTGTGACAACAGGTGCCTTTTCTGCAGGAGGATGGTCCAGATGACGGTGTTGTGGCAGCTGTGGAGCCTGTGGACAGTGATGAGGAGGAAGCAGAGGAAGAAGACATTGACAACAGGGACTCAGTTATCCAGCAATATTTCCAGTGACACACAGGTGAGAACACATTCCTGCCTACTACAAGTACTTTCACACTTCTACCTCTATCCTGTCTGTCGATTTCCAACAGTATATGGTAACTGAGTTGTACATTTCCATTACGGTTTCACAGGTGTGGTTACCAACGTGTGTCATCAGCTTAGATTCCTCATGGACTTGAGGTATGTTGACATTACATTTGAGAACAGATTTTGTCACTGTCATTGCTAATACACATTTTCAAAATCACAGACTCACTCCAGATTGTTTTGTGCTTCAAGGGTGTTTATTGAAGTGCTAAATATTGGAGGGGGGTGGTAAAATGGTGACGGGTGATGGTGGAGGAATGTCCATGGCAGAGTCCAGTCTGTTAATCTCACAGGTGCACTGCCCATATGGGCATAGGAAGTGGAGCTGGGGCAGTTCCAATATGGACAGAGTTACAAAGTGGGACAGCGGTATGACAATCAGGGTGGTCTCATTTCTTGGAAGGGGTCTTGGCATCGTGCTCTGTCCTGTTCCTGGATCTCAGGGACCGCTTGTGGGGTGGTTCTCCGTCTGCAGGGGGTGGGGTGCTGGTGTGGTGGTCCTGTGGCGGTGCCTCCTGTCCACTAGCGCCGGCAGAGGTGGTGGGCAGTTCTTTGTCCATGCTAGTGTCAGGGACCTCTTGGAGTGCCACGGTGTCCCTCCTGGTGTTAAGTATCTCCTTCAGCACCCCTACGATGGTGCCCAGGGCGGTACTGATGGTTCTGAATTCCTCCCTGAAGCCCAAATACTGTTCCTCCTGCAGGCGCTGGGTCTCCTGAAACTTGGTCAGGACCGTTGCCATCGTCTCCTGGGAGTGGTGGTAGGCTCCCATGATGGAGGAGAGGGCCTTGTGGAGAGTGGGTTCCCTAGGCCTGTCCACCCCCTGTCGCACAGCAACCCTCCCAGTTCCCCTGTGTTCCTGGGCCTCCGTCCCCTGCACCGTGTGCCCACTACCACTGCCCCCAGGTCCCTGTTGTTGTTGGGGTGATGGGTTATCCTGGGTTCCCTGTAGTGGTGGACACGCAGCTGATTGACGTGTCCTGGGTACGGAGGTATGGGCCCGCTGGGTGGGTGCTGTGCTGGTGATACCAGAGGGTGGAAGGTCTGTGGTGGCCTGTGACAGGGTGTGGGGAACCGACTGTCCCGCGGCCCAGGATGGTCCGGGCTGGTCATCTGGATCCAGTTGGACAGAGCTGCTGTCATCACTGTGGGCCTCATCTGTGGGTGGGGTGGAGATGTCTGGACCCTCCTGTCTGGTGACGTTGGGTAGTGGTCCTACAGGGGTATAAAAGCATGATTATTGCATCTGTGTGTGTCATGGTGTGCAATGGGTGGGTGAGCGTGTACCCCAGTGCTAGCATTCCTGTGTGGGGGCTTATGTGATGATGGTTGAGGGGGGTTTATGGGTATGTGCAGTGGGCATGCTTTAGTGAGGGGTGTCCATGCTTTGTTGTGTCATGCAGGGCTTGGTGTTGGGATGGGTGGTTTGTGTTAGTAGTACATATGTGAGGAGTTGGAGTGATAGGGGAGGGGGTGAGGGTGGGGGTCTGTGATAACATGCAGGTAGGTTGGGGGATATGATAGTTAAGATTTGACTTACCAGAGTCCATTCCTCCACCGACTCCTCCGAGGCCCTCAGGATGCATAATAGTCAAGACCTGCTCCTCCCATGTTGTTAGTTGTGGGGGAGGAGGTGGGGGTCCGCCGCCAGTCCGCTGTACCACGATGTTGTGCCTGGAGACCATGGAACGCACCTTCCCCGTAGGTCGTTCCACCTCTTTTTGATGTCATCCCGATTTCTTGTGTGCTGTCCCACTGCGTTGACCCTGTCGACTATTCTTTGCCATAGCTCCATCTTCCTAGCTATGGAGGTGTGCTGCACCTGTGATCCAAATAGCTGTGGCTCTACCCGTACGATTTCCTCCACCAAGACCCTGAGCTCCTCCTCCGAGAACCTTGGGTGTCTTTGCCGTGCCATGGGGTGGTGTAGGTGGTGTGTGGGGTGGTGTATGTGGTGATGAGTGTGGTGATATGTAGTGGTGTGTGGTGTTTTGTGCGTGGAAGTAGTGTGGGTGATGGTGTTGTGTGCCTCTGTATGGTGGGGTTGTCTATGCTGTGCTGTCTCTCTGGCCTTCTTTCAGAATTTTTGGTCGTAGGGGTTTGTGGGTGATGTGGGTGTGGTGTATGTTTTATATAGTATTGATTGTGTGGCAGTGGTGTGTGTATGTGTATCAGGTGTGTGTATTTCGAATTGTCCAATGTGGCAGTGTTTTGGAGATGTGTGTGTATTTTGAGCGCGGCGGTGTGTACCACCAATGGAATACCGCGGTTGATTCGTGGGTCGTGATAGCATGGGCATGTTTCTGTTGGTGTGACGGTGTCGGTTTTGTTTTCACCAGTTTATCACTGACCTTTGGTGTGGCGGACTTGTGTGGGTGTCTGAATTTTGGCGGATTAAGAAATGGGGGTCATAATAGCTGTGGCAGAATTCTGCGGCCGCGGCGGTGTGTTGGCGGTCTTCTGCACGGCTGTAAGCTGCTTTTACCGCCAATGTTGTAATGACCCCCTCTGTGTGTTGTGTTTTCTTATGGTATTGTGCTATATGATATAAGTGGTATAGTAGGAGCTTTGCATATCTCCTATTTCAGCTTAAGCTTTGCCATAGCTACCTTCTATCAGCCTAAACTGCTAGAAACATCTGTATTCTACTAATAAGGGATAACTGGACCTGGCACAGGGTGTAAGTACCACAAGGTACCCACTATAAGCCAGGCCAGCCTCCTACATTGGTGGTGCAGAGGTGGGATGAGTACTTGCAACTGCTTTACCACTTTGTCATTTGGTACTTTTCATAAGAGAATCATATACCAAATAGTTCAGTATATGTACACTTAACCAAAAAAGTTTACTTTTCTATTCTAAAACTTTTAACAAAGTTCTGAAAAGTTTTTTGAAAACTTCTAAATGTTTTCCCAAAGTTAGAAAAAGGTTTTTTCTGTGCTTTCTAAAGTTCTAAAACTTTTTTCTTACTCACTATCCTTAAACCTATACTATCATGTCTGTTGTAGAGCCCACTCCCACAACTGTTAATGCAACATATGAGAATTTAAACTATAAAAGTTTGATGGGTCTCTACCTGGATAGAGGTTTGAGTATAGGAAAGAACCCTACAAAAGAGTTTCTCTTTCACATGCTCATCTTAGATGACCAGAACCAGTCTGGCCCATCTCAGGAGAGGTTAGAAAAGGGAGAAGCTTCCCAGTCAGATTCAGAGAAGTCCCCTGGAGAAGCTGGGGAGGGTTCTTACAAGGGCCTGCCCCCTAGCAGGGCACCTAGTGATGCTGGTAGTGATAGAGGTTCCCACAACAGTTAGGGCATCCTTCATCCCTAGAGGCCAGGTTACTAGGGTCCAGACAGTTAGGGACAGGTCCCCCTCTCAAACTTCCCACATTTCCTCTGTGTCAAAGCATTCCCAACCCACCCACCCTGAGGATAACTTTTTAGAAAGGGAACTCAAACAGTTGAGGATTGAAGAGACCAGACTGAAGCTTAAACAGCAGCAGCTGGCCTTAGATAGGGAATCCCTAGACATTGAGAGGGAAAGACAGAGGTTGGGGTTAATTCCCCATGGTGGCAGCAGCAGTACTCTTGATAGTAATCCTGTTAGAGAGCAAGATTCAAGGAATCTGCACAAGATAGTCCCCCCTTACAAGGAGGGGGCTGACATTAATAAGTGGTTTGCTGCACTTGAGAGGGCCTGTTTGGTACAGTTGGTCCCTCAAAGGCAGTGGGATGCTATTTTGTGGCTATCTTTCACTGGAAAGGGTAGGGATAGGCTCCTTACTGTTAGAGAAAGTGAAGCCAATAACTACAAAGTTGTGAAAGATGCACTCTTGGATGGATTTGGCTTAACCACTGACCAATACAGGATTAAGTTCAGAGACACCAGAAAAGATTCTTCTCAAGACTGGACAGATTTTGAGGACTGTTCAGTGAAGGCCTTGGAAGGGTGGTTGCATGGCAGTAAAGTTTCTGACTATGAAAGCCCATATAATCTTATTCTTAGAGAGCATATTCTTAACAATTGTGTGTCTGCCTTGTTGCACCAATACCTAGTGGACTCTGATCTCACCTCTCCCAAGAATTGGGAAAGAAGGCAGACAAATGGGTCAGAAAAAGGGTGAACAGAAAAGTCATACAGGGAGTGACAAGGAAGGCAAGAAGAAGGATGGTAAGTCTTCAGAGAAGGGTGGGGACAATAGTAAGCATTCTGAGTCTTCATCAGGCCCACAAAAATCCTCTGGGGGAGGTGGGTCCAAATCCTCTTCTAATAATCAACCTAAAAAGCCTTGGCGTTATTTGTGTAAAGTCAAAGGCCATTGGGCAAGTGATTCCACTTGTCCAAAGAAAAACACCAAACCTCCCACCACCACAACCCCTGCTGAGAATTTTTGTGCCCCTAGTAAAAGCAGTGGTGTTGGGAAATCTACTACTAATAGCCAATCCAAGGGTGTAACTGGGCTCACTATTGGCAATGTAGTTGGGGTTGGTCTTGTTAGGGAGACCACAGAGGCTATTTTAGTCTCTGATGGTGGCATTGATTTTGCCACCTTGGTTGCTTGTCCCCTTAATATGGATAAGTACAAGCAACTTCCCCTAATCAATGGTGTTGAGGTTCAGTCCTACAGGGACACAGGAGCCAGTGTAACTATGGTGATAGAAAAAGTGGTCCACCCTGAGCAACACCTACTTGGTCAGCAGTACCAAGTGAAAGACGCTCATAACAACACTCTTAGCCACCCCATGGCTGTTGTGAATCTCAACTGGGGGGGGGGGGGTTAATGGTCCTAAGAAAGTTGTGGTAGCCACAGATTTACCTGTAGACTCTCTACTAGGAAATGATTTGGAGACATCAGCTTGGGCAGAAGTGGAGTTGGAGGCCCATGCAGCAATGCTGGGCATTCCTGGGCATATTTTGGCTTTAACCAGGGCTCAGGCCAAAAAGGGTAACTTCGACCCTGGAACAATGGACCAAGTGCTCCCTAAAGCTAGGGATAAGAAGGGTAAATCCCTACCCATTATCCCTCCCTCTACAGATGATTCCCTTTCTGAGGAAGAGGAATTTCCTCCCTGTGCAGAACCTACACCAGAGGAGCTGGCAGCAGACACTGCTGAGCTTTTGGGTGGAGGGGGGCCTGCAAGCAAACCTGTCCCACATTATAGGGTCTCAGACAGCAAGCTGTCAAGCAGCAAAATGGGGATGTCAGTGACAGTCATAGGGTGTACTGGGAAGACAACCTCTTGTACACAGAGTCAAGGGGCCCAAAACCTGGAGCTGCCAGGAGATTGGTCATTCCCCTGCAGTACAAAGAGTTTCATCTCACCCTAGCACATGACATTCCTTTTGCTGGGCATTTGGGCCAGACGAAAACTTGAGAAAGACTTGTCCCCTTGTTTCACTGGCCTCATATGTCAGAGGACACCAAAAGACCTTTGTAAGTCCTGTGTGACCTGCCAAGCCAGTGGCAAGATTGGTGGCACTCCAAAGGCCCCTCTAATTCCACTTTCAGTGTTTGGGGTGCCCTTTGAAAGGGTAGGGGGTTGATATAGTTGGCCCCCTTGACCCTCCTACTGCTTCAGGCAATAGATTTATCTTGGTGTTAGTGGACCATGCCACAAGATATCCTGAAGCCATACCTTTAAGGACCACTACAGCCCCTGCAGTGGCAAAGGTCCTCCTGAGAATCTTTTCCAGGGTGGGTTTTCCTAAAGAGGTGGTGTCAGACAGAGGTAGTAACTTCATGTCTGCATACCTAAAAGCAATGTGGAAGGAGTGTGGTGTTACCTACAAGTTCACCACCCCTTACCATCCACAAACAAATGGTCTGGTTGAGAGGTTTAATAAAACTCTCAAAGGTATGATAATGGGACTCCCTGAAAGACTAAGGAGGAGATGGGATGTCCTGTTACCTTGCCTCCATTTTGCTTACAGGGAGGTACCCCAGAAAATAATGGGCTTCAGCCCCTTTGAACTCCTCTTTGGGCACCCTGGAAGAGGTCCACTTACTCTTGTGAAGGAGGGTCGGGAACAACCTTTAAAAGCTCCCAAACAGGACATAGTAGACTATGTACTTGACCTAAGATCAGAATGGCTGAGTATAGGAAAAAGGACAGTAAAAACCTTCAGGCCAGCCAAGAGCTACAAAAGCAATGGCATGACCCGAAGGCTATCCTGATCCAGTACCAACCAGGACAGAAGGTGTGGGTATTGGAGCCTTTGGCCCCAAGAGCACTCCAGGACAAATGGAGTGGACCCCATCTAATTGTTGAGAAGAAGGGTGAGTCTACCTATTTGGTAGACCTGGGCACTGCCAGGAGTCCCCTTAGGGTGATTCATATCAACTGCCTAAAACCCTACTATGACAGGGCTGATCTCACCCTGCTCATGGCAACAGATGAGGGACAGGAAGAAGAGAGTGACCCTCTCCCTGATCTCTTCTTCACCACTGAAGCAGGTGCCTTAGTGGAGGGAGTAGTTTTAGCAGATTGTCTGACTGCAGAACAGAAAGATAACTGCATCAATCTCCTAAGCAAATTTTCAGACCTCTTTTCATTTGTACCAGGTACAACATCCTGGTGTGAACACACAATTGACACTGGAGACAGCCTGCCTGTCAAAAGTACAATTTATAGGCAGCCTGTCCATATCAGAGACTGCATCAAACAAGAGGTGCAGAAAATGTTGGAGTTAGGGGTGATTGAACCTTCTGAAAGCCCATGGGCTAGCCCAGTGGTGCTTGTACCAAAACCTCACACCAAAGATGGAAAGAGAGAGATGAGGTTTTGTGTAGATTACAGAGGGCTCAATCAGATAACCAAAACTGATGCTCACCCATACCCAGGGCAGATGAGCTGATTGATACACTGGCGCCTGCCAAGTATCTTAGCACTTTTGATCTAACTGCAGGGGATTGGCAGATTAGATTGGCACAAGATGCTAAACCAAAGACTGCATTTTCTACCATAGGAGGGCACTACCAATTCACAGTAATGCCCTTTAGTTTGAAAAATGCACCTGCCACTTATCAGACGTTGGTGAAGACAGTCCTGCTAGGGTTGGAGGCTTTCAGTGCAGCATATCTAGATGATATGGCTGTCTTTAGCTCAACCTGGGATGATCACCTGGTCCACCTGTGGAAAGTTTTGGAAGCCCTACAAAAGGCAGACCTCACTATCAAGGCCTCAAAGTGCTAGATAGGGCAGGGGAAAGTGGTTTATCTGGGCCCCCTGTTTGGTGGAGGACAGATTGCACTCCTAAAGGGGAAAACCCAGACTATCATGGATTTGGTTCCCCCTACAACTCAGACCCAGGTGAGAGCCTTTTTAGGCCTCACAGTGTACTACAGGAGATTCATCAAGAATTATGGCTCCATAGCAGCCCCTCTTAATGATCTCACTAGCAATAAAAAGCCCAAGAAGGTGTTATGGACAGCTAGCTGTCAGAAAGCTTTTGAGGAGCTCAAAAGGCCATGTGCTCTGCACCTGTCCTAAAAAGCCAATGCTACTCCAAGAAATTCATTGTTCAAACTGATGCATCTGAATTAGGGGAGGGCAGTACGATCACAACTGAATTCTGAGGGCCAGGATCAACCAGTTGCTTTTATCAGCAGAAGGTTGACCCCTAGAGAAAAGCGTTGGTCTGTCATAGAGAGGGAGGCCTTTGCTGTGGTCTGGGCACTGAAAAAGTTGAGGCCATACCTGTTTGTTGCTCACTTTATTGTTCAGACAGACCACAAACCTCTACTTTGGCTAAAGCAAATGAAAGGTGAAAACTCTAAATTGTTGAGGTGGTCCATAGCTCTACAGGGAATGGACTATACAATGGAACATAGACCTGGGAGTACCCACTCCAATGCAGATGTACTCTCCAGATATTTACACTTAGGCAATGAAGACTCATCTGGACAAGGCTAGTCTTATTGTCCTTCGTTTTTGGGGGGGGGGGGGTGTAGGAAAGTACCATCTTGCCTGGCATGTTACCCCCATTGTTCACTGTATGTATGCTGTTTTAGCCCTTGTGTCACTGGGATCCTGCTAGGCAGGACCCCAGTGCTCATAGTATGTGCCCTGTATGTGCTCCCTGTGTGGTGACTGTTGGACCTGGCTTTCTGACAGGGTCATCCCCAAACCTTTTGCCTCCTTCCTCCTATTTTTTCTGACCTGTTGTTGTTGGCTTTTGATCTCTGAGAACTTTACCACTGCTAACCAGTGCTAAAGTGCATATGCTCTCTGTGTAAATTGTACTGTTGACTGGTTTATCTAGTAGAGTGCACTATATGTGCCTAGGGCCTGTAGATTAAATGCTACTAGTGGGCCTGCAGCACTGGTTGTGCCACCCACTTAAGTAGCCCCTTCACCTTGTCTCAGGCCTGCCATTGCAAGGCCTGTGTGTGCAGTTTCACTGCCACTTCGACTTGGCATTTAAAAATACTTGCCAAGCCTAAAACTCCCCTTTTTCTACATATAAGTCACCCCTAATGTGTGCCCTAGGTTACCCCTAGAGCAGGGTGCTGTGTGGGTAAAAGGCAGGTCATGTGCCTGTGTAGTTTATATGTCCTGGTAGTGTAAAACTCCTAAATTCGTTTTTACACTACTGTGAGGCCTGCTCCCTTCATAGGCTAACATTGGGGCAGCCCTCATACATTGTTGAAGTGGCAGCTGCTGATCTGAAAGGAGCAGGAAGGTCATATTTAGTATGGCCAGAGTGGTAATACAAAATCCTGCTGACTAGTGAAATCGGATTTAATATTATTATTCTAGAAATGCCACTTTTAGAAAGTGAGCATTTCTTTGCACTTAAATCTTTCTGTGCCATACAATCCATGTCTGGCTAGGTTTAGGTGGAGGGCCTGCCCTCACACAAAGGACTGCCACACCCCCTACTAGGACACTGGCAGACAGGATTGAACTGAAATGGGACCTGGTGCATTTCTTAGCCACTCTTTGAAGTCACCCCCACTTCAAAGGCACAATTTAGTATAAAACAGGGCCTCTGCCCTACCTCATCAGACACTTGCTGGAGAAGAAACCTGAACCAGAACCTACATCCTGCCAAGAAGAACTGCCTGGCTGCTCAAAGGACTCACCTGTCTGCTTTCTACAAAGGACTGCTGCCTTGCTGTTGGCCTGCTGCCTTGCTGAACTCTTGTCTGGCTGTAAAAGTGCTCTCCAAGGGCTTGGATAGAGCTTGCCTCCTGTTCCATGAAGTCTCAGGACCAAAAAGACTTCTCTTTTTAATTTGGACTCTTCGTGCGCCAAAAATTTTGACGCACGGCTTGTTCGGCTGTGAAAAATTCACTGCATGCCGATCCAGAAAGACTCCGCTCGATGCGACGCCTGCGGTGCGACCAGAACTTCGACGCACGGCCTCGCATGGACAACGCCGCCCGCCTTCCAGATGGGAAATCAACGCGACGCCTGCTGTGAGAAAGAAAATTCCACGCACAGCCTCCCGGAATGACGCACAGCCGGATAACAAGCTGAAGAATCCACGCACAGACCTTGGGACATCTGGTAATCCCGTGATCCATAGAAGGAGACGGTCCACGTGCTGGAAAACGACGCAAGTCCGTGTGTGAAGGGGCAAAACCGACGCACACACCATTTTTCCTCCCGTAGAACGACGCACGTCTCCCCGCGTGAAAAATAATGTTGCAAGTCCATGTGTGAAGGGGCGTAACCGACGCACACACTATTTTTCCACTCATCTCCTCTTCTGCGGCCCTCTGCGGAGATTTTCCACTCCAAACCAGGTACTTTGTGTTTGAAAGAGACTTTGTTTGCTTTTTTAAAGACTTAAGACACTCCAGATCACTTTTTAGTGATATCTTTACAAATTCATATTGCATCTTTGATCGTTTTGACCAGCAAATACCCAGATAAATATTATATATTTTTCTAAACACTGTGTGGTGTATTTTCGTGGTGCTATATTGTGTTATTGTATGATTTATTGCACAAACACTTTACACATTGCCTTCTAAGTTAAGCCTGACTGCTCGTGCCAAGCTACCAGAAGGTGGGCACAGGATAATTTGGATTGTGTGTGACTTACCATGACTAGAGTGAGGGTTCTTGCTTGGACAGAGGGTAACCTGAATGCCAACCAAAAACCCCATTTCTAACAGTGCCTAACTGTATCACTGAGGCTCTGCTAACCAGAACCTCAGTGTTTATGCTCTCTCTGCTTTCTAAATTTGTCACTGCAGGCTAGTGACGAAATTTACCAATTCTCATTGGCACACTGGTACACCCATATAATTCCCTTGTATATGGAACTTAGGTACCCAGGGTATTGGGGTTCCAGGAGATCCCTATGGGCTGCAGCATTTCTTTTGCCACCCATAGAGAGCTCAGGCAATTCTTACACAGGCCTGCCACTGCAGCCTGAGTGAAATAATGTCCACGTTATTTTACAGCCATTTTTCACTGCACATAAGTATTTTATAAGTCACCTATATGTCTAACCCTCACTTGGTGAATGTTGGGTGCCAAGTTACTTAGTGTGTGGGCACCCTGGCACTAGTCAAGGTGCCCCCACATCGTTCAGGGCCAATTCCCTAAACTTTGTGAGTGCGGGGACACCATTTGACGCGTGCACTATACATAGGTCACTACCTATGTATAGCGTCACAATGGTAACTCTGAACATGGCCATGTAACATGTCTAAGATCCTGGAATTGTCCACCCAATACCATTCTGGTATTGGTGGGACAATTCCATGATCCCCCGGGTCTCTAGCACAGAACCCGGGTACTGCTAAACCGCCTTTCCGGGGTTTCCACTGCAGCTGCTGCCAACCCCTCAGACAGGATTCTGCCCTCCTGGGGTCTGGCCAGCCCCGGCCCAGGAAGGCAGAACAAAGGATTTCCTCTGAGAGAGGGTGTTACACCCTCTCCCTTTGGAAGTAGGTGTGAACGGCTGGGGAGGAGTAGCCTCCCCCAGCCTCTGGAAATGCTTTGATGGGCACAGATGGTGCCCATCTCTGCATAAGCCAGTCTACACCGGTTCAGGGATCCCCCAGCCCTGGCGCAAAACTGGACAAAGGAAAGGGGAGTGACCACTCCCCTGACCAGTACCTCCCAGGGAAGGTGCCCAGAGCTCCTCCAGTGTGTTCCAGACATCTGCCATCTTGGAAACAGAGGTGTTGGGGGCACACTGGACTGCTCTGAGTGGCCAGTGCCAGCAGGTGATGTCAGAGACCCCCTCTGATAGGCTCTTACCTTTCTTGGTAGCCAATCCTCCTTTCTTGGTAGCCAAACCTCCTTTTCTGGCTATTTAGGGTCTCTCCTCTGGGGTATTCTTCAGATAACGAATGCAAGAGCTCACCAGAGTTCCTCTGCACTTCCCTCTTCAACTTCTGCCAAGGATCGACCGCTGACTGCTCCGGGACGCCTGCAAAACCGCAACACAGTAGCAAGACGACTACCAGCAACATTGTAGTGCCTCATCCTGCCGGCTTTCTCGACTGTTACTCTGGGGGCTGCCTGCCTTCACCCTGCACTGGAAGCCAAGAAGAAATCTCCTGTGGGTCGACAGAATCTTCCCCCTGCTAATGCAGGCACCAAAAGACTGAATCACTGGTCCTCTGGGTCCCTTCTCATCCTGACGAGCATGGTCCCTGGAACACAGGAACTCCATCCAAGTGACTCCCACAGTCCAGTGATCCTTCAGTCCAAGTTTGGTGGAGGTAAGTCCTTGCCTCCCTAGGCTAGACTGCAAACCTGTGTACTGCGTGATTTGCAGCTGCTCTGGCTTCAGTGCACTTTTCCAAGGATTCCTTCGTGCACAGCATATCCTGCATCCCCAGCACTCTGTCCTGCAGTGCTCAACCCTCTGAGTTGGACTCCGACGTCGTGGGGCCCTCCTTTGTGACTCTGAGCCAGCCCTGCTACACAAATCTTCTAAGTGCTGTTCTGGTACTTCTGCGGGTGTTGCCTGCTTCTGTGTGGGCTCTCTGAGTTTCTGAGTGCCCCCTCTGTCTCCTCCTCCAAGGGGCGACATCCTGGTCCTTCCTGGTTCCCAGCAGCACCCAAAAACCTCTACCATGACCCTTGCAGCTAGCAAGGCTTGTTTGCAGTATTTTTGCGTGGGAACACTTTTGCAACCTTCAGAACGCCATGTGACATCTTCCATCCAAAGGAAAAGTTCCTAGCTCTCTTCGTTGTTGCAGAATCCTAAACTTCTTCCATCCGGAGGCAGCTTCCTTGCACCTTCATCTGGGGTTTCCTGGGCTCCTGCCCCCCCTGGACACTATTGCGACTCTTGGACTTGGTTCCCATTCCTTGCAGGTCCTCAGGTCCAGGAATCCGTCTTCAGTGCTTTGCTGGTGTTTGTGGTTCTTGCAGAATCCCCCTATCACAACTATTGTGTCCTTTTGGGGTAGTAGGTGTGCTTTACTCCTACTTTTCAGGGTCTTGGGGTGGGGTATCTTGGACACCCTGACTGTTTTCTTACAGTCCCAGCGACCCTCTACAAGCTCCCATAGGCCTGGGGTCCATTCGTGATTCACATTCCACTTTTGGAGTATATGGTTTGTGTTGCCCCTAGACCTATGTTCACCTATTGCATCCTATTGTAATTCTACACTGTTTGCAGTACTTTTCTTACCATTACTTACCTGTTTTGGGTTTGTGTACATATAACTTGTGTATATTACTTACCGTCTAACTAAGGGTACTCACTGATATACTTTTGCATGTTGTCATAAAAATAAAGTACCTTTATTTTTAGTAACTCTGTGTATTGTGTTGTCTTATGATATTGTGCTATATGATATAAGTGGTATAGTAGGAGCTTTGCATGTCTCCTTGTTCAGCCTAAGCTTTGCCATAGCTACCTTCTATCAGACTAAGCTGGTAGAAACACCTCTATTCTACTAATAAGTGATAACTGGATCTGTCACAGGGTGTAAGTACCACAAGGTACCCACTATAAGCCAGGCCAGCCTCCTACAGTGTTGATGTGGCTTGACCGCTGCAGCGCCCATTGCAAGGCCCTACCATGCAAATGGATGCATAGGAAGGGTCCACAATAACAAGATGGTGTCAGGCCACCAAAGGGATATTCATCACACCTAGTAAATATGACACAGCCAATTGCTCTCCTGAGCTTCCCCTCATGTGACCCTCAGGTGGGGCAAAGGGCTGATAGACTACAACCATGATGTACAGGAACAATGTTTGGGAAGTAAGTTGACAATGAGCCTCAAAAAGCAAGTCGGTGATGTGACATGTCAACTGCCACAACATTGAAAGATTGATTTTACACCATTTCATTGCAGAGGATGATGGCTCTCCTGTTTATATGCCTGTCCTGGAGTTCCCCGATGACCTGGGTGACCAGCTGACAACCATCAGCAATGAGACCCTCCAGGAAGTCCTGGTATCCCTCCAGACACCACCTTCATTTGCAAGGAGGACAAATAATGTAGCAGGCATCCCAGATGCCCCACCCAACACCCTAATGAAACAAACTGCCAGCACCAACAGAGCTTTGCGAGGACAGTGGTAGGAGTCCAGCAGGAGCTCACCAAGCAAGTGCGGTTTCCAGAAAAGACAAAGGCCTGGATAAATGTATTGTCAGCGCTGCCTTTGCATCATACTTTTGACGCTACAGCGACACAAACCTACAAAGTGAACTAAAATATTGTAAGTGTGCACCGCTTTTGGGTAAAAAAATGATGCAAAGGCGGCACTAACTTTACATTGATCAGGCCCACATTTCCTCATCATCTGTACCTATATCCAACCTTACATCACCAGTAACTTGGACATGTCATTGGGAGGATGGGATGCTGTTGGTTACCATAAGGGGTCAGAGCTGATAGGTACACATGCAAGCCTAATCAACATGACTGTCACCTACACTGGGAAAGTCACATCTACCTACAAATTTAGGCCCATATTTGTACTTTTTTAGTGCCGCATTTGTGTCATTTTTTTACGCCAAATCGGCGCAAACTTACAAAATACTATTGTATTTTGTAAGGTTGCGCTGCTTTTGCGTCAATATATGACGCAAATGCTGCGCTAAAAAAGTATAAATATGGGCCCTAGTATTCCTCTCCCCTTGGGCCTAAGGGGGGATGGCCATGCTGTCCATCACTTCAACAGTCCTGGTCATACACCAAGGCCTGACCACTCATACATGGAGTCAAGGAGTGGACCACATGTTAGGAGGGCTGCCAACTAGGAAGCCGGTATCCATAGGTCAATCACATCTACATTCATGTGTCCAGGTGTAGACACCCATCAATATGGGATTTGCCACTACTATTCCTTTGACACACAGTTCAATGCCAGCACATGTTGGGCCTTGACCTACATGCAAGCCAATTACATTCCACAAAAGTGAAACATACATGGAGTGCAAACGATGGAGTGCCATGCTGGGGGACAATTGCCAGCCCAGTCCTCCACCTTCATGGCAATACAGGGATGCACCAAATTAGGATCAATATGGTGTACCCCTGTGTTGTCACCTATGCCTGGGCACATATTGCTAATATACGTCAATCTAGGGAGCATCGCTTCATGGTGCATAGTTGACTGCGTTAAGGAGGAGTTTTATCATGTGCCGAAAGGGACACCTTCCAACACATTACAGTAACCAAGAAAGAGGACATATAATAGATGTGTGCTGCCTCATGCATCAGTCATTGTAATATCCCAGTCGGAGAACACATTAGAGTATTCATCCTTATTGCAAATTGCTAAGGCCCCCCTTAGAGGGGTGCTGAATTTGGCACTCAATCTGGTGTGAGCAAATCTGTTCATCTGGAACTGCGTCCAAATGCAATGGGTCTTGCTGTGGTTGTGCCACAGCAACACCCATTGCAGCTTATCACGCTGCCCCAGACATCGAAGTCTACTCCCACCTCAGTCAGAGCAAATTTGGCTAAACCCATGCCAGTGGTGGTGTTAGTAGGGTGCAATGATGAGAACATTTGGCATGCCCCCTTGTTTGTTGCTCTTTCTATGCGTGCTGCACTCTGCAACATGCAGAGTAAGAGCAAATCACATATGGAGATACTATCTTGTGCAGGAGGGTGTCCCTCCTATACAACAACTAACCCCCCTCTCAACGCAGCCAACAGTGCACCATGGCAAAAAGGTGGCTTCATTGGGGCTTGGCTGAAAATTTTGTAACAACACAAGGAACAACACAGGGCTGCACTGTATACGATTAAATACTGCGCATCCCTGTGTTGTGAGAATGACGGAGTGCGCCACTGCCAATTTTCCTACAGCATTGCACTCTGTCATTCCTAGTTACATATGGCACTACATGTGGCTTGTCACCACCTTGTATACACGATACTGCCCATTGCGCACCACGAGCCTCCCAAGAAGTGTTCCTCTGGTGGTGCTTGTGGCTTTTTAAAATAGGCCATGATGTCACCATCCAGCCTACTATGATATCTGATCATTGGACCGCTTATCACATCTGGCATTGTATTCGACACACATTACTCATTCACACCAAAGCCCGGATTACTTCACAGGAAACACATTATCATAATTACTGGATACTTCTCATTCTTCGAAACGTGCAACTTCACCAATTGCGTAGGGGGTTGGTCCACCTGTAAGACATGAATGGTAAACCATGCTTAGTGTCAAATTATAGTCACTGTGAGTAGACAACAAATTTCAGTGTGAACTAGTTAAGAAGAGTGAGCTAGTCATCCTAGTGGAAATCAGTGCTACAGAAACACCACTACGATCACACAATGACACAGACACTCAGGTGAGTTAGAGCCACACGTCTGAACACTAGCACTGGGCCAGAGACTCCTATGGTGCTACACCTTTCACCATTATTACATGGCCTTGTCATGCAGCTGTCTGTGGATACGACACCTCCATTGCCAAATGGGACTGTTTGATCAAGTATTTTTCTTCTGAGGGCCATGCTATGGTTGTAGCGTGGCAGGATCATTGTCACAATCATGGCATTTCTGCCTGAACAGATGTAGGAAACAACTATGTGATCATCATAGCTCACAGACACGCTATTACTCTGGGATTGTGTGAGTATTGCAAGCTTTTGGGGATTTGCATAACACACCCTGCAATGAATAGAGTTAAATGTGTGTGCCATCCCAAGGCAGACACACTTAAGGAATTGCTATGGCTGTGGACTCGTGTGCAGTTGCTTTATCTACCTTCACATTGACTGCATTGTGACATGTATGTATTTCAAATAGTGGTTGGCCTGCCATTGTTGCCATTGTACACTATTGTCAATCCAGAAATGGAGAAGTACATGGGCATAGACATTGCGTTTAACACAGACTCACTTGCTCTGTGGTCAGAGGATACATCTGGAGTTGCAGGTTAGTGAGTGATGTGGCAGAGAGGGAGCTGATTCAGTGCAGCCTCATACTGTCAGTGAGGAGTTGTAGGCCAGTGGAACAGACTCTGCACATGTGTGTGGTATTGGATGGTAGAGGCTGTCTGTGACAGAACATGAACTGGAACATGGAACTACCAGTATTCTCTTCCCAATTCATGTTCAATCTCCCTTACATGGCCTTTCCCAATGACACAAAGGGACCAATAGGACAACAGTGGTGCAGCACCTGGGACTTGATTAATGAAAAGTGAGTGCCACCTTTGCATCATTTTCCGCCGCGTAATCAACGCTAAATTACAAATCATGTGTGTAAGGTTAATTTTGTGCTGCTAATGTGTCACACAATGATGCAAGGGCAGTGCTAGCCTCTCATGAATCCGGCCCCTAGTGCTGCCCCACATAATGTGTGCCCCTTAGCACTCTCCTGACAACACCATGGGTGGCCAGTCTATACAAAACAGCACAACATGGTATAAGGGGGAGTTGTGTAGTAGATACATGACACTACACTGGCACTTTGCAGGACTTACAAATCAAGTACTTAAGCTTGTCCTGCAAGGCACCCAGAGGTGCTAGGTGATGGAAATGTGGCTCAATTGAAAGTCTGCAATGATAATGTGTTGATTATTTCATGTCTGATGTGGCAAAGTTGTCTCATGGAATCAAATGCACCATATTCTTTACATCTAAGGTGGGTAAACCCCCTTTTCCAAACAAAATGGCTGGGACAGGGGTCATGTGCGTGAAATGTTTATAAAGTTGTGCTATGCATGCATTGCGCCACTTTGTTGACACAATCCTGGGAAATTATGGTAGGGTGGCAGTGCCTTGGCGTTTCATACATGACACTATGCAGGTGCACAGGTGACGCTATGGGCTCTGAAATGTATGCCTTTGTGATGGTTGTGCACGACTCATCAGACATCTGACCTGCATTGGTATCATTGTTGGACATGTTAACTCCAGGCCTGAACTGGCTCAGATACTCTTCATACTGGTTTCATACAGCCTGTTCACAAGCATTGCATGCAGCACTCCAACTTATCTGCTACTGTCATTCAAAAACAGTTAATAGTATGCCAATGGGAGACTTACCAACAGTTCCGCTGATTTCGATCCCCTGGTGATCTTGCAGATCCTGCTCCCTGGCCACCAGATCTGCCCAGCAATGCTTCAGCTATTGGTGATTCCGGCCTGTTTTGTAAATATGTTTCAGGTGGTGGAGCACCTTGCCCCAATGCAGCTGCCTGGCCTCTGTCCAGTAGCCGAGGATCACCCGGCCATCCATTTCCAGCATCATTGGCAGGTAGTGTGCAACCAGCCAAATAAACCCACCAAGCTCATCTGCAGACATTTTGGACATCCTCCCCTTGCAAGACATGTCGACTGATGGTCAGAGTTGATCCCAATAAGTAATAATACAAAATAAAAGGAAACTTAACCCCACTAACTTAACCCAACTATCCCAAATAATTACCAACCCCAGACGGACACCCCACAGTACAAATACAAAGCTGGACAAAAACTACACAATGTCAACATCAGGACAGTGCGCACTCTACGGGCAACGTAATGCAATAAACCAACTCTGATGAAATGTAATAATTCATGCATTATGTGTTAATGCAGTATGTTAACCTTTTGCATTGCAGAGATTCATGTTGAAACATCATTAATGCTGTTTGCAATGTATTGCTCATTTTCAAGGCTTTGCTGCAGTATTACAGAGTGTGGTTAGGGTGTGGTCCCTATTCTAAGCCTTTCTAGAATCCCTTCCTGCAGCCTGGCTGGGTGTGGCACGTGGCGGGTCATGGGTCTATTTAAGGTACCCAGCTCCACGTGCTCACTATTCAGAGGTCCTGGTGCAGAGCAGCAGTATTTTCCTGAGCTCCTGTTCCAAAGGCCTACCCAGGATTTCCAGGCCCTGTCTTCATTTCCTTGGTGATCTTCAAGCAGGGCAGTAAGGCGGAGGTCGGATTAGGCCCCCAACTCCGTTTTCAGAAATACTCGAGTTTTGGGCTTTTTGGTTACATCGCATGTGCAATGGCTTTCTTGACATTTAACTCTTGCAGTTCGGATCGGCAGTGTGTGCAATCGTATCTTGGCATTTAAACCTTGATGGTTGAATCAGCAACAGAATTCTCAATTCATTCTTGGCATTTAACTCTTGCAGTCTAAATCGGCAGTGTGCGCAATCGTATCTTGCCATTTAAACCTTGATGGTTGAATCGGCAACAGAGTGCACAATTCATTCTTGGCATTTAGCCCTCACAGTTCGGATCGGCAGTGTGCGCGATCGTATTTTGGCATTTAAATCTTGATGGTTGAATCGGCAACAGAGTGCATGCTTCATTCTTGGCATTTAACCCTCACAGTTCGGATCGGGAGTGTGCCCGATCGAATTTTGGCATTCAAACCTTGATGGTTAAATCGGCAACAGTGTGCACGATTCATTCTTGGCATTTAACTTTCACAGTTCGGATCAGCAGTGTGCACGATTGTATCCTGCATTAAAACCTTGATGTTCGAATCGGCAACAGGATGCGTGATTCATTTCTGGCATTTAACTCTTGTAGTACAGATTGGCAGAGAGTGCAATCATTTCATGTCATTTAACTCTAGCAGTACAGATTGGCAGAGTGCGCGATCATTTCATGACATTTGAATCTTGATGTACGAATCGGCAACAGTGTGCGCGATTCATTCTTGGCATTTAATTCTTGCAGTACAGATCGGCAGAGTGCGCGATCATTTCATGACATTAGAATCTTGAGGTACGAATTAGCAACAGAGTGTGTTTTAATGTTCATGGTATTCTTGAAACCCAGATTCAACAGAGTGTTATTCAATGTTCATGGTATTCTTGAAACCCAGATCCAACAGAGTGTTATTCAATGTTCATGGTATTCTTGAAGCCCAGATCTAATAGTGTTATTCAATGTTCATGGTATTCTTGAAACCCAGATCCAACAGAGTGTTATTCAATGTTCATGGTATTCTTGAAACCCAGATTCCACAGAGTGTTATTCAATGTTCATGGCATTCTTAAAACTCAGATTCAACAGTGTTATTTAATGTTCATAGTATTCTTGAATCCCAGATTCAGCAGAGTGTTCTTCAATGTTCAGAACATGAGATGTTATTATAAAAACGCTCATATAGAAGTTTGCATAATCCTTCTTTATTTTCCAGATACCCAGAGCTAATAGGTCATGTTATAGAGAAGCGCTTGATAATTCATTGTATCAGTAAATAAATATTAGGAACAAAGTTTATGAAAATCAATGTGCATAATCTTGTTATTGTGTTCTTAACTCTTGCTTCCACAGGTCTCCTTCCCCGCTGTTCCCAACCTAAAACCCCATCCCCCGCTTTGCCATTCTTTAACTCTGTGCTATAATAGCAAGTAGAGTTTGGAGCTGCCAGGAGATGGACATATTGGGAACAGGGGCAAACCCCGAGGATCCGGGATCCCTGACAACAAAACCACATCTTCTAGGACAAAATGCACATGAAATTCAACAGGACATGGCACAAGGGACACCACAAACTTCCAAACACAACCAACAATCAACCACCAGCTCCAATACTAAACCACACAGGCACAAAGGCACAGACTGTAAAGAGAAAGTGAAACTACAACCACTGTACCATGCTTGTAGACAAGATTTCCTATTACATCACTTCCTGGTCACGTACGTCCCGCTTTTCAGCTTTGCATGTTTTTTTATTTGAGGCATTTGGCATATGCGTGGATTATTTTAGACGCAGAACACATGTGCGTCATTTACATTGACGCATCTCAGTAATGCGTTGATTTCACAGAAGGCTGCAGCAAGAGGAGTGTGAACGTAGAATTCACGCTGTCATTTTCTTAATGTTTGCAGATGTTTTTGAAGCACTTACGTCATATTTTTTGCCTAATTTCCTGATTGCGTGGTTTGCGTGTTTTTTTGCATTGTCCTTGGATGTACCCTGATTCACCATACATACGACATGGGCTGTGCTGCAATGTGGCATATGGGTATGGCCACATGTGGAAGTCCATGCAGCAATGTGGTAAGGGTGTGATTGGTCAGTTCCACCATTGTGTATGTTACGCAGTCAACAGCATGCAATTATTTGCACGTCGTGCATATATATGCATGTGTGACAACAGTGTATCCATATATGTTTGGACTCAGTACAATGCAATAGTTCTGAATTGCGATTGTCTATTGTGTTTTGGTATGTGATGTGTGATGTTGTGATACTTAGCATATTATTTCAAGCTGCATACACAGGTCATTGTTTATGATGAACGAACTATTGCTCCCTAAGAAATATGACCCGGCATCTGTCTCCGTATTTAGATTTGGAGTTTCTGGAGATCGTTTTGAAGACAGCATATGTGTCTGACATGTGTACATCTTTTGTACATAGTTTGTATGACAAGCTCTGCCTACATTCCACCCAGAATATGGTTTGACCACAAATTTTTGATTTAACTTATTGCACTTACCAATGGTTATTGTTTTTGTATAGTGGACCTGCAGCCCTAGCTGCATATGTTCTCATTCATACTAATGTGCATTCCACAGACATGTCTGTGCAATGAGTGAGGTCACGTTTACCCTGTGTCAAGGTTGTGCCCTATAGCAGTGGCAGGACAGATTACCATGGATAGACTGAGCAGGGTCAACTTCTTCCATTAGTTAATATTCTTGGGAAAATCATGATGACCATAGTTACCAATTAAGTCCCTCCCTCATCACACATGCTCCATTTATCCATTGCAACTCTCACACTGAGTTGTGACAGTGTTCAGTTCCAATATAACTTAATTTACATTTTTGACATCCCCTACCTCATGTGTGGGCCCCTTGCATACATCCTATTAGGACATGATGTAGTTGGGTGTGATTGCACCATGTGTAATATGTTACAAGGTAACCCTTTGTTGTCCTCTGCCCCGGTGCCTAATATGCAGCTGTGCACCAACACTGCCAACCTTGCACCAGGGTGCTTGGCTGGCTGCCCTGTGGAGGTGGATAGATCTGTGCAGGAACGAAGACCTTCCTATACATATACTATTTTCACAGGTAATTAGCTCTTTCTGTGTGTGCAGCAGCATGCATAGGTGGCACATTCATATGAGGTCAAATCGCAGTTTATTTCCTAATTACAACCTGCAAATGCCACCCCTACATCTGAGTCTGCATCATCATGCTATGTCTCTTGTGGTGACACACCTACGGCAACACACATTGCACGCCCCTTCCACTCAAACTGTTGCATGGGAGGGGCCTTATTTACAATGTGGCTTTAAATCACAAAAGAGTGGTCATGACAATGGCACTGGAGGCCCTTAGTGATCTTGAGTGGCAGCTGATGTTTGTGCCAGCCATCAGGTGTCCAAGGGTGTGTATCCCATTATTTCAGGATGATCAACATTACTACCAGTGTCTCTCCTATCTTCCAATACATGAATCAGCATTATAGGATGGGGCTCAGCTACTTTACAAATGTGTCCCTTAGCTCAGTGCAGGTAAGGTCAGTGATGTCCTAAATACTCCTACAGGGTCCCACTATAGCATCCATGATCTGCACTGTCTAACAGTTACTCTGCCCCATGGTGGACCATTTCTTGTTTACGGTACAGACATGATGGTGTTGTGGATCAGTAAGTGGTGCATGTGAGGTGGCACTCCATAGGTGTGGTGCCACTTCTCACAAATTTGGCACATGGTATGTGATGGCCGTTAATTTTGCATTCCTATGTGTGTGACCCAATCCATCAGGCAGATGTCTATGCACACTACAGGTAAGTCAGATATGTGTTGATAAGATATAGTTGGTATTGGCACCAGTTGTCTGGCATTTGATGTTTGTTCTAGTAGAAACTTGCACAGCATGATTTAAGGGGTCTGTGCCTATGTGTGACTTTCGTTACATGTCCATGGTGTATGCCATTGACATTGCTGTGCTATTCTTTGTATGGTGTAATGTGTGTGTGAAGTGTATTTTGTAGCCAACCTGTGGGCACTTGTATTGGTTTGTGGAAATCTTCTGTTAGCAAAGGGTACATATCTCCACCTGTCCTTCATGTGGTGTGCCTGTCAAGTTGTGGGTGTGTTACGTAAATGTGGATGTATGTGTTTGTGCTGTGCACTGATTGTGTGTACTGCAGCATGGTGCATATGTATTGTTACCTGCACATCTGTGTTACCCTGGCCATGTGTTTTTGAGTGGTCTATGTCTTGTTTGTCCTACAGGGTTGGTCTGTTGTGTGTATATTGCTACATTTGTTGACTTACCCACAAGTAGGCCATTACCATATTGGCCATCCTGGAAGTGTTCGTTGATCCTGCTATGCCAGAATATGTAGGCATCATGGACGTTACCAGGATACTTGCCTAAAATGTTTGTAAATAGTTTAGGTGGTCCACTATGGTCTGCACATTTATGGAATGCATATGTTTCAGATTCCTGAATAGGTATTCTGTTGCTGCAGGTGGGACAAGTCGGACATGGGTGCAGTCCACTGCACCCAGAACATGCGGAAAGCCAGCAAATTTGTAAAAGCCCTGTTTTATCTCCTGCTGCATTTGTTGGGTGTTGGGGAAGCAGATGTGGTGGGGTGTCAGGGAGATGATTGTGTCTAATACCTTTGGCAGGAAGACCAAGAAAGACAGCTGTGACACACCAGCAAACAGTGCACCTGTTGGCGGGAGTGAGCCACTTGCCAGCATATGAAGCACAGCTTGCAGCTTTGTGACAGGTGGCATATTATGTGGTGTCTGCAGGCTGGCTGTGATCTATGGCTCTATGTGGTTCAGCAGGCGTACTACGGTTTGCCGTATGAGACGGTATATCCTAATGAGGTCTTGTTCCCTGAGGCCAAAGAGGGTTGTCCTGTGTCCAGAATATCCTCTCCTGTCTTCTATGTTGCCTTTGTGGGTGCCGGAGTGGTGATTGTGGTTGCTGCAGTAGTGGTGGTGGTTGCTGTTGTGGTTGTTGTTCTCTGTGTCGTCTCCCGAGCTGGAGCAGTAACACTTCCATCTTGTCCTTTGGGTTGTGGGGGTTCCTCTCTAATCCAGCATTCTCTAGAAACCCCATTCATCTAGCTTCCCTACAACAGACTCCTACAGGTTTCGTAGTGTTCTATCATATTGGCTTTTACTCAATTGGGGCATGCGATCCTACTGTTTCAGATTTAGGAAAAGTTTGTTTCATGCGATCCTTATTTGCTTGTTTTACCTGAAGTGCAGGCAAAATCCGGGAATTATTCAAAATATTTTTCGTGTGAAGGAAAGAATGGAAAAAACTAAAAGTGCCTGATATTCTCAAAGAGGAAGGGAAGGGAGTTGGGGGTCTCTCTGGAAATGTATTCCCTGTTTAGTGTTCTGACACACACATTTGCAGAGTTGTAACCTGAAAAACAAAACTGCATGTGTGAAAATGCATAGAGCTGCATGAGTTATTCATGCCCGACATGTTGACATGGGTGGTTTGGTTGAAAATACATTTGCCCATGAAGAAGGTGAAGCTGGAAAACCCAGCCATTTGCAAAGATGGGCAATATTTCCTGAATTCACACAGGACAAATATTGGCTGTTGACGGTATCCCACCCAAAAAGTGAATGACGTTTCTCTACCAGGATTGGCTGCCAGTGGTAATGCTTTTCTTGGTTCAGGTCAGAGCTGTTTTTACCCATGACCTACACAACATAAACATGAAGCTGTATTTTTCCAGAACCAAACATTAGGTAATCCTTCCCTACCCTTCTCCCTCGTTCACCCCTCTCTCTGCCACTCCCCACAGCAGGAGACCCAGTAGGATTTCCAGTGGCAGGGACACACTATTGTGTGCCTGACAAATGGTTATGGTGACATGGTGACATGCATATGATCATGAGCGCTTGTAGAACATTAACCTATGTCGTTGGGTCACCTTAGCAATGCCACCCCCCTCAGCTTGATAACACACTTTCTGTAGATTTTAAATTGGATAACACGGCCGTAGTTTTATTGATTACCACCCCAATCAGATTAATCATATATTCATACTCCATCCACACACACATGAGCTCTGTGCTCTCTCCAACCCGGGAGTGTGTTGCCAGGTTGGAGACAGCAGGCAGTGGCTTCCAATCTGCCTCGCAGCGCCACGCCAGGGAGCTCCGGCCAATCTTAACACTGCTTTCATGCTGATAGAAGCATGTTAGCACCAATAGGATTTGGCCACAGGGCAGGATGGGAACCTGTGCCTGCTGTGAGTGAGAACCGAGGAGCGGCGCAGTGGAGGCGGCAAGAAAGGTAATGTTTTTTTTTTCATTATTTTTTTAATTTGTAATTTGTTTGGGTCCCCCCCGCCCCACTGCTTTGCCCAGACTGGAGCCGCCCCTGGTGCACAAAACTTTCCTCTGTGCTCATCATCCCTATGGCCCCGCCCCAGGAAAAATAAAAATTATAATAAACATTGTTTATTATCATTTTTATGTTTCAATTTGCAGCTGCTACTACTGGCGGGGAGGTGACGCTCCTCTGCAATGGCGGAAGAGCCGCCACCGGTTCTTGCCCTTTTCCACCATGCTTATCTGCAACACTTCTTCAGAGCCTACTATCAGCACTCTACTGAGTCAGGCTTCTGCCCTTTTATTTAGGGTTGGGGTGGTGGGAGATGACCGCTTCATCTTGGCGTGTTCCAGCTTTCAGCTGCCTCCTTGCCCATTTTCTCCCTTGTCTGGTGTGATTGGGCAAGTCTAAAACTTTGATCCTTACCTGGTGATCAGTCAAATCTACTAGTAGCTCAATGGTCGCCCACTGTGGAATGCACACCTTGCTCCTCTACCCCCACCACCTTTTGCCACAAAATCTCCCAGTGCTTCTGTCCACTGCCTGCTATAGGTAGAAATGGGTGTAGAGAGGCGGAAGGATCAATGGCCTCCTTTCCCTTTTCCCAGTAAACGCATCATGAACCCCATCTGGCCATGCACTGGGTTATGGTTTTGCAGCCTCTTTGTGGCTGGGCCTTCACAATTTCAGCCATTGACAAGGTCCCTGACACTTTTCTTCCAATTTCACATACCCATAATTAAGATCCCTGCTACTGAGGAAGATTGATTCAACATCGTTTGTACCATCTTTGCTGTTCTTGCTTTACCCCAAACACAAAATCAATTTCTCTGAAGACCCGCCCTGCTTTGTTCACTGCAGTTAGAGAACAGCCTGCCATCCAGTGCTTAATTCGAGCTGGTGGGGGCCAACAGTACCTATTTTGGGGGACTGATGCTTCTTTTTCTGCATTAGATATTTACCCAGAGCAAGAGAGCCAACATCACACAAAACAGAAGGACAGAGGAAGAGAAAGATGGAACAAATGTCACAAAATGGCACTGCAGCAACCCACAACAGTGATCTAAAGGGGTAGGGGGTGCCTGGTAGCAGATTAAAGAGGTATGAGGTGGAATTAATATTAAGTATCCTTGGTATTCGGCATGCAGACATTTACTTTTCCTGACCACAGTCTTCTGAGCAGAGCTTTGGACACTTGTTCCTTACAAATTAAGCTCTGCTGCCACTTTAAAGCAAACACTATGTGTCACAGCTATACAGGATTCAAAAATGTATTTCTTCTAGACCTGTCCTGGCATTCGCACATTTATATAAGGTTTCTAGTGGCCTTCTTGATACACCATTTTCTCTCATCTAACCATGCTCTAATATATATGAGGTCTTCACACATGCCATAGAATGAACAAACCTTGTTTCAGATTCAACATGTTTAAATAATGTTCAGTATTATGTCTTAAATTTCCTGTATTTTCGCTTTGTAATATGTACCTTTTGCCAAAGAGAGCTTCTGTCTGGAGTTTGTATATTATCACTTCTATGGGTAGAGTATATGTTACTCTTTGAGCATTTCTTGATTAATTGTGTTTAACTTCCGATTATTTTCATCACATTGCAGCTCTATAGACTATCACATTGTAACATTCTGTGGCCAGGACAGCATGACAATGGAACTATTATCTTCGATGTGACAACTAGGAAGGGGGGGTGTTTGCAAATATTACTGGCACTAAGAGCTGAGCTTAAAACTTAGCAGCATTGCTAAGATCAAAACAGAAAAGTAAAAAAAAAAGATAATAGGGCATTAAATTGCTCCTGAAGCCACAGAGGGTCCTGATCTGGCCGCCAAAGCCACTCTCAGCCATGCATTGCCATTTCCTAGCCATTCTTACTTATCTAGAAGTCTCACTTATTAGGACATAACATGGCGGATAAGCAATAGACTGTTGGCCTCATTACGAGGCTGGTGGTCGTAGGACTGCCAGCCTCGCCGTGGTGGTTGGACCACCCCACTCCAGGTGGCCCCCCCTCCAAATTACAACTTTGGAGGGTGGACTCGACTAAAGACTGCCATCCCCACAAAGAACATAGGCCCATATTTATACTTTTTGATGCAACTCAGCGCCAGGGCAGATTTGTGTCAAAAAGTTTACCGCCGGCTAACGCCATTCCAACGCGCCTGCCGGGTGCCTTATTTATGGAATGATTTTAGCCGTCGCTGCGGCCTGGTTTTCATCAAAATAAATTACTCTAACTGGGCAGCGCAGGGGAAGGGAAGACTGGGGGTTATGCAAGTCAGATTAGAGTCCAAAATATTGGCTCTAACCTGACTTGTGCCATTTTTTGACACACAACCCCCATGGAAATGACTCCTGTCTTAGCAAAGACAGGAGTCATGCCCCCTGCCCATGGGTGTCCTCCAGGGTTGGGCTAGAGTGGTAGGGGGCGTCCCTGGGTGCAGGGAAGGGCACCTGCGGGCTGCTTCCATGGTCTCCCACCATGGAAAAGAGCCCACAGGTTCCTTAATGCCTGCCCTGACCCAGGCGTTAATTTTTTATGCAAATCGGGATTTACGTCATTTTCCGGCTTCGCCTCCCAGCCATGCGCCATTTTTGCCCAGTTGGATAAATATGGCACATGGGTGTTTGAGTAATTTTTTGGACGGAAATGCCTACCTTGCATGGCATTCACGCAATGCAGTTTCATGCATCCAGAAAATGACGCACACTGAGATATTTTGACATTAGTGGGGTCTAGTGTCAAAGTATAAATATGGTCTTAGTTTTGCGCTGAATTTGTGTAAAAAAAATTACACAAATCCGGCGCAAGCAGAGTATAAATATGGGCCCTAGGCCTATAGTTATAGTTTTTGACGCAAATCAGCGCCAGGGCAGATTTGCTTCAAAAAGTTTACCGCTGGCTAACGCCATTCCAACGCGCCTGCCGGGTGCCTTATTTATGGAATAACGTTAGCCGGCACTGAGGCCTGGTTTGCGTCAAAATAAATGACTCTAACCGGGCAGTGGAGGCGAAGGGAAGACTGGGGGTCGTGTGCCAAGGAATGGTGCAAGCTAAATTAGAGTCAAAAATATTGGCTCTCACCTGACTTGCGCCATTTTTTTACGCACAACCCCCTTGGAAATGACTCCTGTCTTAGCAAAGACAGGAGTCATGCCCCCCTGCCCAATGGCCATGCCCAGGGGACTTATGTCCCCTGGGCATGGCCATTTGGCACAGTGGCATGTAGGGGGGCCTAAGTTAGGCCCCCCTATGCCACTCTAAAAAAAAAAAGAAATTACACTTACCTGGACTCACCTGCACTCACCATGGATGTGTCCCCCCCATCCATGGGTATCCTCCAGCGGTGGGCTAGGGTGGCAGGGGGTGTCGCTCTGTGCTGGGAAGGGCACCTGTGGAATGCTTTCATGGTCTCCCACCATGGAAAAGAGCCCACAGGTTCCTTAATGCCTGCCCTGACCCAGGCGTTAATTTTTTATGCAAATCGGGATTTACGTCATTTTCCGGCTTCGCCTCCCAGCCATGCGCCATTTTTGCCCAGTTGGATAAATATGGCACATGGGTGTTTGAGTAATTTTTTGGACGGAAATGCCTACCTTGCATGGCATTCACGCAATGCAGTTTCATGCATCCAGAAAATGACGCACACTGAGATATTTTGACATTAGTGGGGTCTAGTGTCAAAGTATAAATATGGTCTTAGTTTTGCGCTGAATTTGTGTAAAAAAAATTACACAAATCCGGCGCAAGCAGAGTATAAATATGGGCCCTAGGCCTATAGTTATAGTTTTTGACGCAAATCAGCGCCAGGGCAGATTTGCTTCAAAAAGTTTACCGCTGGCTAACGCCATTCCAACGCGCCTGCCGGGTGCCTTATTTATGGAATAACGTTAGCCGGCACTGAGGCCTGGTTTGCGTCAAAATAAATGACTCTAACCGGGCAGTGGAGGCGAAGGGAAGACTGGGGGTCGTGTGCCAAGGAATGGTGCAAGCTAAATTAGAGTCAAAAATATTGGCTCTCACCTGACTTGCGCCATTTTTTTACGCACAACCCCCTTGGAAATGACTCCTGTCTTAGCAAAGACAGGAGTCATGCCCCCCTGCCCAATGGCCATGCCCAGGGGACTTATGTCCCCTGGGCATGGCCATTTGGCACAGTGGCATGTAGGGGGGCCTAAGTTAGGCCCCCCTATGCCACTCTAAAAAAAAAAAGAAATTACACTTACCTGGACTCACCTGCACTCACCATGGATGTGTCCCCCCCATCCATGGGTATCCTCCAGCGGTGGGCTAGGGTGGCAGGGGGTGTCGCTCTGTGCTGGGAAGGGCACCTGTGGAATGCTTTCATGGTCTCCCACCATGGAAAAGAGCCCACAGGTCCCTTAATGCCTGCCCTGACCCAGGCGTAAATCTTTTATGCAAAACGGGCTTTACGTCATTTTCCGGCTCCGCCTCCCAGCCGTGCGCCATTTTTGCCCAGTTGGATAAATATGGCACACAGGTCATTTTTGGGACGGGATCGCCTACCTTGCATGTCATTAACGCAAGACGGTTTCACGCATCCAGAAAGTAGCGCACACTGAGATATTTTGATGTTAGTGGGGTCTAGCGTCAACGTATAAATATGGTCTTAGTCTTGTGCAGAATTTGCGTAAAAAAATGACACAAATCCGGCGTAAGCAGACTATAATATGCCCCATAGTTCCCGACATGGTGGCGATGGTCAAGGTTGTAACCAGCCAGGGCGACACTGAACTCAGCGCCGACTGGCTGATTACAACCCCACTTTCCACCAGCCTTTTCATGGTGGGATCCCTGCCAGGAAGAGGCTGGAAGAAAGCCAATGCTGGAGGTCACAAGGGACCTCTGCACTGCCCATACTCAAGCTTTGCAGATAGTCGACATTCTGAGGGTGCTGGTCTGACCCCTCTGTGCAACGGGATCGGACTTGGCTTTCTTAAGGGAGTTGAGTCTTATATCGTAGTACTGTTCCCGCCGGACTGACTGGTGGGAACGCTTCTCACAATGTTCCTGCCAGACAGCCCGGCAGGAACATTGTAATACGCTTGCGGGGGCGTCACCGCCATGGCAGTGGCGTCCTCCGCGTGAGTTAGGTGGTCCCATGATGGGACCGCCAAACTCATTTTGAGGCCCCCTGAGCCGGATTTAGATGCTGGTGGAGGGAATTCTCCATCACAAACGTGATGGATATCCCATCCGCTGTAATATGATCCCCATAGTATATAACAGCATCATAATATGGCAGATGGGATATCCATCACGATTGTGACAGAGTAAGCCCCTCCGCCAGAATCGAAATCAGTCAATGGGCCTGATTTATGGAAAGTTAGCACCGCCTTTGCGTCATTTTTTGACACAAAAGCTGCACAAACCTCCAAAATATAATTATATTTTGTAAGTTTACGCTGCTTTTGTGTCAAAAAATTACACAATGGTGGCGCTAAATTTCCATAAATCAGGCCCAATATCTGCAGCTGCTTGCCTTGTCTTTTGGAAGTGGCAAACTAAGTGAAGAGCAGACAGAGAGTGTGTGGGTACGTAGAGGTTCGAGCATTTCCCAACTGATAATCACTTGTTGGATGTCCAATTTTTCCTGGGCAGGACATTGGGCAACATGGAATCACTGCTGGAATAAGGCTTAATTTTTCCTCCAGCAAAGTCTACAAGCTTTTCCACTTTAATAAAGAGCAATGTTCTTTCTTGACTCAACTAGCGACGTTTAAACTTCCTACAGCCCTGCTGTGATCATTACCACAATTGTGAGTTTCTTCATTGACACCATGGTTATGAGGCAACAATCTTTTTTTATCAGTTCTGATTGAAAGGTCTCATTTTATTGAAACTTTTTTGCTTTCTGTACTTCTGGTCGGATGTTGATTACAAAGTTTGGCCCAGATTTATACTCTATTTGAGCTAAATTAGCGTCATTTTTTTACGCTAATTCAGCGCAAACTTAACTTCATACTTATATTTTGACGCTAGTCTAGTCTAGCGCCAAAATATTGGAGTTAATGTCATTTTTTGGATGTGTGAAACCACCTTGTGTCAATGAGATGCAAGGTGGGTGTTCTCATCCAAAAAACGAGACTAAGGCCCTAGCGCCTTATTTATCCTCCCCTGCAAAAATGGTGCACGGGAGGGAGGCGGGCCTAAATAATGGCATTAAGCCTGCTTAGCGCCATTATTTAATGCCTGGGTCTGGGCAGGCGTTAGGGGACCTGTGGGCCCATTCCATGGAAAGAGGCTACAGGTGCCCTCCCCAAGCCCCAGGAAGACCCTCACCCATACCAGAGGGACACCACAGGATGGGGACCCCATCCCAGGTAAGTATAGGTAAGTATTTTAAATACATTTTTAAAGTGCCGCTGGGGGCCCTGAAATGGGACCCCCTACATGGCACAGGGTGCATTAGCCATGTCCATGGGACCCTTGTCCCCTGTGCTGGCCATTAGGGTGGTGGGCATGACTCCTGTCTTTTATAAGACAGGAGTCATGTGGTATGCATGGTTTTGCGTCAAGAATTGATGCAAGGCTGGTTAGAGTCATCTTTTTTTACTCTAACCTGCCCAATGTCATTTTTTGGTCCAAAACACCATTCTCCCATACCGCCACCCCCACCCGGCTAATGTCATTTTCCATGACATTAGCCCTCCCTTTGCGCCAGATTGCGCCATTCCATAAATGTAGTGCCCATCTAGCGTCCAGGAATGGCGCAAGACAGCGCTATACTTTTTGACGCAAAACTGTGCAAATGCGGTTTTGTTTCAAAAAGTATAAATCTGGGCCTTTGTCTCGTTGTGAAATTGTAATATGTTCACAGCATTTTCAGTCAATTATGCAAGCTACTTTGTTATGTCACTTGTAATACTCTTCTGCCATTAACACTTAACCTAGTGGAACGAAGCATGAAACCATCTCCAGCTTTGTGTGGTAAACCCTTAATTTAGCGGATTTTCCAAGTAATAAACCTTTTTGGCCACAAGCTGCTATACTGAACTATAATTATTCATTTCTCTTCTTGGGTCTGCGTTCTCCTCCAAGTAGCCACTGGTTTCTTGGTTCTTGTTCAACACGGTGTTCCTCTAAGAGAATCTTGTCTCCCAAGAGTCTTCGGGCCGGTTACTTATCGCTCGATCTTTGAACTGGTAATGTACAAAATGTTCTCTCATTTATGTTCCTGGCGGTCTTCAATGCTGTACACACACATGCACACCACCTGTGGTCCTAGCAGACTTAGTAAATAAAATGAATCAAACGGTTATCTAGGCCAATTCATGATGAGATCGTCCTGTAATGTTTCCCTCTAGTCCGGTACTCAGACCCATATTTATCTCTTCCAACGGCTCAGAAATCCTGCCCTGCTCTGAGTAACCATTTCTGCGAGGATAAAAGCCCTTATGTGGAGTTGTTGTTTTTTTACTACTCAAGGCTGGCAGGATAAAAGCCTTAGAGGATGACTGTAATGCACTCACAAATTCAAGATCCAGACCTATTTTGGGGGGTAGAAGAGGTAGACAGTCTAGCAGCTAGGATGTCATTTTGGGATCACCAGGATTCACGGCTGTGACCTCTGGCTTGCCCTTTGGGACAACTGGCCCTGCCTTCGCGACCCCTGGCCTCAGAGGTTGCAAAATAAAGTTCCAGGAACACAGACTCTGTTCTCCTTATGAGCATAGTTGGTGCTCCGCGCAAATGTTTTTAAATGTATGTTGTATGCATGCTTGCGGGTGAACGTATGTTCATGTAAGAGAGCATGTTTATGTGTGAGTACGTGTTTATGTGTAAGCATGTATGTGTAAGTGAAAGTGAGTGTGAGTGTGGGCTAAAAACATATAATGAGTATGAATGTGTGAGACTGTCAGTGAGTATGAGGGAGTCATGAGTGATAGAGTGAGAGTAACAGTGACTGCAAATGAATGAGAATGAATTAGCGTGAGGGAATGTAAGAGACTGTGAGAATCAATAAGAGTGAGATTGAGAAAGTGACAATGAGTGAGCAAAAGATATAGTCATAGTAAGAATGAAAGTAACTGAGTGAGAAAGTATGACTGAGTCATAGTAAGAGTGAACTTAAGTGACAGTGAGTGTTAATGTGTAAGACTGAGTGAACGCAAGAGTGAGTGCAGGGGTTTGAGTAAAAATTACTAAATGCAAGTTAGTGAAAATGAATGTGTGAGTGAATGAATGAGTGTGAGTGAGTGTGAGTGAGAATGTAGTAATATACTTGTGAGTCTGCAGTTTACCCTGCCATAGTGAATGTGACTCTTGCCTTATGGAGCGGCCCATGGCAAAATGCTGGCACTGGCAATCGTTAGCATGCCCGGCACCTGTGACAAAGTACTGGTAGAATGGAGGTAATTTTTGGCATAACGGTAAAATACTGTTCCTGGCATACTGGAGGTACTTGGTACTGAAGATAGTTTTTGGCATAATTGAAAAATACTGGTAGCAGCATACTAAAGTTAAATCTTGGTATATAGGACACTGGTGGAAAAATGGAAGAACTGGCTTACTTCGGGTAATGTTTGACATGGTGGCACAAGTGTCAAATGCTAGGAGGTAATTATTTTTATGAGGAAGGACAGCCATGACATATGAGAGGGGGCAATTGAAGTCATTTGTTTACATATGGGGTCAACCATAGTACATTTTACAAGCAGTGGGTTAACTCATGGCTATTGTCAGATTTCACTGGCGGCTTGGCACACCATGAAATGATGACTTTAATACTTATGGAGTGACCCATCCGAGCCTATGTTTTTTTAACATATATATGTGAAAGTGGTACTTCAAGATGAACTGTCTTACCTCATTGTTTTCAAATCTTTCTTTTGTTTTCAACATTTTCTCTTGGACAAGACCCACTCAATCCCTCTTAGAAGAGATTTAGGTTACTTGATTAATTTGCTTGCTACAATTCAGGTCTAGTACTATTCCCCAGAACTTTCAAAGATCATGTCAGCAACCTAAAACAGGCGGTGTCTAAAATAGACATGCACACATGTTGTGCTGCTATATTAATCATACAGTTATTATGGAATTTCAGCAATATCACTTATTAAGATGTCATCAGGGTTAACATCATGTAACACAGTCTCAGAGGAAAATTCAGGTCCGAAGGTCATATAGTATCACCACTTGTACTTGCATTAAGGTCCATGTGTGATGTCACTTCTGGTACCATGTCACTATGGTGAATAAATCCGTGTCTAGTAGGGCTTAGTAGCGCTTAATGTGTGACCAGGACTTATTTTTCATGGTCAGGCCAAAGGACATGCCTAGTGGGGGCGCTGGCTGGCCACAGGGGTGGCGTGGGTGCATGCCAAGCCCTGCAGCCAACCCTACCAGTTGCATGGCTGAAGGTTGGCAGCCTCGATTAGTTGGGTACAGGTCCTAGCTGAAGGCCATGCATGGTGGGGGGTTGGCTAGCTGCAGGTATTTTTCTGCTGGCTTGGCCCTGCGGGCAACTTCATGCAGTGCACAGCCAAAGGTTGTATGTGACAGATGGTTGACCAGCTGCAGGGAAGTTGACCTCAGAGCCTGGCTGCTGCACCTAAAGTTTCACAGGCAGACAACCCTTTCCCAGGAGTTGAACATCCACAGGAGGTTCAGCACAGGGCCTGTCCACAGACTTGACCCTGAAGTCAGCTGTCCACGGCAGATGTTTGGCAAAAAACACTGGATTGTGTACAGGGTATAGCCACAGGACAGGCCCTGCAGCTCACCCCCTCAACACCAAATGCGGCAGGGAATTGGCCGCCAATGGAAGGTTGGGTGCAGGCCCTGCAGCCAACCACAGCCCATGCATGACTTTCAGCCATGCACGGCAGGAGGTTGGCACAGTTGCATGTGGTAATTTTTTTTACTTTATGTTAAAACTCCCTAGACACCCACTGAAAAAATCAAAGGTTATAGTGACAGTGTAGTTGGGTATGGTAATACTATCTTTCTTGACAGTAAAAATGCTTTAGAAATTCAATAAAAACTGACATTATGGTTAGGCAAAAATTTTATAAAAGTACATTTTATACCTAAAAAAACCACTGAAGTTCTCCAGCTCTGGTTAACCCATCAAACAATCAGTGGCACCTTTGCCATGCACTGTTTATGACCTATCTTACTACAACACTCATGAAATGGTCTCTCACATCATTGATAACATCATGGATGACAAGTGAAATGACATAATTAATTACAACACTGCATGGTTGCAGCATGAGTTATAGTTTATTGATTTGACTACAACTGTTACATTTCAGTGGTCCCTTTAATTTAAGATGTTTCACTTAAACAGACATTTCCGCCTAACTGTAATCACTTTAATCTTTCTTTTTTTCAGTGAATATGCATGCAGATATTGATGCAGATACATAGATAAATATATTTTGGAACACATTTATGTCTAAATCAGGATTCCTTAATGTAAGAAAATGGGCCATTAGTTGTGTGGCCTGCACAAGTAATGGGTCCACATATGCCCTCCACTGGGAAGCAAACACTCCATTGTAGCGATTGACTCTCTCAGGGCAGTGGAGTAGAGCAGTCTAAGGTCTACTCAAGGCTGCCTACTGCCAATGCACCCAAAGACTCCACCCCCTGCAAAACCTCCACCACTGGAACCCCCTCACCTCGGAATACACCTTCAAAATCATGGAATCAATCCACTCTGGGGCACCTTCGGACCCTTGCCCCCACACGTCTTCAACTGAGCTGGTCCCATCATCGGACTTGAACTGTGGCGCACCATCAACTGCTCCATCAAGGCTGCAGCCTTCTCGGAAGACTGGAAACATGTGGAGATCAACCCTCTATTGAAGAAGCCTTCTGCTGATGGACCTGAAAAACTACAGACCCATCTCACTGCTCCCCTACCCAGCCAAAGTCATCGAGACGGCCATCAACGCCCAGCTCATCGAATTCATGGACAGCAACCACATCTAGACCCCTCCTAATACGGATTCAGGAGCAACCACAGTACCGAGACTGGACTCCTCACAGCCACAGATGACATCTGCACTCTTCTTGACTACATCAAAACAGCAGCCCTCATCCTCCTGGACCTCTCCGCTGCCTTCGACACCATCTCCCACATCACCCTCTGCAACAAACTACACAGCGCCAGGATATGTGGCATAGCCCTTGAGTGAATCCACTCCTTCCTCATCGGCTAAACCTAGAGAGCTCGTCTCCCACCATTCACCTTGAAACCGACAAAGATGAGCTGCAGCATACCCCAGGGCTCCTACCTGAGCCCCACCCTCTTCAATATCTAAATGACCCCGCTCACATCATCAGACACCATAGTCTCAACATCCAACTACCAACGGCCAAGAACAACTTCCACAATTGTCTCAAGCTCAACTCCAACAAGACTGAGATCCTCATCCTGGGCTCCATCACTCCACCTGGGCTGATTCCACAGCTCTCAGCCCCCACTCATCCACTGACCACACACGCCACCTCAGCTTAATCCTCAACTCCTCTTTCTCTTTGGCCTGCCAAGTTAATGCTTCCACACCCTTTGTCTGCTCTGAAAGATCTTCTAATGGATCCCCATCAAGGCAAGAAGAACTGTCAAGGAGGCGCTCATCAGCATCAGACTTGACTACGACAAGGCACTCTATGCAGCATCACCAAAAAACTCCAAACAAGACTCCAGAGAATCCAGAACGCTGCAGCCAGATGTGCCACAACCACATCACTACACACCTGAGAGACCTCCACTGGCTACCAATCAACAAAAGATTCACCTTCAAGCTCCTCACACACACATTTAAGGCCCTACACAACATAAGACCTGCCTACCTCAATCATCGGCTCTCCTTCTACACTCCCACCAGACAACTCCGCTCCACCCAGCTGGACCTCACCTCCACCTCGAGGATCCGCAAGAACTCAGCTGGAGGAAGATCCTTCTCCTACCTTGAGACACAGAACAGGAACAAGCTGCCTCGCCACCCCAGACAATCCCCCTTGCTGATCCAGTTCAGGAAGGACCTAAAGTCCTGGCTCTTTGACTGATCCACACCCTTCCCCCCAGCACCTTGAGACCCGCCGTGTGATAAGCCGAGCTTTATAAATCTTGATTGATTGACTGACTCAAGGGAGGTGGTGTGGGCAAGTAATCACCATTTGCTGGCACACAATAATAACACACAAAAAATGATTATCCAGTATGTGCTTTTTCTTTTGAAAAAGGACAAATACATTTATCACATACACACTACTCAATACTAAACAGTAATTTACAAATGTATATAAGGCTGGTGAAAATATCTTGTGATGACATTGCCTAATCACCTCTGGCCCCTTAAAGGGTCATACAACCACATCAGGTAAATATTTTGACTTGGTCAAAAGTTCAAGATCAACAAACAACATGTCAAACATCATTATTTTAGGTCTAAATGCAACAATTATACATAACCTTCTGTGAATGCACTTATTAATGTTAAAAGAAATGTGTAGTTTGATCACTAGTCATTGTCAACATTATTATTTCAGTACAGCATTTCAAAGTGAACTTCTCATGGGTTTTGCACTTTTTATATACTTTCACCCATTTAAAACACAAACATAAAAACAGACCCTACAACCTATCTCATTATGCCCACACCACCCCATGTAACAATAAACTTCACCCCTAGAAAGTGCTGTACCACATGTACTCTTTTTAAACAGTTTTAAGCCACAGCAATTCAAGTCACATACTTCACTCCAGGTGGCCACTGCACTCTCAACTGAAAAGAATGTGCTCCAGCTAAGGGAGTGCTTAAAAATGTATGTGTGTCATGGGGTAGTCATCTTTTCTGTGACCCTTCTAACTTAGGGTCAGTGCTTTTCAAAAAGATGGTTGGAGCCTCCTTGTGGGAGCTGCACTTCTTCTACAGCTCCCCAGCACTTTCTTTTCCTTTTTTGTGGTGGCCCCTTCATCCTGGGACTGCCACAACAGCAGAAGTTGGTTTGCTTCTGATGTCCCTGCAGGGCATTATGGGGCGCCCCCTCCTGGGACTATGAATAATCAGTGAACGTCTCTCTTGCTACTCCAGGGAGAACAGCTGGCTTGTTTCTTTTGTCTTTTTTCTTTGTTTTCAGCCAAGATGTTTTGTGCTGCACCGCCCTTTTCTTTTTTTCTCTGGCATTGAGGGTGCACTGTACCACTCAGGCTCCCCCAACATGGTACTGGGGTGGGGGCATCCCTGGGAGTCCTCCCCAGGCTGCCCTAGCTGGCTCTCTGCATAGTCTATACTGCCACTATGGGCAAGGGAGCTTGCAGTCTCCTATTCCCTGACCACACCCGCAAGCAGGCAGATGAATGTGATGGGGCCCACATGCTCTCCCCAGACACAGGCACAGGGAGTGGGGGGAGGCCTGCCACTTCTTGGGTGAGCATGGCAGTGTTCTCCCAAACACTGTTTCCTCTTGTGGGGCCTGGAGCTGGGGGTCTTGGACCTCTGGCTTTTCTTGCAGGGATGCAACATCACTCCTCTCCTTTTACTGGTACTAGGGGCCCAGAATTGGGATCCCAGACCCTGTGACAAAAATGTGTCCTGGGGGTTGTGATCCTGGGTCCCTTTTGGCTCTGCGGGGAACGCATGCCCCCACCCAGGCAAAAGTTGAATTTGTCCTCCTTGAAGCAATCCTTTAGGTCCTGGCCCACCTCAGGAGTAATATCTGGAGTCAGCAGTGGAGCTCCACACGCTTTGGGTCTTGCTTGGGGTCAAATGTCAAGATCCTACTCCTGCTCACATCTTGGTCCTTGTTGGACTGTTTGCAAGCTTTTAGGCTCATTTTCTTCAGGGTGGTGAACCCTAGCCATCTGGAGCCTTAAGCCTTCTGGCTCTAAGGCAAACTTTTCAGGGGCCTGGTTCCACCGGCTTCCTGCACCTACCTTTGTCCTTTAGTTCCTATGCGCTCCTCTCTTCCTTGGTGCAGAAACCCAGTCTTTCTCTGAACTAGTCCTCAGGAGGTGTAAGGGGACATGCTTCCCTGGTCCTGGGGAGAGCCCCACTGGTCCTGGGGTAACTATAGTCAGAGTTGTGGATCCAGGTGGATGTCAGGTGGCTCCTCTTTCCAGTTGTCCATGGCTTCCGCCTCCAGCCCCAGTGTGCAGCAGAAAGTCACAACCAATACAGAGCTCTTCCCCACGCACAAGAGCATTTAAGTGGGGACAGATAGTTCCAGAAGTGAGGCACCTCTAGTCTATCTTGGGGTGCCATTACACATTTCTCCCTTGACTCAACCCTCATGCACAGCTTGCTGGGACATTGCAAAATGGTGCCATGCATGAGTCACTAGTCACATCTGCTCTGGGGGCCCCAGTTCCATCCCTCGCTGACATCACTGGCAAGGCATTCCCCACCAAATCTCCAAAGGGAGCCCCCTCCTAAATTGTCTTCTGAGATTTGGGCTCCCTCCTTTGTTCAGAGGGCTTTGGCAGGCCCATCCCTGGTGCAGTGTTAAAGCTGATTGATTAATGCAGAGCCTTCATCCCTACGCCTTTCTTCCTCAAGAGCGGAGTTAATTGCTGCTAATTGCTTCCTTTGTGTGGGGAGGCCTTAGTTCCTGCTTCTGGAGATAAATGTGATTAACTTGGCACAGCAGGGTAACAAAAGTCCTGGACTCTGATCCCGAGGTGAGCCAAAGAAATTTGACAACCCTGGATGACCCATAAGCTCTACAGATATCTTTTTGAACCTTGTAGAAATGATCTTCTCGCACAGGTTATGCCCCAATTTGATATGCCACTAATTTCTGTAGGCCAAATGTAAGTGAGGCTGCATTCCATATATATATATATGTCCTTTCTGTAGCCACCTTGTTGACTGAAATAACTGCATGCCTTTGTTCCTATTTCTGTCTACCACCACCCAATGGTCGACTCCCTTTTTAATTTTTAACTTTTGCCTATAGATAGTGTTCAATTCTCTGTTTACAAAACACCTCTGGTGGAACACTTACAGCTGGCTTAGAGCCCTCTCTCTCAATGCTTATCACTGAATGGCTTCATTGTCACTTATTAGCTTGCTACTAATTTGATGCCTTACCTTCATCTTCTTTTGTTTGCTGCTCCCCTGGAGCACAGCCTCTTTACCATCCTTTTGATTATCTGATGTATCCTTCCACTGCTCAGGAAATTGTTTTTCTTGTTCGTTAAGCTCTCCAGGAGTGTGCATGTGTTTTCCAATTCCCTCCCTTCTCAGCTGTTCACCCTCAAAATAGCTACCCTGTGCTCCATGTTGTTTTCCCTCCCTCTCTTGCTCTCTTGATTGTATGCTCCTCTTCCCATGTGTAAGAAACTGGGTTATTAGTTGAAAAAGGTATGAGGCCTTTACAATTAATAAGCTTGAAAGTTTCTATTTACTGGCAACAAAGTACCACATTGTAGCACTTGACTCTCTTAGACTAGTGAAGCAGAGCAGCCTGCAGACCTACTCAAGGGAGTTAGGGGCATATGTTTCTGCCACAGAGTGCAGCACCACTTTTCCTGCACCCCCTAGCATCCCCCTAACGCCACCATGTGTGCGAGGTATTTAAAATACGGTGTACCGTGGCGCAGGGTAGGGGGCAATAGCGTCATTTTACATGACGCTATTGATGTACTCTGCAGGAGTAGCGCCAAACTATTGGCGCTACTCCTGCTTAGTATATAGGGGCCAATGAAAAATAAAAATGATGAAAGCCCCCTTTTAACACCTGCTCCGAGCAGACATTAAAAGTGCCGTAAAAAATGGTGCAAAGAAATCTCAAAGATTTCTTTACGCCATTTTTTCAGTCCCCTTAACAGAGGAACGTCCCCTTTGCATACCTTATGCCTGGCGTAGGCATAATGTAGCGCAAAGGGTTACAGATTAGCGCAATGAATGCACTCTGTAAATAGGGTGCTAGTATTTTGGCCTTGGGCCACATTACAGTAAAAATTATGATGTTAATGTGGCGCAAGGTGGTGCTAGGGGACTATAAATATGCCCCTTAGTGTCTTCAGGAACCCAAGTTATTGGTACTCAATCATAACACTCAATAAATTATTGTCCAGTTACTGATTTTCCTTATGAAAAGGAAAATTACTTTTATTACACTCACACACAGGTGCATTAAATACAAATATATACAATGGAAATACCTTTGGTAAACCCTCAAAACAGTTGGCGCCCCAGCAAGCCATATCATCACAGCATACAATACCACAGTTTAAGGGGTCCCATTATCAATAAGTAAGACCTACTGGCTTTGTCAGTTTGTCATCATCACATTACTTAAAGGAGAATGCACATTATATCCACCAGTGTAACACTATTGAATCCAATGGGGACTATTCATGGTAATATGAAACTATGCATGGGCAACTATCAATGTTATAAGTAAGGCATTTATATTGAAAAATATGTGTCCCATAGTTTTATTTCTGCTTTTATTATGCTTCTACTGCAGCTTTAGAGCAAACCAACAGAGGTCCATGTACTCGAGAGATTATAAGCAAAACGTCCAGCTCCAGGAGTACATTACTCTGTGAAAGGTCTCTCCCAAAATTCATGCAACCCCCCCCCCCCCCCCCAGGACACTTACAGCAGCTTTTCTTGGGTGGGAGGAGAGCTACTGCAATCCCCGATCACTGAAATAATATTGATGTATACAAAATCAAAACACAAAAATATTGGAAATTAAATATTGAAAATTTCGACTTCCTATACATAACTAGTAACACCACAAATAGTGAAAAACACAAAGGGGCATATTTATACTTTTTGGTGCAAAAACGCAGTTTTGCATCAAAAAGTTTAGCACTGGCTTGCGCATTCCTGAGCCAGCCAGGCGTCATTTAATGGAATGGCGCAAGCAGGTGCAAAGGGTGGGCTAGCTTAAAAAAAATTATGTTAGCCGGGTGGGGCTGGCGGTATGGGAAAAGGGGGTTTTGCACCAAAAATGACGTTAGGCTGTTTAGAGTAAAAAAAAGATGACTCTAACCAGCCTAACATCATTTTCTGACACAAAACCATCCAAAACACACAACTCCTGTCTTAGAAAAGACAGGAGTTATGCCCACCACTGCATTGTCCAGCACAGGGGACCAGTGTCCCTCGGCATGGCCATTGCACCCTGTGCCATGCGGGGGCCCCAAGTTAGGCCCCCGATGGCCCTTCAATTTTAAAAAAAGAATACTTACCTATACTTACCCTACTTACCTGGAATGGGGGCCCCCATCCTCTGGTGTGGGTGGGGGTGTTCCTGGGGCTTGATGAGGGCACCTGTGGACCCATTCCATGGTGTTTAACCATGGAAATGGGTCCACAGGTCCCTTAACGCCTGGTCTGACCCAGGTGTTACATAATGGTGCAAAGCAAGCTTTGCAACATTATTTAGCCCCTCCTACCACCCATGCGTCATTTTAACATGGGGGATACATATGGGGCCATGGGGTTAGCACAATTTATTAGATGGGAACGCCTACCTTGCATCTCCTTGACGCAAGGTAGGTTCACACATCTAAAAAATGGTGCAAACTCTAATGTTTTGACGTTAGACGGGTCAAAAGTCCAAATATAAATATGGAGTTAGTTTTGTGCTGAATTTGCGTAAAAAAATGATGCAAATTTGATGCAAATGGGGTATAAATATGCCCCCAATATTGTTGTTAGAAATATTGATTTTTACTTAAATCGAAAACACAAATTTCTGAAGCAAAAATATTGTTACCTTTAATTAAACATATATGTCAAAAATATTGATTCACACAATAGTGACTACAATAATATCGCCAAAATAATTAAATTATCATTAAATAATATTTTAAAAAATCACTTTTTACATAAAACAATTATTTGAAATGAACCTAAAACATTTTATACACGTTTAAATTATATCTAAATATATTAAATCAACAAAATATTTACCATTAACCCCAATAAGTTATATAACTAAAATCATACAATTCAACCCAAACAAATATTACTAATAACTACAAACATTTTGACACCAATCTAAATATATATACATTCACTAAAAAACAAAAGTTAGAGGGACTTTATAATTTGGTAATATCATGAAAAAAACTGAAATTAACTTACAAAACAAAGGTTGCAGGGACGTTATAGTTAGGCTCACATGTTAAAGGTACAAAACCTTAGAAATTCATCATAAGAATGATCTCAAGTAACTATAATTCATGCCCTAAGGTAACTATGACTTGCGCTCTCACCATGCACAGAATTTTCATTAAAAATGTTACTGCAAATTTTACATCGATATTATCATTGATATTATCAAAGATGTCATGAGTGATGTATTATGTGGGGTAATTAGCAGTGCATAGTGAGGCTGCAAGTTATAGTTACCTTTGGGCACATGTTATAGTTATTTGAGATAACTCTAACTATAACTGCTGAGTTTCTATCATTTGGTATGTTTAAAATATGAGGCTAACTATAACATCCCTGTGATCTTTGTTTTTTTAAGGGAATTACTATGGCTTGTCTAATTCTATTTCCTAACTATAATGTCTCTGTAACCTTTGTTTTTTCAGTGAATTTCTACTTTTTTTCAACGTAAAGTAATTTTCATTACTATAAATTAATCCAAACACCAACGTGCATGGCCTTTGACCGTGTGCAGTGGCGGTTGACTGCAGAGCCTGACCTGTGGCCAGGCCCTGCAGCCAACCCGTACAACAACTCAACCCTGTGCTGCGCACAGCCTTTGGCCATCTGCAGCGGGATTGGCTGCAGGGCCTGGAATGTGTCCAGTCCCTATAACAAGCCAACCCCACAATGCCACTCCCTCCCCAGGCTGACCTTATCCCTGGGGACCTTATCCCTAGGGGCCAAGCCTAAATATTTATTTTTGGGGGGGGGAGAAAGGGGGCACGTGGCCCCACACCAGGACGATTTCGGCCCTGGGTATCTCACCCCCCAGTGCTTGGCTTCAATGTTTACATTTTTTGGGGGAGGGGAGCAGCGCCCCCACCTCAACAGACCAATCTTCGCCCCGGGGAACCCATCCCCAGAAGCCCAGCCTAAATATTCTTTTTAAGGGGAGGGGGGCTGTGCAGTCTCTCCTCCCTAGGCTGGTCTTGGTCACGGGGTCCCCATCCTATAGGATGCGGCCTCATTATTTATAGCTTTTTTTGGGGAAAGGGTCCGTGCGGACCCCCCTCTCCAGGCCTGTCTCTGACCTGGGGAACCCATCCCCCAGGGCCCAGCTATGTGACCTGGGTGACCCCCATTCACCCAGTCACAATGTTGGGGAATGGGAGGTGAGCCTGAGGCCCACCACAGTCCTTGCTGGCTCCCTACCTCCTGTGGGAGCAAGCGTTGCTGTCCCAGAGAGGAGCTGCTAAACATGCAGCTCCCTCTCTGTGAGAGCTATTCTTTCCCCTGTCTCCCTGCCTGCATCTCTGCAGACAGGGAGACAGAGGAAACTTCTTCTTGCAGCGAGGGAGAACTGTTTGACAGCTCTCCCTCATTTCAAGCAGAGAGCTTGCTGTGGCTTGAAAGCAGCTGTCAAAGCTGCAGCCACAGCCACAGCAAACAGCTACGTCCCGGGGGTGGGCACCCTCGGAAAGAGCAGGAGCCAGCCCTGAGGGGTGGTGGTCCTCAGGACCATCAGTGGCTCCTCGAGGGGTGCCGCTCTCCAAAAGAAAATAGCCTTGGGAAGGTGGTGGTCCCTGGATCTCGGGGGTCCAAAATGTACCCCCTTCATTATTTTATTATAGTCATGGGGAGGAGGGGGTCGCAGGGCAGCAGACATCAAATTACTTCAATGCCCCAGGGAAGTGGCAGTCCCTGGGGCACTGGGGAGCTGTGCAGCCCCTCCAAATCACATTACTTTAATGCCCCAGGGAGGTGGCGGTCCCCGGGGCAGCAGCGTGTGCGCAGCCTACCAGCATTCAATTCCATGATAGCTCCAGATAGGTGGAGGTCCCTGGGGCTGCTGGGGGTCTGTGCAGCCCCTCACATTGAATTTAATAATTGCCTCGGGGAGTTGGTGGTCCCCAGGGCTCCGGGGGGCAGACAAAGCCCCCCCTCATTACAAATATAAATGTCCCCGGGACTTGGCTCACCCAGGGGCTTAGTTATTAAGAAGCGATGCATTTAAAAAAAATATTTTTGCCCTGTCACAAATTTGCGGCAAATTTTATTTAAAAAAATGCTTAATAGCCCTTGGGAAGGTCTCTCTAGCAACCCACCACCAGAGCTAATGAATCAGGGTATACTTACTGTTAGGAAGGCTCTCCATTTCTCCTTTTGAATTTGTTTATTGAAGCAAGTAACAAACATACAGCCCCGACTTCATCAAGCTTCGTCTCTTCCGTTTCTCCTCCTTCAACCATCCCTACGCTCCACATTTTTATTGCAATGCGTGTGTGCCATACATTCCAATACCCAAAACCACCATATACATAACACATCCCACCTTCATAGAAATACAAATACATTGGTTACTAGTCAACATAACAATTACAATAAACATTTACTAACATATCACTCTATACACTAAAACTTATACAACTAAAATGCATAAGGGTAAAAACAACACAACCTACACATTACACTCGTAATCCTTTAGCATTTTAGATGTAGATCTTTTCCGACCATATTTACCGACATCGGTGTGAGCCTTCAAACCTCCATCCTCAACACTAGAAGATGGAACACAAACACCAGATCCTTGTTTTTGCCATGTGGACTCCTGGGTTCTGTTGCCTGTTCCTTTGCGTAATCATGTTCCTTTGCATGTCTCTTTCCTTATGCCCCCTCTGTATCTCTTGTGCGTTACTACTAATCATTTCATCTCTCAACCAAGTATTTTCCTGCACCCTAACTATTTTTTCACCTTTATATGGTGCAACCCTACTCACATGCTATACCCTTCCATCACTCAGTAATACAGAGTTGTACAAGATTGTTTCCACCATTAGGGGTGGATAGAATCTACCTTGGCTTTAACTTTTAAAATCAGAAATCTTCACTCTAACAAAATCTTCAACACGAACTACTACTTGTTTAGATTTGTGTTTTGCATCATACATTTCCTGAGTATGCTTCAGTTTGATGCTTATATTTTCCTTGACCACATCTGGAGACCAATCATTTCTTCTTGACCTAGCTTTCCAACTTACACTATCTTTTCCTGATGGAACTCTTCCTCGCATTATTTAGAAAGGCCTATGACCCGTAATATCACTAAGTGTAATTCTGTATGACCAAACTGTCTTCCATACCTCCTTTTTCCATGGTACATTCGCACTGTTGGCTAACTGAATGCCATTTTTTAGGACTCTCTTAAAGCATTCTACCACCCCGTTTCCAGCTGGATGATAAACTGATGTGGCATTGTGTCTTATCCAATTCCTTTTCATTAACATGTTAAAATCACCGGACATAAATTGAGGCCCATTATCCATCAAAATAACCTTAGGTAACCCTTCTCTCACAAATATTTTATCTACAAATTTCACAATAGTTGAAGAATCAATTCCTGTAGTGATCTTCATCTCTGGCCATTTTGAAAAATGATCCATTAATACCACAATATACCTGGCATCTCCATTTTCATAAATCGGTCCCGTAATATCTAATCCTACTCTGTCCCAAGGCATATCAGGACATACTAATGGACACAAAGGTGGTCTAATAGTTAACAAATTCTTTTCTGATTCATTTCATAAAACACAATCTCTCACTTTCCTTTCAATGGCCACATCCATCCCAGGCCACCAATATAATTATTTTACATTTTGGAAATTCCCAAATGCCCTTGGTGAGAAATGTCTAACAATTTGTTCCTAAGAATTTCTGGAGGGATCTGCCTGCCCCAGCGTAGTACCATATTATTCTCTAACGATAATTCATGCTTCAGTTCCAAAAATATGCATACCTTCCCTTCTAGTTCATTCTTGCTAGGAAAACGTTTCACAATCATGGAAGGTACCTTTGATAAAATGAGATCTTCCCTCATAGCCAGTGACCATTCTTCTTCCGAAATCCGATGTGTACGCTCCATAATTTCTGCTACCCAATCACCCCCAGTCTCATTCAAGGTAAAGCCCTGTATCGTCAACGGTAATCTGCTTCAAAAATCTGCAATAATGTTTTTTTACCCCTGAAACATATTGTATTTCATATTTATAGTCTACAAGTTTTATAGATGAATGTGCTATGCGTGGTGAGGCTTTAAACAAACCACTTGTTGTAAGAATTTGTGTGATTGGTTTATGATTACTGCGCAAAATTACTTTCATACTCCAAATGAATTGTCTGAAATGCTCCAAACCCCATACACATGCCAAAGTTTCATATTCAATAACAGAGTATCTTCCTTCAGTTTCAGTGAGTGAACAAGAGGCAAATGCAATCACGCATTCCTTTCCATATGAGTCGACTTGCGTGAGCATGGCTCCCATACCTTTGTTGCTTGCATCAGTCATTACAATACACTGCAAATTGGGATCAAACACTTGAAGAGCTGGTGCCCTTATAATATCAACTTTGATAATAATGAAAGCTTCTTGCCACTCTTCCGTCCACTAAAATACCACTTTGTTTTTTAATAATTGCCTGATGGGATATGTTTTACTGGCAACATTTTATACATACTTCGCATAAAATTCAGCTAAAGCTAAGAATGCCCTAACATCATCCTTGTTGGAGGTAATTGGTGGCCCTCTTATGGCTTCCACCAATTCTCTTTTAGGCTCAATTCGTTTTACACTTACCTCATGACCCAAATACGTAACCTTATTTCTTGCAAATTTGCACTTGGAATACTCAGCAGTGAGACCATTCTCATTGAGAATTTCCAAACCCTTTTCCAATTTATCATCATGTTTCACTTTTGATTTACCCATGATAAGTATATCGTTTTGAACAAAAACATGACATTTTGTATATCCTTAAATAATTTGAACAATAACCATTCAAACATGGCCGCTGCAGACGCTAATCCAAACTGTACTCTTGCAAATTGGTAGCATCCAAATAGAGTAATAAATGCGGTGAACCTGTGACTCTCAGGATGTAAAGGCACTTGATGGTAAGCTGAGGTTAGATCGATCGTGGTGAACTAATTCATACCTTTTGTGAGCACAATCATCTCATTAATCTTTGGTAATGGAAATTGGTCCACCAGCATATTTTTATTTAAATCTCTCAGATCTACCCAAAGCCTCAACTTGCCAACACCACCAAGGGAGCAACCCAATCAGATGCCTCAAACTGCTCAATGATGCCTGCCTGCAGTAATTTCTCTAACTCTTTGCTTATTTCAGTTCTAATTCTCATGGAAATATATCTAGCTTTGTGTGCAACCGGTACCATCTTTCAATACAATTCTATGTTGGAAACCAGTTAATCTTCCAATTTCACCTGATAACACCATAGGATGCTTTAGTTTGATCTTTTCTTCATCCAAAACTTCTTCCTGTGCCACTTAAATGAGTTCAGAGCTATCATGATTCCAGATATTTCCTAGTTTACCTAGGTCCCACCGCCCTAAAACTGATGGTCCCAAATATCATTTACTCTCTGCTTCTCTGGTTTTAAACACACAACATACTTTTCTATACCCCTGTCTACAGGATCTCCGTAAAACTTTTTGGGGAAACGTCTTGAGGCTCCAACTTTTTTCCCAATTTGGGTTCAAGTTTATCCAGCCACACTGCTTGGTTGATGATAGTATATGGTGAGCTGGAATCCACCATGACAGTAACTATCATTCCTTCTATAGACAGGTCACACTTAGGTTTTTTCCTTGGTGTATGAGAATGTTCCAAATCCGATTGATCTCTAATTTTGAATACAAACATATTCAAGTCATTGTCATCTGAAACTGGAGATTCTGAGTCTGAGTCCTCCAATAATTTTAGAGATTATTCTTTCCTCTTTTTGCATACTTTCACAAAATGACCAATGATTCCACATCCTGAGCACTTCTGGTTTTGTGCTGAACACTTCTTGTCATTCACATAATGGCCAGCAAAACCCCATCTATACCATTTCACTGTAGATTTGTATATATAATTTTTCTTTAACCGTTGTGCTCCAGATTTGTTTTGAAATGAAATACTGTCTTGTAAACTTGTTATTTTCTTATCACCTTTCATTTTGTTAATCTGTTCTTTATCTTCAGTCTCCTTTCTATCCTTGATCAGCACTGCCGTCGCACACCTGCCCGTAAGCTCTGCTTTGTTTACTACCTCCACAATTTCTGATAATGATGCCTCTCTTTTAGCCCAAAGGTAATCTTGTATAGAAGGATTTGCAGTATGCATTACAATTTGGTCCCTAATAATTTCATTATGTAAAGTTCCAAAATGACACGTCAATGCTGAATTCTTTAAGGCAGATAAGAAATCTTCAATTGATTCTGTTTTCTATGATAGAATTTATATCTATTGATTCCAACGCATACTGTTGGTGAATAGTATTTGTCAAGCTCTTCAATTGCATTTGTAAAAACATCACCTTGACCCTCTGGTCTTGGTTTCTTTTCCATACGATTGTACATTTTTAAACCTTGGGGACCTAAACAATGTTAAATAATTTTATTCTTCTAGACAGGTATGAACTTGTCTTCTTCACCACATGTAGCAATGTAATTTAGAAAATATTCTTTCCACTCTTGCCATTTAATAGTGTTATCCCCTGCAACCAATTGAAATGGTTGCGGAGGTGGTAAGTTTAACGAACCATTGTAAGCCATTAATGTGGTAAGGATTTAGCACACCAAAAACTTTATTGTAGAACAAATGGTGATTAAATTCAAAATCCACTGTCTTTAAAAGAAACTTGTTTTTTGGAAAAGGAAAAGAAGAGAACAAAAAAATATAATTTTTTATACATATATAAATTTGCTTCCCCTACAAAAATAGGCTTATAACTCGCTTGAATCTGCCAATTTGAAACTATCTCCGTTCCATATCCAATAAAATGGAATTGAGAATAAGCTTATAATTTGCGTGAATCTGTCAAGTGAAAACTAAAATGGCTGCACGATGTCATAACGAGTATATGAAGTATGTGGGATAATAGATGTATGAAGTATAAGCGGTCAGCATGCTAGATTTTTTAAATGGCTGCCCGTTATGATACATCTTACATAAATGATGTGCATGACGTGTGACCAGCACGATGCAGAGAACTATGGAGCATACGTGCGAAAGGAGCGTAACAATCGTTTGAAAGGATTTTCAAAACAAATATACTAAGGTCCATTTAAACCTACTTTCTTTTTGCTGTAGCAATAACTAACTCACAGTACATAAGAAATTTCCCACACGTGCTGCAAGGTGCTGTCGAGGTGCCATAGAAGTTCCTCACTCGATTTCCTCACTGTGATTTGGCTTATATAGCTGGGTTCCAGTTTCAGGGCTGCTATCTGCACAGCTCATCGCCAAGTTTGTTAGGACGATTCTCCAATTCTCCTTTTGAATTCATTTATTGAAGCAAGTAACAAACATACAGCCCCGACTTCATGAAGCTCTGTCTCCCCCGTTTCTCCTCCCTCAACCATCCCCACACTCCACATTCTTATTCCATTGCGTGTGTGCTATACATTCAAATACACAAAGCTACCATGTACATAACACATACCTTGGCCCCTTTTTCTTTTCTTTTTTTTTAACCTTTTTTCTGGGACTCGGCTGAAGCCAAGTTCCAACACGGATGCCAACATTTCCTTGTTGAAGTGTTGACAGCCAATCAGATCTCAGCACAAGATTGGAAGGGGTGGCAAATCCTTCCTGTCCCTAGATACACAAATATGGATTTTCTTTAATTTCTCTAAAACTACGGAATGGATTTACACCAAATAAGCAAAAGGGTGCTTTCTGGACCAAGAGTTACCTTTCTGCCAAGTTTGATGTAATTCCGTCCAGTGGTTTCTGCGCTATCAGTGTTCAAAATCCCTATGAAAAAAATAATGGGGAAAAAGCATTTTGGGACTCCCCCTTTTTCTCACCCCTGCTTGACAGATCACCCCTAAATTGTCCAGATAGACACTGAAGGGAGCGTCTTATTTTCTTGAAAGATTTGGTAAAGATTCTTCAAACGGTGACAGAGTTATTTATGAAAGAAAAAACACTTTTTCTATAGAAACTGGGTCCTAACTATAACTACCTAGTTGCAACCGCCACTAGGTAATATATATACATATAAATAAATAAAAAAAACTCATCAAAGAATCAACACCTAAAAGGATTTTTGATAACATTACCAGAGAGGAAAGACAAGCCCTCTACCACCTTCAACAGAGAACAGATGTCATTATAAAACCAGCAGACAAAGGTGGTGCAGTGGTTGCCATGAAAGTATGTGATTATATTGAGGAGGGAATGAGACAACTGATGGATACCAACACTTACAAACCTTTAGAAACTGATCCCACAGAAGACTTGAACAAAGAAATCAAGAACATGGTTGCAAAGTACAGGAGCTTAAACCTCATTGATGATACAGCAGATATACTTGTCCACCCCAAACCAAGACCTGGAAGATTTTATATGCTTCCCAAAATTCACAAAATGAACAATCCTGGCCGACCCATCTTCACTGGCAATGATACGGCCACTGAGAGACTATCTTTATTTGTTGACCTGCACCTCCAACCCATTGTCCAACAACTTCCATCATTTGTTAAGGACACCAGTCACTTTCTTCAGATTATTGAAAAATTAAACCAAACCTATACATTTGATGATGACACCCTTCTGGCTACATTTGATGTTACATCATTATACACCAATATACCACATGATGATGGGCTTATGGCATTATCTGAAGCTCTTAATAAAAGAACTGTGAAAAAACCATCAACAAATGTGCTTACCAACTGTGCAAGAGATATCCTTAAATCCAACAATTTTACCTTCAATGGTAAACACTATTTGCAGATACAAGGGACATCAATGGGCACTCGGATGGCTCCTGCCTATGCAAATATCTTCATGGGAAAACTGGAGGATTATATACTTGAGATTTCTAACATCAAACCACTGGTATGGCTACGATACATTGATGACATATTTATAATATGGAATGCAGGAAGCAGAACACTTGAGCAATTTACAGCTTTTATCAACAGTATCCATCCTACCATCAAATTCACTGGCAGCAATACTACACAGAAGAGTCATCTTCCTTTTCTGGATGTGTTACTCACCATTCATGAACAAAAAATTATAACTGATCTGTACCACAAGCCTACAGATGCTCATTTGTATCTAAACTGGACTTCATGTCACCCACGCCACACTAAAATCAGCATCATCTACAGCCAAGCACTCAGAATAAGATGCATCTGCAGCAATGAAGACACTTGTAAAGGCCATCTACAGGAGCTTGTTAGATTATTTAAAAAGCGAGGCTATCCTCTGCATATCATTCTGCAACAAATTGATAAGTCTTTGCAGTTACCCAGGGAAGCACTTACTTGGAATAACAACAGAAGAAACAAAAGTGACAAAATCCCTTTTGTGGTTGACTATCATTCATCAGCTCCCAACTACAGAAATATAATACAAATAACTTTTCCCTTACTATCTACTTGTGAAAAATTGCAAAAGCTTTTTCCAAAACCGCCAGTCATTGCTTACCGCAGAGCTCCCAATTTACGATCACTTATTGTGAGAGCTGAACTTAAGCAAGCTGTAACAAATGCAGGAGTTCATTGCTGTGATTCCAAAAGGTGCATCACATGTGAATACCTTTTACAAACATCATCAGTAACTAGCTCTGTTACAAAAAGGACCTATGGAATAAGACAGCATCTTACATGTCGCTCTAGATGCATTATTTATGTGATTCAGTGCCAACGTCAAAGCTGTAAAAAACAATTGTAGGAGGCTGGACTGGCTTGTAGTGAGTACCAAGGGGTTCTTACACCTTGCACCAGGCCCAGGTATCCCTTATTAGTGTATAGGGGTGTCTAGCAGCTTAGGCTGATAGAAAATGGTAGCTTAGCAGAACAGCTTAGGCTGAACTAGGAGACGAGTGAAGCTCCTACAGTACCACTAGTGTCACTTGCACAATATCATAAGAAAACACAATACACAGATATACTAAAAATAAAGGTACTTTATTTTTATGACAATATGCCAAAGTATCTCAGTGAGTACCCTCAGTATGAGGATAGCAAATATACACAAGATATATGTACACAATACCAAAAATATGCAGTATAGCAATAGAAAACAGTGCAAACAATGTATAGTTACAATAGGATGCAATGGGGATCCATAGGGATAGGGGCAACAAAAACCATATACTCCAAAAGTGGAATGTGAACCACGAATGGACCCCAAACCTATGTGACCTTGTAGAGGGTCGCTGGGATTGTAAGAAAACAGTGAGGGTTAGAAAAATAGCCCACCCCAAGGCCCTGAAAAGTGAGTGCAAATTGCACTAAAGTTCCCCAAAGAGCACAGAAGTCGTGATAGGAGAATTCTGCAGGAAAGACCAACACCAGCAATGCAACAACGATGGATTTCAAGACTAGAGTACCTGTGGAACAAGGGGACCAGGTCCAAAAGTCACGATCAAGTCAAGAGTGGGCAGATGCCCAGGAAATGCCAGCTGTGGGTGCAAAGAAGCTGCTACTAGGAGGTAGAAGCTGAGGATTCTGCAGGAACGACAAGGGCTAGAAACTTCCCCTTTGGAGGATGGATGTCCCACGTCGTGAAGAGTCGTGCAGAAGTGTTTTCCCGCTGCAAGAAAACAAACAAGCCTTGCTAGTTGCGAGCTCGCGGTTTAGAGTTTTTGGATGCTGCTGTGGCCCAGGAGGGACCAGGATGTCGCCAATTGCGTGAGGGGACAGAGAGGGCGGCCAGCAAGACAAGGAGCCCTCTCAGAAGCAGACAGTACCCGCAGAAGTGCCGGAACAGGCACTACGAAGTGGAGTGAAACAGTGCTCACCCAAAGTTGCACGAAAGAGTCCCACGCCGCCGGAGGACAACTTAGGAGGTCGTGCAATGCCGGTTAGAATGCCGTGGACCCAGGCTTGGCTGTGCACAAAGGAAATCCTGGAAATGTGCACAGGAGCCGGAGTAGCTGCAAAAGACGCGGTTCCCAGCAATGCAGTCTGGCGTGGGGAGGCAAGGACTTACCTCCACCAATCTTGGACTGAAGAGTCACTGGACTGTGGGAGTCACTTGGACAGAGTTGCTGAGTTCAAGGGACCTCGCTCGTTGTGCTGAGAGGAGACCCAGAGGACCGGTAATGCAGTTCTTTGGTGCCTGCGGTTGCAGGGGGAAGATTCCGTCGACCCACGGGAGATTTCTTCGGAGCTTCTAGTGCAGAGAGGAGGCAGACTACCCCCACAGCATGCACCACCAGGAAAAACAGTCGAGAAGGCGGCAGGATCAGCGCTACAGTGTCGCAGTAGTCGTCTTTGCTACTTTGTTGCAGTTTTGCAGGCTTCCAGCGCAGTCAGCAGTCGATTCCTTGGCAGAAGGTGAAGAGAGAGATGCAGAGGCACTCTGATGAGCTCTTGCATTCGTTATCTAAGGAATTCCCCAAAGCAGAGACCCTAAATAGCCAGAAAAGAGGGTTTGGCTACTTAGGAGAGAGGATAGGCTAGCAACACCTGAAGGAGCCTATCAGAAGGAGTATCTGACGTCACCTGCTGCCCTGGCCACTCAGAGCAGTCCAGTGTGCCAGCAGCACCTCTGTTTCCAAGATGGCAGAGGTCTGGAGCACACTGGAGGAGCTCTGGGCACCTCCCAGGGGAGGTGCAGGTCAGGGGAGTGGCCACTCCCCTTTCCTTTGTCCAGTTTCGCGCCAGAGCAGGACTGAGGGGTCCCTGAACCGGTGTAGACTGGCTTATGCAGAAATGGGCACCATCTGTGCCCATGAAAGCATTTCCAGAGGCTGGGGGAGGCTACTCCTCCCCTGACTTAACACCTTTTTCCAAAGGGAGAGGGTGTAACACCCTCTCTCTGAGGAAGTCCTTTGTTCTGCCTTCCTGGGCCAAGCCTGGCTGGACCCCAGGAGGGCAGAAACCTGTCTGAGGGGTTGGCAGCAGCAGCAGCTGCAGTGAAACCCCTGAAAAGGCAGTTTGACAGTACCTGGGTCTGTGATAGAGACTCGTGGGATCATGGGATTGTGCCAACAATGCCAGGATGGCATAGAGGGGGCAATTCCATGATCATAGACATGTTACATGGCCATATTTGGAGTTACCATTGTGAAGCTACACATAGGTAGCGACCTATGTGTAGTGCACGCGTGTAATGGTGTCCCCGCACTCACAAAGTCCAGGGAATTTGCCCTGAACTATGTGGGGGCACCTTGGCTAGTGCCAGGGTGCCCACACACTAAGTAACTTAGCACCCAACCTTTACCAGGTAAAGGTTAGACATATAGGTGACTTATAAGTTACTTAAGTGCAGTGGTAAATGGCTGTGAAATAACGTGGAAGTTATTTCACTCAGGCTGCAGGCCTGTGTAAGAATTGTCAGAGCTCCCTATGGGTGGCAAAAGAAATGCTGCAGCCCATAGGGATCTCCTGGAACCCCAATACCCTGGGTACCTCAGTACCATATTCTAGGGAATTATAAGGGTGTTCCAGTATGCCAATGTGAATTGGTGAAATTGGTCACTAGCCTGTTAGTGACAATTTGGAAAGAAATGAGAGAGCATAACCACTGAGGTTCTGGATAGCAGAGCCTCAGTGAGACAGTTAGTCATAACACAGGTAACACATACAGGGCACACTTATGAGCACTGGGGCCCTGGCTGGCAGGGTCCCAGTGACACATACAACTAAAACAACATATATACAGTGAAATATGGGGGTAACATGCCAGGCAAGATGGTACTTTCCTACACAACCCCCCCCCCCAAACGAAGGACAATAAGACTAGCCATGACCTGATGAGTCTTCATTGTCTAAGTGGAAATATCTGGAGAGTCCATCTGCATTGGAGTGGGTACTCCCAAGTCTATGTTCCACTGTATAGTCCATTCCCTGTAGGGATATGGACCACCTCAACAATTTAGGGTTTTCACCTTTCATTTGTTTTAGCCAAAGTAGAGGTTTGTGGTCTGTCTGAACAATGAAGTGAGTGCCAAACAGGTATGGCCTCAACTTCTTCAGTGCCCAGACCACAGCAAAGGCCTCCCTCTCTATGGCAGACCAACGCTTTTCTCTAGGGGTCAACCTCCTGCTGATAAAAGCAACAGGTTGATCCTGGCCCTCAGAATTAAGTTGTGATAAGACTGCCACTACCCCTAATTCAGATGCATCAGTTTGGACAAAGAATTTTTTGGAGTACCAGGTGCTTTTCAGGACAGGTGCAGAGCACATGGCCTGCTTCAGCTCCTCAAAAGCTTTCGGACAGTTTGCTGTCCATAATACCTTTTTAGGCACCTTTTGGATGTGAGGTCATTAAGAGGGGCTGCAATGGAGCCATAGTTCTTTATGAACCTCCTATAGTACCCAGTGAGGCCTAAAAAGGCTCTCACCTGAGTCTGAGTAGTAGGGGGAACCCAATCTATAATAGTTTGGATTTTCCCCTGAAGTGGTGCAATCTGTTCTCCACCTACCAGGTGTCTCAGATGAACCACCTTCCCCTGCCCTATCTGACACTTTGAAGCCTTGATAGTGAGGCCTGCCTTTTGCAGGGCCTCCAAAACTTTCCATAGGTGGACCAGGTGATCATCCCAGCTGGAGCTAAAGACAGCTATATCATCTAGATATGCTGCACTAAAAGCTTCCAGCCCTTGCAGGACTGTGTTCACCAACCTTTGAAAAGTGGCAGGTGCATTTTTCAATCCAAAAGGCATTACTGTGAATAGGTAATGGCCTCCAATGGTTGAAAATGCAATTTTTGCTTTTGCATCTTCTGATAATTTGATCTGCCAATACCCTGCAGTCAAATCAAAAGTGCTTAGATACTTGGCAGATGCCAGTGTATCTATGAGCTCATCTGCCCTGGGTATAGGGTGAGCATCAGTTTTGGTTACCTGGTTGAGACCTCTGTAGTCTACACAAAACCGCATTTCCTTCTTTCCATCCTTGGAATGAGGTTTTGGTACAAGTACCACAGGAGAAGGCCATGGACTTTCAGAGTGCTCAACAACTCCCAGTTCAAGCATTTTCTGCACCTCTTGCTTTATGCAGTCTCTGACATGGTCAGGCTGCCTATAGATCTTACTTTTGACAGGCAAGCTGTCTCCAGTATCTATAGTGTGCTCACACCAAGAAGTGGTACCTGGCACAGTAGAGAAGAGTTCAGAAAACTGACCCAGGAGATTTATGCAGTGGTCTTTCTGTTCAGCAGTAAGACAATCTGCCAGTACTACACCTTCCACTAGAGCATCTTGTTCTGTGGAAGAGAAGAGATCAGGTAGAGGGTCACTCTCTTCTTCCTGTCCCTCATCAGTTGCCATGAGCAGGGTGAGATCAGCCCTGTCATAGTAGGGTTTCAGGCGATTGACATGGAGCACCCTAAGGGGACTCCTGGCAGTGCCTAAGTCAACTAAGTAGGTGACTTCACCCTTCTTTTCAACAATTATGTGGGGTCCACTCCATTTGTCTTGGAGTGCTCTTGGGGCCACAGGCTCCAAGACCCACACTTTCTGCCCTGGTTGGTACTGAACCAAAACAGCCTTCTGGTCATGCCATTGCTTTTGGAGCTCTTGGCTGGCCTGAAGGTTTTTACTGGCCTTTTTCATGTACTCAGCCATCCTTGATCTGAGGCCAAGTACATAGTCCACTATGTCTTGCTTTGGAGCTTTTAAAGGTTGTTCCCAACCCTCCTTAACAAGTGTTAGAGGACCTCTCACAGGGTGTCCAAAGAGGAGTTTAAAGGGGCTGAAGCCCACCCCTTTTTGGGGTACCTCCCTGTAAGCAAAAAGGAGGCAAGGTAACAGGATATCCCATCTCCTGCGGATTTTTTCAGGGAGTCCCATAATCATGCCTTTGAGAGTTTTGTTAAATCTCTCCACCAGTCCATTTGTTTGTGGATGATAGGGTGTAGTGAACTTGTATGTCACACCACACTCCTTCCACATGGACTTTAAGTAAGCAGACATGACATTGGTTCCCCTGTCTGATACCACCTCTTTTGGGAAGCCCACCCTGGAAAAGATTCCCAGGAGGGCCTTTGCCACTGCAGGAGCTGTAGTGGTCCTTAGAGGAATTGCTTCAGGATATCTGGTGTCATGGTCCACTACCACCAAGATAAACCTATTTCCTGAAGCAGTGGGAGGGTCAAGGGGGTCAACTATGTCAACCCCTACCCTTTCAAAGGGAGTCCCAACCACAGGCAGTGGAATAAGGGGTGCCTTTGGGGTACCACCTGTCTTGCCACTGGCTTGACAGGTTTCACAGGACTTACAAAATTCCTTTGTGTCCTCTGACATTCTAGGCCAATGAAACAAGGGAACAAGCCTGTCCCAAGTTTTCATTTGCCCCAAATGTCCAGCTAAGGGAATGTCGTGGGCTAGAGTTAGGAGGAACTTTCTGTACTCCTGAGGAATCACCAATCTCCTGGCAGCTCCAGGTTTTGGATCCCTTGCTTCAGTGTACAAGAGGTTGTCCTCCTAGTAAACTCTGTGAGAGTCACTGACATCCCCATTTGCTTGTTTGACAGCTTGCTGCCTTAGACCCTCTAGTGTGGGACAGGTATGCTGTGCCACACTCAGCTCCTCCCTAGCAGGCCCCCCTTCACCCAAAAGCTCAGCAGTGTCTGCTTCCAGCTCCTCTGGTGTAGGTTCTGCACAGGGTGGAAATTCTTCTTCCTCAGAAGTAGAATCCACTGTAGAGGGAGGGATAGTAGGTAGTGATGTACTTCTACTAGCCCTAGCTTTAGGGAGCACTTGGTCCATTCTTCCAGGATCCAAGTCACCCTGTCCTTTTTGCTTTTTGACCTGAGCCCTGGTCAAAGCAAAAATATGCCCTGGAATGCCCAGCATTGCTGCATGAGCCTCCAACTCCACTTCTGCCCAAGCTGATGTCTCTAAATCATTTCTTAATAGACAGTCTACAGGTAAATCTGAGGCAACCACAACTTTCTTTGGGCCAGTAACGCCCCTCCAGTTGAGATTCACAACAGCCATGGGGTGGCTAAGGGTGTTGTTATGAGCATCGGTTACTTGGTACTGGTGACCAAGTAGGTGTTGTTCAGGGTGGACCAGTTTCTCTATTACCATTGTAACACTGGCACCTGTGTCCCTGTAGGCCTGAACCTCAACACCATTTATTAGGGGTAGTTGCTTGTACTTATCCATGTTAAGGGGACAAGCAACCAAGGTGGCTAAATCAATAGCCCCCTCAGAGACTAACACAGCCTCTGTGGTCTCCCTAATCAGACCAACCCCAACTAAGTTACCAATAGTGAGCCCAGCTACTCCCTTGGATTGGCTATTAGTAGGTTTGCTCCCACCACCACTGCTATTACTAGGGGCACTAGGTGTAGCAGCAGGGGTTGTATTGGTAGGAGGCTTGGTGCTTTTCTTTGGACAACTGGGATCTGTTGTCCAATGGCATTTTATTTTACATAAATAGCACCATGGTTTCTTTTCTTTGTTTTTATTTGAAGAGGATTTGGGCCCACCACCCCCACCAGAGTGTTTTTGTGGGCCTGATGAAGACTCATTTTTAGATTTGTCCCCACCCTTGTCAGAAGACTTACCATCCTTCTTCTTGCCATCGTTGTCACCCCCTGTATGAACTTTTCTGTTCACCCTTGTTCTGACCCATTTGTCTGCCTTCTTTCCCAATTCTTGGGGAGAGGTCAGATCAGAGTCCACCAGGTACTGGTGCAACAAATCAGACACACAATTATTAAGAATATGCTCTCTCAGGATTAAGTTATACAGGCTTTCATAATCAGTAACTTTACTGCCATGTAACCACCCCTTCAAGGCCTTCACTGAATGGTCAACAAAGTCTACCCAGTCTTGTGAAGACTCCTTTTTGGTTTCTCTAACTTCATCCTGTACTGTTCAGTGGTTAAGCCATAACCATCTAGGAGTGCTTTCTTAAGAACTTGGAAATTATTGGCATCACTTTCTTTCACAGTAAGGAGCCTATCCCTACCCTTTCCACTACATGATAGCCATAGGATAGCAGCCCACTGTCTTTGAAGGACATCCTGTACAACACAGGCCCTCTCAAGTGCAGCAAACCACTTGTTAATGTCATCCCCCTCCTTATAAGGGGGAACTATCTTGTGCAGATTCCTAGAATCATGCTCTCTTGCAGGACGACTATTTGGAATACTGCTGCTGCCACCATGGGTTTCAACACCCAATTTCTGTCTTTCTCTTTCTATCTCCAAGGACTGCCTATCTAAATCCAGCTGTTGCTTCTTGAGCTTCAGCCTGGATTGTTCCACTCTCAATCTATTGAGCTCCCTTTCTAACATTCTGTCATCAGGGTCGGTGGGAGAGGCATGTCTAGAAACAGAAGTATGCTGAGAATGAACAGAAGGAGATCTGGCCCTAACAGATGGCACTCTAACAGCCTGGCTAACAGAAACAGCACTTCTAGTATGATGAGAAGGAATTCTATTACTGTGATGTGAGGCAACACTATTACTGTGATGTGACTCTACATCAGTACCAGCTATGCTAGGTGGTCTGCTAATGGGCAGGCTAGGAAGTTTTCCTTCTAAATCTTTTGCTAGGCGTGCCCCAGGGTCAGATTGGGAACCATCAGCTAACTTTTCAACAGAAGTGCCACCTCTGGCCTTATCCTGTTCAACAAGCATATTAACCAACAGTTCTCTAGAGGGATTCTTCCCTACACTTAAACCTCTTTCTATGCAGAGACTCCTTGCTCCTTTCCAACTAAGGTGATCATAAGCAACTTTGGACAGATCAACAGTTTGGCCTGTGCCAGACATTTTTAGAAAGTGTTTAAGTGATAGAAAAAGTGAGAAAAAGTTTTTCAGAACTTTTTGAAAGACAGAAAAAAATGAATCTTTTAAAACTTTTTAAGAACTTTTTAGAAAGTTTAGAGGTACTTTTCAGCACTTAGCAAAGAAGCGAGAGAAAAAAAGCAAAACTTTTTGGTTAGGTGTACATACACTGAACTTGTTTTGTATATTTTTCTCTTATGAAAAGTACAATGAGAAAAGTTGTAAGTAGTTGCAAAGTAGTTATCCCACCGCTGCACAACCAACGTAGGAGGCTGGACTGGCTTGTAGTGAGTACCAAGGGGTACTTACACCTTGCTCCAGGCCCAGGCATCCCTTATTAGTGTACAGGGCTGTCTAGCAGCTTAGGCTGATAGAAAATGGTAGCTTAGCAGAGCAGCTTAGGCTGAACTAGGAGACGAGTGAAGCTCCTACAGTACCACTAGTGTCACTTACACAATATCATAAGAAAACACAATACACAGATATACAAAAAATAAAGGTACTTTATTTTTATGACAATATGCCAAAGTATCTCAGTGAGTACCCTCAGTATGAGGATAGCAAATATACACAAGATATATGTACAAAATACCAAAAATATGCAGTATAGCAATAGAAAACGTGCAAACAATGTATAGTTACAATAGGATGCAATGGGGACACATAGGGATAGGGGCAACACAAACCATATACTCCAAAAGTGGAATGCGAACCACGAATGGACCCCAAACCTATGTGACCTTGTAGAGGGTCGTTGGGACAGTAAGAAAACAGTGAGGGTTAGAAAAATAGCCCACCCCAAGGCCCTGAAAAGTGAGTGCAAAGTGCACTAAAGTTCCCCAAAAAGCACAGAAGTCGTGATAGGGGAATTCTGCAGGAAAGACCAACACCAGCAATGCAACAACGATGGATTTCCAGACTAGAGTACCTGTGGAACAAGGGGACCAAGTCCAAAAGTCACGATCAAGTCGAGAGTGGGCAGATGCTCAGGAAATGTCAGCTGTGGGTGCAAAGAAGCTGCTACTAGGAGGTAGAAGCTGAGGATTCTGCAGGAACGACAAGGGCTAGAAACTTCCCCTTTGGAGGATACATGTCGCACGTTGTGAAGAGTCGTGCAGAAGTGTTTTACCGCCGAAATACCGCAAACAAGCCTTGCTACCTGCAAGCTTGTGGTTTAAAGTTTTTGGATGCTGCTGTGGCACAGGAGGGACCAGGATGTAGCCAATTGCGTGAGGAGACAGAGGGCACAAACAGCAAGACAAGTAGCCCCCTCATAAGCAGGCAGCACCCGCAGAAGTGCCGGAACAGGCACTACAAAGTGGAGTGAAATGGTGCTCACCCGAAGTTGCACAAAAGAGTCCCACGCCGCCGGAGGACAACTTAGGAGGTCGTGCAATGCAGGTTAGAGTGCCGTGGACACAGGCTTGGCTGTGCACAAAGGAAATCCTGGAAAAGTGCACAGGACCCGGAGTAGCTGCAAAAGACGCGGTTCCCAGCAATGCAGTCTGGCGTGGGGAGGCAAGGACTTACCTCTACCAAACTTGGACTGAAGAGTCACTGGACTGCGGAAGTCACTTGGACAGAGTTGCTGAGTTCAAGGGACCTCGCTCGTCGTGCTGAGAGGAGACCCAGAGGACCGGTAATGCAGTTCTTTGGTGCCTTCGGTTTCAGGGGAAGATTCCGTCAACCCACGGGAGATTTCTTCGGAGCTTCTAGTGCAGAGAGGAGGCAGACTACCCCCACAGCATGCACCACCAGGAAAAACAGTAGAGAAGGCGGCAGGATCAGCGCTACAGTGTCGCAGTAGTCGTCTTTGCTACTTTGTTGCAGTTTTGCCGGCTTCCAGCGCAGTCAGCAGTCGATTCCTTGGCAGAAGGTGAAGAGAGAGATGCAGAGGAACTCTGATGAGCTCTTGCATTCGTTATCTAAGGAATTCCCCAAAGCAGAGACCCTAAATAGCCAGAAAAGAGGGTTTGGCTACTTAGGAGAGAGGATAGGCTAGCAACACCTGAAGGAGCCTATCAGAAGGAGTCTCTGATGTCACCTGCTGGCCCTGGCCACTCAGAGCAGTTCAGTGTGCCAGCAGCACCTCTGTTTCGAAGATGGCAGAGGTCTGGAGCACACTGGAGGAGCTCTGGGCACCTCCCAGGGGAGGTGCAGGTCAGGGGAGTGGTCACTCCCCTTTCCTTTGTCCAGTTTCACGCCATAGCAGGGCTGAGGGGTCCCAGAACCGGTGTAGACTGGCTTATGCAGAAATGGGCACCATCTGTGCCCATGAAAGCATTTCCAGAGGCTGGGGGAGGCTACTCCTCCCCTGCCTTAACACCTTTTTCCAAAGGGAGAGGGTGTAACACCCTCTCTCTGAGGAAGTCCTTTGTTCTGCCTTCCTGGGCCAAGCCTGGCTGGACCCCAGGAGGGCAGAAACCTGTCTAAGGGGTTGGCAGCAGCTGCAGTGAAACCCCTGAAAAGGCAGTTTGGCAGTACCCGGGTCTGTGCTAGAGACCCGTGGGATCATGGGATTGTGCCAACAATGCCAGGATGGCATAGAGGGGGCAATTCCATGATCATAGACATGTTACATGGCCATATTCGGAGTTACCATTGTGAAGCTACACATAGGTAGTGACCTATGTGTAGTGCACGCGTGTAATGGTGTCCCCGCACTCACAAAGTCCGGGGAATTTGCCCTGAACTATGTGGGGGCACCTTGGCTAGTGCCAGGGTGCCCACACACTAAGTAACTTAGCACCCAACCATTACCAGATAAAGGTTAGACATATAGGTGACTTATAAGTTACTTAAGTGCAGTGGTAAATGGCTGTGAAATAACGTGGACGTTATTTCACTCAGGCTGCACTGGCAGGCCTGTGTAAGAATTGTCAGAGCTCCCTATGGGTGGCAAAAGAAATGCTACAGCCCATAGGGATCTCCTCGAACCCCAATACCCTGGGTACCTCAGTACCATATACTAGGGAATTATAAGGGTGTTCCAGTATGCCAATGTGAATTGGTGAAATTGGTCACTAGCCTGTTAGTGACAATTTGGAAAGAAATGAGAGAGCATAACCACTGAGGTTCTGGATAGCAGAGCCTCAGTGAGACAGTTAGTCATAACACAGGTAACACATACAGGGCACACGTATGAGCACTGGGGCCCTGGCTGGCAGGGTCCCAGTGACACATACAACTAAAACAACATATATACAGTGAAATATGGGGGTAACATGCCAGGCAAGATGGTACTTTCCTACACAACCCCCCCCCCCCCCCAAACGAAGGACAATAAGACTAGCCATGACCTGATGAGTCTTCATTGTCTAAGTGGAAATATCTGGAGAGTCCATCTGCATTGGAGTGGGTACTCCCAGGTCTATGTTCCACTGTATAGTCCATTCCCTGTAGGGATATGGACCACCTCAACAATTTAGGGTTTTCTCCTTTCATTTGTTTTAGCCAAAGTAGAGGTTTGTGGTCTGTCTGAACAATGAAGTGAGTGCCAAACAGGTATGGCCTCAACTTCTTCAGTGCCCAGACCCCAGCAAAGGCCTCCCTCTCTATGGCAGATCAACGCTTTTCTCTAGGGGTCAACCTCCTGCTGATAAAAGCAACAGGTTGATCCTGGCCCTCAGAATTAAGTTGTGATAAGACTGCCCCTACCCCTAATTCAGATGCATCAGTTTGGACAATTAATTTTTTGGAGTAACAGGGGCTTTTCAGGACAGGTGCAGAGCACATGGCCTGCTTCAGCTCCTCAAAAGCTTTCTGACAGTTTGCTGTCCATAATACCTTTTTAGGCATCTTTTTGGATGTGAGGTCATTAAGAGGGGCTGCAATGGAGCCATAGTTCTTTATGAACCTCCTAAAGTACCCAATGAGGCCTAAAAAGGCTCTCACCTGAGTCTGAGTAGTAGGGGGAACCCAATCTATAATAGTTCGGATTTTCCCCTGAAGTGGTGCAATCTGTTCTCCACCTACCAGGTGTCCCAGATAAACCACCTTCCCCTGCTCTATCTGGCACTTTGAAGCCTTGATAGTGAGGCCTGCCTTTTGCAGGGCCTCCAAAACTTTTCATAGGTGGACCAGGTGATCATCCCAGCTGGAGTTAAATACAGCTATATCATCTAGATATGCTGCACTAAAAGCTTCCAGCCCTTGCAGGACTGTGTTCACCAACCTTTGAAAAGTGGCAGGTGCATTTTTCAATCCAAAAGGCATTACTGTGAATTGGTAATGGCCTCCAATGGTTGAAAATGCAGTTTTTGCTTTTGCATCTTCTGATAATTTGATCTGCCAATACCCTGCAGTCAAATCAAAAGTGCTTAGATACTTGGCAGATGCCAGTGTATCTATGAGCTCATCTGCCCTGGGTAGTCTACACAAAACCGCATTTCCTTCTTTCCATCCTCGGAATGAGGTTTTGGTACAAGTAGCACAGGAGAAGCCCATGGGCTTTCAGAATGTTCAACCATTCCCAGTTCAAGCATTTTCTGAACCTCTTGCTTTATGCAGTCTCTGACATGGTCAGGCTGCCTATAGATCTTACTTTTGACAGGCAAGCTGTCTCCAGTATCTATAGTGTGCTCACACCAAGAAGTGGTACCTGGCACAGTAGAGAAGAGTTCAGAAAACTGACCCAGGAGATTTATGCAGTGGTCTTTCTGTTCAGCAGTAAGACAATCTGCCAGTACTACACCTTCCACTAGAGCATCTTGTTCTGTGGAAGAAAAGAGATCAGGGAGGGGTCACTCTCTTCTTCCTGTCCCTCATCAGTTGCCATGAGCAGGGTGAGATCAGCCCTGTCATAGTAGGGTTTCAGGCAATTGACATGGAGCACCCTAAGGGGACTCCTGGCAGTGCCTAAGTCAACTAAGTAGGTGACTTCACCCTTCTTTTCAACAATTATGTGGGGTCCACTCCATTTGTCTTGGAGTGCTCTTGGGGCCACAGGCTCCAAGACCCACACTTTCTGCCCTGGTTGGTACTGAACCAAAACAGCCTTCTGGTCATGCCATTGCTTTTGGAGCTCTTGGCTGGCCTGAAGGTTTTTACTGGCCTTTTTCATGTACTCAGCCATCCTTGATCTGAGGCCAAGTACATAGTCCACTATGTCTTGCTTTGGAGCTTTTAAAGGTTGTTCCCAACCCTCCTTAACAAGTGTTAGAGGAACTCTCACAGGGTGTCCAAAGAGGAGTTTAAAGGGGCTGAAGCCCACCCCTTTTTGGGGTACCTCCCTGTAAGCAAAAAGGAGGCAAGGTAACAGGATATTCCATTTCCTGCGGAGTTTTTCAGGGAGTCCCATAATCATGCCTTTGAGAGTTTTGTTAAATCTCTCCACCAGTCCATTTGTTTGTGGATGATAGGGTGTAGTGAACTTGTATGTCACACCACACTCCTTCCACATGGCCTTTAAGTAAGCAGACATTAAATTGCTTCCCCTGTCTGATACCACCTCTTTTGGGAAGCCCACCCTGGAAAAGATTCCCAGGAGGGCCTTTGCCACTGCAGGAGCTGTAGTGGTCCTTAGAGGAATTGCTTCAGGATATCTGGAGGCATGGTCCACTACCACCAAGATAAACCTATTGCCTGAAGCAGTAGGAGGGTCAAGGGGGCCAACTATGTCAACCCCTACCCTTTCAAAGGGAACCCCAACCACAGGCAGTGGAATAAGGGGTGCCTTTGGGGTACCACCTGTCTTGCCACTGGCTTGACAGGTTTCACAGAACTTACAAAATTCCTTTGTGTCCTCTGACATTCTAGGCCAATGAAACAAGGGAACAAGCCTGTCCCAAGTTTTCATTTGCCCCAAATGTCCAGCTAAGGGAATGTCGTGGGCTAGAGTTAGGAAGAACTTTCTGTACTCCTGAGGAATCACCAATCTCCTGGCAGCTCCAGGTTTTGGATCCCTTGCTTCAGTGTACAAGAGGTTGTCTTCCCAATAAACTCTGTGAGAGTCACTCACATCCCCATTTGCTTGTTTGACAGCTTGCTGCCTTAGACCCTCTAGTGTGGTAGAGGTATGCTGTGCCACACTCAGTTCCTCCCTGGCAGGCCCCCCTTCACCCAAAAGCTCAGCAGTGTCTGCTTCCAGCTCCTCTGGTGTAGGTTCTGCACAGGGTGGAAATTCTTCTTCCTCAGAAGTAGAATCCACTGTAGAGGGAGGGATAGTAGGTAGTGATTTACTTCGACTAGCCCTAGCTTTAGGGAGCACTTGGTCCATTCTTCCAGGATCCAAGTCACCCTGTCCTTTTTGCTTTTTGGCCTGAGCCCTGGTCAAAGCAAAAATATGCCCTGGAATGCCCAGCATTGCTGCATGAGCCTCCAAGTCCACTTCTGCCCAAGCTGATGTCTCTAAATCATTTCTTAATAGACAGTCTACAGGTAAATCTGAGGCAACCACAACTTTCTTTGGGTCAGTAACCCCCCCCCCCAGTTGAGATTCACAACAGCCATGGGGTGGCTAAGGGTGTTGTTATGAGCATCGGTTACTTGGTACTGGTGACCAAGTAGGTGTTGTTCAGGGTGGACCAGTTTCTCTATTACCATTGTAACACTGGCACCTGTGTCCCTGTAGCCCTGAACCTCAACACCATTTATTAGGGGTAGTTGTTTGTACTTATCCATGTTAAGGGGACAAGCAACCAAGGTGGCTAAATCAATAGCCCCCTCAGAGACTAACACAGCCTCTGTGGTCTCCCTAATCAGACCAACCCCAACTAAGTTACCAATAGTGAGCCCAGCTACTCCCTTGGATTGGCTATTAGTAGGTTTGCTCCCACCACCACTGCTATTACTAGGGGCACTAGGTGTAGCAGCAGGGGTTGTAGTGGTAGGAGACTTGGTGCTTTTCTTTGGACAACTGGGATCTGTTGTCCAATGGCCTTTTATTTTACATAAATAGCACCATGGTTTCTTTTCTTTGTTTTGATTTGAAGAGGATTTGGGCCCACCACCCCCACCAGAGTGTTTTTGTGGGCCTGATAAAGACTCATTTTTAGATTTGTCCCCACCCTTATCAGAAGACTTACCATCCTTCTTCTTGCCATCTTTGTCACCCCCTGTATGAACTTTTCTGTTCACCCTTGTTCTGACCCATTTGTCTGCCTTCTTTCCCAATTCTTGGGGAGAGGTCAGATCAGAGTCCACCAGGTACTGGTGCAACAAATCAGACACACAATTATTAACAATATGCTCTCTCAGGATTAAGTTATACAGGCTTTCATAATCAGTAACTTTACTGCCATGTAACCACCCCTCCAAGGCCTTCACTGAATGGTCAACAAAGTCTACCCAGTCTTGTGAAGACTCCATTTTGGTTTCTCTGAACTTCATCCTGTACTGTTCAGTGGTTAAGCCATAACCATCTAGGAGTGCATTCTTAAGAACTTGGAAATTATTGGCATCACTTTATTTCACAGTAAGGAGCCTATCCCTACCCTTTCCACTAAATGATAGCCATAGGATAGCAGCCCACTGCCTTTGAGGGACATCCTGTACAACACAGGCCCTCTCAAGTGCAGCAAACCACTTGTTAATGCCATCCCCCTCCTTATAAGGGGGAACTATCTTGTGCAGATTCCTAGAATCATGCTCTGTTGCAGGATGACTATTTGGAATACTGCTGCTGCCACCATGGGTTTTAACACCCAATTTCTGTCTTTCTCTTTCTATCTCCAAGGACTGCCTATCTAAATCCAGCTGTTGCTTCTTGAGCTTCAGCCTGGATTGTTCCACTCTCAATCTATTGAGCTCCCTTTCTAACATTCTGTCATCAGGGTGGGTGGGAGAGGCATGTCTAGAAACAGAAGTATGCTGAGAATGAACAGAAGGAGACCTGGCCCTAACAGATGGCACTCTAACAGCCTGGCTAACAGAAACAGCACTTCTACTATGATGAGAAGGAATACTCTTACTGTGATGTGAGGCAACACTATTACTGTGATGTGACTCTACATCAGTACCAGCTATGCTAGGTGGTCTGCTAATGGGCAGGCTAGGAAGTTTTCCTTCTAAATCTTTTGCTAGGGGTGCCCCAGGGTCAGATTGGGAACCATCAGCTAACTTTTCAACAGAAGTGCCACCTCTGGCCTTATCCTGTTCAACAAGCATATTAACCAACAGTTCTCTAGAGGGATTCTTCCCTACACTTAAACCTCTTTCTATGCAGAGACTCCTTGCTCCTTTCCAGCTAAGGTGATCATAAGCAAGTTTGGACAGATCAACAGTTTGGCCTGTGCCAGACATTTTTAGAAAGTGTTTAAGTGATAGAAAAAGTGAGAAAAAGTTTTTCAGAACCTTTTGAAAGACAGAAAAAAAAAACTTTTAAAACTTTTAAAGAACTTTTTAGAAAGTTTAGAGGTACTTTTCAGCACTTAGCAAAGATGTGAGAGAAGAAAAGCAAAACTTTTTGGTTAGGTGTACATACACTGAACTTGTTTTGTATATTTTTCTCTTATGAAAAGTACAATGACAAAAGTGGTAAGTAGTTGCAAAGTACTTATCCCACCGCTGCACAACCAATGTAGGAGGCTGGACTGGCTTGTAGTGAGTACCAAGGGGTACTTACACCTTGCACCAGGCCCAGGTATCCCTTATTAGTGTATAGGGGTGTCTAGCAGCTTAGGCTGATAGAAAATGGTAGCTTAGCAGAGCAGCTTAGGCTGAACTAGGAGACGAGTGAAGCTCCTACAGTACCACTAGTGTCACTTGCACAATATCATAAGAAAACACAATACACAGATATACTAAAAATAAAGGTACTTTATTTTTATGACAATATGCCAAAGTATCTCAGTGAGTACCCTCAGTATGAGGATAGCAAATATACACAAGATATATGTACACAATACCAAAAATATGCAGTATAGCAATAGAAAACAGTGCAAACAATGTATAGTTACAATAGGATGCAATGGGGACACATAGGGATAGGGGCAACACAAACCATATACTCCAAGAGTGGAATGCGAACCACGAATGGACCCCAAACCTATGTGACCTTGTAGAGGGTCGCTGGGACTGTAAGAAAACAATGAGGGTTAGAAAAATAGCCCACCCCAAGGCCCTGAAAAGTGAGTGCAAAGTGCACTAAAGTTCCCCAAAGAGCACAGAAGTCGTGATAGGGGAATTCTGCAGGAAAGACCAACACCAGCAATGCAACAACAATGGATTTCCAGACTAGAGTACGTGTGGAACAAGGGGACCAAGTCCAAAAGTCACGATCAAGTCGAGAGTGGGCAGATGCCCAGGAAATGCCAGCTGTGGGTGCAAAGAAGCTGCTACTAGGAGGTAGAAGCTGGGGATTCTGCAGGAACGACAAGGGCTAGAAACTTCCCCTGTAGAGGATGGATGTCCCACGTTGTGAAGAGTCGTGCAGAAGTGTTTTCCCGCCGAAAGACCACAAACAAGCTTTGCTAGCTGCAAGCTTGCAGTTTAAGGTTTTTGGATACTGGTGTGGTCCAGGAGGGACCAGGATGTCGCCAATTGCGTGAGGAAACAGAAGGGGCGTCCAGCAAAACAAGGAGCCTCTCAGAAGCAGGCAGCACCCGCAGAAGTGCCGGAACAGGCACTATGAAGTGGAGTGAAAAGGTGATCACCCGAAGTTGCACAAAAGAGTCCCACGCTGCCGGAGGACAACTTAGGAGGTCGTGCAATGCAGGTTAGAGTGCCGTGGATGCAGGCTTGGCTGTGCACAAAGGAAATCCTGGAAAAGTGCACAGGAGCCGGAGTAGCTGCAAAAGACGCGGTTCCCAGCAATGCAGTCTGGCGTGGGGAGGCAAGGACTTACCTCCACCAAACTTGGACTGAAGAGTCACTGGACTGTGGGAGTCACTTGGACAGAGTTGCTGAGTTCAAGGGACCTCGCTCGTCGTGCTGAGAGGAGACCCAGAGGACCGGTAATGCAGTTCTTTGGTGCCTGCGGTTGCAGGGGGAAGATTCCGTCGACCCACAGGAGATTTCTTCAGAGCTTCTAGTGCAGAGAGGAGGCAGACTACCCCCACAGCATGCACCACCAGGAAAAACAGTCGAGAAGGCGTCAGGATCAGCGCTACAGTGTCGCAGTAGTCGTCTTTGCTACTTTGTTGCAGTTTTGCAGGCTTCCAGCGCGGTCAGCAGTCGATTCCTTGGCAGAAGGTGAAGAGAGAGTTGCAGAGGAACTCTGATGAGCTCTTGCATTCGTTATCTAAGGAATTCCCCAAAGCAGAGACCCTAAATAGCCAGAAAAGAGGGTTTGGCTTCTTAGGAGAGAGGATAGGCTAGCAACACCTGAAGGAGCCTATCAGAAGGAGTCTCTGACGTCACCTGCTGGCCCTGGCCACTCAGAGCAGTCCAGTGTGCCAGCAGGACCTCTGTTTCCAAGATGGCAGAGGTCTGGAGCACACTGGAGGAGCTCTGGGTACCTCCCAGGGGAGGTGCAGGTCAGGGGAGTGGTCACTCCCCTTTCCTTTGTCCAGTTTCGCACCAGAGCAGGGCTGAGGGGGCCCTGAACCGGTGTAGACTGGCTTATGCAGAAATGGGCATCATCTGTGCCCATGAAAGCATTTCCAGAGGCTGGGGGAGGCTACTCCTCCCCTGCCTTAACACCTTTTTCCAAAGGGAGAGGGTGTAACACCCTCTCTCTGAGGAAGTCCTTTGTTCTGCCTTCCTGGGCCAAGCCTGGCTGGACCCCAAGAGGGCAGAAACCTGTCTGAGGGGTTGGCAGCAGCAGCAGCTGCAGTGAAACCCCTGAAAAGGCAGTTTGGCAGTACCCGGGTCTGTGCTAGAGACCCGTGGGATCATGGGATTGTGCCAACAATGCCAGGATGGCATAGAGGGGGCAATTCCATGATCATAGACATGTTACATGGCCATATTCGGAGTTACCATTGTGAAGCTACACATAGGTAGTGACCTATGTGTAGTGCACGCGTGTAATGGTGTCCCCGCACTCACAAAGTCCGAGGAATTTGCCCTGAACTATGTGGGGGCACCTTGGCTAGTGCCAGGGTGCCCACACACTAAGTAACTTAGCACCCAACCTTTACCAGGTAAAGGTTAGACATATAGGTGACTTATAAGTTACTTAAGTGCAGTGGTAAATGGCTGTGAAATAACGTGGACGTTATTTCACTCAGGCTGCAGTGGCAGGCCTGTGTAAGAATTGTCAGAGCTCCCTATGGGTGGCAAAAGAAATGCTGCAGCCCATAGAGATCTCCTGGAACCCCAATACCCTGGGTACCTCAGTACCATATACTAGGGAATTATAAGGGTGTTCCAGTATGCCAATGTGAATTGGTGAAATTGGTCACTAGCCTGTTAGTGACAATTTGGAAAGAAATGAGAGAGCATAACCACTGAGGTTCTGGATAGCAGAGCCTCAGTGAGACAGTTAGTCATAACACAGGTAACACATACAGGGCACACTTATGAGCACTGGGGCCCTGGCTGGCAGGGTCCCAGTGACACATACAACTAAAACAACATATATACAGTGAAATATGGGGGTAACATGCCAGGCAAGATGGTACTTTCCTACACAACCACCCCCCCCCCCAAACGAAGGACAATAAGACTAGCCATGACCTGATGAGTCTTCATTGTCTAAGTGGAAATATCTGGAGAGTCCATCTGCATTGGAGTGGGTACTCCCAGGTCTATGTTCCACTGTATAGTCCATTCCCTGTAGGGATATGGACCACCTCAACTATTTAGGGTGTTCACCTTTCATTTGTTTTAGCCAAAGTAGAGGTTTGTATTCTGTCTGAACAATGAAGTTAGTGCCAAACAGGTATGGCCTCAACTTCTTCAGTGCCCAGACCACAGCAAAGGCCTCCCTCTCTATGGCAGACCAACGCTTTTCTCTAGGAGTCAACCTCCTGCTGATAAAAGCAACAGGTTGATCCTGGCCCTCAGAATTAAGTTGTGATAAGACTGCCCCTACCCCTAATTCAGATGCATCAGTTTGGACAATGAATTTTTTGGAGTAACAGGGGCTTTTCAGGACAGGTGCAGAGCACATGGCCTGCTTCAGCTCCTCAAAAGCTTTCTGACAGTTTGCTGTCCATAATACCTTTTTAGGCATATTTTTGGATGTGAGGTCATTAAGAGGGGCTGCAATGGAGCCATAGTTCTTTATGAACCTCCTATAGTACCCAGTGAGGCCTAAAAAGGCTTTCACCTGAGTCTGAGTAGTAGGGGAAACCCAATCTATAATAGTTTGGATTTTCCCCTGAAGTGGTGCAATCTGTTCTCCACCTACCAGGTGTCCCAAATAAACCACCTTCCCCTGCCCTATCTGGCACTTTGAAGCCTTGATAGTGAGGCCTGCCTTTTGCAGGGCCTCCAAAGCTTTCCATAGGTGGACCAGGGGATCATCCCAGCTGGAGCTAAAGACAGCTATATCATCCATATATGCTGCACTAAAAGCTTCCAGCACTTGCAGGACTGTGTTCACCAACCTTTGAAAAGTGGCAGGTGCATTTTTCAATCCAAAAGGCATTACTGTGAATTGGTAATGGCCTCCAATGGTTGAAAATGCAGTTTTTGCTTTTGCATCTTCTGATAATTTGATCTGCCAATACCCTGCAGGCAAATCAAAAGTGCTTAGATACTTGGCAGATGCCAGTGTATCTATGAGCTCATCTGCCCTGGGTATAGGGTGAGCATCAGTTTTGGTTACCTGGTTGAGACCTCTGTAGTCTACACAAAACCGCATTTCCTTCTTTCCATCCTTGGAATGAGGTTTTGGTACAAGTACCACAGGAGAAGCCCATGGACTTTCAGAGTGCTCAACCACTCCGAGTTCAAGCATTTTCTGCACCTCTTGCTTTATGCAGTCTCTGACATGGTCAGGCTGCCTATAGATCTTACTTTTGACAGGCAAGCTGTCTCCAGTATCTATAGTGTGCTCACACCAAGAAGTGGTACCTGGCACAGTAGAGAAGAGTTCAGAAAACTGACCCAGGAGATTTATGCAGTGGTCTTTCTGTTCAGCAATAAGACAATCTGCCAGTACTACACCTTCCACTAGAGCATCTTGTTCTGTGGAAGAGAAGAGATCAGGCAGAGGGTCACTCTCTTCTTCCTGTCCCTCATCAGTTGCCATGAGCAGGGTGAGATCAGCCCTGTCATAGTAGGGTTTCAGGCGATCGACATGGAGCACCCTAAGGGGACTCCTGGCAGTGCCTAAGTCAACTAAGTAGGTGACTTCACCCTTCTTTTCAACAATTATGTGGGGTCCACTCCATTTGTCTTGGAGTGCTCTTGGGGCCACAGGCTCCAAGACCCACACTTTCTGCCCTGGTTGGTACTGAACCAAAACAGCCTTCTGGTCATGCCATTGCTTTTGGAGCTCTTGGCTGGCCTGAAGGTTTTTACTGGCCTTTTTCATGTACTCAGCCATCCTTGATCTGAGGCCAAGTACATAGTCCACTATGTCTTGCTTTGGAGCTTTTAAAGGTTGTTCCCAACCCTCCTTAACAAGTGTAAGAGGACCTCTCACAGGGTGTCCAAAGAGGAGTTCAAAGGGGCTGAAGCCCACCCCTTTTTGGGGTACCACCCTGTAAGCAAAAAGGAGGCAAGGTAACAGGATATCCCATCTCCTGCGGATTTTTTCAGGGAGTCCCATAATCATGCCTTTGAGAGTTTTGTTAAATCTCTCCACCAGTCCATTTGTTTGTGGATGATAGGGTGTAGTGAACTTGTATGTAACACCACACTCCTTCCACATGGCCTTTAAGTAAGCAGACATGACATTGGTTCCCCTGTCTGATACCACCTCTTTTGGGAAGACCACCCTGGAAAAGATTCCCAGGAGGGCCTTTGCCACTGCAGGAGCTGTAGTGGTCCTTAGAGGAATTGCTTCAGGATATCTGGTGTCATGGTCCACTACCACCAAGATAAACCTATTTCCTGAAGCAGTGGGAGGGTCAAGGGGGTCAACTATGTCAACCCCTACCCTTTCAAAGGGAATCCCAACCACAGGCAGTGGAATAAGGGGTGCCTTTGGGGTACCACCTGTCTTGCCACTGGCTTGACAGGTTTCACAGGACTTACAAAATTCCTTTGTGTCCTCTGACATTCTAGGCCAATGAAACAAGGGAACAAGCCTGTCCCAAGTTTTCATTTGCCCCAAATGTCCAGCTAAGGGAATGTCGTGGGCTAGAGTTAGGAGGAACTTTCTGTACTCCTGAGGAATCACCAATCTCCTGGCAGCTCCAGGTTTTGGATCCCTTGCTTCAGTGTACAAGAGGTTGTCCTCCTAGTAAACTCTGTGAGAGTCACCGACATCCCCATTTGCTTGTTTGACAGCTTGCTGCCTTAGACCCTCTAGTGTGGGACAGGTATGCTGTGCCACACTCAGCTCCTCCCTAGCAGGCCCCCCTTCACCCAAAAGCTCAGCAGTGTCTGCTTCCAGCTCCTCTGGTGTAGGTTCTGCACAGGGTGGAAATTCTTCTTCCTCAGAAGTAGAATCCACTGTAGAGGGAGGGATAGTAGGTAGTGATGTACTTCTACTAGCCCTAGCTTTAGGGAGCACTTGGTCCATTCTTCCAGGATCCAAGTCACCCTGTCCTTTTTGCTTTTTGACCTGAGCCCTGGTCAAAGCAAAATATGCCCTGGAATGCCCAGCATTGCTGCATGAGCCTCCAACTCCACTTCTGCCCAAGCTGATGTCTCTAAATCATTTCCTAATAGACAGTCTACAGGTAAATCTGATGCAACCACAACTTTCTTTGGGCCAGTAACCCCCCTCCAGTTGAGATTCACAACAGCCATGGGGTGGCTAAGGGTGTTGTTATGAGCATCGGTTACTTGGTACTGGTGACCAAGTAGGTGTTGTTCAGGGTGGACCAGTTTCTCTATTACCATTGTAACACTGGCACCTGTGTCCCTGTAGGCCAGAACCTCAACACCATTTATAAAGGGTAGTTGCTTGTACTTATCCATGTTAAGGGGACAAGCAACCAAGGTGGCTAAATCAATAGCCCCCTCAGAGACTAACACAGCCTCTGTGGTCTCCCTAATCAGACCAACCCCAACTAAGTTACCAATAGTGAGCCCAGCTACTCCCTTGGATTGGCTATTAGTAGGTTTGCTCCCACCACCACTGCTATTACTAGGGGCACTAGGTGTAGCAGCAGGGGTTGTAGTGGTAGGAGGCTTGGTGCTTTTCTTTGGACAACTGGGATCTGTTGTCCAATGGCATTTTATTTTACATAAATAGCACCATGGTTTCTTTTCTTTGTTTTTATTTGAAGAGGATTTGGGCCCACCACCCCCACCAGAGTGTTTTTGTGGGCCTGATGAAGACTCATTTTTAGATTTGTCCCCACCCTTGTCAGAAGACTTACCATCCTTCTTCTTGCCATCGTTGTCACCCCCTGTATGAACTTTTCTGTTCACCCTTGTTCTGACCCATTTGTCTGCCTTCTTTCCCAATTCTTGGGGAGAGGTCAGATCAGAGTCCACCAGGTACTGGTGCAACAAATCAGACACACAATTATTAAGAATATGCTCTCTCAGGATTAAGTTATACAGGCTTTCATAATCAGTAACTTTACTGCCATGTAACCACCCCTTCAAGGCCTTCACTGAATGGTCAACAAAGTCTACCCAGTCTTGTGAAGACTCCTTTTTGGTTTCTCTAACTTCATCCTGTACTGTTCAGTGGTTAAGCCATAACCATCTAGGAGTGCTTTCTTAAGAACTTGGAAATTATTGGCATCACTTTCTTTCACAGTAAGGAGCCTATCCCTACCCTTTCCACTAAATGATAGCCATAGGATAGCAGCCCACTGTCTTTGAAGGACATCCTGTACAACACAGGCCCTCTCAAGTGCAGCAAACCACTTGTTAATGTCATCCCCCTCCTTATAAGGGGGAACTATCTTGTGCAGATTCCTAGAATCATGCTCTCTTGCAGGACGACTATTTGGAATACTGCTGCTGCCACCATGGGTTTCAACACCCAATTTCTGTCTTTCTCTTTCTATCTCCAAGGACTGCCTATCTAAATCCAGCTGTTGCTTCTTGAGCTTCAGCCTGGATTGTTCCACTCTCAATCTATTGAGCTCCCTTTCTAACATTCTGTCATCAGGGTCGGTGGGAGAGGCATGTCTAGAAACAGAAGTATGCTGAGAATGAACAGAAGGAGATCTGGCCCTAACAGATGGCACTCTAACAGCCTGGCTAACAGAAACAGCACTTCTAGTATGATGAGAAGGAATTCTATTACAGTGATGTGAGGCAACACTATTACTGTGATGTGACTCTACATCAGTACCAGCTATGCTAGGTGGTCTGCTAATGGGCAGGCTAGGAAGTTTTCCTTCTAAATCTTTTGCTAGGCGTGCCCCAGGGTCAGATTGGGAACCATCAGCTAACTTTTCAACAGAAGTGCCACTTCTGGCCTTATCCTGTTCAACAAGCATATTAACCAACAGTTCTCTAGAGGGATTCTTCCCTACACTTAAACCTCTTTCTATGCAGAGACTCCTTGCTCCTTTCCAACTAAGGTGATCATAAGCAAGTTTGGACAGATCAACAGTTTGGCCTGTGCCAGACATTTTTAGAAAGTGTTTAAGTGATAGAAAAAGTGAGAAAAAGTTTTTCAGAACTTTTTGAAAGACAGAAAAAAATGAATCTTTTAAAACTTTTTAAGAACTTTTTAGAAAGTTTAGAGGTACTTTTCAGCACTTAGCAAAGAAGCGAGAGAAAAAAAGCAAAACTTTTTGGTTAGGTGTACATACACTGAACTTGTTTTGTATATTTTTCTCTTATGAAAAGTACAATGAGAAAAGTGGTAAGTAGTTGCAAAGTACTTATCCCACCGCTGCACAACCAATGTAGGAGGCTGGACTGGCTTGTAGTGAGTACCAAGGGGTACTTACACCTTGCTCCAGGCCCAGGCATCCCTTATTAGTGTACAGGGCTGTCTAGCAGCTTAGGCTGATAGAAAATGGTAGCTTAGCAGAGCAGCTTAGGCTGAACTAGGAGACGAGTGAAGCTCCTACAGTACCACTAGTGTCACTTGCACAATATCATAAGAAAACACATAACACAGATATACTAAAAATAAAGGTACTTTATTTTTATGGCAATATGCCAAAGTATCTCAGTGAGTACCCTCAGTATGAGGATAGCAAATATACACAAGATATATGTACACAATACCAAAAATATGCAGTATAGCAATAGAAAACGTGCAAACAATGTATAGTTACAATAGGATGCAATGGGGACACATAGGGATAGGGGCAACACAAACCATATACTCCAAAAGTGGAATGCGAACCACGAATGGACCCCAAACCTATGTGACCTTGTAGAGGGTCGTTGGGACAGTAAGAAAACAGTGAGGGTTAGAAAAATAGCCCACCCCAAGGCCCTGAAAAGTGAGTGCAAAGTGCACTAAAGTTCCCCAAAAAGCACAGAAGTCGTGATAGGGGAATTCTGCAGGAAAGACCAACACCAGCAATGCAACAACGATGGATTTCCAGACTAGAGTACCTGTGGAACAAGGGGACCAAGTCCAAAAGTCACGATCAAGTCGAGAGTGGGCAGATGCCCAGGAAATGTCAGCTGTGGGTGCAAAGAAGCTGCTACTAGGAGGTAGAAGCTGAGGATTCTGCAGGAATGACAAGGGCTAGAAACTTCCCCTTTGGAGGATAGATGTCGCACATTGTGAAGAGTCGTGCAGAAGTGTTTTCCCGCCGAAATACCGCAAACAAGCCTTGCTACCTGCAAGCTTGTGGTTTAAAGTTTGTGGATGCTGCTGTGGCACAGGAGGGACCAGGATGTAGCCAATTGCGTGAGGAGACAGAGGGCACAAACAGCAAGACAAGTAGCCCCCTCATAAGCAGGCAGCACCCGCAGAAGTGCCGGAACAGGCACTACAAAGTGGAGTGAAATGGTGCTCACCCGAAGTTGCACAAAAGAGTCCCACGCCGCCGGAGGACAACTTAGGAGGTCGTGCAATGCAGGTTAGAGTGCCGTGGACACAGGCTTGGCTGTGCACAAAGGAAATCCTGGAAAAGTGCACAGGACCCGGAGTAGCTGCAAAAGACGCGGTTCCCAGCAATGCAGTCTGGCGTGGGGAGGCAAGGACTTACCTCTACCAAACTTGGACTGAAGAGTCACTGGACTGCGGGAGTCACTTGGACAGAGTTGCTGAGTTCAAGGGACCTCGCTCGTCGTGCTGAGAGGAGACCCAGAGGACCGGTAATGCAGTTCTTTGGTGCCTTCGGTTTCAGGGGAAGATTCCGTCAACCCACGGGAGATTTCTTCGGAGCTTCTAGTGCAGAGAGGAGGCAGACTACCCCCACAGCATGCACCACCAGGAAAAACAGTAGAGAAGGCGGCAGGATCAGCGCTACAGTGTCGCAGTAGTCGTCTTTGCTACTTTGTTGCAGTTTTGCCGGCTTCCAGCGCAGTCAGCAGTCGATTCCTTGGCAGAAGGTGAAGAGAGAGATGCAGAGGAACTCTGATGAGCTCTTGCATTCGTTATCTAAGGAATTCCCCAAAGCAGAGACCCTAAATAGCCAGAAAAGAGGGTTTGGCTACTTAGGAGAGAGGATAGGCTAGCAACACCTGAAGGAGCCTATCAGAAGGAGTCTCTGATGTCACCTGCTGGCCCTGGCCACTCAGAGCAGTTCAGTGTGCCAGCAGCACCTCTGTTTCGAAGATGGCAGAGGTCTGGAGCACACTGGAGGAGCTCTGGGCACCTCCCAGGGGAGGTGCAGGTCAGGGGAGTGGTCACTCCCCTTTCCTTTGTCCAGTTTCACGCCATAGCAGGGCTGAGGGGTCCCAGAACCGGTGTAGACTGGCTTATGCAGAAATGGGCACCATCTGTGCCCATGAAAGCATTTCCAGAGGCTGGGGGAGGCTACTCCTCCCCTGCCTTAACACCTTTTTCCAAAGGGAGAGGGTGTAACACCCTCTCTCTGAGGAAGTCCTTTGTTCTGCCTTCCTGGGCCAAGCCTGGCTGGACCCCAGGAGGGCAGAAACCTGTCTAAGGGGTTGGCAGCAGCTGCAGTGAAACCCCTGAAAAGGCAGTTTGGCAGTACCCGGGTCTGTGCTAGAGACCCGTGGGATCATGGGATTGTGCCAACAATGCCAGGATGGCATAGAGGGGGCAATTCCATGATCATAGACATGTTACATGGCCATATTCGGAGTTACCATTGTGAAGCTACACATAGGTAGTGACCTATGTGTAGTGCACGCGTGTAATGGTGTCCCCGCACTCACAAAGTCCGGGGAATTTGCCCTGAACTATGTGGGGGCACCTTGGCTAGTGCCAGGGTGCCCACACACTAAGTAACTTAGCACCCAACCTTTACCAGATAAAGGTTAGACATATAGGTGACTTATAAGTTACTTAAGTGCAGTGGTAAATGGCTGTGAAATAACGTGGACGTTATTTCACTCAGGCTGCACTGGCAGGCCTGTGTAAGAATTGTCAGAGCTCCCTATGGGTGGCAAAAGAAATGCTACAGCCCATAGGGATCTCCTCGAACCCCAATACCCTGGGTACCTCAGTACCATATACTAGGGAATTATAAGGGTGTTCCAGTATGCCAATGTGAATTGGTGAAATTGGTCACTAGCCTGTTAGTGACAATTTGGAAAGAAATGAGAGAGCATAACCACTGAGGTTCTGGATAGCAGAGCCTCAGTGAGACAGTTAGTCATAACACAGGTAACACATACAGGGCACACGTATGAGCACTGGGGCCCTGGCTGGCAGGGTCCCAGTGACACATACAACTAAAACAACATATATACAGTGAAATATGGGGGTAACATGCCAGGCAAGATGGTACTTTCCTACACAACCCCCCCCCCCCCAAACGAAGGACAATAAGACTAGCCATGACCTGATGAGTCTTCATTGTCTAAGTGGAAATATCTGGAGAGTCCATCTGCATTGGAGTGGGTACTCCCAGGTCTATGTTCCACTGTATAGTCCATTCCCTGTAGGGATATGGACCACCTCAACAATTTAGGGTTTTCACCTTTCATTTGTTTTAGCCAAAGTAGAGGTTTGTGGTCTGTCTGAACAATGAAGTGAGTGCCAAACAGGTATGGCCTCAACTTCTTCAGTGCCCAGACCCCAGCAAAGGCCTCCCTCTCTATGGCAGACCAACGCTTTTCTCTAGGGGTCAACCTCCTGCTGATAAAAGCAACAGGTTGATCCTGGCCCTCAGAATTAAGTTGTGATAAGACTGCCCCTACCCCTAATTCAGATGCATCAGTTTGGACAATTAATTTTTTGGAGTAACAGGGGCTTTTCAGGACAGGTGCAGAGCACATGGCCTGCTTCAGCTCCTCAAAAGCTTTCTGACAGTTTGCTGTCCATAATACCTTTTTAGGCATCTTTTTGGATGTGAGGTCATTAAGAGGGGCTGCAATGGAGCCATAGTTCTTTATGAACCTCCTAAAGTACCCAATGAGGCCTAAAAAGGCTCTCACCTGAGTCTGAGTAGTAGGGGGAACCCAATCTATAATAGTTCGGATTTTCCCCTGAAGTGGTGCAATCTGTTCTCCACCTACCAGGTGTCCCAGATAAACCACCTTCCCCTGCTCTATCTGGCACTTTGAAGCCTTGATAGTGAGGCCTGCCTTTTGCAGGGCCTCCAAAACTTTTCATAGGTGGACCAGGTGATCATCCCAGCTGGAGTTAAAGACAGCTATATCATCTAGATATGCTGCACTAAAAGCTTCCAGCCCTTGCATGACTGTGTTCACCAACCTTTGAAAAGTGGCAGGTGCATTTTTCAATCCAAAAGGCATTACTGTGAATTGGTAATGGCCTCCAATGGTTGAAAATGCAGTTTTTGCTTTTGCATCTTCTGATAATTTGATCTGCCAATACCCTGCAGTCAAATCAAAAGTGCTTAGATACTTGGCAGATGCCAGTGTATCTATGAGCTCATCTGCCCTGGGTAGTCTACACAAAACCGCATTTCCTTCTTTCCATCCTCGGAATGAGGTTTTGGTACAAGTAGCACAGGAGAAGCCCATGGGCTTTCAGAATGTTCAACCACTCCCAGTTCAAGCATTTTCTGAACCTCTTGCTTTATGCAGTCTCTGACATGGACAGGCTGCCTATAGATCTTACTTTTGACAGGCAAGCTGTCTCCAGTATCTATAGTGTGCTCACACCAAGAAGTGGTACCTGGCACAGTAGAGAAGAGTTCAGAAAACTGACCCAGGAGATTTATGCAGAGGTCTTTCTGTTCAGCAGTAAGACAATCTGCCAGTACTACACCTTCCACTAGAGCATCTTGTTCTGTGGAAGAAAAGAGATCAGGGAGAGGGTCACTCTCTTCTTCCTGTCCCTCATCAGTTGCCATGAGCAGGGTGAGATCAGCCCTGTCATAGTAGGGTTTCAGGCGATTGACATGGAGCACCCTAAGGGGACTCCTGGCAGTGCCTAAGTCAACTAAGTAGGTGACTTCACCCTTCTTTTCAACAATTATGTGGGGTCCACTCCATTTGTCTTGGAGTGCTCTTGGGGCCACAGACTCCAAGACCCACACTTTCTGCCCTGGTTGGTACTGAACCAAAACAGCCTTCTGGTCATGCCATTGCTTTTGGAGCTCTTGGCTGGCCTGAAGGTTTTTACTGGCCTTTTTCATGTACTCAGCCATCCTTGATCTGAGGCCAAGTACATAGTCCACTATGTCTTGCTTTGGAGCTTTTAAAGGTTGTTCCCAACCCTCCTTAACAAGTGTTAGAGGACCTCTCACAGGGTGTCCAAAGAGGACTTCAAAGATGCTGAAGCCCACCCCTTTTTGGGTTACCTCCCTGTAAGCAAAAAGGAGGCAAGGTAACAGGATATCCCATCTCCTGCAGAGTTTTTCAGGGAGTCCCATAATCATGCCTTTGAGAGTTTTGTTAAATCTCTCCACCAGTCCATTTGTTTGTGGATGATAGGGCGTAGTGAACTTGTATGTCACACCACACTCCTTCCACGTGGCCTTTAAGTAAGCAGACATGAAATTGCTTCCCCTGTCTGATACCACCTCTTTTGGGAAGCCCACCCTGGAAAAGATTCCCAGGAGGGCCTTTGCCACTGCAGGAGCTGTAGTGGTCCTTGGAGGAATTGCTTCAGGATATCTGGTGGCATGGTCCACTACCACCAAGATAAACCTATTGCCTGAATCAGTAGGAGGGTCAAGGGGGCCAACTATGTTAACCCCTACCCTTTCAAAGGGAACCCCAACCACAGGCAGTGGAATAAGGGGTGCCTTTGGGGTACCACCTGTCTTGCCACTGGCTTGACAGGTTTCACAGGACTTACAAAATTCCTTTGTGTCCTCTAACATTCTAGGCCAATGAAACAAGGGAACAAGCCTGTCCCAAGTTTTCATTTGCCCCAAATTTCCAGCTAAGGGAATGTCGTGGGCTAGAGTTAGGAGGAACTTTCTGTACTCCTGAGGAATCACCAATCTCCTGGCAGCTCCAGGTTTTGGATCCCTTGCTTCAGTGTACAAGAGGTTGTCCTCCCAGTAAACTCTGTGAGAGTCACTGACATCCCCATTTGCTTGTTTGACAGCTTGCTGCCTTAGACCCTCTAGTGTGGGACAGGTATGCTGTGCCACACTCAGCTCCTCCCTGGCAGGCCCCCCTTCACCCAAAAGCTCAGCAGTGTCTGCTTCCAGCTCCTCTGGTGTAGGTTCTGCACAGGGTGGAAATTCTTCTTCCTCAGAAGTAGAATCCACTGTAGAGGGAGGGATAGTAGGTAGTGATTTACTTCTACTAGCCCTAGCTTTAGGGAGCACTTGGTCCATTCTTCCAGGATCCAAGTCACCCTGTCCTTTTTGCTTTTTGGCCTGAGCCCTGGTCAAAGCAAAAATATGCCCTGGAATGCCCAGTATTGCTGCATGAGCCTCCAACTCCACTTCTGCCCAATCTGATGTCTCTAAATCATTTCCTAATAGACAGTCTACAGGTAAATCTGAGGCAACCACAACTTTCTTTGGGCCAGTAACCCCCCCCCAGTTGAGATTCACAACAGCCATGGGGTGGCTAAGGGTGTTGTTATGAGCATCGGTTACTTGGTACTGGTGACCAAGTAGGTGTTGTTCAGGGTGGACCAGTTTCTCTATTACCATTGTAACACTGGCAGCTGTGTCCCTGTAGGCCTGAACCTCAACACCATTTATTAGGGGTAGTTGCTTGTACTTATCCATGTTAAGGGGACAAGCAACCAAAGTGGCTACATCAATAGCCCCCTCAGAGACTAACACAGCCTCTGTGGTCTCCCTAATCAGACCAACCCCAACTAAGTTACCAATAGTGAGCCCAGCTACTCCCTTGGATTGGCTATTAGTAGGTTTGCTCCCACCACCACTGCTATTACTAGGGGCACTAGGTGTAGCAGCAGGGGTTGTAGTGGTAGGAGGCATGGTGCTTTTCTTTGGACAACTGGGATCTGTTGTCCAATGGCCTTTTATTTTACATAAATAGCACCATGGTTTCTTTTCTTTGTTTTGATGTGAAGAGGATTTGGGCCCACCACCCCCACCAGAGTGTTTTTGTGGGCCTGATGAAGACTCATTTTTAGATTTGTCCCCACCCTTGTCAAAAGACTTACCATCCTTCTTCTTGCCATCTTTGTCACCCCCTGTATGAACTTTTCTGTTCACCCTTGTTCTGACCCATTTGTCTGCCTTCTTTCCCAATTCTTGGGGAGAGGTCAGATCAGAGTCCACCAGGTACTGGTGCAACAAATCAGACACACAATTATTAAGAATATGCTCTCTCAGGATTAAGTTATACAGGCTTTCATAATCAGTAACTTTACTGCCATGTAACCACCCCTCCAAGGCCTTCACTGAATGGTCAACAAAGTCTACCCAGTCTTGTGAAGACTCCTTTTTGGTTTCCCTGAACTTCATCCTGTACTGTTCAGTGGTTAAGCCATAACCATCTAGGAGTGCATTCTTAAGAACATGGAAATTATTGGCATCACTTTCTTTCAAAGTAAGGAGCCTATCCCTACCCTTTCCACTAAATGATAGCCATAGGATAGCAGCCCACTGCCTTTGAGGGACATCCTGTACAACACAGGACCTCTCAAGTGCAGCAAACCACTTGTTAATGTCATCCCCCTCCTTATAAGGGGGAACTATCTTGTGCAGATTCCTAGAATCATGCTCTCTTGCAGGATGACTATTTGGAATACTGCTGCTGCCACCATGGGTTTCAACACCCAATTTCTGTCTTTCTCTTTCTATCTCCAAGGACTGCCTATCTAAATCCAGCTGTTGCTTCTTGAGCTCCAGCCTGGATTGTTCCACTCTCAATCTATTGAGCTCCCTTTCTAACATTCTGTCATCAGTGTGGGTGGGAGAGGCATGTCTAGAAACAGAAGTATGCTGAGAATGAACAGAAGGAGACCTGGCCCTAACAGATGGCACTCTAACAGCGTGGCTAACAGAAACAGCACTTCTACTATGATGAGAAGGAATACTCTTACTGTGATGTGAGGCAACACTATTACTGTGATGTGACTCTACATCAGTACCAGCTATGCTAGGTGGTCTGCTAATTGGCAGGCTAGGAAGTTTTCCTTCTAAATCTTTTGCTAGGGGTGCCCCAGGGTCAGATTGGGAACCATCAGCTAACTTTTCAACAGAAGTGCCACCTCTGGCCTTATCCTGTTCAACAAGCATATTAACTAACAGTTCTCTAGAGGGATTCTTCCCTACACTTAAACCTAATTCTATGCAGAGACTCCTTGCTCCTTTCCAGCTAAGGTGATCATAAGCAAGTTTGGACAGATCAACAGTTTGGCCTGTGCCAGACATTTTTAGAAAGTGTTTAAGTGATAGAAAAAGTGAGAAAAAGTTTTTCAGAACTTTTTGAAAGACAGAAAAAAAAAAAACTTTTAAAACTTTTTAAGAACTTTTTAGAAGGTTTAGAGGTACTTTTCAGCACTTAGCAAAGAAGTGAGAGAAGAAAAGCAAAACTTTTTGGTTAGGTGTACATTCACTGAACTTGTTTTGTATATTTTTCTCTTATAAAAAGTACAATGACAAAAGTGGTAAGTAGTTGCAAAGTACTTATCCCACCGCTGCACAACCAATGTAGGAGGCTGGACTGGCTTGTAGTGAGTACCAAGGGGTACTTACACCTTGCACCAGGCCCAGGTATCCCTTATTAGTGTATAGGGGTGTCTAGCAGCTTAGGCTGATAGAAAATGGTAGCTTAGCACAGCAGCTTAGGCTGAACTAGGAGACGAGTGAAGCTCCTACAGTACCACTAGTGTCACTTGCACAATATCATAAGAAAACACAATACACAGATATACTAAAAATAAAGGTACTTTATTTTTATGACAATATGCCAAAGTATCTCAGTGAGTACCCTCAGTATGAGGATAGCAAATATACACAAGATATATTTACACAGTACCAAAAATATGCAGTATAGCAATAGAAAACAGTGCAAACAATGTATAGTTACAATAGGATGCAATGGGGACACATAGGGATAGGGGCAACACAAACCATAATACTCCAAAAGTGGAATGCGAACCACGAATGGACCCCAAACCTATGTGACCTTGTAGAGGGTCGCTGGGACTGTAAGAAAACAGTGAGGGTTAGAAAAATAGCCCACCCCAAGGCCCTGAAAAGTGAGTGCAAAGTGCACTAAAGTTCCCCAAAGAGCACAGAAGTCGTGATAGGGGAATTCTGCAGGAAAGACCAAAACCAGCAATGTAACAACGATGGATTTCCAGACTAGAGTACCTGTGGAACAAGGGGACCAAGTCCAAAAGTCACAATCAAGTCGAGAGTGGGCAGATGCCCAGGAAATGCCAGCTGTGGGTGCAAAGAAACTGCTACTAGGAGGTAGAAGCTGAGGATTCTGCAGGAACGACAAGGGCTAGAAACTTCCCCTTTGGAGGATTGATGTCCCACGTCGTGATCAGTCGTGCAGAAGTATTTTCCCGCCGAAAGACCCCAAACAAGCCTTGCTAGCTGCAAGCTTGCTGTTTAAGGTTTTTGGATGCTGCTGTGGCCCAGGAGGGACCAGGATGTCACCAATTGCGTGAGGGGACAGAAGGTGTGTCCAGCAAGACAAGGAGCCCTCTCAGAAGCAGGCAGCACCCGCAGAAGTGCCAGAACAAGCACTATAAAGTGGAGTGAAACGGTGCTCACCCGAAGTTGCACAAAAGAGTCCCACGCCGCCGGAGGACAACTTAGGGGGTCATGCAATGCAGGTTAGAGTGCCGTGGACCCAGGCTTGGATGTGGATATGGCGTGGGGAGGCAAGGACTTACCTCCACCAAACTTGGACTGAAGAGTCACTAGACTTTGGGAGTCACTTGGACAGAGTTGCTGAGGTCAAGGGACCTCGCTCGTCGTGCTGAGAGGAGACCCAAAGGACCGGTAATGCAGTTCTTTGGTGCCTGCGGTTGCAGGGGGAAGATTCCGTCGACCCACGGGAGATTTCTTCGGAGCTTCTAGTGCAGAGAGGAGGCAGACTACCCCCACAGCATGCACCACCAGGAAAAACAGTCGAGAAGGCGTCAGGATCAGCGTTACAGTGTCGCAGTAGTCGTCTTTGCTACTTTGTTGCAGTTTTGCAGGCTTCCAGCGCGGTCAGCAGCCGATTCCTTGGCAGAAGGTGAAGAGAGAGATGCAGAGGAACTCTGATGAGCTCTTGCATTCGTTATCTAAGGAATTCCCCAAAACAGAGACCCTAAATAGCCAGAAAAGAGGGTTTGGCTACTTAGGAGAGAGGATAGGCTAGCAACACCTGAAGGAGCCTATCAGAAGGAGTCTCTGACATCACCTGCTGGCCCTGGCCACTCAGAGCAGTCCAGTGTGCCAGCAGCACCTCTGTTTCCAAGATGGCAGAGGTCTGGAGCACACTGGAGGAGCTCTGGGCACCTCCCAGGGGAGGTGCAGGTCAGGGGAGTGGTCACTCCCATTTCCTTTGTCCAGTTTCGCGCCAGAGCAGGGCTGAGGGGTCCCTGAACCGGTGTAGACTGGCTTATGCAGAAGTGGGCACCATCTGTGCCCATGAAAGCATTTCCAGAGGCTGGGAGAGGCTACTCCTCCCCTGCCTTAACACCTTTTTCCAAAGGGAGAGGGTGTAACACCCTCTCTCTGAGGAAGTCCTTTGTTCTGCCTTCCTGGGCCAAGCCTGGCTGGACCCCAGGAGGGCAGAAACGTGTCTGAGGGGTTGGCAGCAGCAGCAGCTGCAGTGAAACCCCTGAAAAGACAGTTTGGCAGTACCCGGGTCTGTGCTAGAGACCCGTGGGATCATGGGATTGTGCCAACAATGCCAGGATGGCATAGAGGGGGCAATTCCATGATCATAGACATGTTACATGGCCATATTCGGAGTTACCATTGTGAAGCTACACATAGGTAGTGACCTATGTGTAGTGCACGCGTGTAATGGTGTCCCCGCACTCACAAAGTCCGGGGAATTTGCCCTGAACTATGTGGGGGCACCTTGGCTAGTGCCAGGGTGCCCACACACTAAGTAACTTAGCACCCAACCTTTACCAGGTAAAGGTTAGACATATAGGTGACTTATAAATTACTTGAGTGCAGTGGTAAATGGCTGTGAAATAACGTGGACGTTATTTCACTCAGGCTGCAGTGGCAGGCCTGTGTAAGAATTGTCAGAGCTCCCTATGGGTGGCAAAAGAAATGCTGCAGCCCATAGGGATCTCCTGGAACCCCAATACCCTGGGTACCTCAGTACCATATACTAGGGAATTATAAGGGTGTTCCAGTATGCCAATGTGAATTGGTGAAATTGGTCACTAGCCTGTTAGTGACAATTTGGAAAGAAATGAGAGAGCATAACCACTGAGGTTCTGGATAGCAGAGCCTCAGTGAGACAGTTAGTCATAACACAGGTAACACATACAGGGCACACTTATGAGCACTGGGGCCCTGGCTGGCAGGGTCCCAGTGACACATACAACTAAAACAACATATATACAGTGAAATATGGGGGTAACATGCCAGGCAAGATGGCACTTTCCTACAACAATATGTAGGTCAAACTGTGAATGACCTCCGTACACGATTCAGGAACCACAAATCGGCAATAATTAACAAGAAACTTGACCAGCCTGTAGCCAACCATTTTAACCTTGTGGACCATTTACTATCAGATTTGAAGATTTTCCCTGTGGAACATGTTTTAAAGGAAGAACTACTGGACATCAGAGAAAAATTCTGGATGTACCGTTTAAAATCACTGCATCCAGATGGACTGAACATCACTGACAATACCACTTGATTTCTGCATATCTGAAGAGTTCTCAGGACTGCATTGATTCCACATTCCAATTGGAATCTTCACTCATGATGCTTTTTGAAAATCCACCAGTGTCAGCTGTGCAGCCACGGAGCAAACCATCTTGTACTACCTGAGGAAGACGGAAGCTGAAACGTTGTAGTAGAAATATATTTTTGTTCTTTAGTGAGATCATCTGTTTGAGTCACTTCTTTCTTGGATATTACATTTTCTTGTGGCTCTTTGTATCCTTTGGGATCCAGTTTTTTGCCCTGGCTGGTTGTTGTTTTCTTGTGATCCTGCATCTTCCAGTGTACTGTTTTTGGGATCACAAACCTGTATCCCCCTTGGATCCGACGCTCAAGCCAGAAGCAACCACCATGTCAAGAACAAATCTACATCCCAGATATGCACTGTTCATCCAGGAGAAAATCAGTAAGTGCCAATTTACAATAGCACATTTACAAATCTATAAGAAACTTAACATCTATCCCATGGGGTTGGAGATTAAATCTAAACCATCTATTAAACTAAGTAACTGTGAATGGTCTGCTTCATGGAATATTTTGCTGCATGACACATCAATGGCCCTACTATCAATACATGTTAAAGTAACCATTCAAAAAATGCAGATGCTTAAAACCAAGCTACAAAAAGAATTGGAACTTTTAAAGAACACAAAAAGTGACTCTGAAGTGGCACACACACTTCAGAGGATTGCAGAAGTAAAAAAGATCACAGCTAGGAATGCTTTTAAAATTAAATCTGCAAAACTGAAAAGAGACATGTTAAGATTTCATATACCTCCTCTCCCAAGTCACCACTTCATAAATCATTCTGTTTTTGGAGATTCACATGTCAGTGTATGTCCTGTGAGTGAACCGCATAAAAGAACCAGAAGATTTCTAAGACAAAAAAGACTGCATAGCACCAGCCAGCTACAACCCTTCCAGACATCAGATACAGTTGTTGACTTAACTGGAGGGCTGCTATCACCAGGCGAATTAAACCTCTTGAGCAAAGGCCTCTATTTCTGTCCTGTACCTAAGGACCATAATACAGCCAACATGAAGAGAGACCTAAAATCCTTTGAGAGAAGATGCAGACTTGCAGAATACTTTAACAATAATTCTAATGTTGATCTGCCAAGCGACCTTCCAGATCCTTTTAAGAAGTTCCGCCATCCCAAGTCATGGACCCCTCAATGTGGTAGTAATCCCGTTCTTGATACATACATTTTATCCATTAACAAACTCATCAAAGAATCAACACCTAAAAGGATTTTTGATAACATTACCAGAGAGGAAAGACAAGCCCTCTACCACCTTCAACAGAGAACAGATGTCATTATAAAACCAGCAGACAAAGGTGGTGCAGTGGTTGCCATGAAAGTATGTGATTATATTGAGGAGGGAATGAGACAACTGATGGATACCGACACTTACAAACCTTTAGAAACTGATCCCACAGAAGACTAGAACAAAGAAATCAAGAACATGGTTGCAAAGTACAGGAGCTTAAACCTCATTGATGATACAGCAGATATACTTGTCCACCCCAAACCAAGACCTGGAAGATTTTATATGCTTCCCAAAATTCACAAAATGAACAATCCTGGCCGACCCATCTTCTCTGGCAATGATACGGCCACTGAGAGACTATCTTTATTTGTTGACCTGCACCTCCAGCCCATTGTCCAACAACTTCCATCATTTGTTAAGGACACCAGTCACTTTCTTCAGATTATTGAAAAATTAAACCAAACCTATACATTTGATGATGACACTCTTCTGGCTACATTTGATGTTACATCATTATACACCAACATACCACATGATGATAAGCTTATGGCATTATCTGAAGCTCTTAATAAAAGAACTGTGAAAAACCATCAACAAATGTGCTTACCAACTTTGCAAGAGTTATCCTTAAATCCAACAATTTTACCTTCAATGGTAAACACTATTTGCAGATACAAGGGACATCAATGGGCACTCGGATGGCTCCTGCCTATGCAAATATCTTCATGGGAAAACTGGAGGATTATATACTTGAGAGTTCTAACATCAAACCACTGGTATGGCTATGATACATTGATGACATATTTATAATATGGAATGCAGGAAGCAGAACACTTGAGCAATTTACAGCTTTTATCAACAGTATCCATCCTACCATCAAATTCACTGGCAGCAATACTACACAGAAGAGTCATCTCCCTTTTCTGGATGTGTTACTCACCATTCATGAACAAAAAATTATAACTGATCTGTACCACAAGCCTACAGATGCTCATTTGTATCTAAACTGAACTTCACGTCACCCACGCCACACTAAACTCAGCATCATCTACAGCCACGCACTCAGTATAAGATGCATCTGCACCAATGAAGACACTTGTAAAGGCCATCTATAGGAGCTTGTTAGATCATTTAAAAAGCGAGGCTATCCTCTGCATATCATTCTGCAACAAATTGATAATTCTTTGCAGTTACCCAGGGAAGCACTTATTTGGAATAACAACAGAAGAAACAAAAGTGACAGAATCCCTTTTGTGGTTGACTATCATCCATCAGCTCCCAACTACAGAAATATAATACAAACAACTTTTCCCTTACTATCTACTTGTGAAAAATTGCGAAAGATTTTTCCAAAACCGCAAGTCATTGCTTACCGCAGAGCTCCCAATTTACAATCACTTATTGTGAGAGCTGAACTTAAGCAAGCTGTAACAAATGCAGGAGTTCATTGCTGTGATTCCAAAAGGTGCATCACATGTGAATACCTTTTACAAACATCATCAGTAACTAGCTCTGTTACAAAAAGGACCTATGGAATAAGACAGCATCTTACATGTCGCTCTAGATGCATTATTTATGTGATTCAGTGCCAACGTCAAAGCTGTAAAAAACAATATGTAGGTCAAACTGTGAATGACCTCCGTACATGATTCAGGAACCACAAATCGGCAATAATTAACAAGAAACTTGACCAGCCTGTAGCCGACCATTTTAACCTTGTGGACCATTTACTATCAGATTTGAAGATTTTCCCTGTGGAACATGTTTTAAAGGAAGAACTACTGGACATCAGAGAACATTTTTGGATGTACCATTTAAAATCACTGCATCCAGATGGACTGAACATCACTGACAATACCACTTGATTTCTGCATATCTGAAGAGTTCTCAGGACTGCATTGATTCCACATTCCAATTGGAATCTTCACTCATGATGCTTTTTGAAAATCCACCAGTGTCAGCTGTGCAGCCACTGAGCAAACCATCTTGTACTACCTGAGGAAGGCGGAAGCTGAAACGTTGTAGTAGAAATATATTTTTGTTCTTTAGTGAGATCATCTGTTTGAGTCACTTCTTTCTTGGATATTACATTTTCTTGTGGCTCTTTGTATCCTTTGGGATCCAGATTTTTGCACTGGCTGGCTGTTGTTTTCTTGTGATCCTGCATCTTCCAGTATATATATATATATATATATATATATATATATATATATATATGTACACATAAATATCAATCAATCAATCAGTGACTTTCAAAGCATGGCTAATCTCCTGTAGGGTCTCAAGGCACTGTTTTTGGGCGTGCTGCTCAATCATAGAGCCAGGTCTTAAGGTCCTTCCTGAACTGCTTCAGTGATGCGGTCTGCCTGAGCTTGAGAGGTAGAGTGTTCCATGTCCGGGCTGCGAGGTAGGAGAAGGATCTTCCTCCGGCTGTGTTTTTCTGGATTTTGGGAACGGTTGCAAGGGTGATCTGGGAAGAATGGAGATGTCTGTTAGGTACATAGTAAGTGAAGTAGTGGTTGAAGTATGCCGGTCATATGTTGTGTAGTGCCTTGTAGGTGTGGATCAGGAGTTTGTATGCAATGCGCTTGTTGACTGTGAGCCAGTGTAGGTATCTGAGGTGGGAGTAGATGTGACTGTTTCAGGGGATGTCCAGGATGAATCTGGCTGCTGCATTCTGGATTCTTTGGAGTCTTGATTGTAGTTTCTTGGTGATGCTGATATAGAGTGTGTTTGCCGTTGTCCAGTTTGCTTGTGACAAGTGGGCGGGTGACTATCTTCCTCTTGTCGGAGGGGATACACTTGAAAATCTTTTGCAGGAGTCAGAGGGTGTAGAAGCATGATGTTGAGATGGCGTTGACTTGGTGGGTCATGGATAGAGAGGAGTCCAGGACGATGCCCAGATTGCATGCGTGGTCCGTGGCAGCGGGGTGTTTCCCAGAGCAGTGGGCCAGCAGGAGTCTTTCCAGGCGGAAGGGGTGGAGCAGGCCCTATGGCCAACCCTCTCACATGACCCATATCCAAGCTGCACATGGGCTTCAGTCGTGAGCAGCACAGTGTTGGATGTAGTGGGTGTTTTTTTCTTTTTCAATTTCTCTCTGAATCTGCGGATCCACAGCAGATTTACACAGCGGGCAATACAGACAGGAGACCACCATTAGACAAACAGTCCAGCCAGTAAAACGAATGGCCCACCATACCCGTTTCCATCACTATTTGCACACACATAGCCCAACACACAACGTGTACACCGCCAAGAGGACATCCACCCCCCTTTATCCGATGCCTTTAAACACAACTCCATGCATTCATCCCACATGCATCGTGCCCAAAGTGTACTCACTTGGTCTGGAGACCCATACAGCAGTCCGTTCTGGGGTAGGACTCCATCCACCAGTCTCTCCAACTCCTCACAAGTGAGCCAAGGGCCCTTCTCCGGTCACAAGGGCCATGGTAGGTTCCAGACCCAGGTCACAGCAGCACATGAAGTGTAGGTCCTCTCCTATGGAAGGTCAGGAAACAAGTGATGATATAATAGAAAATGTCGGTCACGTTTGCGGCGGTGTATAACCTCACCACCGGCATAGATCACCATTGGCCACTGTACCTCATAGGGCCCAATTATAATCAATGAGGAGTTACACAGCGGTTCCCGACTGCCTACCGCCACGGTGCACAACATCAGCGGCATTACCTCACTTCCACCTGTCCCTCCACACAGGACAGGCGGACGCCATTTCGGTGGGGGGGACAGGCCTATGGAATAATGCTGCATCACAGGATAAATAGGCAGATACTTGACAAATTGCACTGTCCTGCTACATGCTTATAGATTGCGGACTACTGTTGTGGCTCCATTGTTCAGTTTGTGACAGCCTCCTCACTGTTTTCTCCCTTAAATACCTACCTCTGTGGATGAAAAGGAGATGGAGACATACCCCTGTGTACAGACCCCTGGTGGACTTGGCTACACTGGAGGACAGGCATATTATCCTCACCTATAGACTGGACAGAGCCACAATCACAGAGCTGTGTGCCCAATTGAAGCTTGACCTGATATCTGCTATCCATCACCCCACTGGGATCCCCCCCCTCTTATGCAAGTGCTATCAGTTCTCCATTTTCCGGCAACTGGTTCTTTCCAAGGAACAGTGGGCTTGGCAGCAGGAATTTCACAGCCAATGTTCTCAATAGTACTGACAAAAGTGTTGTCTGCCCTGATAAAACACATGTGCAGATACATTGCATTCCCCCAGGTTGAGGATTTGCCCACTGTGAAGGCCGGGTTTTATGCAATGGGACATATCCCCAAAATAATAGGTACAATTGATGAAACACATATTGCATTTGTGCCCCCGCAAGAATGAACAGGTGTTGAGGAATCGTAAGAGATTCCACTCCATGAACGTGTCAATGGTGTGCTTGGCGGACCAGTACATCTCCCACGTCAATGCTAAGTATCCAGGGTCGGTGCATGATGCCTTTGTCCTGAGGAACAGCAGCAACCCAAAAGGGATGGCCCAACTACAGAGACACAGGGTGTGGCTAATAGATGAGACTTGGTTCCCACCCAGTATATGTTGGTGTATGCTTATGGTGTTGGCCACATAGGATAGAGTGTGGCTAAATCTTGTCCCTCAACATTTGCAGGTGACTCTGGTTACCCAAACCTATTATGGCTGCTAACCCCTGTGAGGAATGCTAGGACAAGGGCAGAAGAACATTATAATGAAGCACATGGGCGAACCAGAAGGATCATTGAAAGGACCTTTGGCCTCCTTCAGGCCAGGTTCTGGTGCCTCCATCTGACAGGTTGATTCCTGTGCTACTCACCCAAGAAGGTCTGCCAGATAGTCGTGGCATGCTGTATGTTGCATAACCTGTCCCTCAGACGCCATGTACCTTTTCTGCAGGAAGAGGAGACTGGAGATGCCCCTGTGCAGGAGTGGACCCTGTGGACAGTGAGGATGAGGAGGATGAGGAGGATGAGGATGTGGACAACAGAACATCTGTGATCTCTCAGTACTTCCAATGACACACAGGTGAGACAGTGCAACTTTGCATTTCTATGACTGGTTGTATTCTGTGTGGGACTGGCATGCTGGTATTTCCCACTTCTATGCTCACTTACTGTTACCTCTAGCTATTCATTTTGCAGATGTTGGTGATTTGACAAATGCTCCTGGTGTGATCACAACAGCGAGCTACAGGTCATTGATTCTATGCTCATTCTATGTATAGTTCATTTGCAATGGTTGTACCTGTTTCAATCAATACATCTTTGAAATACATGGCATACTCAAAATCGATTTATATCGAAGGGTGTTTATTGCAGTACTAATATATGGATGGGGAAGTGCAATGGGATGAGGTGATGATTGAGGAAAGTCCAGGGTATTGATCCAGTCTGTTCGTTGCACAGGTGCATTGTCTAAGTGGACACAGGAAGGGGAGCAATGGCAGCTCAAGTTGGACAGGGTGACTGAGTGGGACACAATGGGGACACTCAGGGGAGTCTCATTTCCTGCTTGGGACAGGTAGGGGAATAGGGAATTCAGATTGATACTTCTCAGGTGGTCAACAACTTCCTCACTCAGGGGATCCGGAGTAACAGATGCCTGGGGCAAAGGGGATGCCTACCCTCTTGGGTGAGTGAGCAGGAGCACGTCCTGATGGGTTTGCCACCACTAGGGAGAGGCCACTGGAGGTAGAATCCAAAAGATGATGAGGTCTATCCTGTGTCCTCTGTGGCACTTCCCTCATCCTCTGGTCCACTGGGTCCCTCCTTGTCAGTGGTGTCATGACTGAAGCCACCATGACCAAATGCTTCCCCACTTGGTTCCGCCCTGTCTCCTTTGCTTGTCTGGGATGATGCTGCAATACAAACAGAAATATGGTCACTACATGTTCCTGATCACACTTGAACAACAGCTGTGATTAGCAAATATTGCCATTTCATAAAGTAGGCCCCAGCTAAAAATTCCTCCAAAGTGGCTCCTATATTTGCCACACCATACGTATGCATGCCACATGAACTGACAACAGTTGCCCATAGGAAATTCATAATCATAGCCAACTCCAATTGCATTGGTGAAGTTTTGCAATCACAGTACTGATTAAACAAATAGAAGACTTTTATCACCTTCAATGGTTTGCCTCATGAAGCATTCCTCAGTAACCTGTTGTCATACAATAGTAGGGCAATGGCAATTTCATTTACGCAGATCACATACAAGGTCATGTGTACAGCTAATCATCACATACCTAACACTACAGTATGAAAAAATGATGGTCAAAAATCATGGCATGTTGCTGACACAAGTACAGTAGTCTGAAGAAGGAAACATGGAAATACCCATGTTACACTGGAAACAAATCAACAATGCTCACCTCATGATGTGTAAATTGTCCTAATAGAGTCATGGAGATTGTACTAATGTTGCTCAGATAGATTCCACATCTAGCACAGAAATGTACACTGGAGAAAAATTGTGCACAATGTTTGGGCGATATGTCTCCAAAATCCACAGTGAATCAGCTAGCCCCAGGGAAACCACCCTTCTTTATTGGTACCCCTGACAATAACATACTCTGATTGCATCAGTAGAAGCCAATAGTCCTTTAAATGATGGAGAGGCCCAGGGACTCTCAAATACTTGTAGGAGTCCCTCATCATGTTGCCCAATGGGAAGCCATATTACTGTCTCCATTTTTGTCAGTGAAGCACAGGTTCCCTTGGATGAATGGTTGCATACAACCACATATGATTCCCACATAACTGCAAGTAACTTCATGATGCCACATCAACAGCATGGAAATGTACATTGTGGGTAAAAACTTACCTTTCATGCTCTTCATTGCTACTGCAGTTGTACATGCCAAGTGACGTGCAATAATGGGTGAGGGTATGTGTGAGCCCCCAACCCACAGTGACATACTCCAGTCTGTGGCACCACATGGACTGTAGCCCCATGACATATATCCAAAATCCAAACACATGTTGGCATGCACACATATGTGAAGGAAAACAGAAATCATCCCATGAAGTCAGGTCGACCATGCAGGAAACAGTACTAAAAATGATTTGCCAAAAGTGAAAGGAACGCATGCTAACAAGTAGGCACAAGGAATGATGGTAACAGTGATGCCACACAAATCATGTCAATGGACATTCCCCACTTACCATGGGAAAGTATTGCTGTATAACTGTACCCAAAGAGCAATATATGCTCTGTCACATGTATGATGACCACCTTCACATGACAGACAGTAGTGAGGCATCAGCACTTGTGACACAACGAAGACAAGTGGCCTTTGGGGAACAGATGCCAGTATACTCACTTGAGAAGACAGATGGCTGAGGACAGTGAGCCATTATGTCATTTTGTTTGGGATGCCTCACTGAAGAGCAGTGGAGAGCAGTGGACTGTTGTGTACAAATTATATCCACAACAACAAACAACATTACCTGATTGATCACTGTACAAATCCATGTGATGGCTCTAGAGAGTAAATAGTTTGAGGACTGTACTAGGATGTGTCCTAGGTCCCTGGGCTAATAGGCAAGCATGCACTAACATCGACACCTACACAGGTACTCATTTTGTTTGTCACACATGACCCATCCCCAATTATCAGGGGGAGATGGCAGAACCGAATACATCACCTTGGTAATGTGACAGGCAGGAGTATGCACTGGACTCACAAACTTGTGGCTGCTGGGCTCCCCTCAAATGCACATCAAGCTCTGGGTAGGCCACAGCCTGATTGTGGGCCATTATTGGAGGGTCAGGATCCAACATGCGCCCTGCCCCCAACTGGACCTCTGTGATCTGCCAGGCCCAGTGTCTCAGGTCGTCCCACCTCTTCCGACATTGGGCACTCCACCGGCTGTGGCCCCCCAGGGTCTGTACCTTCCAGGTGATGGCTCTGAAAATCCCCTTCTTCTGATGGGTGTTGACCTGCATGGATGCAAGAGAAAAATCTAAAGGCTACCAACTCAAGTTTTTGCCCAAATGGTTGAGTCCCAAACATGTTAGAAACACCAAGCACACAATTTGGAACTTGTCAACAAACCACAAGTGAAAAGCACACATGCTCATGAATACAGGGACACAACTACACACTTTTGGAGTTATCTGAATACCAACCCACTACCCTGCTCATGGCCTACACTAACTAAGCAAGCCCACTGACATCAGTAGCCCAGGCCCAAGCAACATGTACTGTGATGCGAGCCACAATGAAACACTACACACAATTGGGGCTTCTGAAGGGTAAGCTCCTTGTGCCTGACTAGACCAACACACTTACACTCTGCAACATTAACTCAAGTCATACAGTACCTACAGGCAACAATTATAGTACAAACTTCACCCTGGCTGGCATGGTGGGCAGAAAAAGTCTCTTCCCTGTGCATGTGTGGACATGTGGCCTACCAAATGCGGACTCATGCCTCTTCAGTGTGGGCAGTTTCTGTGGTAAGTACCTGAACCACAGAACACACCTTAGACCATATGTAGCAAACCTACAGAGATGGCATTCAACATACAAATTTATGTTTGGTTTAATTCCTGCTATGTAACCAAGATATTGAATCACATGTCATAGCCTCCCTGGAATCTAAACAATATCTGCACTGTGGATGTATCTCAATTAAGCAATACGCCTGTACTTAACAAATATGACTTATGTGAAGGTGACAATAGAGCTATGGGAGTAAGGGGCCTGTCCTGAGTCAAAGACACACATTGACAATGATGAAAAATGCACATATGGACTAGTTCACGGATTTACCTCAATACCCATTCCTAATCTAGCCAATGGACTGAGACATTCAGGGCAGGTTTTGCTCATAATGGCCACATGACAGGATCTGCAGGTCTACAGGGAATGGGCACAGTTCCACAGTTGCATAGCCACAGTGACTCTCCCACAGCCTGAAGTATGTCCCATACTGATAGACAAATTTGACAGGCCCTGGCCTCTGCAGGCTGAGCATACAAAGCCTACACGACACTCACATTTCCATCACTTCCATGTATGACAGTACATCATGCAGCCTTCATCAATGTGGTTTATGTGACAATCGGAAGGGCACAGTGAGTCATGATATGCCTTCTAAACAATAGTTTGGCAAGGCAAGGTGTGGGCTTAAAGACCTGTGGCACAATACACATTGCTTACAGGATCCTCAAATGACTCAAACAAGATGCATACACAGCTCATGTTGTCATGCATGTACATATCGTCTGACATTTACAACCATCATATCCAAAGAAAGAGCATTGTATGCCTAGACATATGCATCCAACACAAGGTGGATCTAGGGCCTCAAAACACATCACACAACACAATGTGAATGTCCAAAAGTGATCTAGGCCCTCATTACAACTTTGGCGTTAAATGCTGCCTACCGCCGTGCTGACGGCCGCCAACAAACCGTGACCGCGGCGGTATACCGCTATGGGTATTACGACCCACACAGAGAAATCCTCCACTATACAGACACCCACACAAGTCCGCCAGACCAAAGGTCAGTGATAAATTGGTGGTACCAAAACCCACACCATTACACCCACAGTATCAGGACCCACGAATCACTGCAGGGGTCTTTCAAACGCGGTAAACCATAGGCGGTACACACCGCTGCGCTCAAAATACACACACACTTACAAAACTACACCACATTGGACAATTCAAAATACACACACCTGACAGACATACACACACCACACTCACACACTCACACCACTATAAACCACACACCCACATTACCCACAACCCTTTCAAAGAAAAAAAAAAAGATTGCCAACAAAGAGAGACACAAGCCAGGAGCACCCACTCAATCTGAGCCACAGAACACCATCACCCGTATTCCATCTACGCACCTCACAGCACACACCACAACACATCACCCCTCACATCCTCACACATATTACTCACACTACATCCATGGCACCCCAAAGACACCCCATGTTTTCAGAGGAGGAGCTAAGGCTCATGGTGGAGGAAATCATCCGGGTAGAGCCACAGCTATTCGAATCACAGGTGCAGCAGACGTCCATTGCTAGGAAGATAGAGCTATGGTGGAGAATCGTGGACAGGGTCAACGCCGTGGGACAGCACCCCAGAACAAGGGATGACATCAGGAAGAGGTGGAACGACCTACAGGGGAAGGTGTGTTCCGTGGTTGCAAGACACCAGGTAGCTGGTACTGGCGGTGGACCCCCCCCTCCTCCCCCACAACTAACAACATGGGAGGAGCCAGTCTTGGCGATCATGCATACTGAGGGCCTCGCAGGAGTAGCAGGAGGACTGGACTCTGGTAACTCAAATCTTTACTACTATATCCCCCACCCTACCTGCATGCCATAACAAACTCCTACCCCTACACTCACCCCCATCACTCCACCACCTCACATATACCCCACTATCACAACCCTCCCATCCCAATACCAAGCCCTACATGCCACAACAATCCATGGACCCCCATCACAGACCTGCATGGACACCCATCACCACAGCATGCCCATTAGAGAGAATCACCTTGCCCACAAAATCACCATGCACACAAGGCAAAGCGGACAGAGCAATCACAACCATAGAGGAAAACACACCCATGCACAAGATGGCATACGCAGATACAATAACACTGCATTTTCATCCCCACAGGACCCCTACTCAACATCACCGGAGAGGAGTTGCCAGCAACATCCAATCCCCCCCAGAGGAGTCCCACAGTGACGACAGCAGTTATGCACGCCTAGATCACGATGACCAACCTGTCCCATCAGGGACCTCTGGACAGTCAGGTACCCTTCCACAGTCCCATACCACCACAGACCCTCCCCCTCAAGAAACACCAGCACAGCACCCACCCAGCAGGCCCATGCCACTGTCCCCAGGACACGTCAATCAGCAGCGGGTCCACCACTACAGGGACCCCAGGCAATCCCACAAACACAGGATGATCAAGGACCTGGCGTCAGTGGCAGTGGGTACACGGTTCAGGGGACAGAGGCACAGGATAACTGCGAAGCTGGGAGGACTGCTGTGCGACAGGGGGAGGACAGGCCCAGGGAACCCACTTTCCAGGAGGCACTCACAAACATCCTGGGAGCATACCACCATTCCCAGGAGACCATGGGCCAGATACTGGCCAAGTTGCAGGAGACCCCGTGGCTGCAGGAGGGACAGTATCTGGGGATCAGGGAGGACCTCAAAAACATCTACACCATCCTGGTCACCATTGTAGGGTTCCTGGCTGACATGGGCAACACCATGAGGGAGGCAGTGGCACAACAACGGGCTCCTGACACTAACCACACCGAAGAACAGCCCTCCGCCTCCGCTGGCGCTAGTGGACAGGAGGCCCGCCACAGGAACAACAGGCCACAAGCACCCCACCCCCTGCAGAAGGAGAACCACCCCGCAATTGGTCACTGTGATCCAGGCAGAAGCCAAAGAACATTGCAAGGACCCCGCCAGGAAATAGGACTCTCCTGATTGTCACCCTTCTGTCCCACTCTGTCACCCTGTCCACCTTGAACTGCCATTACTCCTCTTCCTATGCCCCATTGGACAATGCACCTGTGATTCCAAGAGACTGGACTCTAACTGGACATTCCTCCACCATCACCCCAGCCCATTGCACATCCCCCTCTACCTATGAGCACTTTAATAAACACCCTTGGAACAAATACAAATCTGGAGTCTGACAAATGATTGAAATATGTATTAGTACAACATTCTGAAAACATTGCACGTCATATGTACAGTTATATATACATTGGTATGACCTTTAGTGGGCAACAGTAACCATACCAGGAGCCAGAGTGGGCCACATATATCTGAAAATAGATATGCCAAAGGGTACAGTAAGTCGCCATAGACATAGGGAAATTGGGCTGCCATGTACAATGTCCAACAGAAAACTGAAAAGTAAAGTGAAGTTACGGTGTCTTACCTGTGTGTCACTGGCAGTACTGCTGTATGATGTTACTTCTGTTGTCCACATATTTTTCTTCTGCCCCCTCTTCCTCACTGTCCACAGGCTCCACCACTGCCACAAGACCATCTCCAGGCTCATCCTCCTGGAGAAAAGGCACCTGGCGTCTCAAGGCCAGGTTGTGCAACAAGCAACATGCAACGATGATCTGGCACACCTTCTTGGGTGAGTAGTACAGGGATCCACCTGTCAGATGGAGGCACCGGAACCTGGCATTCAGGACGCTGAAGGTTCTCTCAATTATCCTCCTTGTTCGCCCATGTGCCTCATTGTAACATTTCTCTGCCCTTGTACTGTCATTCCTCACTGTGGTCAGTAGCCGTGAGAGTTTGGGGTAACCAGATCACCTGCAAATATCGAGGGACAGCTGTCAGAACACACTAACCCTTGGGGGCAGCCCCATAGCCAGACAACAACATATAATGGGTGGGGACCTTGGGCTCACCTATTAGCCACGCCCGGTGCCTCTGGAGTTGGCCCATCACATATGGAATGCTGCTATTCCTCAAGATAAAGGCGTCATGCACAGAGCCAGGATACTTGGCATTCACATGGGAGATGTACTGCTCTGCCAAAATCACCATCTGCACATTCATAGAGTGATAGCTTTTTCGATTCCTGAACACTTGTTCATTTCTCCAAGGGGTACAAATGCTACATGTGTACCATCTATGGCACCAATGATGTTGGGAATATGTCCCAGGGCATAAAAGTCAGCTTTCACTGTGGCCAGATCCTCCATCTGGGGGAATACAATGCAGCTGCACATGTGTTTAAGCAGGGCTGACAACACTCTGGTCAACACGTTGGAGCACATTGGCTGAGACATCCCTGATGCCATGGCCACTGTTGCTTGGAAGAAACCACTTGCCAGGAAATGGAGCACTGACAGGACCTGCACTAGAGGGGGGATACCTGTGGGCTTGTGGATAGCTGACATCAGGTCTGGCTCCAATTGGGCACACAGTTCTTGGATTGTGGATCGATCAAGTCTGTATGTTAGTATAATGTGTCTGTCTTCCATTGTCACAAGGTTCACCAGGGGTCTGTACACTGGAGGATGTCTCCATCTCATATTCATCCTCAGCAGTTGAAGCCTAGGGAGGAAAACGGTTAGGAGAGGGTCATAATCACACATCTAGTGCAATAATGATGCTTTTCAACATTTACAGAACCAATATGTGAATCCGCGAGTCCGTTGCTGTGCCAATGTCTGTTGTGACGCAGTTAGGTGCCATGGCCCTGAAATGGCGGCTGCCTTACTTGTGAGGAGGGACAAGTGGAAATGAGGTAATTCCGCTGGCGTTGTGCGCCATTGCGGTAGGCGGTCGATGACCGCCGCGTAACTTCGCATTGGTTATCATTGGGCCCTATAGGTTCCAGGAGCCAATGGCGATGTACTCCGGCGGTGACGGTACGCACCACCGCAGATGTGACCGCCATTTTCTATCTGTTCATTCACATGCTACCTGACCTTCAACAGGAGAGGACCTACACTGCAAGTGCTGCTGTGACCTGTGTATGGAAGCGACAATGGCTCATGTGTCTGGGAAAAGGGCCCCTGCCTTCACTGCGGAGGAGTTGGAGGGACTGGTGGATGGGGTCCTACCCCAGTGCACGTTACTCTACGGTCCTCCAGACAAACAGGTGAGTACACTGTGAGCATGATGCGTGGGCCATGAATGTATGGAGTGCTGCGTATGTAAGCCACATGTGGGGGGGGCTGAGGTGTCCTTGTCAGAGTGCTGCATGTACGGTGGTCAATGTATGTGAGTTAGGGTATGGGAGGGACATGGTGGGCCATGAGTGTGACAGTCCGGACAGTTAACTAATTCCCTTTTCTGCTGACTTTTTCCTGGAGATTAGCACCCATCAGAAAAAGGGTATTTGGCCTGCGATTGCCAAGGAGGTGCAGACCCTGGGGGTCTTTGATAGGCGGAGCACCCACTGCCGCAAACGGTTGGAGGATGTGTGCCGCTGGGTAAGGAAGACGGCGGAGGCCCAGCTGGGGCTGGCCTCCCAACGAGGAAGGTGTGCCCGCCGTACCCAGACCCCCCTGATGATTCACATCCTGGCGGTGGCCTATCCGGAGTTAGATGGGCGCTTGAGGGCATCACAGCAGCCACAAGGGGGTGAGTACAAATTCTGATTAATTACTTAGCACGCGTTAAGCTTTTACCTGGGTGGGGATGTGGACTGTGGGTCCCCCTAGGCCAAGGCGAACATGGCAGGGTAGGTCCCTTGTTGTGCAGGCTCTGAATCACTCCAAACCCAATAGTGTTAGTGGGAATCTACTACTGGTCAGGGCCATGTTTGTTTCAGGTGTGCAGCTGATAGCGTGAGGCATTGCACCCCATGGGCTGGTGACTGGCATGTTAGTGCATGGCCTAGTGCATAGGGCTGTTCCCTGTGAGTTGTGTACGCTAATGGTAGTGTTGTTGCTGGCATTGACCAAGTGTATCCTCTGTCTCTCCCCCCCTTTTTGTTTTGTCACCCTGACCTTGTGTGCATTAGCATCATCTGTCAGAGGAGCAGAGGCACCGGCGACGGAGGGAGCTGCATCTCACATGGGCCTGGAGGCCGAATACACCGACAGTGAGGGCACCAGTGGGATGGAGAGCGAGGGGAGCACCATGAACGGGACAGGAGGGGACACCACAGACAGTGACTCCTCCTCTGATCGAAGCTCCCTGGCAGTGGTGGACACCTCTGTGCCTACCCCAACAATAGGTACAGCCGCCACCCTCCCTACCAGCACCGCCCTCCCAGCAGCCCCTCAGCATGTTTCCTGTGCCCGCTTACCCAGGAGGGTGGGCATCTCCTTCACCCCACGCACCTCAGGCCCTGCCCCAGTCAACCCTGCTGCCCTCAGTGAGGAGGCTATTGACCTTCTGAGATCCCTCACTGTTGGGCAGTCAACCATTCTGAACGCCATCTACGGTGTAAAGAGGCATTTGCAGCAAACAAATGCATACCTGAAGGGCATTCACTCTGGCGTGGTGGCCCAACAGAGAGTATTTCAGGCTCTGGTCTCCGCACTGATTGCAGCCATTGTCCCTGTCTCTAGCCTCCCCCTCCAACTTCCTCGACCCAGTCCCAATCCCCTCAACCCCAACCTGTCCCAAGAACACCTTCAGACCAGAATTTACCCAAATCAACACACAAAAGTGGCTCCGGCAAACACAAGCACCACACTTCATCTCACAGGCACTCACACAAGCAACATCCCCATGCAGACACACCAACATCCACTGCCTCTACTGTGTACCCCTCCTCCTCCTCGCCCACCTCCCTCCCAGTAGCATCTCCACTCACACCTGCATACACTACATCCTCATCCACTGCCTCCATCACCAGCACGTCCATTACAACACACCCCTCACGAGCAGTCACCACCCCCACAACCATGCACACGTCCTCTGTGTCCTCTCCCAGTGTGTCTGTGACCCCTCATCCCAAAGTACACAAACGCAAGCACCCAGCCAAAAGCCATCCACCTCCCAACAGCATCCAGCCCATGCACCTGCACCCAAACTCAGCGGACAGACACCACCTACAACCACTCCCTCTTCCTTCACTTCCAGACCTTCTCCTCCTTCCCACCCCAGTGTCCCTAAGAAGATTTTCCTGGCAAACATTGACCTACCCCCTCCCCTGTCCTTCCCCTCGGGCCAGGGAGGCCAACACCCAGCCCAACACCTCAGCCACCAAGTCCATGTCCACTGTGGTTCCTGCAGCTTTCAGGACCAAAGAGGGCACCCGTCAGCTCAGCACAGCCAGTGTGCCACCAACCCCAGCCAAGGCAAAATCCATTCCGCCACCTGGCAAGGTGAAGAAGGGGACAGCATCCAGCAAGGGGAAGGAACCACAACCACCCAGCAAGGCCACCTCAAAGACTCTAGCTGCCAGACCCAAGGTGACCCCACCATCTGCTAAGGTGAGGAAGGGGCACAAAACACCAGGCAGGGCACTTCTGCCATCCGAGGCTGCAGGTGAAGGCCTGGTGGCTACCAGCACAACCGCCAGAACCGCCACCTGCACCGTGCCCAGCACTGCCAGCAGCCCCGCCGCTAGCACCACCACAAACACCGCCACGAGCACTGACACCTGCACCGCCACCTGCACCGCCGCTAGCACCACTACTGTCAGCAGCCCCAGTGGACAGCCATCCGAGGCTGCAGGAGAAGGGCTGAGCCTCCCCTCACCACTGGCAGCACCGTCACCTGCACTGCGGCCACCACCGCCACCTGCACCGCCGCAAGCACCGCCACCTGTACCGCTGACAGTAGCACCACTGCCAGCAGCAGCAGCCCCAGTGGGCAGCCTTCCGAGGCTCCACCACTTGCAGCACCCCCACTGGCACCGGCACTAACACCAGTATGCAGCCGTAGCCGCTGCCGGATCCCTGCATCCATGGACTATCATGCATCCTAGTTACTGCAAATCTGGTGGCTCAGACACTCAGGTAAGGGACTGTGAACTGCCACACCCCAAGTGTTGCATCAATGGGCACATTGCACCCTCCAGAACCAGTGGAGAAATGCATCCACTCCCCATATACTTGGCAGGATGAAGCACACTGGGCACAAAGCCCCCTCCAGAACCAGTGGAGAAAGGCATCCACTCACCCTATCCTTGGCACGATGAAGCACACTGGGCACAGAGCCCTCTCCAGAACCAGTGAAGAAAGGCATCCACTTGAGAGACTGTGGCTTTGCACTCCCCAGAACCAGGCAGTGGGCAAACCACCCACTTGAGAGACTTGGGAGACTGTGGCTTTGCACTCCCCAGGACCAGGCAGTGGTCACACCACCCACTTGAGAGACTGTGGTCCTGCACTTCCCAGGACATCGCTGCAGGCAAGGAGCCCCCTCCAGGAGCAGTGACGTTGTCCCATCTTCCGGCTGAGGTGCCCCCTCTTCCTCATCCCCCTGAGGTGCCTGTGTATTTTCGACCTGATGCCCCTGCAGTGTTCTCTCCGTATTGAGGCAGGAGGCAAGTGTGGGCTTGGCCTATGTGATATGGCCCTGTGGCCCACAGACATTTTGAGTGGACAATGCACCGCCTTATGTACATATTGTATGTATTGTAAATACTATTTTTGAATTTGTAACGTATATCTGACTATTTCTAATATGACACAAATTTGACTCAATTCCTTTTGTCCTTGCGTTCTTCCAGAGGGTTACGGGGTGTATGTGTAATGTTGTTGCATGTGTTTGTGTGTATGGTGTTGGGGGTGGGAGTGTTGCGTGTTGCTTGTGTGTGTGTGTCACTCTCTTTTTCCTCCCCCACCTGTCTGCTGGGTGCAGTACTCACCGTGGTCATTGCGCTGACGTTCGTACTCCTGGTAGATGAGAAGATACACCAACATCGGTAACACCTGTAGTTCGGCCTCCATGGTGTCCTGGTTCTTCGTTGAGTGTCAAGAGGTGAGTGGTTTCCCTTCTGTGTACTGTTTCCACCGTGCTTTTGATGGCGTTGGTACTGCCCCGGAAAAGCTGGCGGATGGGCGGGTTGTGATGGTGTGGGCGGTACAATAACTTCCACCTGTCTGTTGGCGGTTACCGCTGCGGTGTTTGTTGCTACCACCGTGGTGGTCGGAGTGTTAAGGTGGCTGTCTGTGTTGCCGTGGTCGTGATTCCATTTCTTTTACTGTTGACGGTGTTACCGCCACTTTAACACCGACCGCCAGAGTTGTAATGAGGGCCATATTACTGTTCTCTAATACCTGTACTGTGTACTTCTCATTAATGCCACAAAAGCTGCAACAACAGGCACACAAGAACTCTAACTAGCACTCAGGGACAAATTGTAGCCTATGAGGAGGGAAAGGATGGCGTTGAACAGAGTCAATTATGCCTATGAGATTCTCACCTTCTCCTCTAATGAGCCATAGAGCTCACCATGCAGTGGAAGGACCTTGTCCACAAGCTTCTTCAGCTCTTCTGGATAGAAGGCAGGGGCCCTTCACCTCTGGCCGGTGCATGATTGCTCCCGGAGGGGGCCCACAGCAACTGAAGTGGTGGAGGTGTTGATGGCAGCAGCATCAGAAGTCAAGTGACTGATTTAGCAAAACTCAGTGTTCATGTATGCCATGTGTGTGATCATCACCGCTGATGGCCACAGCCATTGGACCGCGACCTCCAGGGGCAACAAAGTTAGCCTATGGCTGTGTCCTCCGCTGTTGGTACCACCCGTGGACGACTTCCGCCGGTGGCTGCGGGCAGTTCCTAATGTCCAGTGGAGTAGGTCAGGCATCAGCCATTTTGGAGTTTTGAAATACACTATATGGCCCTGTTAAATGCGTACAACAACAATATATTTCTCAGATCATCACAAAGATCCCAAATCAGTCTTGTTGTGTAGGTCCTACTACACAATCACCAGTGTAGTGTGCTGCTTGGCACAGATGGCATATGACAGTGGTGCACCGCCCATGATGGTATTTTTGGTGGACAGAAAAGACTGTTACATTTTGATGAGCAATTGAGTAGCAGATAGTTGGGTGTTGCCCGAATCCATGTTGTGGACACATGCCTTGTCAACCATGAGGGTCACATTTGACCCTTGTGTATTTGACAGCTGCGATGTGTACTCGGTGTAATGTATTTCAAGTCAGAAATGCTTTGTCATGTGATTTTGTTGGTAAACATCAATTATGATGGTGTAGACTCTGTGACTAATGCTCCCACTCCTGTATTTTCACAAATAGGTACTCTGGGAGAATGAGGGTGTGACAAGCTTCAGGGTACCATCCATTGCCAGACTTTCAAACCATGGAGGAATGCCACATAATTCAACTGTACCATCTGAATAGGCAAACAATAGTGAATGTATGCATTTAGTTGGAGCCAGATCTGATGCCGTAAAATACAATTCCAACATGCATACCACACATTGTGAGACTCATGGCAGTATTGCACTTTCTGGGCACAGGATCCTTCCAACATGCAGCGGCCATATCTGGTGGTATTTCCCAACCTATGTTCAGTCTTGTGTTGAGAGAAATTCTATCAGCAATGTTGAAACACATGGACAGCACATTAGAGTTGCCGTCTTAGGCACTGTAGTACTCCGGCTGGGTGAATCAACCTTGGTACCAAACCGCACCCACCAAGGCTAGAGGAAGGCACTGCAGACCTCCAGCCAGACAGCACAGCCCTGGAGCTATTACCTGACATGACGATATTGATGCAGAAGAATATGAAAAATAAAGCACTTACACATGAACAATTGTGGACTTGAAAGTGAAATCATGACATTGGTGCACCATCAGTTATGAGAATTGAGTATTTAAATATTGTTTACATTTTTAAATGATAATAAAAAATCATTTTACTTACTTAACTAAACATAAATGTTTATTTTTAAGCTGAAATGTAAGTGTCTAAAAATGTAAAAGTATACATTAAATAACATTTGAAAACATAAATAAAATGAGAAAAATTTAGTACTTCTTTATTCTATAATAATAAAATAAATAAAATGTAATTAATGATATTATTGCTTACAAACATAGAACTAACTACTTTAAATCATATTTATAAACACCAACATCGCTAATGAAATTACCCAAACTGTTTCTACTACAAAAAAAATTAAAACCTAAGATTTCTGACTACAATTATGATATTAAATAGCTTGTATTTTTTTTTAAATGTTATTGCATTATCATGTGTTTTATGGTTGTATTTTTATAATCGAATAAAGATGAACTGATCAGATCGAATCGCACTCCAACATAAACTATTTTTAAGAAAGTGCTGGACCCTAAAAGGGTGTCATTTACTCTTCTTACTTCAACCTATACCAATTTGAAGATGGTGAGTAACACTATAGGGGTGAAAAATGAATCCACTCCAATCTAAACTGATTTGGGGAGTGTGTTGGAAAATAAAGGGGTGGCATATACCATCCCGATTCTTATCTAAACCAATTTGTAGAAAGTGGTGAACACTAAAAGGATGTCATTTACTACTCCCACTCCAATCTATACCAATTTGGGGAAGTTGTTGGACACTAAAAAGGTGTAAATTACAATTCCCACTCCAACCTATACAAATTTAGGGAAGGTGTTGGACACTAAAACTGTAATATTTACTATTCCCATTTCAATCTATACCAATTTAAAGGAGGTGTTGGACACTGAAAGGGTGACATTTACTAATTACACTCCAATCCAACCATATTAGAGGAAGGTGTTGGCCATTAAAGAGGTTACTTTTACTATTCCCACTCCAATCTAAGGCTAATTAAAGAAGGCATTGGATGCTAAAGGGGTGAAATTTACTATTTCATCTACAACCTAAAACATGTTAAACAAGGTCATACAAATTAACATTTTATATACACAATAAATACTCCATAGTCACACACACTATTTCAACTATGATCTAAAATTTAATCTAAAAAACAGTAACCAAAACCACAAACGTATATGTTCATTTTTAAAATATTGACAATCATTCCTAAACTTTAAACCATAAAATAAAAACCAAATCATAAGCCGAAATTAGCAATCATGAAATAAAAATATATATGAAACCAAGTTTTGTATAAAAAATGAAAGTATATTTTAATATGAAATTATAATTTTAAAACAAGACATTTAAAATATTTGTAATGTTTAAATGTATCTTTCACAAAAATATAACATTTAAAACTTGTATATAAATAAAAGTTCAAATGCTATTACTTGATTAAAATAAATGTTTATATATTTTTAATTTCTAAATTACAGTTATGATGTCAATATTATTTTTAACAATTCATTGTTTTTAATTTAGCACCATTATTATAGGTGTTGATTATTTTTATTTAAAATTTTAATGTAACAAAATACATTTAAAGATTGTAACATATTACTGTGCATATCATCAAAATAATTAGCATAAAGTTTACTTTAAAATCTATATATTTTTAAAATCTCCCAATTTCTATCCCCTGAAGATTCAATATCTTGCCTCTAAAACAAAGTTTAAAATCAATATTTGTATACAATTATACAACTAAAAATACAAATTTCAACAATTTCATAACTAAAAATTATCCTAATGAATTCCAAATTTAAAAAAATAAACAGATAGAAGCAAACACACTACAATAAATTACATACTAATTAACACTTACAAACAATATTGCATACACTTTTTTTACATCAATATTTTTACAACAATATTAAATATAACATAAAAAATGATATTTTTATCTTCGATATTCCTGTTGACGATATTTTTGACATCCCAATATTCTTGCCATAATAATTTTGTAACAATATTTTTTTACCAATATTTTGTCCAAAAACCTTGCAAACCTGCAGCTCTCTAAACAAATTTTAATCAATGTTGGTGGTGCTCTAGGCCATCAGGGTGCCCCACAGAACAGTATGGAAATGAAAAATACTATGCAGGGGCTTATGGGGCTCTCCTTTGAGTCATGAATACTGGATGAGCAGCTTTACCACTTTCAGGTCGGCTTTATCCTTTTTACTCTGTGTTCTCGCACCACACTTCTTTTTTTTATTCTGGTTGCTTTTTTAAGTGGGGTCTGCTGGCCTCTCCACTGGGGCACCCATCATGTCAATAACTTTGTGGTCGTGTGAAGCGGCACTACAGCGAGGCCTGGCCAGCTCCCTGCACTGGCAGAGCCTTTGAAGAATCAACTTTGTCCTGCCCATGTTTCTGAACACGTGGGTGAGGGCTGGCTGCCTCCTGGTCCCCTAGATACATGCAAGTCATCCAGCAGCTTGGGGTGCATGTAGACACTTTCTGTTTGGTCACTGTGTCCCCGGGGAAATGGGGGCTCTGGTGATGAATACCTAGGAGCATGGTGGCGTTCATTTTCTGCTCCTGTCTGTTGTGTCAGGCCCAGGGGAATGTGACCCCTAGGACCTAACTGGCTCAGAGAGGGGACCTAGTACATGTCTCGTCCCCATCTGTATTACATTAAAAATCATATGCTACTTATCAGAGGCTTGACCCTTCCTGGGGTGAATTTTAAGAATCTGTAGCAGAGAACTAGTTGCTCAGTTCTCCATTCAGGTCCACCGGGATCAGACTTGTAACTTTGACTTCTCTGAACCATAGGCAGATTTAGATGTTCTTGGGCTTCTTTTGCTCCTGGAGAACAGCCCTCACCCACAGGAACATTACCTTCAGGCCTCATGATGCCTACATTGGCTTTTCTTTTGGCAGCTCTCTTTTGCAACTGTCTTGCTAGACCTACCCTCTGCTTTGGCTCCTGGTTTCATCAACTGTTCCTCAGGAGGCATATGGGGGTCAGCACCACTGGCCCTGGAGAGGCCCGTCCAAGCCCAAGGGGCTAGATACAATTAAAATAATTCAGTCCATCCTTGCAGTGGCATCAGGTGGCTTTTCTTTCAGCTGGGCTTTCTTTCACCATCGTCCCTCCCTGGTCCAGGGTCTTCAAGACTTTCTCTCTGTGTCGCAGTTTTAAGTTGGGGTTGGTAGGTCTAGAAGACAGTCACTTCTGGTCAATCCTGGGGTGCCACATCATCATTCACCACTGCCACAAAGCACAACATTTAGACATTTAAAGATTGTTACTTGAAGTGGTCTATGGAAAACCTGCCCCTGGGAGCCTCTGCTGCTACCCTGACTGACACAACTGCCTGGTCTCTTCCCACCAAAACTTCAAAGGCAAACTGCTCCTGTGTCTGGCTCCAGAGGACTGACCTTCCATCTTTGTTTCTTCAGGCTTGATGTTTCCCCGACAAGTTGCAGTATGAGGAGATAATAAGCACATGCAGACTTCCTCCCCACCCCTATCTTACCCAGGAGCTGGCTCGTGCATGGCTAATTGCTCTAATGTGTGGAGAGGCATTTGATACTTCTGTGGATTAATTAATATGGCCCAGTAGAGGGGCAAATGCTTGGAATCTGATTGTGAATTGAACCGGGAAAATATGTCAATTCTTAACGTCCCTTAAGGACTGTAGATATCATGAAAGGGACTGTGGATCTACACCTGTATTGCAAGTTTACCCTAAGAGTGGTGCCTCACTGGACCCTGTAAGACTAAGAAGGGCAAAGCTGTACTTTGATGCAGATTCTTCTTATGATATGCAATTCAGCTAAGCACCACAGATGTTCAGTAAGCACTACAGACCTACACTATGAATGCTGACTGATATTATAAGGCCTACCCAAGGTCAGCACCAACCCTTGAAGGGTCTCTACTGCGACAGGCTCCCTGTGTGCAGAAACTGGGCTGTACAAGATGGTAGTTTTATGCATGCAGCCCTCACATGTGTGTGCTCATGTGTTTGCATGTAACCAGCTCAGAGTTGTTGCACTAGCTTTGCATCAGTGACTGTATCTTAAAAGGCAGAAACTGGCAGTTAGCATTCTCACTCCATTTCCACAGAACTTTCTGTGAGTGAAACTCACGTAGTGAGACTCACTTACTTTAAAAATCTGAAAACCAGGCAGTCAAAAGAGCAAAATCCAGCGGTGTTTAAGTAGCTGAACTTATTTCAAACACTGATTGATACACGCTCCCACAATACGACTGTCATGCTGCTCCTGTCTCTTCCCATCTAAGTGTTTTGTTTTTAAAATTTTCATTTACTTGCTGTTGGATTGGAAAAGTTATCTGCATGATAAGTGACGTGTATCCCTGCCCTGAGTGCTCAGGTGTACTGTTGTCTGGATCCTTAATGCTGCTTTTTTGTCCTAGGTGCACACAGATCATGCGTGTGTGCCATGACATAGACCTGTCTCACTTATTGATGTTTTGTTGGACCGGGATGGACACCCACAGATTTGTGTTTGCAGCATTCCTGTAAGCTGGGAGGGACATGTACTGGAAGATAAGAACACCAGGTTCTCTCCATGCACTTCAAAGGGCTCTTTGATTCAATGATAGATCATAAGGAGGAGCCCTGGACACATCTAAAAAAACAAAGACGGCTGGTAAGGGAATCATAAAGAACAGAGCTGGGCACCCAGGATTAACCTTCTGACGCACATATCACTGTGTCTGACATCCAGGTGTGATCTCTTGTCACTCCCATTAATCTTTTTGTGGATTAATCAGCTTCGGGGTGCTGTTTGCTGTGACAGACATAGCATAATCTCAACATAAAACCTCAAAGATTCAGACAGTAAATTATATTTTAGTGTCTGTAAAAAGACTATAAGTCAGAGAGTTTGAGACCCCAAACTTTGTCATCTGCCGTACAGCCATCGGTTGTGTGACGATGGAAAGCTCTGCAAGACTTCTGCCTGTAACCATGACTGGGGACAAAGGCCTGCTAGTCTCCCTGCTGGGTGAGAGGACATCACTCAACACAACAGGATCAGGATCACCTGCACTGGAACCTGACGCACCAGTGCCTGCCTGCTTACCAATACCATGTGCCCTGCTAGGGACAGGAGAGCATTGGAGGGAACAAGGTCCAGGCGGAGCCTTGCCCGAGGATTCCCTGAGCAAGGTGTGAGGCTTTATACCGATTAGGTAATTGCCCATGTGCCATGTCGTGTCTAAGATCCCCGTATGCTAGGAGATGGTGTCTGGAGACTGAGCCAAGAGGGCAACACTGTACAGGCCTAAGGGAACCCATACTGCTACACTGCTGTGACCCCATATGCCAGAAGGAGCCACTGTTAGACTTACCCCTGCTGAATTGCTTGAAACCATGACTTTCTTGGTGTGGACATTTGCAACAAAAAAATCTGAGGCCGTGTTTTACAAGTACTGTGGCAACCCCGGCTCATAACAGACTGAGGCTACTTTCTACAGGTTGGACTCGCACTGTGAGGGAAGTGCACCTGCCTGATCTCAGGACTGCCAAAAAACACTGTGAACAATGTAGAATCCCCACTGCACTTCACTCGGGAGCCAAGAAAGGATTCCCTCCCCCCATCGGGTGAAGTCAACTTACCACATCTTCATAGATATGGGCGAGCCAACAAATTAATAGGGAGAGTTCAGCCAGAGTCGACCCAAGGGGCTGGCTCGAATGTTAGAGCCAGTGCACGAGCAAAGCCCTGAAAACGTATGCTATGTAAATCATACAACAAACCATGTAAAATATGCTAAAGTCCCTTCAAAGTTGAAGAAGAAATATTTCTTTGCTATGTGGAAGATTCAACATTAATAGGGTACATTATAGCATTGCACTGAGAAGTACTTATTAAAAGTGATAGTCTTGTACAACTGATAGTATGAACTCACATATTTAAAAGTGTTTTCATGTGCAATAATGAGGAAAAAGATGTTTTGGAGAAATAAAATATTTGTGAAATGTAATATGTGCCTAAGATCATACAATATAAGGTAGGAAGCTATGTAAAGGCTTTGATTTTAACTCTTAGAACATTCTTCTGCCGTTTTTAAAATATAGCTCAAACTCGACCTGAAGATACTGGAGCACTTTACATGAGCACCAGTTACATTACAAATGGTCACATGCATTGTTTATAGGGCTAGGGAGATTTAGGTGCTCATTATGAGTCTGGCGGTCCTAGGACAATGGACAACATTGCCGCTGGCTCGATTACAAGTCAGCGTCAATGCTGTGGTGAGTTTCCCTGTGGGCCAGCAGACGGAAACGCTGTTTCCGCATGCTGGCCCAGTGGAAAACTCATACTTGGGCCAACAGGCAGGAAACCGGAGTGGCTTCAGCCGCCCGCCAAACTCTTAATAAGGGCCTAAGTGTTTTGCCCAGAATCACAGGATGCTGAGCTGATGATGAGACTCAAATATGGTTCCTGAGTTCCACAGTTGGCAGCTTTGGCTGTTACACCACATCCCAGGTGGGGGAGAGAGGCAGAAGCTTTATGAAAGCTCAGCTCATCATGGGCTCGGGGTTCCAACAGGACCTTAGAGTTGAGCCAGATCAAGGCCAGTCTTCAAGCTCGAACCTAGTTCGAGCTTTCAGTGGCTCACCCACCTCTATGTCTTCATGAGCTGGGAGCACTGGTTAGACGAGAGAGTCTGTGCCTATGGGTGCAGTCACGTGTGCTACGAGTAGCCCAACTCCTCCAAACTAATCAGGGCTCGCAGGTGCTCACTCCGAGGGCACAGCTGCTCTGTCGAACTACTCCATGCTGTGAGAGTGGATAAGGTGTGAACTGGGCGAGATGGGCCGGAGAAACTTGCTGCTAACAGTGCTATTGTACCAGAGACACTTTTGACTAAGATCCTAGAGTCAAAGGGAAATGCTTGAGTACAGCCTAATACTGTGCATTCCCTACATGCGGCCACCAGTCAATGGGGAATAACCCAAAACATGATACAATGAAGGAGGATGGGACAGGGATTTGCACAAGAAATACTAGAGCCCTGACCTCAAATGGGACTGTGTTGTTGTTTCTGAATGTTGTATACTTTTGCATATGTAGAGTTCAAAATAAAAGCAAATATTTGGCTAGACATTAATTTATTGCTCTTACTATGTGATTTGGAGTTATGAGTCATGTTCACTGACCTGAACCAACACTCCACAGGACGGAGCTTTGACTGCCTAACCACAGTTACCACTGAGAGTCAAGTGCAGAAAGGGCACTTGGCCCGGTTGCTCGGAATCCTTAGTAGTCTGGGCCATCAGGTGTAAAAGCACTGATCCACCATGGTTTGGCCCAGTAGCCGATGTATGCCCCAGGGCCAACTGAAAGGGGTTCTGACAATTCTACACCACTCCATACCACTCCACTCTACTCTACTCTGTGCCACTGTATGTCATTTCATACACTGCCTCTCCACTTCACTCTAAGCCACTCCACACTATCCTGCCCCACAGTATGCCACTCCACTCTACAGTATACCAATCTACTCTAAGTCACTCTACTGAACTTCATTCTACACCACTCTGTGCCACTCCACTCCAGTCTACACCTCTCTATGCCACTTCCCTCTACACCACTCCATGGCACTCTATACCACTCCACTCTACACAACTCCACTCCACTCCATTCTGCTCCACACAGTGCCAATCTGAGGCACTCTATGCCACTTCACCCAAAGTCACTCTACTCTATGTCACTCTACCCCACTCTACTCTACATCACTCCACTCTACGACACTCAGTCATCTCTTCATCACTCTACACTATGCCACTCAACTCCACTCAATGCTACTCCCCTTATGCCGCTGTACTCTGTGCTAGGTGACTAACTTTCAGCCATGCTGAATAGCAGTCACACTGCTGTACAACATTGCTAAAAGATATTGGCAAAGCCAATAACTTTCACATAGGTGAGACTACTGGGGGTTTGCCAATACTTATTTTTCTTAAGTGAAATTATCCTAATGAATTCCAAATTTAAAAAAATAAACAGATAGAAGCAAACACACTACAATAAATTACATACTAATTAACACTTACAAACAATATTGCATACACTTTTTTTACATCAATATTTTTACAACAATATTAAATATAACATAAAAAATGATATTTTTATCTTCGATATTCCTGTTGACGATATTTTTGACATCCCAATATTCTTGCCATAATAATTTTGTAACAATATTTTTTTACCAATATTTTGTCCAAAAACCTTGCAAACCTGCAGCTCTCTAAACACATTTTAATCAATGTTGGTGGTGCTCTAGGCCATCAGGGTGCCCCACAGAACAGTATGGAAATGAAAAATACTATGCAGGGGCTTATGGGGCTCTCCTTTGAGTCATGAATACTGGATGAGCAGCTTTACCACTTTCAGGTCGGCTTTTTCCTTTTTACTCTGTGTTCTCGCACCACACTTCTTTTTTTTATTCTGGTTGCTTTTTTAAGTGGGGTCTGCTGGCCTCTCCACTGGGGCACCCATCATGTCAATAACTTTGTGGTCGTGTGAAGCGGCACTACAGCGAGGCCTGGCCAGCTCCCTGCACTGGCAGAGCCTTTGAAGAATCAACTTTGTCCTGCCCATGTTTCTGAACACGTGGGTGAGGGCTGGCTGCCTCCTGGTCCCCTAGATACATGCAATTCATCCAGCAGCTTGGGGTGCATGTAGACACTTTCTGTTTGGTCACTGTGTCCCCGGGGAAATGGGGGCTCTGGTGATGAATACCTAGGAGCATGGTGGCGTTCATTTTCTGCTCCTGTCTGTTGTGTCAGGCCCAGGGGAATGTGACCCCTAGGACCTAACTGGCTCAGAGAGGGGACCTAGTACATGTCTCGTCCCCATCTGTATTACATTAAAAATCATATGCTACTTATCAGAGGCTTGACCCTTCCTGGGGTGAATTTTAAGAATCTGTAGCAGAGAACTAGTTGCTCAGTTCTCCATTCAGGTCCACCGGGATCAGACTTGTAACTTTGACTTCTCTGAACCATAGGCAGATTTAGATGTTCTTGGGCTTCTTTTGCTCCTGGAGAACAGCCCTCACCCACAGGAACATTACCTTCAGGCCTCATGATGCCTACATTGGCTTTTCTTTTGGCAGCTCTCTTTTGCAACTGTCTTGCTAGACCTACCCTCTGCTTTGGCTCCTGGTTTCATCAACTGTTCCTCAGGAGGCATATGGGGGTCAGCACCACTGGCCCTGGAGAGGCCCGTCCAAGCCCAAGGGGCTAGATACAATTAAAATAATTCAGTCCATCCTTGCAGTGGCATCAGGTGGCTTTTCTTCCAGCTGGGCTTTCTTTCACCATCGTCCCTCCCTGGTCCAGGGTCTTCAAGACTTTCTCTCTGTGTCGCAGTTTTAAGTTGGGGTTGGAAGGTCTAGAAGACAGTCACTTCTGGTCAATCCTGGGGTGCCACATCATCATTCACCACTGCCACAAAGCACAACATTTAGACATTTAAAGATTGTTACTTGAAGTGGTCTATGGAAAACCTGCCCCTGGGAGCCTCTGCTGCTACCCTGACTGACACAACTGCCTGGTCTCTTCCCACCAAAACTTCAAAGGCAAACTGCTCCTGTGTCTGGCTCCAGAGGACTGACCTTCCATCTTTGTTTCTTCAGGCTTGATGTTTCCCCGACAAGTTGCAGTATGAGGAGATAATAAGCACATGCAGACTTCCTCCCCACCCCTATCTTACCCAGGAGCTGGCTCGTGCATGGCTAATTGCTCTAATGTGTGGAGAGGCATTTGATACTTCTGTGGATTAATTAATATGGCCCAGTAGAGGGGCAAATGCTTGGAATCTGATTGTGAATTGAACCGGGAAAATATGTCAATTCTTAACGTCCCTTAAGGACTGTAGATATCATGAAAGGGACTGTGGATCTACACCTGTATTGCAAGTTTACCCTAAGAGTGGTGCCTCACTGGACCCTGTAAGATTAAGAAGGGCAAAGCTGTACTTTGATGCAGATTCTTCTTATGATATGCAATTCAGCTAAGCACCACAGATGTTCAGTAAGCACTACAGACCTACACTATGAATGCTGACTGATATTATAAGGCCTACCCAAGGTCAGCACCAACCCTTGAAGGGTCTCTACTGCGACAGGCTCCCTGTGTGCAGAAACTGGGCTGTACAAGATGGTAGTTTTATGCATGCAGCCCTCACATGTGTGTGCTCATGTGTTTGCATGTAACCAGCTCAGAGTTGTTGCACTAGCTTTGCATCAGTGACTGTATCTTAAAAGGCAGAAACTGGCAGTTAGCATTCTCACTCCATTTCCACAGAACTTTCTGTGAGTGAAACTCACGTAGTGAGACTCACTTACTTTAAAAATCTGAAAACCAGGCAGTCAAAAGAGCAAAATCCAGCGGTGTTTAAGTAGCTGAACTTATTTCAAACACTGATTGATACACGCTCCCACAATACGACTGTCATGCTGCTCCTGTCTCTTCCCATCTAAGTGTTTTGTTTTTAAAATTTTCATTTACTTGCTGTTGGATTGGAAAAGTTATCTGCATGATAAGTGACGTGTATCCCTGCCCTGAGTGCTCAGGTGTACTGTTGTCTGGATCCTTAATGCTGCTTTTTTGTCCTAGGTGCACACAGATCATGCGTGTGTGCCATGACATAGACCTGTCTCACTTATTGATGTTTTGTTGGACCGGGATGGACACCCACAGATTTGTGTTTGCAGCATTCCTGTAAGCTGGGAGGGACATGTACTGGAAGATAAGAACACCAGGTTCTCTCCATGCACTTCAAAGGGCTCTTTGATTCAATGATAGATCATAAGGAGGAGCCCTGGACACATCTAAAAAAACAAAGACGGCTGGTAAGGGAATCATAAAGAACAGAGCTGGGCACCCAGGATTAACCTTCTGACGCACATATCACTGTGTCTGACATCCAGGTGTGATCTCTTGTCACTCCCATTAATCTTTTTGTGGATTAATCAGCTTCGGGGTGCTGTTTGCTGTGACAGACATAGCATAATCTCAACATAAAACCTCAAAGATTCAGACAGTAAATTATATTTTAGTGTCTGTAAAAAGACTATAAGTCAGAGAGTTTGAGACCCCAAACTTTGTCATCTGCCGTACAGCCATCGGTTGTGTGACGATGGAAAGCTCTGCAAGACTTCTGCCTGTAACCATGACTGGGGACAAAGGCCTGCTAGTCTCCCTGCTGGGTGAGAGGACATCACTCAACACAACAGGATCAGGATCACCTGCACTGGAACCTGACGCACCAGTGCCTGCCTGCTTACCAATACCATGTGCCCTGCTAGGGACAGGAGAGCATTGGAGGGAACAAGGTCCAGGCGGAGCCTTGCCCGAGGATTCCCTGAGAAAGGTGTGAGGCTTTATACCGATTAGGTAATTGCCCATGTGCCATGTCGTGTCTAAGATCCCCGTATGCTAGGAGATGGTGTCTGGAGACTGAGCCAAGAGTGCAACACTGTACAGGCCTAAGGGAACCCATACTGCTACACTGCTGTGACCCCATATGCCAGAAGGAGCCACTGTTAGACTTACCCCTGCTGAATTGCTTGAAACCATGACTTTCTTGGTGTGGACATTTGCAACAAAAAAATCTGAGGCCGTGTTTTACAAGTACTGTGGCAACCCCGGCTCATAACAGACTGAGGCTACTTTCTACAGGTTGGACTCGCACTGTGAGGGAAGTGCACCTGCCTGATCTCAGGACTGCCAAAAAACACTGTGAACAATGTAGAATCCCCACTGCACTTCACTCGGGAGCCAAGAAAGGATTCCCTCCCCCCATCGGGTGAAGTCAACTTACCACATCTTCATAGATATGGGCGAGCCAACAAATTAATAGGGAGAGTTCAGCCAGAGTCGACCCAAGGGGCTGGCTCGAATGTTAGAGCCAGTGCACGAGCAAAGCCCTGAAAACGTATGCTATGTAAATCATACAACAAACCATGTAAAATATGCTAAAGTCCCTTCAAAGTTGAAGAAGAAATATTTCTTTGCTATGTGGAAGATTCAACATTAATAGGGTACATTATAGCATTGCACTGAGAAGTACTTATTAAAAGTGATAGTCTTGTACAACTGATAGTATGAACTCACATATTTAAAAGTGTTTTCATGTGCAATAATGAGGAAAAAGATGTTTTGGAGAAATAAAATATTTGTGAAATGTAATATGTGCCTAAGATCATACAATATAAGGTAGGAAGCTATGTAAAGGCTTTGATTTTAACTCTTAGAACATTCTTCTGCCGTTTTTAAAATATAGCTCAAACTCGACCTGAAGATACTGGAGCACTTTACATGAGCACCAGTTACATTACAAATGGTCACATGCATTGTTTATAGGGCTAGGGAGATTTAGGTGCTCATTATGAGTCTGGCGGTCCTAGGACAATGGACAACATTGCCGCTGGCTCGATTACAAGTCAGCGTCAATGCTGTGGTGAGTTTCCCTGTGGGCCAGCAGACGGAAACGCTGTTTCCGCATGCTGGCCCAGTGGAAAACTCATACTTGGGCCAACAGGCAGGAAACCGGAGTGGCTTCAGCCGCCCGCCAAACTCTTAATAAGGGCCTAAGTGTTTTGCCCAGAATCACAGGATGCTGAGCTGATGATGAGACTCAAATATGGTTCCTGAGTTCCACAGTTGGCAGCTTTGGCTGTTACACCACATCCCAGGTGGGGGAGAGAGGCAGAAGCTTTATGAAAGCTCAGCTCATCATGGGCTCGGGGTTCCAACAGGACCTTAGAGTTGAGCCAGATCAAGGCCAGTCTTCAAGCTCGAACCTAGTTCGAGCTTTCAGTGGCTCACCCACCTCTATGTCTTCATGAGCTGGGAGCACTGGTTAGACGAGAGAGTCTGTGCCTATGGGTGCAGTCACGTGTGCTACGAGTAGCCCAACTCCTCCAAACTAATCAGGGCTCGCAGGTGCTCACTCCGAGGGCACAGCTGCTCTGTCGAACTACTCCATGCTGTGAGAGTGGATAAGGTGTGAACTGGGCGAGATGGGCCGGAGAAACTTGCTGCTAACAGTGCTATTGTACCAGAGACACTTTTGACTAAGATCCTAGAGTCAAAGGGAAATGCTTGAGTACAGCCTAATACTGTGCATTCCCTACATGCCGCCACCAGTCAATGGGGAATAACCCAAAACATGATACAATGAAGGAGGATGGGACAGGGATTTGCACAAGAAATACTAGAGCCCTGACCTCAAATGGGACTGTGTTGTTGTTTCTGAATGTTGTATACTTTTGCATATGTAGAGTTCAAAATAAAAGCAAATATTTGGCTAGACATTAATTTATTGCTCTTACTGTGTGATTTGGAGTTATGAGTCATGTTCACTGACCTGAACCAACACTCCACAGGACGGAGCTTTGACTGCCTAACCACAGTTACCACTGAGAGTCAAGTGCAGAAAGGGCACTTGGCCCGGTTGCTCGGAATCCTTAGTAGTCTGGGCCATCAGGTGTAAAAGCACTGATCCACCATGGTTTGGCCCAGTAGCCGATGTATGCCCCAGGGCCAACTGAAAGGGGTTCTGACAATTCTACACCACTCCATACCACTCCACTCTACTCTACTCTGTGCCACTGTATGTCATTTCATACACTGCCTCTCCACTTCACTCTAAGCCACTCCACACTATCCTGCCCCACAGTATGCCACTCCACTCTACAGTATACCAATCTACTCTAAGTCACTCTACTGAACTTCATTCTACACCACTCTGTGCCACTCCACTCCAGTCTACACCTCTCTATGCCACTTCCCTCTACACCACTCCATGGCACTCTATACCACTCCACTCTACACAACTCCACTCCACTCCATTCTGCTCCACACAGTGCCAATCTGAGGCACTCTATGCCACTTCACCCAAAGTCACTCTACTCTATGTCACTCTACCCCACTCTACTCTACATCACTCCACTCTACGACACTCAGTCATCTCTTCATCACTCTACACTATGCCACTCAACTCCACTCAATGCTACTCCCCTTATGCCGCTGTACTCTGTGCTAGGTGACTAACTTTCAGCCATGCTGAATAGCAGTCACACTGCTGTACAACATTGCTAAAAGATATTGGCAAAGCCAATAACTTTCACATAGGTGAGACTACTGGGGGTTTGCCAATACTTATTTTTCTTAAGTGGATATTTGGTGTGATCTAGGGGTGTTGCACTTTCTTAGGGCACCTACAATTCGCAGCGATTGTAGGCACCCTGAAAATAAGACCTCAAACTGGCTTCCGGGATTCTACAATAGTTAGCTCTGAAATAGAGAGGCCCTCATTTGAGTAGGGTGGAAATGGATAATCCTACAGTTTGTATTCTTTTATTAAAGCTCTTTACTATCTCTATGTGAGGTGCTTCCTAAATGGGTAGTAGGTTGAACCATGTAGGGTGTGTGGTTGGAAGGGTGTTTTCTTTATTTTCATCATATGTGGGAGGATTACCAATGAGCGGTTATTGTGTTATGGGATGCAGTGCAGTGAATAAAGAAGAGCAAGAAACAGCTGTGCAATTTCCATAACCTGGTGGCTTTAAACAGCTCCGTGGTCCCTTTTAAGTTATTTCTTATGACCATAGTCCACTAAGTGGATTATTGCATGAGGTTGCCCAGTATGAGATATTTAGGGGCATATTTATGAGCCCCTAGCACCACCAGAGCATCACTTTTCGTGAAGCTCTGGTGGTGCTATACTGTACGTCATATTTACAAGGTGGCTTAACACCACCTTGTGAATACGACCCCTTCACATGCTGCCCTTTACGTGAAAAGGGCGTGCAATGGGTGTTGCTGTGGGCGTGCCACAGCAACACCCATTGCATTCTGATGCTGGCTCAGATTTACGAGTTTTTGTAAACCTGAGGCAGCTCAAAAATCTAACGCTACCCCAGCATGCATGGAAAGAGCAAAATGCCAAAGGGGATTGTTTATGTGCAGTAAGGTGTCTCTTCCTGCACATAAACAATCATTTGAAAATTACGCGTTGGCAGTTCTGTGTGTGCTACATTCTGCAGCACACACGGAAGTGCCAAATCGACATTCTTGATTGTTTATGTGCAGGAAGGGACACCTTCCCACACATAAACAATCACAACCCTCAACACAGACATCCTTGCACGGTGGTGCAAGGATGCCTGCTTTGGCGCTGGCAGCTAAGTTTAGCGCCAGCCCTGGGAACGACACAGGGGTGCGCTGTATTCAAGTAAATACGTCGCATCCCTGCGTTGTGAAAATGACGGAGCACGGCGCTGCCTATTTTAGTGCAGCATCGTGCTCTGTCATTTTCCTATAAATATGGGCCTTAGTTTACAGTTTATGGTCCTGAGCAGTCATGGGTTGAAGGAACGGCTGGTGGGGTAGAAATATACCCAATTAGTTGTTAAATCCACAAGCTGTATTTTCTCTTCCTTACTCCGTCTGTGGTGAGGTTACAGCCAACCTTTGACCACTCCTCTTTATTTGCCATTTTCCTCCAGAAACTGGAGAATTTTACACCACTGACAGAATTTAAGTCTCATTTAATCAAATGTGGCAGTGTCATATTGAGGTTCTTGGGTGCCCTGGGAAAGACATAGTTTAGGGGTCCGTGGCTGGAACAGATTTGGATTTTATTCCCATTTTCTGCTAATTGAAGCCACATGATACAAACTAATACTGAACAATACAAGGTTGAGATGGAGAAGAAATAACAGATGTGAGATACACAGCGCTTAATTTGTGCTTGTTGCTTCCGGTGCTAAGCACCAGCACTTTTTTTTGAGGGCCGGGGCTTACTCTTCTGTCTCAAGCGTTTACTGCGAGCAAAAGACACATTTGGGAAAGACAGAGGAAGAGAAAAACGAAAAAGTGCGTCAAAGGGAGAAAGCAGAAAGCTGCAAGAGTGAGCTGAAGGGACAGGAACTGGCTTTAAATGGATTGAAGAGGCCCGAGATGGCTTCAGGATTAGTTCCCTCAGTATTCCGTTCTCGCACATTTAATTGCAGCAGCCGCATGTTTCAAAGGAGAGCTCTGAGCACCGGCATGTTTCTATTTACAAATTAAGCACTGGAGATATAGATATCATTCAATATCCGAGGGAGGCCCTGGGAAGGTGGGAGCCTTGGCCAACTGCCCACTTTGCCCATGAGATAACATTCACTAACCCCGGGGCTCCCTTAGAAGGTGAGGACACTGTGCAACTGCCCACTTTACACATGCCTTACAACGTCACTGAAATGTGGAACACGGAGCTCCTCTGTGTGTAAAATAAATTGCTCTCAGAGAATTAAGCCTTTGGGAGTTATTGTTTAACGCACTCGCGCAGCTGTTCAACTTTCGCGCTGACATCACCAGTTCCCAGCATCTATGTAAGCTCTCAAAGTTTTTACAGCAACGTCTTTTCTCGTCCGAAATCCCATGAGGTTTGCCTCGCTGTGCAGTTATTCAAGGCCTGACTGATCGGCGGGCAGTCGTTCACGAGCTCTCGGATGTTCTTCTCTCAGTAACAGATCGCTCCGCACCCCATCTTTCACAAACCTTGCGAGCGGAGACTCTCTCTGGGGGAGAACACATTCAGCTGAAATGTCAAATCCCTCACAAATGCTGTAAACAATGGATTTTTAAAATACTTAATCATGGCCCCCTCTCTACACTCCCTTTAAGACCAGCGTAGGAGAATAAGTCACCATGATCCATTTCAGCCATGATAAATCTCAGGCACATCACACGCTCTAATAATTGTTGTTACTGTTTAACTGATAATGTCAGGAATGACCACACAACTATGCTCAATTATTGTAAAATGAATTAGTACGCGACCAAGGTGCTTTGAGGACCATATAGTCCGAAGCCTTACTAACCCTAGGCTCTGGTGCACAAAACCAGCCCTGCCAAGTTTCCCAGAACCCATGTGCGATGTTCTACGCATTCTAGTTTTTTTCTCTGAATTCTGCGACATGTTGTCTTGTTTTTACGTTATAAAAAAGGAGCTACAGCTCCCACAATGCAAAGAAAAAAACCTGGAGGAGAGCAGCACATCACATGGAGCTGGGAAACTTGGCAGGTATGCAAGACAGTAGGGAATCTCCCAAACTATTCATATTATTGATTAACGTATTTCCATCAATACAGTACAAGCTCTGTTATTGAATAATGAAGCTCTTTTCATCATATTCGTAAAAAACAACAGTTTTAGTTGGAGAAGGTTCCTTGATACCAAAAAGTCTCTGGCTAGGTATATACACATTTACGAAGTTTGGAGACTCAAAGGCCTGATTTATACTTTTTGACGCTAAACTGTGCTAACGCAAGTGAAAATGACTCTAACCTGATTAGCGTCATATTTCGGCGCACAACCCCCATGGATATGACTCCTGTCTAAGTAAAGGCAGGAATCATGCCCCCTAGCCCAATGGCCATGCCCAAGGGACTTATGTCACCTGGGCCTGGCCATTGGGCCCAGTGCCATGTAGGGGGGCCCAAGTTAGCCCAATGGCATATTTTTTTTTTTTTAAATATACTCACCTTTACTTAACTCTACTTACCTGGGATGGGGTCCCCCCCATCGTTAGGTGTCTTCCTGGTATGGGGTGGTGTCCCTAGGGCCAGGGAAGGGCACCTGCAGGCTCTTTCCATGGTCTCTGACCATGGAAATAGGCCCACAGGTCCCCTAATGCCTGCCCATACCCAGGTGTTAAATAATGGTGCTAAGCAAGCTTAGTGCCATTATTTAAGGCCCTCCATCCCCCCGTGCATGATTTTAGCATGGGGAGATAATGTGGCGCAAAGGCCATAGCGTCTTTTTCTGCACGGGAACGCCCACCTTCCATCTCATTGACTCAAGGTAGGTTTCCACGTCCAGAAAATGACGTTAACTCCATAACTTTGGCGCTAGACATGTCTAGCGCCAAAGTATATATATGGAGTTAGGTTTGTGCTGAATTAGCTTAAAAAAAAAGATGCTAATTTGGCGCAAACCATGTATAAATATACCCTAAAATATAGTAAGACTGCTTTTTTAAATTCTGTAACCATCCCAAACTTTTGTTTGAAAAACTGAATAGCTCAAGTGACCCATTGCAGCAGCAGCCATAATTGCTACCACTGCAAGAGGAGATATCGGCTGGCAATTAGTGCTGCTGATCTTGATCCTGGGGAATAAGGTATGAATTCCAGACTCAGCTCAACATCGTGTGATTCTGAGTGAATTACTTAATCTCCTGTTGCGACAGTTATCTAACAAATTTCCTTGCGTCATATTTTTCAGCATTCCATTGCATACAACGGGCCCCTATTTACTCTGTAGGAGTAGCACAATTATTTTGGCGTTACTCCTGCAGAGTAAATCAATAGCGTAAAAAAATGATGCTATTGCTCTTACACTGCGCCATGGTGTGCTGTATTTTAAATACGGCGCACACATGGTGGTGGTAGGGGGATGCTAAAGGATGCAAGAAAAGTGGCTCTGCACCGTGTGCAGCTCCACTTTTTTTAAATATGCCCCTTTGTCTCTATCACAGTTTCTTTTTGTGGAGGGATAGGAGAGACAAGCAATGCAGGACGGGGCAGGTGGATTGGAGGGGGCAAGAAACAATATGAGTCAGTGTTGGAGGGGGCAAGCAACAATGCAGCAAGGCACCACAGGCTAAATAAAATATAAAACAAAACAAAAAAATAGAAAAAAATGTCTATGACACAGCCAGTGGTGGCGGCATAGTCTAATTTTTTTTTAATGGGAGTTGCAGACAGCGGGAGGGAGCAGGCATCACAAGGGACAGTGAGAGGGAGGTGGAAGGCGACTAGAATACGGGAGAAGCTACAAAGGGGCAGATTTAAGAAAAGTGGTGCTGCACCCAGTGCAGCACCATATTCCTTATGCCCCCCGACCGCCCTCTACCGCCACCATGTGTGCTCTGTATTTAAAATACGGCACAGCATGGTGCAAGGTAGGGGACAATAGTGTCAGAATACCTGAAACTATTGATGTACTCTGCAGGAGTAGCACCAGAACTTTGCAGAGTACAAAGGGGCCCATCGTATTCCATGGCATGCCCCCTTTTAACACCTGCTCTGAGCAGGTCTTAAAAGTGGTGAAAAAACGGTACAAGGAAATCTCTTAGATACTTTTGCGCTATTTTTTCAGCCCCCCTAATGGGGGCGCAGGCATAATGTGGTTCAAGGGTTTACAAAGTGGCGCAATGCATTATTGCACCACTTTGTGATTATAGTGCATGTAAAAAGCCACTTTAGCGCTGCCTTAGCGTAAAAGAATGATGTTATGGTGGCTCTAGGGTGGTGCTAGGACCTCTTAAATAAGGCCCAAAATGCAGGAGGGGTGTGGGACGGACAGGAGAAACAGCACAATGTGGAAGGAGATAAGAGGGATGGGGCAACAGCAAGAACATGGGGGTAGCAAGCTGCTGAAAGAAAAAACAAGCATTTGCATTTCAATAGGTCTTGCATTTGTCTGAGTTAGAGCTATTGGCATTGCAAAGCATTATGGGGCAAGGTTCCATGCCATGAATATTTTAATATTTTGATATGACTGTAATTCTTAGAACAGCCCTTAGAAAACACCACCATGAAAATAGCATTTGTAAGAAACATGGTTATGTAATTATGTAGTGAGCATGTAGTGCAATAATAAATGTACCAGGGACAGTTTGCAAGGTGTGACAAAAATAGCCTCAAAGCAGGAGAAACATACAGCAATTACCAATTATATCAAATGATTTTTGAAAGGCAAGCTCACGAACAAGAGAAAGTGATGGGTGTGAGATGGGCATAGTTAAAAGTCCTCAATACTAACAACAGGTCAAAGCACTTACATGCTAGACCTAAAAAGTGCCTCTGAAAGTGTGAGCAGAGTACAGTGGAATACGTAAGCAGTACTTAGGACAAGCTCCGGGGAGGAACAAACACATAAAGAGGAAGCAAAGCCGGCACTGGTTGTCCAAATAGAAGCAAAGCAATGAGAAGGATATTGAAGTCAAACAATGCTAAGCAATGGGCGGGCTCTGAGCCTCTTCTCTAAGCTAACAGAATGTCCTGCAAGAGACAGCACATGTGCTGTCTCATGCAAGATCTAAAAAACTGCGGTGAGGGACAATGGGTGGGATAGTGTGATTTGGAAGACACCCATATCACACGCTGTGAGAGACTCTCCCCACTTCCTGCTGGTGAACTGTGGGGGGAATTGTAACAGCTTTCTGCAAACTAGCCTTTTTGGACTTGGGAAAGCCCATGTTAATGCCATTGCACTTGTCCAGTATATATTGTACAATAAACCACTCGATCACATTTATGGTTATTTTAAATTATAACTTGTGTAGTGCACAATCTCCCATTAATGTGACATTGCAAAGCCTTCATTCTACTTTAACTAAATCTAAAACATGACAGTTTTGCAAGCTCCTAAGTACTTTGCACCCATCACTCTAATGAAACAGAGACGTACAGCTTTTAATTAAATATTAAGCTTATGAGCACATTTTTACAAGGTTGTGTCCTTGGAGTGCCAGACTATCAGTCACGGACTTCCAAAAATCTCTTTAGTTCCTTTCCCACTTGGCTGGCCTTGGCAGCTTCTTCCCTTGTTCCTTCCAACCAAACTAGTATAAATTAATTTTAGGTATTTCCTTATTGCCTGTAATAACTATGCTTACGACTACTAAGAACATTTTTGTTATTTCCTATAATACATATACTAATAACTACTAATAGCACTTTTTTATTTCCCTCATCGTCTGCTTTCAGATCTTATGCATGGCTCATACTTACATGGCAGCCACCTTGAATTCCTCAAACCTTTCCTTCTGCTACGCTTGAAAGTGGTTATTAATTGTCTGATATTTTCAGAAGATGATTGTAAGAACCTTACCATTCTTACCATTGTTTACCATTCATTGGCTTCATTATCATTTTAATTTGCTGGCTTTTTACTCATCAACTTGTGTATGTTTCCTTCCTCTTCGATTGTTTATCTCTCCCCTGGTGAATCAACACATTACTTCCACTGCTCTCTTTTTCAGGTGCTACTTCTTTCGTTTAATCACTCTATGCCAGTGTGTGTTTTTCACCTGTTTCCCTAATGTACTTCTCTAGCTTCTGTGTTGCTCCTCCAGTTACACCTGTTGTCCTAATTTTTACCCCAGCCCCTGACAGGCCCTCTGTTGTCCGTGTGCTTGTCCCAACCCCTCATGTGACCCTCCATTGTCTGTGTGTTTGACCCTCAACTCTCTCGCCCTCCATAGTCTGTCTGTTTGTCCCCAGCCCCTCCCAACCACCCCGGATTGTTCCTGCAGTTGGCTGTGCCCCTTCGACCTACTCTCCATTGTCTGTATAGTTGTCCCTGCCCCTCCCACCAATTCTGTAGTTTATCTGCTTCCCCACAGCCCGCCCCATCAACCCTGTGCTATCTGTCTGCTTGCCACTAGCCCCTCTCTCCCAGCCTCTGTTGTCTAACTTCTAGCTCCAAGCCCCTCTTTCCTGTCCTCATTGTCCATCTGATTGCACCCCACCACCTCGCCCTCGTACAGCATGGCTACAAAGCATTACCAAGACCATTATTTCTTGTATGTGAGAAATATTGGCTTTGCCAATGCTTGTTCTTCTTGGTAAACCATTTGTGACAGTGTAAATAATCTGGGTCTCATACAGTACTTTCCTTCAAAAAGAGTTTGAATTGATCAATATTTAAAAAACTGCATTTGTTAATATTGGCTAACTCGTTTGGATAGAGTGTCACCACCTGGATCACAACCTTTGACCCTACAGTTCAGAAGGCACTCTATATGTCACTTACCCAAATGTGGTTTCTCAAGACATCCTAATAACATTCTCTTCTGCCTTCACATAGTTGTTGGCCACCTAGTGTTACCAGCAGACATGTCCCTTGTTTGGTCACTGTCTGCATCATCCTATCATCTTTGAATTACATTGACTAGAAAGCCTCTGTGCTCATTTAAGGTATTCTTCTCCAGAAGCCCAGGGTAATATCACAAGTGCTCAAACAAAAAAAAAATCGATTTCAAACTATAAGCTTTTAGTACCTCTAATATCTGGCGTGGTTATGCCAAAGCCAGAAACTAGTCCTTTTATCACATGAGACCCGAAACTAGAATGGAGCAAGTCAGCAAATACCGGAGATACGTAGAAGTGTTACCTATAAAAGATAACCCTGGAGAGGAGGATCTTGTCATCAAGAGAATCTCTTCCTGGATAAGTCCTACCGTACATGAAGGAATAAAGGAGCAAGCGCGTCTCAGTGCACTTCAGAGCTTATGCTTCAGTTTCATACAGCGACCATCTTTTGTCTAGGGATCCTCAACCTATCTATGAATGAAAGCTCTCAATACATGGTTGTTATCATTCCATTTGTAAACGCTGCAACCGTCCCAGGACTATAAATGATGCAAACTCATTGTTAGGCACCCAATGGCGATTATGGTAAACGTAAAGGCAAAATGATGGTCGCTCTTTAGAACAAAGGTGTTTGCACTCTTGTGCTTTTTTAAGAGTAAGGCATTTCCAGGCATGGTAAAGTTGTATAGGAAGAATAAATCAGGGTTTTAGTTAGGCCTGTGTGGAACTCACAGTTTTACTCAGCGGAATTCAGCGAAGTTAAAAAAAACTCTAGGGGATTCTATGGAATTCCACGAACGGGCAGAAATAGGCACATTGCACTGCTGGCACAGTGATGTACCACCGGGAACTCATCGAGAGAGTTCAGGACCAGATTATCTGAACACAAATCCGCAGTAAGAATGCGCAAATTGAATGCCCCATTGGATTTTATGCAACCACAGTGAGGACGAGATAAGATAAACGTTACTAGAGCAAATCCTGTTAAGAGGGGATTCTTGTGTTGAATCCATTAGGAAAAAGAGAGAAGTATATTGGAGTTTTTTCTTACAGACTTTTGAAAAAGTACTTAACGACGAGATCCCTTGGCGAAATGAAATTTAGTTTGTGCCAGTAACTTTATTTAAGATCTATATATATGCCTTGCGTATATCTGTATTTTTCTATGTTTTTTCTGAAAACATGCGGCTGTGAGACATCCAGTTTAGATTATAAAAGCGGCGTCCATTGGGGTCGCCGAAGGCTTGACAAACTTGTTCTACCAAGTCACAGGACGAGCTGGCAATCTATGCAGTGATTACTTCTGAAGGTAAGTTTAGTTAATCACTGGTCTTATGGGGAAAGTAGGTTTTGCCACTGTTGAGGACAGGGAAACTTTGTTGGTGTTGAAATAGTGTTTGAGGTTCATACAGTATTTTTATTCCTGTTGTTTGGTCTTTGTAGAGTCAACTAGTTCCTCCTACCCCTGTAAATGGTTTTTGGAGTTTGTTGCCAGTGGTTGGCATTGTGAGGTAGGATATGCATGAGCAATATATAGGCTATTATCTATTATTGATATATATTTTGCAAGGAGTTTTAGACTTGCCTGGGCGCGCACTTGGGTTTTGCACATTAATTGTGTTTTTTTCTTTGATTTTTTTCGTAACATTCACATGGTTTGATGTTGTGTTTATTTTCTTTGTCACTTTGTGGAGTGGTGTTTGTTTGTCACGGGAACGGACATGACACTCCCCTTTATAACTGCAATATTATTAATTGAGGTATTTGTTCCTATATGGATAGATATATTACTGTGACACGGTGTATCAGTTTACATCATCCTTCCACTATGCCCTGATGAAGGTGGCGCTTGTATTTCCAAACTTCAGATTTTGTTTGTCCACCGAAACATGCGTTGGCTTTGAGGATAATAAAGGATGACCTTGATGAATTCCAAGATTCTGGCCGTAATGAGCTATTAAGGATTATCTTGTTGAATTTTGAACGTGTGGCTTGGATGAAAATTGAGGATTATGTTAATGAATTTTTTTTTGTGTTGTATTTTTTTATTTATTGTTAATTGCATCATATTACATAGTATAGTGAACAGTCTGTTAACCTAAGCCATTTCTGTTTCCAATCAGGTTTTCTCATAGGGAAGACAACAAGTACAGTTTTACATTCTGTGAGTCATAATCAATGCACATGTCTGTTTTTTCTAGGCATTATACATGTACAATTGTTATTTTATATCTCTCTTGTCTATTGCTATGCCATTTGCCATAGTTGCGGCTTTTTTCTTATAATAATGCATATACAATCAGAGATATGTTAAACGATTCAATGAAACCAACTTACAAAAGAGGAGGGAGAGAACAGAAAAACAAGGATCCATTTGCTCCATGATGTCCTCGTTATACAATTCTACTGTAATAACAGTCGGGGTCAATACTAACCAGGTGTCCCATTTGCCTTCTCCTTGAGTCTCCCAGGAATATGCTGCTAGTCATTTAAAGAGTGTGAGTCATAGTGTTTTGTAGTAAGGGTGGGATACGGTCAAGGGTAGTGGGGGACCATTAGGAGTGTACTGAGGGATATAAAGAAAAATAGTGATTAGTGTGGGTCGTGGAAATGGGAGAAGGAAAGGGGGGTGGTGGGTGAGGAGGAGAGGTGTCTGGGTAGGAATCTAAGTATATAGAAAATGTAGAGTAGGGAGGGAGGGTATGGAAGGGGTAAGGGGAGAGAGGGCGTATATATGGATTGTATTAGTGTCCATGGTGTCTAATAGGCAGAAGAAGAATAAGAAAGTGGCAACGATAATAACAATAAAAATCACTGTAATAATAATGATGTTAATATTAGTAGTGATATTGATAGTGATAGCGATAATGATAATGACCAAGGGGAGGGGGCGGTGTGAATTCAAAAGGCAAATCATTATAGTGGCTGCATCCATATGAAGAGAAAAATTGAGCCAGACTATAAAGTGTTATAAGATGTTTTGGGGTACGGGGGTGTGGTGGGGGGGGAATGGATCGGGGAATGACACGGTGATATGAACATCAATAATATGTATAAGGATTGGGATATGAATAATGGAATAGGTTATGCCAAAAAGGTCAATGAATAGTGGATGGTGAGCAGCGGTTTTTATCATAGGTTATATGGTAGCTTTCTACCTTTCTACCGGGGGGTGTGGGGGGAGTCATCTGAGTCCAGGAGGGGAGGGATGGTGTGTTAGGTATGAGTGGATGTACCTGCATGGGTATGGCAGCAGGAATGGTATATTCCCACTACGTGGTATTTTGTGGAGTTCTCTAGGGGTAATCTGATCCTAGTGTCCGGAGATGAAGGATGACCAGGTCTGGAGAAACACCTCCGTTCTGTCCTGTAAACTGTAGATAAGTCGTTCGTGTGTGGCTGCTTGGTACATTGTTGTCAACCATTCATCATGGGAGGGGACAGTCGGTGCACGCCAGTGTATAAGGATGCATAATTTGTCCGTTGCTAGTGCGGTGTGTAGGAGTCTACTTTGAGTTTGTGTGATCTTATGGAGTTCTCCCATGTCGTGTAGCAATAGGAGAGATGGGGTGAGAAGTGGTGGGAGGGGTAGGGATTCTCTGAGGGGGTTTCCCACTGTTCTCCAAAAAGGTTGTACGGCTGTGCAATCGTGTAGGATATGAAGTAAGTCACAGTGAGTGTGTGGGCACCTCCAGCAGTTTGCATGGGGGAGAAGTCTTGCCATATGTAATTTTTGTGGGGTCCAATACCAATCATGTAGTGTCTTAAAAAGGCAGAATTTCAGACGAGCCTCGCGTGCTCTGCAGTCCCTGGCTTCGATCAGGTCAGTCCAGTCCTCCAGGTCATATTCAGTTTGTAGGTGCACCTGCCATTTGTTTTTGAGGGAAGTCAGGAGTGGGAGTGAGAAGAGGTGGCGATTCAGCAATGCCTGGAGTCCCGATATCGCACCTTTCATCTTCCCCCATGTCTCTAGATAGTGTAGTATAGGAGAGCGCGGGAGCTGTCGGGGAAGGGCACCTAGTCTCTGTTTAAGACAATGTCTGAGTTGGAGGTAGCGCCATGAGTGGCATTCCGGGAGGTTGAATTCCACCTGTAGGTCCCTAAAAGTTTTCCAGGTTTCCCCTGATATAAGTTGGTCCACTCGTCTGACGCCTCGTTGACCCCAATCTTTCCAGGTAATAGTTTTCCCTCCGATTTGGAACCCTTTGTTGCCCCATAACGGAGCCCTGTCATGTAGGTGGGGGTCTATCTTAAGGAGCCGATGTACCCTCTGCCAGGTTTTCTTCATGGCTCCTATCATAGGATTGGTGGGTCGGGGCATTTTTGGCTTGTATCATATAATAGCTGGAGGCCGTAGGGTGCCCCTGTAAGGACTCGTTCTACGTCCACCCATTGCAGCGGGTTATTACAGTCAGGAGTAGGAGGGCCATTTGTGAAAGATGTAACGCGTACGAATAGTGTTCGATCGAGGGAAGGCTTAGTCCACCGCATTCCCGACGGGCTATCAAGGTGGTTTTGGGTAGTCGTGGGCGCATGGATCCCCAAGCAGAGGAGCGGATACAGCGGTCTATCTTTCTTAATACAGGTAAGGGGATCTGTAAGGGGAGCATACCTAGGACATATAGGAACCTCGGCAAGGTTACCATCCGCACCGCCTGTTCTCTGCCCCACATGGAGAGGTTCAGTTGGCCCCATTTCTCAAAGTCCCGTTTCATGGTGTTGATCAGTGGGTATATATTGTCTGGCACCACATTGACCAACCCTGTATTTACGTCAATTCCTAGATATCTTAGTCGGGAGTGTTTCCATTTAATTGGTAAGCCTTGTATGGAGGCACTCACTGTGACTGGGGAAAGTGGTAGAGCTTCGCACTTGTCCCAATTGATTCGATATCCTGATATGCATTCAAATTCCGTTAGAATCTCCCTCAGGGCAGTGATGGAAGTGGGCAGGTCAGTGAGGGTAAGTAAGATATCATCTGCGTATAAATATATGTCAGATTTTACGCCTGGTAGCGGGATTCCTGAGGTTGGAACTACGGATGGCTGCCGCCAGAGACTCTACCGCGAGTAGAAATAGGAGGGGTGATAGTGGGCATCCTTGACGTGTCCTTCTCCGGATCTCAAAAGTGTCCGACAGGAACCCCCCATAGTTTACCTGTGCTGTCGGGGAGCCATATAGGAGGCGCACCTTGTTAATGAAGCCTTCTCCTAACCCGAATCGTTTCAAGATTTCGAAGAGGTACCACCATTCTATTCGGTTGAACGCTTTCTCGGCATCCAACGAGAGGGCTAGAGCTTCTTCTCGTGCATCGCTGGCGGCCCAAATGGCATGGAAAAGTTTGCGGAGGTGATTCCTGGAGGAGCGGCCCGGTACAAAGCCTACTTGGGAGTGATGGATTAACGAGAGAATAACTTTTTTAAGGCGAGTGGCCAGTATTCCCGCTAATATTTTAATATCTCCATTCAATAGGGAGATAGGGCGATAGCTTCCGCTAAGAAGTGGGTCTTTTCCGGGTTTCGGCAAGACTGTGATAGTGGCTTTATTAGACATAGGATGTATGGAGCCTTCCTTTTCAGCTCCTTGAAATGCCTTGTATAAGACGTCTACAGTGTCGGTTCCTGTCCATTTATAGAATTCAGATGTAAACCCATCCTCCCCCGGTGCTTTGTGATATGATAGATTAGCTATTGCTTGTTGTATCTCTTCCTTACTAATATCCCCTTCTAGAAGAGCCCTGCCTTCATCTGTAAGATGGGGGATGTGCGTCCTCTGCAGGAATGCGTCTAAGCGGGCAGTGTCTTCCGATGTTTCTGAGGAATATAAAGTTTGGTAGTACCGGTCAAATTCTTCTGCAATCGCCTGGGGGTGTGTAATGAGTAAGTTATCCTGGGTGCGTAGTGCCGGTATAGCAAGTGCTGTTTCCCGTTGGCGTAGTTGGGCAGCCAGTAAGCGGCCCTCTTTCTCTCCGTGTTCATAGTGGCGTCCCTTCAGCCGTTGTAGGGCATATTCTGCCTGTGAGGTGTAGAGGGTGTTAAGCTCCATTTTAGCCTGTTCTAGGGAGCGGCGATTGGGGGTGGGTGGGTTGCTGTGTGTATTTCCTCATGGCCTGTGTTATTGTGTCTTCTAACGTGTGTTGTCGGGCCCGTCTATGGGCATTGGAGATAGCTGCATCTCTCATTAATTGACCTCCTATAGTTGCTTTCGCTGCAGCCCAGAGAAGTTGTGGTGAGGTCACTGAGCCTTTATTGTCCTTCAAGTATGTGGCCATATGGGTCTTAAGTTGTTCCTTCCCAGTCGGGGATCGGTATCTAGTGTTAGGGAGGCACCAGGGTTTACGGCCGGGTGTAATCATTACAAGTTCCAGGGTTATTACTACCGGGGAGTGGTCTGATTGTGCGGCTACCAGTATTTCTATTGACTTAACCGCTTGTAGTATTCTATGATTAAGTAAGAAATAGTCTAGCCGTGACTGGGTCCCGTGGACCGAAGAGACAAAAGTATATTCCCTATTGGAAGCGTGGGAGAGACGCCAACAATCTATTAGGCCATGATCTGAGAGGATATCTTTGAAAACGGCTCTATCTGCATTGTTACCCGCGTCAAGACCAATTGATCGGTCTAGAATGGCATCTTGGACTATGTTCCAGTCCCCCCCAAGAATATATTGTGAGGTACCTATCTGTGTCAGCAGACGGTTGAGGGAGAGGAAAAAGGTGCGCTTCGAGCCGGTGGGGGCGTATATGGAGCCTATGCATATTGTGGAGGATCCCACACTAGTTTAGCCAGTACGTAGCGTACCTCTGGGTCATGCCATGTTTTAATTAGTCGGAATTGCAGGGAGCGACGCAGGAGTATTGCCACTCCACATTTTCTTCCCGTTACCTGTGTACCTGCCAACATGGGTGGTGTTCCGCTGTATATTACTTTCCCCACCCAATCTCTACATAGTTTCTCTGATTCCGTCGAGGAGAGGTGTGTTTCCTGTAGTAGAGCAATGTCGGTATGTTTGGAGCGGAGATAGGACAGTATCTTCTGTTGTTTAATATAGTGGGTCATGCCGTGTACATTCCAGGACAGTGCCGTGAGTGGGGTTGTCGATCCCGAGGGCGCCGGGTGTGTCATGGTTTATGGTGTATTGAATATGTTATGGTCCGTGTGGTGGGACCAGGAAGTAAGTAAGGACTGTGCTGGGAGGCGAGGAATATGGATTTCTTGTTCAGTTAGGCCTTGGGAGGTTGGGAGAGTTCCCCTTGGTCACAATTCGAAAAATATAGAGGAGAAGGGAAAAGAAAAGAGAGGGAGGGAGGAGGATGGAGAGAAATAGCGTGGAGTGTGCAGAGAGAGACGGATAGCGATTAAAAATGATTGGTGAAAGTAATAAAGAATAAATAAGAAAAGGAAAAAGGAATAGCAAATGGAAATTGGTCAGAGGGTGAAAACACTCACTACTGTCTAAAAGCCTTCTAATCTGCGGGTCTAACCTGTAAGGCCAGCGCGCCGGTAGGGTATTATATCAATGGGGCATGATGAGGGAATAGATGCTTCGTTCCTGGTATCATGGGACCCCCCGGGAGGGGGCAGTCGTGTGGGTGCATAAATGGGTGCATGAGGTTCCGGGGTGGGCTGGGCATGGGCCCGGGGTAGGTATTATGGTCCAAGAACGAGGAGGGGGGGGGGAGGAACGGTCCCGGGGCCATGTGCCACAGGACCTCCCGCTACACGTTTTGTGCTTATCATCTGTTAAGACATCTTAGAATATGTGAATTCTTAGTATCTTATGATGGCCTGCGGTGTTGTATTTTGAGTGTTCGTCCGGGAGCATGCCCCTTGTGGTAGTCTTGGAGCCGCCATGACCCCGAGTTGTGTTAGTCTGATTACTCTCTTCAGTGCGATTGTTATATGCCTGAGAGTTAGCTGTGCTGTTCTACAAGTATACCTATGTGTTACATTGTGGCAATCAGCATTTGATAAATGTGTTTTTAGTAGGTCCCCACTCCCCTATTGGGTGAGCAGCAGATGTGGTGAATGGGCATGTCACTTATCTGTCCCATGGTGAAGAGTAGATGTTCTAGAAGCGGGTCCGGATCTCCGGGGCAGCAGTCCTACTGTGGGTTTAGTGTTCAGCATGTTGATCTTCTGATGGTGGTTTCAGGGGGGAGCGGGATTTGTCTCTGCCTGTGTCTTGAGTGTGATCAATCACTGCTTGCAGGATGTGCTCCCGGGATTCCTGTGTCTTTGGGGACCGATCATATCCTCGGCCTCTTTTTTGCAAAGGGGGACGTTGAGTCTGGGGCCATGGAGTTGGCAGATTAATAGCAGTTTCTGTATGCGGCGCTGGGGAGTCCGGACGGCCGGGGGCGGTGTCCATCGATTGCGGGGTCACACTATGTAGATAAGCGCTGAGGTCCTCGGGGTCAGTGAAGTCTCTGGATGTGCTGTGATGTGTGATCCACATACGTGCTGGTTCAAAAAGACCATACTTGATGTCTAGAGATCTCAGTTGCGGACGTAGGGCAAGAAATGCTCTTCTTCTGTCATTCGTTAGCCTCGAGAAGTCTGCTGCCACTCTGATTTCGTGTCCATCCAGTGATATCGGTTGTTGTGCTTTAGCTGTTGAGATGACCTGGCGGGCTTGTTCATGGCGCAGGAAACATGCGATGATAGGGCGTGGTTTATTTGCAGACGCTTTGTGTGAGGGACCAATTCTGAGCACCCTCTGAAATTCTGGAGGTGGTGAAAACTCAATGCCGAAGTGGTTGGTCAGCAGTGAGCTAAGAAAGGTTTTGATATCTGATCCTTCTTTTTGTTCCGGTATGCCGAGGAAGCGTACATTGTCTCTACGACTTCGGTCCTCCAGTTCAGTAAGTTTAGCTCTGAGCGACTTTAGTTCTTTTTCCTGATCAGGGGTTGTCGCTATATGGTCTTCTAGTGCCGACAGGCGCTGATCTAGGTTATTTGCTGTTTCTCTGAAGCCTGCTATATCAGCGCGGATTGAGGAGGATGCTAAAGTTAAGTCTGTTATTTTTAAGTCCATTGCCTCCAGGCGTCGTCCAACTGAGGCAATCTCTTGCAGTATACGGTCAGTGGCGTCTAGTGCGGGTTGATCTACCGGGGGAGATGTATGCCCCTGTGATGCCGTTTGTGCCGTCATAGCTTTGGGTTGAGCAATGGCTTCCGAGAATAGCAGTTGATGAGAATGTTTACTTGCGGTCTTGTCATTGGGCATTGTTCTTAAGGGGTGGAAATCAATTAGGAGATATTATTTTAAGAGCTAGCACTTGTAGGTACACAGAAAGTTTCCTCGATTTCTAAGGATGGGTCAGACCTTGGGGTGTAGGATCTGCTGTGGTCTGCTAAGCTTTATCTATAGAGGATTGGAATATGCTCAGTTTCTGATAGAGGTCCATTGATATAAAGCTGAAGAGAGATCAATGAATTTGAGTGTGATGCAGCGTGCAACAGGGGGGGGTATCTTGTCTATGTTTTATTTTAGATCAGTCTCTTATTGTGGTACCCAGTATCATGGTTCTTGTTTTTGGGAGGGCAATTGGCTGTTTGGTTGGAGGATCGGGTTGCGTAGTGCGACACGTGTTGTTCTACTCTTCTTTCTTCTTCCTATTCCGGCTTTCCTCCCCCTTCTTTGCTTCTTTATCGTTCCTTATGTGAGAAATCTTTGTCCCTCTGTTGCTCTTTGAGATCCTTTCTCTGTCTCCCTTTTGTCTTCCTTCTCCCTTTTCCTCTGCCTCCCCTCTGGGTGTCGTGGAGGTTCTTATTCTTTGCACGCTAGATCATAAACAAGGGGGGGGGGAGTATGTCCTTTGTTTGCTGCTGGTGGTGTCGTTAGATAATGTTGTTTGAGGGGTCTCACTGTCTCAGCGTGCGGTCTCCTTCAGGCACTATTTAGTCCTCGTGTGATATTGCTTCTTTTCCTTTCCGCCGTGGTCGTCCTCAGGCCTAGGTTCCTCAGTGGTCCATCCTCCTCGGGGTCCCCTCTACCTCCATCCGCATGAGGGGGCAGTGCGGCGCTCCAGCACCCGGGGAGCCGAGGCGGAAGAGGGACGATCCGGGCGCCTCCCTCGTGTCCCGGGGCCCGTGTGGCACCGCACCTTAGACAGCGGCTCAGCGGAAGCCCATTTACTCTCGCGTCTCCGGACGCGTCTGCCGTCGCTCGGGTCCCACAACTTCGCCCCTCCGGATGCCCCCTCCCTCCGCCAGCCGGGAGGCCACACTAGGGGTCAGGATCGCAGGGGGAAGACCCTCTGTTTGCCAGCTTGGCCTGCCCGGCGTGCAGAGATCTTTTCTCAGGCGGCCATTTTCTTCGACGGCCAGACCACGCCCCCTATGTTCATGAATTTTGAGATTATGCCAAATATACAAAGTTGATACTGGCAATATTTATTTTTCGTTATTTTTGTATATTCTTTCTGATTACTCTTTATTCTGTGTAAATATATTTTTTGACCATTAGCTTTTCTATGTATTGGAAACTCATTATATGAAAAACTGTCATGTATTTTAATTGGATTGTATTCAGATTAGGAGCCATATTATATCTATTATTATGAGCATGGCATATAAAGATTATTGTCTGTAGTTGTTTCTTATATTGCTATCATTAATTTGTTTGTCCGGTGTTTCTAATTTTTATTTCTTTTTTTGTCTCTGTCTTATATGTCTGTCTCTCTGTGTTGCAGTTGAATTTGTTATTGTTCTCTATTATAATTCAGATGATTGAGTTTCAGGTTTTTGTATGTGGGGGGAATTGTTTCTTTATATAAGTGTAGTTGTGATTTTTTCTAGATTTCTTAGTGTATATTAATAAAATTATTTTTCTGTTTAGAATATGCATTGATAATGGATTCATTCATATGTGAGATTCGGATGTGAGAGTGTTGTGTGTTTTACTCTTTACCCCACCAGGAACTCATTCCATGATGAAAAATTCACATGAACAGTACCATGCTGCACACCAGAGGGCACAGCTTCTCAAGCTGATTTTGCTGGGGGTCAAGTAGATTTTGTGCTTGAGGTGCAGCTTTCTGACCACGAACGGTCGCAACCACCCGCAACCACCCGTATTGGAAAACTCTCACTGGGTGCTCTCCAAGTGACCAAAACTCCAGCTAGGGGGTGCCAAATCTAACTGGCTATGAGCCACGCAAGGAGGAAAACTCCACCTGGTGGTGGTTGGCGGAATTTGGCTGGAACTACATGTTACAAGCATAATGCGGAATGGTTAAAATTCTGCCAATTTACAGGGAATATATTGCCCACCCCTAATTTTAATCTGAAAATTCACTTGTGAGGCCTCCATTATGGACAGCACAAATTTGCACTAAGTATTGCCACACCTCACTCCAACTCATTCCCCCCCTTGAAATACCGAGATAAAGAGACATTTGGTAGATCTTGGAGGGTTTAAGCACTACTACTTCTGATTAATGGCCTGTTTGGAATAACATGTAGGAATTCATGTTTCTGTCCCCGTTCTTCAGCTTTTAACTAAGTATTTCGCAAGGAGACCTCAGGTAATCATAACTCCTGCTAACCTTTGATCAGGATTACTTCACTCATAATGAGGCCCTTGGTGTATAAAAACATGACATCTGCACAATACAAGTACTTTTTTGTTTCTAGCTTTTTTTTGCACATCCACCCGCTCAAGAGGTGTCATCATGGAATAAGTGTTTCTTAGGTTTTTATTTTTCATCCTTGCAGGTTTTCACACACTTCCTTACAGGCAAGCCTGCTGGAAAGCACGTAGGCTATGTTATCACCACTGCAGCGCACATGCCACAAGTGCCAAAGTAATGCACTTTTTTGTACTTTTAAGGTAAATCTGAGGCTTCTCCACTAATTATCTTCTAGGTTTGATGGTTTTGGCAGCCTGGCAAATTTCTACATAGTTTCAGGGATATCATTGCAGACTGAAGTCTGATTCAGCTTGTGATGATGTGGTAATGAAGTTTGGTAAAATTTATGATTAGGTGGTTATGTTGTATTCCGGTACTGGTGGGGTCCATTGGTTGAGGCCAAAGAGTGCTGCCAATTGTTTTGGCTTGTTCCAAGTCAATAGGCATGCCAACATAGGTAGTTCTTGTTCTTATTTTAACATACCCGTGTGCTCATGTATTGTTTCACTATTACTATTTATGTTCCACCACTCCAATCTTAGTTTTTATTTTACTTCTAGTGCTTTGCAGGAAATACTTAAGTAGATCATTGTCCGTTAGTCTAAACATGCTCTGTGATTAAAGTCCCTTAATAATGAAATTGAGCTATTGTGCATGTTGCTCAACTATTAGTAATATTTACCACTTGGAATTTACTAGCAGCTAGATGGGAGAGGACTTGGTACTAGCAGGTAGAAGTGATTAACTGTGAATATTCTGGTTCCCACTTTACAGAGCTTAGAGGCCACATTGATCCATTCTATATGAATTACTCAGAGCAGGTGTTAAAAGGAGGCCCACCATTGTTTACAATGGGCCTCAATGGGCTTTGCAGGATTAGCATCAACATTTTTGACGCTAATCCTCCAAAGCTGCGAACTAGCGTCCAAAAGTTTGACGCTAGTTCTTTAACTACCACCATGGTGCGCCATATTTTAGATACAGCACACACATGGTGGCATTAGGGGTGTGCTAAGGGGCGCAAGAAAAGTGGCACTGCAAGAGGTGCAGCGCCACTTTTCTAAATCTGGCCCAAGGAAGGGCATCAGTATCAAACCAATGGAAGCTTGTGTGAAAATTTAATAGAATGCGCTGCACACCAGCCAAACTGTACCACCCATTGACTCACTTTCCTACTGATGTTGGCAGGGATACAGAGGTAAGGTTTCGTTGTCATATTCTATAGGACCCCGCTCCAAGATCTGCACATTTTGGAAGGAAGTTCTAGGCAACATCACCCATATCACCGGCTCACTAGCTGACTCGCAGCACAGGCAGTCCTACTGGGATAGGTGCTAGAGACTAAATGGGAAACTAAAAGAGCTGCTAGACACCACAAGTCATTACTTGTCATGAAACAAACCACTGTGTATATGGGGAAAGGAAGACTCCCCTGTTGCAATGGACTGATACCACAATGGCACATTGACATTGAAAACGATTTCTCATGATATTGCAGGAAGCAGGTAGGAATTCTTAACTCGATAAGGGATGCTTTTGAATTTCAGTTAAGACACCAAGGGCCACATGTACGTAGCTTTTTGCACGCCGCAAACGGCGAATCGGGCCGTTTGCAATGTGCAAAATGCACTTTCCCCTGTACCAAACCATTTTGTTGATTCGGTAAACTATTTACCGAATAGCAAAAAGGGATTGCGACTCACAATTAGGAAGGGGTGTTCCCTTCCTAATTGCGACTCGCGGTCCCATGTATGATTGTTTTGTGACCGCGAATGAGGTCGCAAAACAATCGCAGTTAGCACCAGTGTCACATTGGTGCTAACCCATTCACAAATGGGAAGGGGTCCTGACGGGACCCCTTCCCCTTTGTGAATGTCAGTAAAAACATTTTTTCAGAGCAGGCAGTGGTCCTATGGATAAGATAAGAGCGGGATGTTGTTGTTCCATCAATTTACAAAAACTAATCTGCTATGAAAATGTTGAGATGTTGTGTGTCAACCTCTCTGTGTGGGATTATAGTTTAACTGAGGTCTTCATCAGTACTTGGTCATTCTTATTCTATTGAAAAGCACTTACATAATTTTTACTCATTTTGATTAAGAACTTAGAGAAATACATCTTTTTTTATACACATATTTAAACAGGGAACCAATTTGATGTAGTTCATATAGTTAATATGCAGACTTCACTTAAATACATGTTCAGATTACACAGATTTGGAATTTGCCTTTGTCCTCTTTTTCAGAAGCACAAAATGACTGTGGTTGTTTTGCTCGTGGCTCCATCAGGACTCTCACCAATCACTGTCAGAGTTTGATGGGCATTATTTGATGACTTTAGACACAGATTCAAACAAAAGACTACAAAGGGATGCTCTATAATGAAACAAAAATTGGAGTGTGATAATTTTTCTGATTAAATCTGCCAGCGGAGCAGAGCGGCAGAATTTATCAATGATTGTGCATTATAAGAGTATAGCAGAATTACTATTTTCCTCCAGTTCGGCTGATGGAATTAAAAACTCTTACACAATCACACAACACAGTGGAGCCTGACACTGTTCCAGACTTAGCAATTCATCTGATACTAGCTCCAATTTTCTACTTAGTCTCCATGGGAGTATATCCTTCTTATGGATGGAAATCCCTCACCAACCTAATAGTAGAATACATCATCATTGGCCATTCATACCACTCAGGTTAAGATTATACTAACTCGGTGGTCTCGACCATAGCCCCAGAGGAGAACTAGCTCTTTTTGGGACATGAGAGATCAGACTAAGTCTATTCTGGTAAGTAGAGAACCAGTGCTGCTAAAAAAAATGTAAACTGCCTCCCTGCCTATCAAAAGTTATTACTTTATTCAGAAGGTTATACCCCCATGGAGACTAAGTAGAAGGCTTGGAGCTAGTATCAAGTAATTGCTATGTGTGTAACACGGTCCCACTCATCTGTGTTGTGTGATTGTGTAATGATTTAGGAGTTAGTGGATCTTTAGGGTTTCTCCTACCTCTCCGTAGTGTTAATATGGAATAAAAAATTCTGCCCAGCCATAACAAATATTCAAGAAAATGGGATCATGTCTAGGTGTTAGGATAATTACATTTATTTTTCATGTGCTCCGATTTGCTGAAGAGATGATACATTTACCCACACCAAAATGATTCTGCAAAAGTTCTAATTTTTTATGCAAGAACTGTATATAAAACCATCTTGATTTGGGGGATGAGCCAAAAGACTTTTTGGTTCTACTAGGTGTGCCTTCTGATTCCTTTCTATTTTTGTTGCCCATTGAGACCTAAAATATTTTGTGAATTTTACAGACTCTGTATGATTCTGCATTTGAGAGTCTTCATGACATGGACTCTGTACAGCTTATTTTTGAATTTTGTAATAAAACCATTTGACTTTTTATTGAACTACAATTCAGTTATTGATTGTGCCCACTCAATTTTTATTCAATCTAAAATATGAATGTACTGTCTTTGGCTTGACTTTAGTGTTTTGGAAAGTGCCTTCATGCGGGGACACGTCTCCTCATGAAACTGAAGTCTCTGATCTAGTAAATTGTGAGAAGTCTGGTGAGGAACATTTTGGGGTGTCTCAATTTTAGGGTCGCCTCAATGTACTTCCACAATACTAAGATACAAAACATGTTTAATGTATGTCATCTATTTGCTGTTTTAAAAGCAGTCAAACTGCAGTTATGGAGTCTTGAAATGGAGTGGTGGGAAGAAAGCCTTACCTGCCATTTCACTCAGGGTAAAGCTTTGAGTAAGGCTTCTGCACCTATTGTTTCCATGGTAAGCACAATAAAAAATGTCTTGACGCTGCAGTTTATTTATCAACTTCGGATAGTCCCATCAGTGATCAATCATTGCCATGCCATTGGTAAGCATTGTATAATTGGCTTGAATGAACTGTAAAGGTTCTCTCGGAAGTCCTCAGTGGAATCCAGCTTAGCCAAAAACAATTTGAGCTGACGAGGCATGGCCATGGAAAGAGATGGCCACAGAGTTTAGACTAGCAGACTAACAGGGCTACATTTATTAGACACCTTTGTTTGATAGCGGACTAATTTGCAGCTGTTTTTGATGGAATTGTGGCTTATGGCAGACTCAACATTTCCCCTTGTGAGGCTATCAACATGAACAAGGTCTGCTGTGCCCCATTCCATGATTAGAAATCGAACATACTCACTTCAAGCGTAACTGGAGGAGAAATGCTGGTGTTGCAGTGGTGATACTTAATACCTGTAAGGTGCTTCTTCCCCGGGAAGAAGGCAGCACTGTTTCCTGTGTATATGAGCCTTGAGACTTCAGTCAGCCATCAACAGGACCAGTACACTGCAGAGAGTAAATGACCGACCTTTGGCAGTGATTGTGAAGAGATCTGTAATGGTGTATCTCAGCACTCCAGAGAATTAAAGTGTTTCAAAATAATAGTTCAGATGCCCATGCTTCTATTTAACACAATAGGCCACTCATGTTATTGCTCACTCCTTTATTGATAGCCTTCTCATAAAATATTTTTTTTATTGTAGCCCTAGCCAACACATTTCATCCTGGAACATCTACAGGACTTATTCCAATTCCATTTATGAATGTCTGTTGCCACTTGTGATCCTCCAGTAAAGTGTAGTTGATCTTTACAGTCCAGTGAACAATGTTGTTCCTATTGAGTATTGTGTGCAGGGTCCACGTGTTATACAAACTTGTTGTCTATGGCTTTGATCATTATTGGATTATGACGCATTGAAAGCCATCTTCTGGCTCATATGTACAAAGACTGAAATGTCTACCTCCTCCACAGCAATCATCATTTTTAGACTTGCGCAGGCATAGTGTAGTGCAAAGAGTGATAAAGTGGCACAATGCATTCATTGTGCCACTTTGTAAATATGGCACAGTGTTTTTGGCCTTCTAACACCACATTAGCATCAAAAGATTATGCTAATGTGGAGTCAGAATGACACTAGGGGCTCTTAAATATGCCCCTAATTGGTCACTGCTGGGCACAGACAATTGATATGTACATTAACGGACCTGGGCTGCATTAAATACTGCCTGCCCACCACCTTCACTTCTTGTGTACTCTTGCCTGGGGCTTTCTTGTGTGACATGCTCCTAAAGCATTTCTTCACAAAACAGAAGTAGTGGAAATCTTTGCTGGAGCTTAGGCAACCTTTGGCTTTCTTTGTCTAGGAAGAAGACATATAGATAGCTTCTATTTTCTGATGAACTGGTGGGAAAAAAGCCTGATTCTATCACGCATACACACATTCTCATCCTTCCACCACCTGCCTACCTCGATGCTTCATCCCCCACCAAAAAGTTCTGTTTATGTGGCTAAATTCAGGAGACACTGTCACATCTTCACTGTATCTGCCCCGCTTTAATCAATGAATGCAGAAGGTTTCTTTGATGATTCTTGATTAACTAAGGGACTTGATAGATCCAAGTGGCTATTAAATGTCTCTTGAATTAAGCCCATCCGCTAGTAATAGCTAGCCTTATAATATACCTGAACAGAGTGGATAAAGCATTTAGCCAATTCCTCAACTCCCTCAGAGGTCTATCCTTTCTTCACTGACATTATCTGAAAAATAAAGGATCATGTATGAATAAAGTGGTCAGGCTGCTAGGAGAATGTTGACGTTCTCACCAGACTCGCCTATCATGCCGCCATCAGGGGTATAACATTCCTGATATAGCCGTATCAGGAATACAATGATTAGAGTCTGTTTATGATATAACTTCTAGCTTATTCCCAGTGAACTCACTTGTGAAATGTACAATTTTACTGTCAAGTTAGTTTTCAGTTTATCTTTTCATTTTCAGAATACAGCACTGTATTATTCATTCTAGCCGGTCTACATTACATCCAGCACTTAACCTCTCAGAGCATGGCACTTTATAACTTTGCACATCAACTATAATGTCAAGTCCTGATTAACCTGTTTTTATTCTGGGAATGCAAAGAGATGTAATCAAGTGTTTTTGTTTTAGCTCAAGAAACTCTAAGCTAAAATTGTAGTATTGTTTAAAAGTCTTAGGCCCGAATTTAAGAAAAGTGGTGCTACTTCCAATTCTGTGCCACTTTTTTTGCGTCCCTTAGCGCCCCCCTACAGCCACCATGTGTGCTCTGTATTTAATATACGGTGCACTATGGTGAAGTGGGCAATAGCGTCTACAATTTTGACGTAGTTATGTACTGTGTAGGATTAGCACTACATTTTTGGCACCAATCCTGCTTAGTACATATGGGCCCATTGAAAACAATGGTATGGACCCCTTTTAATGCCTGGTCTGTGTAGGTGTTAAAAATAGCCGCTAAAAATGGCACAGTGGAATCTCTTAGATGTGCCATTTCTGCGGCCCCCCTAATGGGGGAATGCCCCCTTGCATTTATTATGTCTGGTGCAGGCATAATGAGGCACAAAGGGTTACAAAGTGGTGCAATACATGCATTGCGCCACTTTGTAAATATGGCGCAGCAAATTTGGCCTCGTTGGGCCACATTAGCATCGTAAAAACTGAGGCTAATGTGGCACAAGTAGGCGCTAGGCCCTCTTAAATCTGGGCCGTAGTGTGTCATAGTGTAATGTCATGATTTTCACGTCGAAGGTCGAAGTTAACTGCATATTGTTAAAGGTGGGCGGTAAACTCCGCTGTGCTGGTGGAGGTAACAGAGTTTTTGGCACTCCGCGCTCCAAGCAGGTTCAGCCAAAAACTCCGCTAGCCCTGGCAGCGGAGCAGTGCTCACCAGGTGCACACAGCAGCCCAGTTATGGACTACACAGTGCAAGCGCAGACAGTCTGCACTTGCGCTGTGTGGCCCATAAGTGGGCTGCAGTGAGCACTCGGTGCAAAGAAGATGCGGTCAGGCGTGGCCGTGGAGCTGATGCTGAAGGGCTGCGCTGGCACCAGCTCCGGATCAAGGCCTCCCTCTTTTCACTGTCCTCCACCCAGGAGCAGGGGGCAGAGGAAGGCAGAGAGCCAAGTCGCTTGCAACAGGGACCCTCCTGGACCCAGGTAAGTTCTCGTTTCTCTTTCTCTGCTGTGTGCACACAGTGGCTGGGACTGGGCATGGACAGGATTTGCATATGAGGGGTCTGTGCTGGGAAAAAAGGAAACTTGCTGTCAGAGCTCAACTTGAAAAGAACCTGTCTCCCCAGATTCCCTGGGAAAGGAAGTGGTCTTATGGGGGTACGGTGTAGAGGCCAGCAGGGAGAGCGGAAGCCCGGGAAAGCATCAGGGTGCTGGTGGTGAGCTGGATTGCTACTGCTAGTGCTGGGCCCCAAAGAAAGGGCGGTCTGAGGCTGTGTATAAGTGCAGAGGAAGTGACTGCAAGGCTGGTGCCAGACAAAGAGTGTCTTTGGCCCTCAGTAGCAAGTTTTTGAAGGGAGAAGCGTGCAGGTGTGGTTGAGAGCAGCAGGCTCCAGACCAGTGGCCTGTATAATGACAAAAGACCTGAAACAGGAGCTTTTGCTGCCTAAGGGCCAGCATACACCCTGGCCTGAATGCGCCCGATCTCTGAAGCGCTAAGCAGGCCCGAGCTTGCTTAGCGCTTCCGAGATCGGAGGCATTCACTGCCACGATGAGAAGGGCAGGTGGCACTTCGGCCCCACGCGGAACTCAGTGGAATTCCACCAAGTTTTTCCCCAACTCCACAGAGTTTGGCAGAGTGGAACTCCATGAGCTCCACCCACCGCTACATCTTATACGTGTATACACAGCAAGGCCTGATTTGATTTTAGCATCTGGTGAAACAGATGTCACTTATCATTAACCCTTTGTCAGAATTAATGCTGTATTCCATCAGAGCACAGTACCTTGATATATCACAATTTGAGTTTAAAACCATGGACTTAGCCATATTAGCTGAAATCCTTTTTGTAGTTTGGAAATGCGGTAAAGATAACCAAATGTGTCTAGTCAACTCTAGTAATTCGATCCTGAAAGGCTCTTTTGGTAAATACTGTAATGTTATGCTAACCATCGTTTCCTACCATAGATAGCTGTCACTTGTACTTTAAAGTAGTATGTTATGAGCCTCATTTGCTTTTTTAACCTTTTTTAATAAATGACTGGAATGTATTGAGACATTGCTTACTTGCTTAACATATATTAATTGTTTTATACTTGCATTCTGTATTATATAAAGTTGTTGGCACTTGAATGGACTTGAATGCCTAAATGAAGTATTTTCAATCTGTAATCCGCATAGACACCATAGTGATTTCTAGATTTACTCTGGATGAGATCCTGATTGAGCTTAAAAGTCATTAAAGTATAGTTTAACAGGTCATGGGCGATCTCAATAAGGACATGAAACATTTCCATCCATAATTGGCCACTTTTAAGATGAAACTAGACTCAAAAGACACAAGGATTGAAGACACACAGAAGAGGAAATTCTGGAAGACGAGAAACCGGGACAAACATATTATTGAATCACCAACAAAAACTAATTGAACTAAGAGATCACAGCAGATCAAATATTATTTGCATATTTGGTTTTCCCGAAAATGAAAGAGGTAACATCACAGTTTTTTTCCAATATCTCCTGCCAACCTTACAAATGATGCAGTTTGTAAACCAGCTTGAATTTCAAAGACCACACTTCATTTAAGTACAGTGCTTCAGGCTGCTAAAACTCGCGGTATGTATGAATCTAAAGGTGACAAAATCTCTAGGGCAGCAGGGTTTTCACATGAAACAAATGCTATCAGTTAGACATTTCTGGTCTTCCGCCCCTCCCAAAAAAGCACAACATTCGGTACTGACTACTAGAGCCCACCAAAGTGCTGGTTACTACTAAAGGCCAAACAAGGGACTATCAGGGTGTTCTAGAACTCAAAAAGGCTCTGGATATGGTGGAAGAACAACGCGTGGATGCACGCCCACCCCCACCACTCAGGAATAATGGTTCCTAACAGAAGTCATGAGACCTACGTCCACCAAAAAGAAATCTTCTGGACCCGGACTTACAGCCCACTAAAAAGAATATAGTCCCCGCAAAAAGAAGTGCAAGGGTTGCACCCACCAAACGCAAGAAATCCACATCTCTGCTGAAAGATGCCACTCGTTCTAACAATAACAGAACTATTTGACCTCTACTCTGTTACTATTACCGTATGCTTTATTTGGCTTTTCACATTTGTGGTTCCTCTTGTGACAGGTAAAAATAAAACATTTGGCTGGGTGTGGCTCAGCTTGGAGTCGACATGCCGTTCAAAGATTAACAAACCTCTTTTTCTCTCTTAATATATATATATATATATATATATATATATATATACTTTCATATGCCATTGACATTCTTGTACAAAACTTAATCATGTTCTGCATTGTATTTCTCTGGGGCATTTCTATTCCCTACGTACCTAATTAATTAGTAAGGTAAAGTAGCTGTTAAACGTGACGGTATACAGAATGATAATTCTCATAATTCTCTTATTGAATGTAATGGGCTGAACAATTTTCTTACTTGGCAAGTTAAACCTGCTCTCCTCCAGGAAACGCAACATTCTCAGGCAGAATCCTACCAATTACAGAGGGGCTGGGTTGGAAGAGTTGTGTATGCAATAGGATCGCAAAATAAGAAAGGTGGGCTGGTCACACTGGTGCAGGAAATCCTACTGGTACGAATCAGCAAGTCATGGTTGGATCCATGTGGCAGAAAAGCTGATTTCTCTTTGTTATTGAACAGGTTATTGATTGCACATAGTCATACTAAGGTGATAAATGGAAGTGCTTCGAATATTGTCTAAAACTCCTTTATTGGTAGATTGTCCCCCTCTCACTCCTCTCCACTGGAAACAGTAAGGGGCAACAAATCAAGGGATTCTAAATGACCTGAAGGCAGAATCCTGGGATTTGCTATGCCCTAGAGACAGACAGTATACTTTTCTATCTTGTGCCCATGGCACTAAAACTAGAATTAATTGCCTGATCGTTCACGGTTATCGCCTCATCATCTGGATTGTTACTCACTAATCCAATGCAAATCAGCATAGATTTTGCCCCACCCGACCAGCATTTTTACAATGCAGACTTTAATGAAGGGGACACAGAAGAAGATGATTTTTTCAGGCTGTATGTCTCCCCCGGGAGACTGGTGTAGTGGCATGAGACTTGAAAGTTTGTATTTTTAAAGTAATTTGTATATGCTATAAAAAGATGCCAGTGGGCAAACCCCATTGGAAAGAAGGATTTCCTGCTGAATTTTACAAGAACAGTTCAAAAGTTCTTGCCCACTTGCTATGTAAGGTCATTATCAAGCTGAACACAGTGGAGGACTATGTCAGAAATCTCTGCTTGTTCAGCATCATTAAGTGGACTTTGTACCAGGAAGATCCTCCAGCCACCATATGTGTAGTTATTTCATGTCATATCACAAGTGCAGATGACCAAGAGCAGCAAACTTGCCCTATCTTTAAATGCTAAAAAGGCCTTAGACAGGATTGAGTGATCGTACCTTTTTGAGACATTGCAAACACTAGGCTCTAAAGAGAAATGTAAAAAAATAAATGTTGTGGCTATATCAGACACCTGTGGAGAGCATTACTGCCACTGGCATTAGATCAGAGGCTTTCTCAACCCACACTAGCTCTGGAACCATTGGCAACAAATATTTGTCAATCTGCAGAAGTTCTACAAATCAGTTCACTTGTAGATGAGCATAAATCACTTCTTTATGTGGAAGATAGTTTTCTACTAATCTCCAAACCTGGGATGCTTATCCCATGTGTATTGATTTCTAGATTTGGCCAGTTTTCTGAGTTCAAAAACAATTGGTAAAATGTGAAGTTCTTCCACTGCCCAGGCACATGTTAGCTTCATCAGTAACAGGGCACTCTTTACATTGATAGCCAACCTCAATAAAATATTTGCGAACCCTTACGGGTACCAATTTCAATGTCATTATCCATAAAAATATTAACACTAATGGCATTACAAAATGGTATAATGGCAACTCTCTCCCTGGGCGGAGTGCACACTGTAAAAACGGTAGTAACACCACATTTTAAGTACATCTTCAATATGCTTCTCTTAACTTTCCCAAAACATAGAACTCAACCAGTAAATCCATGAATTAAGAACTATGACCCTCATTATGACACTGGCGGTAAATCCTGCTTACTGCCACGCTGACGGCCACCAACATACCGCCGCAGTGGCGGCTCTCCGCTAACCATATTATGACACACACCAATCCGACAGAATATTGCCACACACACAAATCCGCCATCCCAAAGGTCAGTGCGAAAGTGGCAGTACCAACACCTATACCGTTATGCCAACAAAACAACGCCCACCACATTAAGATCCACGAATCACCACGGCAGACATTCAACGGTGGTAAACCATTGGTGGTACATACCACCACGCTCAGAATGGACACCTATATACAAAACAACACCACATTGGCCAATACGAAAAACACATACCTGACATCCATACACACAACACACCCACACACCCACCCCACTATAAAACACACACCCACCGACCCACACCCTTTGCCAACACCAAAAGACTGCAATAGTTATCCACCGAGATCACACAGACAACTACAAACTCATCACTGACACCCATACATCCCTCACGCACCCCACATCACACACTCCACCACATCACCCAACACACTCTCACCAACACACAACATACAACACCCATGGCACCACAAAGGCACCCCTGTTTCACTGAGGAGGAGTTAAATGTCATGATGGAGGAAATTGTGAGGGTAGAGCTACAGCAGTTTGGAGCACAGGTACAGCAGATTTCCATTGCCCGAAAGATGGAGCTATGGCGGAGAATTGTGGACAGGGTGAATGCTGTGGGACAGCACCCAAGAACAAGGGATGACATCAAGAAGAGTTGGAACGACCTACGGGGGAAGGTACGTTCCATAGCAGCAAGGCACCAGCGCGCCATACAGAGGACTGGCAGGGGACCCCCACCTCTTCCCCCACAGCTCACAACATGGGAGGAGCAAGTCTTGGCATTACTGCATCCCGAGAGACTCGCTGGAGTAGTCGGAGGACTGGACACTGTTAAGTCAACATTTACCACTTATCACCCCCATACCTGCATGCCATCTCACACCCTCACCCTCACTCCCATCACTCCACTAAAACCCATGCTCTGCACCTACACATATGACTAATCCCAATGCCAAATCCTGCATGCTATACCAAATCATCGACACCTATCACCAAAGCATACACAGCATAGGGAAACTAACAATCCCACAATACATCACCATACACAAACAAAAGGTGGCAGGGCAACAGCAACCATAGAGGGTGGGATAGGGATGTACAGTATGTCATACACATGAAGCATAATACATCACTTACATCCCCACAGGTACCCCAGCCAATGTCAGTGGAGAGGAGGTGCCACAACTATCCAGTCCCCCAACAGAAGATGCCCCCAGTGATGACAGTAACTCTGGACGTCTGGATCTGGATAACCTACCTGGCCCATCAGGGACCACTGGACAGCCGGTCACTCAAGCCCACTCACAGACCACCACAGAGCCTCCTCTATCAGGATCCAACACCCCAACACCAACCCAGCGTACCCACACCTCTGTCCCTAGGACACATCAATCAGCAGTGTGCCCAACTGTACAGGGACCCCTGGCCACAACTCACACCCAAGACAATCAGGGACCTTGGGTCAGTGACAGTGGGCACACCGTTCAGAGGACAGAGGCACAGGCTAACATGGACAATGGGAGGACTGCTGTGCGCCGGGGGAGGACAGGAGCAGGGAACCGACTCTCCAGGAGGCACTCTCTGAGATCCTTGGAGCCTACCAAAATTCCCAGGAAACAATGGGCCAGATCCTAGACAACCTGCAGGAGAACAGGTGGCTGCAGGAGGAACAGTATCAAGGGATCAGGGAGGACTTGTAGGCCATCAACATCACCCTGATCTCCATAGCAGGAGTACTGTCAGACATGGCCAACATCATGAGGGAGGCAACAGCACACCAGCGAGCCCCTACCACTAGCTGGTCCATTGACCAGCCCTCCACTTTCGCTGCTGCTAGTGGGCAGCAGGCCCCACCGCAGGACCCACAGGCCACCAGCATCCCTCCCCCTGCAGAAGGTGAACCACCCCGCAAACGTTCCCTGTGACCCAGACAGAAGCCAGAAACACTTGCCAAGACCACCACCAAGAAATGAGACTCTCCTGATTGTCCCCTTTGTGTCCCACACTGTCACCTTGTCCACTTTGAACAGCCTTTGCTCCCCTTCCTATGGCCACTTGGACACTGCACCTGTGCTACATACAGACTAGAACAGTACCCTGGACTTTCCTCCATCATCACCCCATTCCATTGCACTTTTCCCTCACCGTTGGAAACAACTCGACTACTTGTATGTCATGTGTTGAAAATGTGTATTCATGGAAACAGCTACATCGATTGCAAATGTACTGTACATTGTGAGAGCATAGAAATAATGACACGTAGATGGCTGTAGTCAGCACATCAGTACACAGTTGTTATATCACCAACATCTGCAATATGACAAACCTTATAGGAGACAGTCAGTAGAGGTAAAAGGAAGTGAATGCCATCTTGCCACAGCCACACAAAATACACCAATGGTCATCGAAATGTTAATCTACACGGTCTCACCTGTGTGTCAGTGGAAGTACTGACGATTACTGATGTTCTGTTGTCCTCAGCATCTTCATCCTCATTGTCCTCAGGGTCCACTGCTGCCAAAGGGCATCTCCAGTCTCCTTCTCCTGCAGAAAAGGTACATGGCATCTGAGGGCCAGGTTGTGCAACATGCAGCATGCCAGTACTATCTGGCAGACCTTCTCTGGTGAGTAGCACAAGGATCCACCTGTCAGATGGAGTCACTTGAACCTGGCCTTCAGGAGGCCTAAATTTCTCTCGATGATCTGTCTGATTCGCCCATGTGCCTCATTATAAAGTTCTTCAGCCCTTGTCCTGGCATTCCTCACAGGGGTCGGCAGCCATGATAAGTTTGGGTAGCCACATTCACCTATTGAGGGACAACATTTAGCCACACACAGTCTGTTGACACCAGAGACATACACTGACATACAGTGGGTGGGGACCAAGGCTCACCTATTAGCCACACCCTTTGCATCTGTAGTTGGCCCATCACATTTGGGATGCTGCTATTCCTCAGGACAAATACATCATGCACCGACCCAGGATACTTACCATTTACGTGGGAGATGTATTGGTCTGCTAGGCATACCATTTGCACATTCAATGAGTGTAAACTCTTACGATTCCTGAACACCTGTTCATTCTGGCGGGAGGGGGGGTAACGCAATATGTGTCCCATCAAACACACCAATAATATTGAGGATATGTCCCATTGCATAGAATCCGGCCTTCACTGTGGCCAAATCCTTCACCTGGGGGAAAGAAATGTAGCTGCACATGTGTTTTACCAGCGCAGACAATACTCTTGCCAGCACGATTTAAAACATTGGCCATGACATGCCTGCTGCCAAGCCCACTGTCACTTGGAAAGATCAGTTGCCAGGAAATGGAGCACTGATGTCACTTGCACAAGAGGGGGGATCCCAGTCGGATGACGGATAGCTGATGTCAGGTCAGGCTCCAACTGGGCACACAGCTCTGTGAATATGGCCCTGTACAGTCTATAGGTCACTAATATGTGCCTGCCCTCCAGTGTAGCTAAGTCCACCAGAGGTCTGTACACGGGGTTATGTCTCCACCTTCTATTCATCCGCAGTGGTAGGTATCTAAGGGACACAAGAGTGAGTAGGCTGTCACATTTGGAACAACAAAACCACAACTGCAGTCCACATGGTGCACTTATGTAGTGAGACATTGTAAATGGCGAAGTATGTGCCAATCTAATCTGTGATGCAGTAATTGTTGATAGGCCTGTTTCCCCCCTGAAATGACGACTACCTGTCCTGGATGGGTGGTCTTGAACCGCCGTGCAATTCCTCATTGGATAATATGGGGCTGTATGGAGTAAAGTGGGCAATGGGGATCTACGCCGGCGGTGACGGTGTATACCGATGGGGAAGTGACTGCCATTTTCTCTCTGATTCCTTACTTGTTTCCTGACCTTCAACAGGAGAACACCTACACTGCGTGTGCTGCTGTGACCTGTGTCTGGAACCTACCATTGCCCGTGTGACCGGGGAAAGGGCCCCAGCCTTCACTCCAGAGAAGTTGAAGCAACTAACGGATGGGGTCGTACCCCAGTACGGACAGCTGTATGGGCCTCCAGACCAACAGGGGAGTACACTTTGGCCACGATGCATGTGGCAAAGATGCATGGAGATGTGTGTGAAAGCATTGTGTAAGGGTGGGAGGGGGGATTGTCTGTTGGAGGTGTACATGTTGTGCGCTGGCCTATGTGTGCCAATGGTGATAGAATTGGGTATGGTGGTCCATTTGTGTGACAGGCTGGACTTTTTGTTTAATGGTGTTCTCCTATCTGTCTTGCCCCTGCAGGTCAGTGCCCATCAAAAGAAGAGATTATGGCATGCCATCACTAAGGATGTGAGGACCCTGGGGGTCTATGGCAGACAGAGCATCCTCTGTCGGAAACAGTGGGAGGACCTGAGACGCTGGGCACAGAAGAAAGCAGGGATAGCCTCCTAATGAGGAAGGGGTGCCGGTCGGACCCTGACCCGCCGATGGCCCGCATACTGCTGGTTGTCTACCCTGAGCTAGATGGGCACTTGAGGGAATCACAGCAGCCACAAGAGGGTGAGTACAGTGGGTACCATTGCATATTTTGGCTGGTGGGGTGGTATCTTGGTGGTGGGTGCCCTTAAGGTTGGTGCCCTTAAGGTTGGGCCAGACATTGCATAGTGGGTCAACTAAAGGGTAATGGTTGCATGGCAAATACAGGTAACCTAGCTTGTTGGCAGTCCATTTCAGGCAGGGCATCGTGGGTCCCAGGTGCGCTGCAGTTGGCAGTGTGTGGTCCTCATCTTGCCTTAGTGACTAGCCACATCACTGGTAGTGTAATGCATAGTGCTTAAGCCTGTTCCCTGTGTGTGATGGAGATATGCATGCCAATAGTGGTGTTGATGCAGTCATTGACCAGGTGTATCCTTTGTCTCCTCCCCTTTCTTGTTTTCTCATCCTGTCCTTGTGTGCATTAGCATCATCTGGTGGAGGAGCAGGGGCACCGGCGACAGAGGGAGCTGCATCCCACAGGACCCTGGAGGCAGAGTCCACCGATGCCGAGGGCACCAGTGGGACAGAGAGCGAGGGGAACACCACGGCGGAGACTGGAGGATACAACACAGACTCAAATACCTCCTCTGACAGAAGCTCCCTGGTGGTGGTGGACACCTCTGTGACCACCCCAGCTGCGGGTACAACCGCCACCCCCCATACCAGCGAGTTGCCTGTTCCCACTCACCCAGGAGGGTGGGCATCTCCTTCGCCCCAGACACCTCAGGCCTCACCCCAGTGAGCCCTGATGCCCTGAGTGAGGAGGCTATTGACCTCCTGAGATCCATCTCTGTAGGGCAATCAACCATTGTGAATGCCATCCAAGGGCTAGCATCCCAGATGCAGAAATGCAATACATTTCTAGAGGGCATTCACGTTGGATTGGAGGCCCAGCAGAGATCAATTCAGGCTCTAGCCTCCCCCTGATGGCAGGCAATGTCACTGTTTCTACCGTCCCCCCTTCAACTACCATTTCCCAGTCCCATTCTCCTCAAACCCAACCCATCCCAGGCACACATACAGACGAGCATGCACACAAGACAACACCCAAGAGTGGCACCGGCACCACACTGCATCCCACAACCACTCACGCAAACACCATACAGTTGCAGACACAACCACATCCACTACCTCCACTGTATCCCACCCCTCCTCCTCCTCCACCTCCCTCCCAGTCACGTCCACACTCACACCTGCATGCACTGCCTCAACATCCACCACCAGCATCACCACACCAAGCTTCACACTCACCTCACTAACAGACACCTCCACAACATCCATCCACTTGTCCCCTGTGTCCTCTCCCACCGTGTCTGTCTAGCCCTCCTAAAGAACACAAACACAAGCACTCAGACACCAAACAGCCAAGCACCTCACACACACCCACTGCAAATGCACCTGCACCCAAGCCCAGCAGACTTACACCTCCAACAACCCCTCCCTCAAACTCCATCCCATCCCTCCACCCTCCTTCCGTCTTGCCGTCCCTAAAAAGCTTTTACTTGCCCAACTTGACCTCTTCCCTCCCCTCTTCCCCCATCCTGCCCATAGAACCAGGGTGCCAACCAGCCAGCCCAGTACCTCAGTCAAACAGTCCACAGGGACAGTGGAGGCACCTTAGTCGTGGAGGCAGGACTGTGAGGGATTCCACTCCAACAGCCAGAAAGGGGAAGGAGCCCACAACACCTACAGCCAGGAAGGGAAAGGAACCCAAAACAGCTACAGCCAGGAAGGGGAAGGAGTCCACAACAACTACAGCCAGGAAGGGACAGGATTACACAACAACTACAGCCAGGAAGGGGAAGGAGTCCACACCTCCTGCCATTAACGGAATGAAGCCCTCAACTCCATCAGAGGCTGGGAGGGTGAAACCACCAACACCACCGCCACCACCACCACCTGTAGTCACGGAGCCCCACCACCAGCAGAGGCAGGCCAGGAGGCACCGTCACCTATTGCCAAAGAGCAGCATTCCACACCAGCTGAGGCAGTGCAGCTATTACCGCCAGCAGAGGCAGGCTAGGAGGCACCATCAGCTGTTGCCACAGAGCAGCACTCCACACCATCTGAGGCAGTGCAGCTATCACCGCCAGCAGAGGCAGGCCAGGAGGCACCGTCACCTGTTGCCACAGAGCAGCACACCACGCCGGCAGAGGACATGCCAGGGACTGCTGCACAAGACGCCCCCTCCAGAACCAGTGGGCATGTTCCCCAGCTCAGAGACTGTAACCTTTCACTCCCCAGCACTGAGAAATGGGCATGAGCCCCCTCCAGAACCAGTGGAGAAGCTCACGTATTCGGCTGAGGTGCCCCCCATCCCCCGGAGGTGCTTGCTCACTTGCAAAATGATGCCCCTGCAGTGTTCTCTCCGGATGTGTCAGGATTCACGTTGGGCCTTGGACTTGCCCTGTGGCCTTGTGTGCCCTTATGACTTTGGACTGGACATTGGCCCTTTATAAACATTTGTCTATATTTGGTTCGTGTGGTGGGTTTTGCTATGCTCATACATTGTCAGTACTTCCAAAATCTGGTCCTTGTTTTATCATGCCGTGTGTTGTGGGCCATTGGTTTACGTATGCAGCAGGTTGTGTGTATGGTGTCTGTTTGAATGGTGTGTGTCATGCGTGTGTGTGTCGTTTTCCTCCATCCCTCCCTTGTGTGCTAGGCGGCTGTACTCATCGTCATCGTCTTCGTCAGCGTTGGTGTTCCAGGTGGAACATAATGTAGAAAATCATCGGGAACACTTGCAGTTCGGGTTCCATGGCGGCGTAGTTCTTCCCTGTGTCTCCAATGGTAAGTCCTTTCACTTCTGAGCTCTGTCTGGCTTTTGTTGGCATTGGTACCGCCCCGGAAAAGGTGGCAGTTTGCAGTGTCTTATTATGGTGGGTGGTACTTCCGCCTGGCTGTTGGCGGCTATCGCCGTGGTGAGTGTTGTTTCCGCCCTGGAGGTTGGTAAGGTACATTGGCTGTCTATGGGAGTTATCACTGCCATGGTCATAATTTGGCGGAACTTACTGCCAGCCTGTTGGTGGTATTGCCGCCACTTTATCACTCACCGCAAGGGTCGTAATGAGGACCCATATATGGGGAGCGGGTGTTCACAACCTCTACACCTCAAAATAAGAAAACGTCAGGTGGATACAACTTCTGAAGTCCTTAGTCTCTATCATATGGACTACAAAGCTTACCACCTGGACCATCTTGCATATTTTTTTTCTATGGAGCTTAAGACCCCAGACTGGTTACTCAGAGAAAACCACTTGATGGATAACATCCCAAGATGGATTTGTTCTGTGACATAGTTTTTGCTGGATCCTCAGAACCCCTTGCTCAAAGAAACTGAGCTGGTGTGGACTACTGTGCATAAGAAGGTTGAATATATCGCCTCGTACATAGACTGGCACAGACTTGTAACAATTGAGCACTCCTCATTGGATGTCCACCTATATTCTAGGAAGAATTGCTCAATAAGGGAATAAATCACCTTGGTCACCTGTTTGATGGTGAAATCATTACAGCTTTTGCTTGATAAAGCTTAAATGTAGAAATATTTACACCTAAAAGAATGTATACACCTGAAGCTAACTCATTTGGCTGCGTCATTACCTTAATCTCCAACACATTTAAACTTGAAACATTGGAACACCTTTAGAAGTGTTATTTCTTGTCCTTATGTTAGGTTGATAGAAGCAAATCACCCAACCCTTTGCAGAGAATATTAAAACAGTTGTCAAAATAATCTGACCATTGAAAATAGGGAAGATGACTGGTCATCTCTCCTAACTGCATATGCCTGTGTACAGCACAAAGCTAGGCTAAAGCTCAGCTTCTTTAAGATATTGCATGGTTGGCAATGGACTCCACAGAAACTGAGATTAAGTAGCATGTTTACATCCTGGGATTGCTAGTGCTGTGGTAAAGCTGGGGGAGAAAAGGCCACTCTTTTTGCTCCTTCTGGCACAAAGTTGCAGGTACATTGAAAGCTAACAACTCAGTAGCCTTAACCTTGACACCACAAAAATCCTATTAGATGTGGTTCAGATATGCCTAGTTTGCCCCTTTGTTAGAAAAGATAGGCAGAAATGGCTATTGAAGTGGCTAAAATGTGCATTTCCAGATATTGAAGGCACAATTATGCCCCCAAAACACGAGCAGTGGTTACATGACATGTCAACTACTGCAAGCCTTTAATTTATAATCTACAGATAGTTGGATCAGCAACATCTTTCATGCAATATGAAACACTTTCCTGTTGGACCCGAATCAATGATACGTGATTTTACTCCTCAAGCAATACAGTTCATGAATTAGAGTGATTGCAACTTCTTGTAATGCCCTGAATACTTGGCCATAGTAGTTAATGACCCCTAATATTTGTTTATAATTTGTATGTTGAAAATCCTGGTGAAGTTATGCCAAGATTACTCTTGGTAACATTTGAAATGGGTACTAAATATAGGGAATTGGATAAGCTGGAAGAGTTGTAGCTAATGTTACAATTCTTTGTCATATTTGTGTCTCTATTGTTGAATACCATCATCTTGATTATTACATTTTATATTTTTTTAAATTCCATAAAGAATTGTAATTCAAAAATAATAAGATTACCAGTATCCTGGTGCTGTGCACCTTACCTAAATTTCACAAGGACTCAGACATCTGACTATGGCACCTCATTTTCTTGGTTCAGTCCAGGAAATATTGTCCATACATGTTATTGGAAACTGAATTACTGTTTGAGGGGGAAAAAACCCTACTCAAACAGCAACCACAATTTCTATCAGGGAGAAGTCAAGCAAACCCTAAATTAAGTACAGCATTTCAAACAGTAATAAAGTGAAAACATCACACAAGTAAAACCCTATCCCAAATTTAAAAATAGAGTAAAATGTAATAAATTATTTGTGACCAAAATGACAAAAACCCAATTAGTGGAACCAACGAAAAGCAATGTTTAAATTTTTAATGAAAATACTGTAGTGCTTAGAAGCACAATGTGGCAATTGTAATCATCTGGATGGGCCAAACTGGGACAAAGTCACTAGTTCAGGCTGACCGTGGCAGAGCGTGAACAAGATACAGGTACCAAGATAACCCACTGAACAAAGTACCTTAAATCCTGATTTGCGGAGCAATGCAAGATCCCGCACTGAGGATGCATCACAAAGTGTGTGTTCTGAGGAGCTGCGGGGCTGCAATGCGGAGTCCTGCATCATCATCAAGGGCTGCTATTGATGGGGGGACTTGTGATATGATGTCAGGTGTCAAAAATGCATTGTGCAGGAGCAGTTCTAAAGAAGCTGTCGTCCTGCAATGCGGAGTCCTGCATCGTCTGTCATGCTTTATCGGTTCTGCCCACAACTAGGCTGGTAGAGCAGCTTCAGACCCACTTCCAAGGATCCAGCATAGTGATGGCACCACTTGGGGGATAGGACTCACAGCGTGCAGAGTCCAGGTGCTGTGTTCAAGGTAGTTAGAGGTTTTTTTGTCACTGCGGCTCCCATCAGGAGGCCAGCCAACTAGACCTTGGAGTCACTCTGGTGGTCCTGGGTTCAGGATGCAGTTCCAATCCTTCTCACTCAGGCAGCAGGGCAGCATGGGAACAGAGTAGCAGTCCTTCTTGCAGATCAGCACAGCTGTCCTTCTGAGTCTCCCACATGTCCAGGGGTGTACTAAAGAGTTGGGTCTGAGGGACCATTATCTATACCCGGTGCCCACTTTGAAGTAGGAAAAGGTTCTAGAGGTTTCCACCCTCATAAGTACTTGGAATTTCCTGCCTGTCTGCCTTGACCTCAGCTTTTCTAGGGTCGCAAAATAATAGTCTGATAAGTTGAAAGGTGTTTTCACAGGTGATGGCGCTCACTGCTCTTCACCAAAATCACAAACCGAAGTTGTGTATATATACGATTCTCCTGGAAGTGGAGATCCACCCTACTCCCTCAAACTACCCCCAAAAATGGTAGTCAATTAGAAAGAAATCCAAGGCACATGTTCAAAGTCAAATAAAGTTAGTAACATCAAAAACCGTGTCGTTCTATTCCAGCTTTTGTTTATTTCATGCTAGTGTTGCTCTCTTCTGACATACAATCCACGTTCCTCACAATTGTTAACGTTCTAGCCAACGTGTTTCGTCATGCAAACATAATCATATGATGTGTTTCGTCATGCAAACATAGGGCCAGATGTATCAAAAAAAAAATTTGCAACTTGCAAATTGCGAGTCATACCGACTCGCAAATTGCAACTCGCAAAATTGTATGTAGAAAGGTGTCTCAGAGACACCTTCTGCGACTCGCTATGGGGTCGCAAAGACCCACCTCATGAATATTAATGAGGTGGGTTGCAAATTGCAAACCCATAGCGAGTCCCTGCACTCACAGGGATGGTGGCCTGCTGGAGACAGCAGACATCAATGTCTGTGACTGCTTTTTTTAATAAAGCAGATTATTTTTTTTGAATTGCAGCCCGTTTTCCTTAAAGGAAAACGAGTTGCAATTAAAAAAAAAAATGAAACCATTTGGTTTCATTTTTTCAGAGTAGGCAGTGGTCCATTGGACAACTGCCTGCTCTGAAAAAATATTTTCAGCTACATTCACAAAGGGGAAGGGGTCCCATGGGGACCCCTTCCCCTTTGTGAATGCGTTACCACCCACTTAAATTGGGTGGTAACTACGAGTTGGTTAGCGACCGCATTCGCGGTCACAAAGCAACTCAGCATGGCGATGCGGTCGCAAATAGGAAGGGAACACCCCTTCCTATTTGCGAGTCGCATCCTCAAATTGCGAGTCGGTACCGATTCGCAATTTGAGGATGAGCATCGCGTTCGGCCTTTTGCATGCCGCAAACTGGGTTTTTCGCAGTTTGCGACATGCAAAAGGCTTCCTACATCTGGCCCATAATCGCTGAGACTTCGTCAGGGCTGCAAGGTAACATACATATTTTCCATTGTAACCTTGCAAACATTTGGATTTCGTTTACTACATTCCCCAATTCTGTGTCAGAGGAATATGATAGTGCAGCCCTGCTTGGAAACCAGGGCACTTAACAAAACAATTCATTCTACAATGAGAGTGTTCTGTTAAATCATTTACATGCGTTGTGCTCAGTTTCCAAGAATACCAATTAGTGTATAAAAAGCATCTAATTTTAAAACGTGTAATAAATCAAAATTGATAGAAAGAAAGGAAGGTGAAGAAAAACGATAACTCAATATGCTGGACCCATACGAGAAAAAATAACCATTCACCACCTATCCGCTTATTATAATATGCAAGTGTTATCATTAATGGTGACCACTGTAGGAAAGTACCATCTTGCCTGGCATGTTACCCCCATTTTCACTGTATGTATGTTTCTTTTTGCCTATGTGTCACTGGGATCCTGCTAGTCAGGACCCGGGTGCTCATAATATTTGCCCTGTATGTGTTCCCTGTGTGGTGCCTAACTGTATCACTGAGGCTCTGCTAACCAGAACCTCAGTGTTTATGCTCTCTCTGCTTTTAAAATTGTCACTGCAGACTAGTGACTAATTTTATCAATTCTAATTGGCACACTGGAACACCCTTATAATTCCCTTATATATGGTACCTAGGTATCCAGTGTATTGGGGTTCCAGGAGATCCCTATGGGCTGGCGCATTTCTTTTGCCACCCATAGGGAGCTCAGAGAATTCTTACACAGGACTGCCACTGCAGCCTGAGTGAAATAACGTCCACGTTATTTCACAGCCATTTTCACTGCACCTAAGTAACTTATAAGTCACCTATATGTCAAACCCTCACTTGGTGATGGTTGGGTGCCAAGTTACTTAGTGTGTGGGCACCCTGGCACTAGCCAAGGTGCCCCCACATTGTTCAGGGCAAATTGCCCGGACTTTGTGAGTGCGGGACCACATTACACGTGTGCACTGCATATAGGTCAATACCTATATTTAGCGTCACCATGGCAACTCCGAACATGGCCATGTAACATGTCTAGGATCATGGAATTGTCACCCCAATACCATTCTGGTGTTGGGGGACAATTCCATGCATCCCCGGGTCTCTAGCACAGAAACCGGGTACTGCCAAACTTGCTTTCCAGGGTTTCCACTGCAGCTGCTGCTGCTGCCAACCCCTCAGACAGGTTTCTGCCCCCCTGGGGCCTGGGCAGCCTGGTCCCAGGAAGGCAGAACGAAGAATTTCCTCTGAGAAAGGGTGTTACACCCTCCCCCTTTGGATATAGGTGTGAAGGGCTGGGGAGGAGTAGCCTCCCCCAGCCTCTGGAAATGCTTTGATGGGCACAGATGGTGCCCTTTCTGCATAAACCAGTCTACACCGGTTCAGGGATCCCCCAGCCCTGCTCTGGCATGAAACTGGACAAAGGAAAGGGGAGTGACCACTCCTCTGACCAGCACCTCCAAAGAGAGGTGCCCAGAGCTCCTCCAGTGTGTCCCAGACCTCTGCCATCTTGGATGCAGAGGTGTTGGGGGCACAATGGACAGGTCTGAGTGGCCAGTGCCAGCAGGTGACGTCAGAGACCCCGCCTGATAGGTGCTTACCTTTTTCAGTAGCCAATCCTCCTCTGAGGGCTATTAAGGGTCTCTCCTCTGGGCTATTCCTCAGATAACGAATGCAAGAGCTCACCAGAGTTCCTCTGCACTTCCCTCTTCGACTTCTGCCAAGGATCGACTGCTGACTGCTCCAGGATGCCTGCAAAACTGCAACAAAGTAGCAAGACGACTACCAGCAATATTGTAGCGCCTCATTCTGCCGGCTTTCTCAACTGTTTCCTGGTGGTGCATGCTCTGAGGGCTGTCTGCCTTCACAATGCACTGGAAGCCAAGAAGAAATCTCCAGTGGGTCGACGGAATCTTCCCCCTGCTAACGGAGGCACCAAACTTCTCCATCACCGGTCCCCTGCGTCACCTCTCATCCTGACGAGCATGGTCCCTGGAACACAGGAGCTGGGTGCAAGTGTCTCCCACAGTCCAGTGGCCCTTCTGTCCAAATTTGGTGGACATAAGTCCTTGCCTCCCCACGCCAGACAGTAATCCTGTGTACTGCGTGATCTGCAGCTGCTCGGGCTTCTGTGCACTTTTCCAAGACTTCCTTTGTGCACAGCCTAGCCCAGGTCCCTAGCACTCCGTCCTGCATTGCCCAACTCGCTGAGTTGGACTCCGAGGTTGTGGGACCCTCCTTTGTGACTCTGAGTTGACCGTTGTCCTCAGATCTTCTATGTGCCTGTTCTGGTACTTCTGCGGGTGCTGCCTGCTTTTGTGGGGGCTCTCTGAGGTGCTGAGCGCCTCTTCTGTCTCCTCCCCCAAGGGGCGACCTCCTGGTCCTTCCTGGGCCCCAGCAGCACCCAAAATCCTTAACTGCAACTCTTGCAGCTAGCAAGGCTTGTTTGTGGTATTTCTGCGTGAAAACAACTCTGCATCCTCCAGCACCCCGTCGGAAATCGTCTGACCAAAGGAGAAGTTCCTTTCACCTTCCGTTGTTGCAGAATCTTCAGCTTCTTCCACCCAGAGGCAGCCCTTTTGCACCTTCATCCAGGGTTTAGTGGGCTCCTGCCCCCCCCGGACACTTACGTGACTCTTGGACTTTGTCCTCTGTCTTTACAGGTCCTCAGGTCCAGGAATCTGTCTTCAGTGTTTTGCTGGCAGTTGTTGTTCTTGCAGAATCCCCTATCTCGACTTTACTGTCTTTCTGGGGGTAGTAGGGTAACTTTACTCCTACTTTTCAGGGTTTGGGGTTGGATATCTTGGACACCTTTAGTGTTTTCTAACAGTCCCAGCGACCCTCTACAACCTACACTAGGTCTGGGGTCCATTCGTAGTTCGCATTCCACTTTTGGAGTATATGGTTTGTGTTGCCCCAAGGCCTATTTCTACCTATTGTATCCTATTGTGATTCTACATTGTTTGCACTACTTTTCTTACTGTTACTTACCTGATTTTGGTTTGTGTACATATAATTTGTGTATATTACTTACCTCCTGAGGGAGGGTATCCTCTGAGATACTTTTGGCATATTGTCACTAAAATAAAGTACCTTTATTTTTAGTAACTCTGAGTATTGTGTTTTCTTATGATATAGGGCTATATGATATAAGTGGTATAGTAGGAGCTTTGCATGTCTCCTAGTTCAGCCTAAGCTGCTCTGCTATAGCTACCTCTATCAGCCTAAGCTGCTAGAACACCTCTAGTCTACTAATAAGGGATAACTGGACCTGGCACAAGGTATAAGTACCACAAGGTACACACTATAAGCCAGGCCAGCCTCCTACATTGGTGGTGCAGCAGTGGGATAAGTACTTGTAACTGCTTTACCACTTTGTCATTCAGTGATTTTCATAAGAAAAACTGACACCAAATATTTCAATATATGTACATTGAACCAAAACAGTTTACTTTTCTGCTCTAAAGCTTTCTACTAAGTTTCTGAAAAGTTCTGAAAACTTGTAAAAGTTTTCAAAAAGTTTGAAAAAGATTTTTCTCTGTGCTTTCAAAAAGTTCTAACACTTTTTCTCTCTCTGTCTTAAACCTTTTCTATCATATCTTCAGTAGAGCTCACTCCCAAAGTTGTTCAGGAAACCTCTGAGAGTTTAAACTACAAACGTTTGAGTGGTCTCTGCTTAGAAAGAGGTTTAAGCATTGGTAAGAATCCTACAAAAGAATTTCTCTTTAACCTGCTCTTAGAAAGTGACCAGAACCAGTCTTGCCCATCTCAAGAAGAGGGGGTAGGAAGGGAAGGTACCCAGTCAGACTCGGAGGAGTTCCCTGAAGAGATTGGGGAGGGTCCTTACAAAGACCTGCCCTCTAGCACGCCTCCTAGTGACACTCGTAGTGGGAGAGGTTCATACATTAGCAGGGCATCTTTAACTCCCAAAGGCCAGGTTACTAGGGTCCAGCCAGTTAGGGACAGGTCTCTCTGCCAATTCCCACATTTCCTCTGTATCCAAACATTCCCAAGCCTCCCACCCAGAGGATAACTTAATGGAAAGGGAACTCAGAAAGCTGAGGTTGGAAGAGACCAGACTAAAGCTTAAACAGCAGCAGCTGGCCTTAGACAGGGAATCCCTAGATATAGAGAGGGAAAGACAGAGAATGGGTTTAGTTCCCCATGGTGGCAGCAGCAGTGTTTCAGATAGTAATCCTGTTAGAGAGCGAGATTTCTGAAACCTGCATAAGATAGTCCCCCCTTACAAGGAGGGGGATGACATTAACAAGTGGTTTGCTGCACTTGAGAGGGCCTGTATGGTACAGTTGGCCCCTCAAAGGCAGTGGGCTGCTATCTTGTGGCTATCTTTCACTGGAAAGGGTAGGGATAGGCTCCTTACTGTCAGAGAAAGTGATGCCAATAATTACAAAGTTTTGAAGGATGCACTCTTGGATGGATTTGGCTTAACCACTGGACAATACAGGATTAAGTTCAGAGACATCAGAAAAGAGTCCTCTCAAGACTGGACAGATTTTGTTGACTGTTCAGTGAAGGCCTTGGAGGGTTGGTTACATGGCAGTAAGGTGACTGACTATGAAAGCCTGTATAATCTGATCATGAGAGAGCATATTCTTAACAATTGTGTGTCTGATTTGTTGCACCAGTACTTGGTAGACTCAGATCTGACCTCTCCCCAAGAATTGGGAAAAAAGGCAGACAAATGGGTCAGAACAAGAATGAACAGAAAAGTTCATACGGGGAGTGACAAGGATGGCAAGAAGAAGGATGATAAGTCTTATGACAAGGGTGGGGACAAATATGAAAAACATTCTGAGTCTTTATCAGGCCCACAAAAATCCTCTGGGGGTTGTGGGTCCAAATCCTCTTCTAACAATCAGAAAAAGCATTGGTGTTATTTATGTAAAGTAAAAGGCCATTGGGCAAGTGACTCCGCTTGTCCAAAGAAAAACACCAAACCTTGCACCACCACAACCCCAACTGCAACCTCTAGTGCCCCTAGTAATAGCAGTGGTGGTGGGAAATCTACTACAAATAGCCAATCCAAGGGTGTAGCTGGGCTCACTATTGGCAGTGCAGTTGGGGTTGGTCTTGTTAGGGAGACCACAGAGGCTGTTTTAGTCTCTGATGGTGGCATTGACTTTGCCACCTTGGTTGCTTGCCCCCTTAATATGGGTAAGTACAAGCAACTACCCCTAATCAATGGTGTTGAGGTTGAGGCCTACAGGGACACAGGAGCCAGTGTAACTATGGTGATAGAAAAACTGGTCCACCCTGATCAACACCTACTTGGTCAGCAGTACCAAGTGACTGATACTCATAACAACACTCTTAGCCACCCCATGGCTGTTGTGAATCTCAACTGGGGTGGGGGGGGGGGGGTGCGTACTAGTCCAAGGAAAGTTGTGGTAGCCACTGAATTACCTGTAGATTGCTGACTAGGCAATGATTTGGAAACAGCTTGGGCAGAAGTGGAGTTGGAGGCCCATGCAGCAATGCTGGGAATTCCTGTGCATATTTGTGCTTTGACAAGGGCTCAGGCCAAAAAGCAAAAAGGACAGGGAAACTTGGATCCTGGAACAATGGACCAAGTGCTCCCAAAAGCTTGGGGTAGAAAGGGTAAATCCTTGCCCACTATCCCTCCCTCTCCAGAAGATTCCCCTTTTGAGGAAGAGGAATCCTCTCCCTGTGCAGAACCTACACCAGAGGAGCTGGCAGCAGACACTGCTGAGCTTTTGGGTGCAGGGGGGGCCTGCTAGGGAAGAGCTGAGTGTGGCACAGCAGAACTGTCCCATACTAGAGGGTTTAAGACAGCAAGCTGTCAAACAGCAGAATAGGGATGTCAGTGATAGCCATAACGTGTATTGGGAAGACAACCTCTTGTACACTGAGTCAAGGGACCATAATCCTGGAGCTGCCAGGAGATTGGTTATTCCCTTGCAGCACAGAGAGTTTCTTCTTACTTTGGTACATGACATTCCTTTGGCTGGGCATTTGGGCCAGACAAAAACTTGGGAAAGACTTGTCCCCCTGTTTCACTGGCCTCATATGTCAGAGGATACTAAAGAGTTTTGTCGCTCTTGTGTGACCTTCCAAGCCAGTGGCAAGACTGTGGCACTCCAAAGGCCCCCTTAATTCCACTTCCAGTGGTTGGGGTGCCCTTTGAAAGGGGTTGACATAGTTGGCCCCCTTGACCCTCCAACAGCTTCAGGCAATAGATTCATCCTTGTGGTAGTGGACCATGCCACTAGGTACCCTGAAGCCATCCCCTTAAGGACCACTACAGCTCCTGCAATGGCAAAGGCCCTCCTGGGAATCTTTTCCAGAGTGGGTTTCCCTAAGGAAGTGGTGTCAGACAGAGGTAGTAACTTCATGTCTGCATACCTAAAAGCAATGTGGAAGGAGTGTGGTGTAACTTACAAGTTCAGAACTCCTTACCATCCATAAACAAATGGTCTGGTTGAGATGTTTAATAAAACTCTCAAAGGTATAATAATGGGACTCCCTGAAAAACTCAGAAGGAGATGGGATGTCCTGTTACCTTACCTCCTTTTTGCTTACAGGGAGGCACCCCAAAAGGAGTGGGCTTCAGCCCCTTTGAACTCCTCTTTGGCCACCCTGTGAGAGGTCCTCTTGCTCTTGTTAAGGAGGGTTGGGAACAACCTTTAAAAGCTCCTAAACAGGACATAGTGGACTATGTACTTGGCCTAAGATCCAGAATGGCTGAGTATATGAAAATGGTCAGTAAAAACCTTCAGGCCAGCCCGCAGCTGCAAATGCAATGGCATGACCAGAAGGCTGTTTTGGTTCAGTACCAACCAGGGCAGAAAGTGTGGGTCTTGGAGCCTGTGGCCCCAAGAGCACTCCAAGACAAATGGAGTGGACCCCACATAATTGTTGAAAAGAAGGGTGAAGTCACCTACTTAGTTGACTTAGGCACTGCCAGGAGTCCCCTTAGGGTGATCCATATCAACCGCCTAAAACCGTACTATGACATGGCTTATCTCACCCTGCTCATGGCAACTGATGAGGGACAGGAAGAAGAGAGTGACCCTCTCCCTGATCTCTTTTCCACCACTGAAGCTGATGGCTTAGTGGAGGGAGTGGTTTAGCAGATTGTCTTACTGCTGAACAGAAAGACAATTGCATTAATCTATCAAGTCCGTTTTCTGAACTCTTTTCACTGATACCAGGTACTACTACTTGGTGTGAACACACTATCAATATTAGAGACAGTTTACCTGTCAAGAGTAACTTATATAGGCAGCCTGACCATGTCAGGGACTGCATTAAACTAGAGGTACAGAAAATGTTAGACTTAGGGGTGATTGAGCCTTCAGAAAGCCCCTGGGCTAGCCCAGTTGTGCTTGTCCCAAAACCTCACAGTAAAGATGGGAAAAGAGAGATGAGGTTTTGTGTTGATTATAGAGGGCTCAACCAAGTAACCAAGACAGATGCTCACCCTATACCCAGGGCAGATGAGTTCATAGATACACTGGCTTCTACCAAGTATCTAAGCACTTTTGATCTAACTGCAGGGTATTGGCAGATTAGATTATCAGAATATGCTAAACCCAAGACTGCATTTTCAATCATTGGAGGGTACTACCAATTCACAGTAATACCCTTTGGTCTGAAAAAAGCACCTGCCACTTTTCAAAGGTTGGTGAATACAGTCCAGCAAGGGTTAGAAGCTTTTAGGGCAGCATATCTAGATGATATTGCTGTCCTCAGCTCAACCTGGGATGATCACCTGGTCCACCAATGGAAAGTTTTGGAGGCCCTGCAAAAGGCAGGCCTCACTATCAAGGCCTCAAAGTGCCAGATAGGGCAGGGGGAAAGTGGTTTATCTGGGCCACCTGGTAGGTGGGGAAGAGATTGCACAATTAGAGGGGAAGATCCAGACCATTATGGAATGGACTCCCCCTACAACTCAAACCCAGGTGAGAGCCTTTTTAGGCCTCACAGGGTATTATAGGAGATTCATCAAGAACAATGGCTCCATAGCAGCCCCTCTTAATGATCTCACTAGCAAAAAGATGCCTAAAAAGGTACTGTGGACAGCTAGCTGTCAAAAAGCTGTTGAGGAGCTCAAACGGGCCATGTGCTCTGCACCTGTCCTAAAATGCCCTTGCTACTCCAAGAAATTCTTAGTACAAACTGATGCTTCTGAATTTGGGGTTGGGGCAGTGCTATCACAGCTGAATACTGCGGGCAGGAGGTTGACCCCTAGAGAAAAGTGTTGGTCTGCCATGGAGAGGGAGGCCTTTGCTGTGGTCTGGGCACTGAAAAAGTTGAGACCATACCTGTTTGGTACTCACTTTATTGTTCAGACAGACCACAAACCTCTACTTTGGCTAAAACAAATGAAAGGTGAAAACCCTAAATTGTTGAGGTGGTCCATATCCCTACAGGGAATGGACTATACAGTGGAACATAGACCTGGGAGTACCCACTCCAATGCAGATGGACTCTCCAGATATTTCCACTTAGACAATGAAGACTCATCTGGGCAAGGTTAGCCTTATTGTCCCTCGTTTGGGGGGGTTGTGTAGGAAAGTACCATCTTGCCTGGCATGTTACCCCCATTTCCACTGTATGTATGTTTGTTTTTGCCTATGTGTCACTGGGATCCTGCTAGTCAGGACCCCAGTGCTCATAATGCATGCCCTGTATGTGTTCCCTCTGTGGTGCCTAACTGTATCACTGTGGCTCTGCTAACCAGAACCTCAGTGTTTATGCTCTCTCTGCTTTTAAAATTGTCACTACAGGCTAGTGACTAATTTTACCAATTCTCATTGGCACACTGGAACACCCATATAATTCCCTTGTATATGGTACCTAGGTACCCAGGGTATTGGGGTTCCAGGAGATCCCTATGGGCTGGCGCATTTCTTTTGCCACCCATAGGGAGCTCAGAGAATTCTTACACAGGACTGCCACTGCAGCCTGAGTGAAATAACGTCCACGTTATTTCACAGCCATTTTCACTGCACCTAAGTAACTTATAAGTCACCTATATGTCAAACCCTCACTTGGTGATGGTTGGGTGCCAAGTTACTTAGTGTGTGGGCACCCTGGCACTAGCCAAGGTGCCCCCACATTGTTCAGGGCAAATTGCCCGGACTTTGTGAGTGCGGGACCACATTACACGCGTGCACTGCATATAGGTCAATACCTATATTTAGCGTCACCATGGCAACTCCGAACATGGCCATGTAACATGTCTAGGATCATGGAATTGTCACCCCAATACCATTCTGGTGTTGGGGGACAATTCCATGCATCCCCGGGTCTCTAGCACAGAAACCGGGTACTGCCAAACTTGCTTTCCAGGGTTTCCACTGCAGCTGCTGCTGCTGCCAACCCCTCAGACAGGTTTCTGCCCCCCTGGGGCCTGGGCAGCCTGGTCCCAGGAAGGCAGAACGAAGAATTTCCTCTGAGAAAGGGTGTTACACCCTCCCCCTTTGGATATAGGTGTGAAGGGCTGGGGAGGAGTAGCCTCCCCCAGCCTCTGGAAATGATTTGATGGGCACAGATGGTGCCCTTTCTGCATAAACCAGTCTACACCGGTTCAGGGATCCCCCAGCCCTGCTCTGGCATGAAACTGGACAAAGGAAAGGGGAGTGACCACTCCTCTGACCAGCACCTCCAAAGAGAGGTGCCCAGAGCTCCTCCAGTGTGTCCCAGACCTCTGCCATCTTGGATGCAGAGGTGTTGGGGGCACAATGGACAGGTCTGAGTGGCCAGTGCCAGCAGGTGATGTCAGAGACCCCGCCTGATAGGTGCTTACCTTTTTCAGTAGCCAATCCTCCTCTGAGGGCTATTAAGGGTCTCTCCTCTGGGCTATTCCTCAGATAACGAATGCAAGAGCTCACCAGAGTTCCTCTGCACTTCCCTCTTCGACTTCTGCCAAGGATCGACTGCTGACTGCTCCAGGACGCCTGCAAAACTGCAACAAAGTAGCAAGACGACTACCAGCAATATTGTAGCGCCTCATTCTGCCGGCTTTCTCAACTGTTTCCTGGTGGTGCATGCTCTGAAGGCTGTCTGCCTTCACTCTGCACTGGAAGCCAAGAAGAAATCTCCAGTGGGTCGACGGAATCTTCCCCCTGCTAACGCAGGCACCAAACTTCTGCATCACCGGTCCTCTGGGTCCCCTCTCATCCGGACGAGCATGGTCCCTGGAACACAGGAGCTGGGTCCAAGTGTGTCCCACAGTCCAGTGGCCCTTCTGTCCAAATTTGGTGGAGGTAAGTCCTTGCCTCCCCACGCCAGACAGTAATCCTGTGCACTGGGTGATCGGGCTTCTGTGCACTTTTCCAAGACTTCCTTTGTGCACAATCTATCCCAGGTTCCCAGCACTCCATCCTGCATTGCCCAACTCGTTGAGTTGGACTCCGACGTCGTGGGACCCTCCTTTGTGACGCTGAGTCGACTGCTGTCCTCAGATCTTCTAAGTGCCTGTTCTGGTACTTCTGCAGGTGCTGCCTGCTTCTGTGGGAGCTCTCTGAGTTGCTGAGCGCCCCCTCTGTCTCCTCCTCTAACTGGCGACTTCCTGGTCCTTCCTGAGCCCCAGCAGCACCCAAAATTTTCAACTGTGACTCTTGCAGCTAGCAAAGCTTGTTTGCGGTGTTTCTGAGTGGAAATAACTCTGCTTCCTCCAGCACGCCATGGGACATCTTCTGACCAAAGGAGAAGTTCCTGGCACCTTCCGTTGTTGCAGACTCTTTGGCGTCTTCCACCCGGAGGCAGCCCTTTTGCACCTTCATCCATGGTTTAGTGGGCTCCTGCCCCCCCTGGACACTTGCGTGACTCTTTGACTTGGTCCCCTTCCATTACAGGTCCTCAGGTCCTGGAATCCGTCTTCAGTGTTTTGCTGGCAGTTGTTGTTCTTGCAGAATCCCCTATCTCGACTTTACTGTCTTTCTGGGGGTAGTAGGGTAACTTTACTCCTACTTTTCAGGGTCTTGGGGTTGGGTATCTTGGACACCCTTTGGGCCATATTTATACTTTTCAACGCACAACTGCGCCAACGCAGTTGTGCGTCAAAAAATGTAACGCCGGCTAACGCCATTCTGAAGCACCATGCGGGCGCCGTATTTATTCAATGACGTTAGCCGGCGGAGCTGCCTGGTGTGCGTAAAAAAAAATGACTTACACCAGGCAGCGCCGGCGTAGGGGAAAATGCAGCTTGGGCGTCAAAAAATGGGGCAAGTCAGGCGGAGGCAAAATTTTCGCCTCAACCCGATTTGCGCCATTTTCCACGTGTCCACGCTAAAAAATGACGCAAACTCCATGAACTTTGGCGCTAGATGCGTCTAACGCCAAAGTATAAATATGGAGTTGGTTTTGCGTCGAATTTGCGACAAAAAAAATGACGCAAATCCGGCGCAAACAGAGTATAAATATGGCCCTTAGTGTTTTCTAACAGTTCCAGCGACCCTCTACAACCTACACTAGGTCTGGAGTCCATTCGTGGTTTGCATTCCACTTTTGGAGTATATGGTTTATGTTGCCCCTAGGCCTGCTTCTACCTATTGCGTCCTATTGTGATTCTACATTGTTTACACTACTTTTCTTACTGTTACTTACCTGATTTTGGTTTGTGTACATATAATTTGTGTATATTACTTACCTCCTGAGGGAGGGTATCCTCTGAGATACTTTTGGCATATTGTCACTAAAATAAAGTACCTTTATTTTTAGTAACTCTGAGTATTGTGTTTTCTTATGATATAGTGCTATATGATATAAGTGGTATAGTAGTGTTGCGTAGGCTCTCATTATTCTAATGAGACTACTGGATTTTTGGGCGGCAAGATCGTTCACAGTGTGGGGGACTAAGTCTAACCCGCGGCGAAGGACCCTTGTCACCCCAAATCCCGGTTGAGCTCCGGCTAACTAGCAGTGCTTCCCCCCAAAGGGAAGAGACAATTGGGCAGCCAAGCACATGACATCTCAGTGCTTCCCAGGGAAGATATGGTCACTCAGATCCCAACCACTTCTCTCATACATGGTGCGGTCTCATTTATAAATGACAAAGGCAGTTTGAGTTTTAAAGTTTGGTTTAATAAAACAACTGCATTTTAGATAACAAGGCATGAGCCAACCATAACCAGAACCATACAACACAGTAGGATTGAAATAGTAACGAGGAGAGTGAAACATAAAAATAACGCTATCATAGTGCAACTAGATTACGTTCTCTCTTCTAAGTTCTATTTTGAGCACAGCATGTTAAGCTCTAAGCCTGCCTTTCAGGTTCCCCTGGGAGGACATCGACCCTCATACCTGAGCAAAGGCCTGTGATCGGGATCAGCATCTGCAACAGGGCAGCCAGCGTCTAGTTGTGGGTTCCTGGTCGGAATCTCCCTCTTCCGTGTACCAAGACTAGAAAGTGTTTTTATAAATAACATGCCGATGTTCTAAGAAACGTCCCTGCGTAAGAATGTGTACTCTCTACGAACCCTAAACTGCTACCAGTCTACGTGTGGGTGTATTGTACTGGGAGAAAACTAGGCGCTCTGGGTAGCGAGGTGACTATCAACGAAGAATGTCAAATCTTGAAATGGTGCACTCTTGAAAGACCACACCCAAAAGGTCATATCATACCCTTAGGTATCAAACATCATATATTATTATTAGATACTATGGCCCTCATTCCGACCCTGGCGGTTTCAAACCGCCAGGGTGGAGGACCGCGGGAGCACCGCCGACAGGCCGGCGGTGCTCCAATGGGCATTCCGACCGCGGCGGTAAAGCCGCGGTCGGACCGGCAACACTGGCGGTCCCCCGCCAGTGTACCGCCGCCCATTGGAATCCTCCAAGGCGGCGCAGCTAGCTGTAAACAGGCTGTAAACAGGCTACATTGCTGTAAACAGGCAAATTTCAATCACGCAAGAGACGTGCAATAGGGGTAGCCAAAGACTACAGTCAGGGGGAGTGCGCACCCCAGCAGGCTGAAAGCAGTAGAAATTTCTTTCAAAACTGCTGAAATTTAAATTTTTTTGAGTGTGGAGGGAGCCAGCGTGCAGCACTCTAGGCAGCGCCTAATTTAATTATACAGCCCTTGTCAAGGGGGAACCACAGGGCGTCTGGGAGTACAAAAAGGGCGCTCCGGTAGGACAAGGCGGCAGTAAAGGTTAAGCAAAACTCTGAAAAGCTTAAAAAACCCAAGCGCGAGCCAACTCCGAGGAGAGAAATCGATCGCGTCTTTCCGTTGCACTGACAGCGCGTCAAAGACGACGGTTGTCAGGGCAACGAGAAAAAACGCGGGCGCCTGAAGGAGAACAAGACGCGCGCAACGCTGGGAGAGCGCGCTAAGCGTCTGCCGCCGGATCGCCTCACCGAAGCCCCATAAATCGGGCAAGCCGACACTCCCGCTCCCGCTCCACTAAAAAGGATAGAACGCGGCACGCGCTGAGAAAAAGCCAAACAAACAAGCCACAATCAAGAGCCAAAGAAGAGTACTTAGCTGACTGCGGAAGCAGCAAAGAAAGAGGAAGTGTTATGGCCTCTTGATGTTTTATAGTATGTTCTCTATGGTCATTTTGTATACTTTGACTTATGGGATATGTAGTTTTTATATTGTCTTCTCTCATTGGCTGCTTTGGAAAATAAAGCATAGAAAGAGAAGCATAATCCTCGCCTCCGTGTCCTTAATAGAATTGAAAATTCTTAACGCGTAAGCTTGAATTTTTTTTATCCACCTTCCAATGAGTCAAAATGTGAAGCGTGAGTACGCGTGTGTATCGATGAAGTATCAAAACTCTAGTGTTCATGTCTGGGTCCCTTGTATGAGACCACCGACAAATAAAAATAAAAGAAGGACCAAGAGTTATGGCGGCCATCTTTAGAGTGAATCACATCTTCCAAACAGAAATGTAAAAAGTAACCATAAAGAAAGGACTACAATATTGGCGGCTATCTTGGAGGGATAAAGTATCAAAACTGAAATAAAAATAAAAGAAGGACCAAGAGTTATGGTGGCCATCTTTAGAGTGAATCACATCTTCCAGACAGGAATGTAAAAAGTAACCATAAAGAAAGGACTACAATATTGGCGGCCATCTTGGAGGGAGTCTCACAAAGACCTATAACAATGGTCAAAAAAAGAAAGGAACTACCTTATACACCGACTATCTTCAAATGATTATATCTCCAATAGTAAACTATTAAATAAAGACCTGGAGAGAGCATTGTAATATATACCCTAATAGGAGTGCTCATATTAAAGTGAGATGTCGTAAATAAAATTCAAATACCAACCAAAATTAGAATTTTATGTGTTATTAGCAATGAGTGTAAAACAACAAACCATCTACAGTGAAGATTAGTAAATAGTTTTAAAGAAAATCGGTGATATATAAGGAAAGTGCAGTCAATATATTAGTAATATAATATAATGTGAAGTTCAAGGACCTTACAAATCGTTTGAGTTTTTTGGTATTGAGCATGTAGGAATTGATCCTAGAGGAGGTAATAGAGAGTTGATACTAAGGAGGAAAGAAGCCAAGTGGATATTACGATTGAAGGCAGTTGAGACAGGTTTAAATACGGATAGGGAACTTGAATACTTTCTTGGTGACTAGGGAAAACATATTTTACATCTTAACAGTATTCAGCAGTGGTAACTTATCTCAATATTGTCAATATGATATTTGACTAAATTTTGTCATTAATATAAGTTCATATAAATCTTGTAAACTGACATCATTTGGGTATATTGAGATTCTGGTCTAATGTGAAATGTAATTCACCTTAACTAATGTATCTACTGTTCAATGATAGCACGTACTGGCGATGAAATTTGATTTTCTGTGAAAGTAGTGTACATCCAATTTTGTGATCCATGCTTTGTATTTGGTAGGATTATTAACGAAATGATGCAATGTAACAACCTTTGCAACCAATTACATTATGAAGTTTAGATATATAATCTCTGGGGATATATTATTCAAATATTACTAATATATTGACTGCACTTTCCTTATATATCACTGATTTTCTTTAAAACTATTTACTAATCTTCACTGTAGATGGTTTGTTGTTTTACACTCATTGCTAATAACACATAAAATTCTAATTTTGGTTGGTATTTGAATTTTATTTACGACATCTCACTTTAATATGACCACTCCTATTAGGGTATATATTACAATGCTCTCTCCAGGTCTTTATTTAATAGTTTACTATTGGAGATATAATCATTTGAAGATAGTCGGCGTATAAGGTAGTTCCTTTCTTTTTTTGACCATTGTTATAGGTCTTTGTGAGACTCCCTCCAAGATGGCCGCCAATATTGTAGTCCTTTCTTTATGGTTACTTTTTACATTCCTGTCTGGAAGATGTGATTCACTCTAAAGATGGCCGCCATAACTCTTGGTCCTTCTTTTATTTTTATTTCAGTTTTGATACTTTATCCCTCCAAGATGGCCGCCAATATTGTAGTCCTTTCTTTATGGTTACTTTTTACATTTCTGTTTGGAAAATGTGATTCACTCTAAAGATGGCCGCCATAACTCTTGGTCCTTCTTTTCTTTTTATTTGTCTGTAGTCTCATATAAGGGACCCAGACATGAACAATCGAGTTTTGATACTTCATCGATACACACGCGTACTCGCGCTTCACGTTTTGACTCATTGGAAGGTGGATTGATATAACTGATATCAGGTAAGCTACATGCTTTAGGTATAAGTTTATTCAAGATTTCAGGATAGGAGACATTAGTAATGCTTTTTTTTTTTTTTTTTTTTTTTTTAAAGGGAATTAGGAGAGAGATATGATTACGATATACTTATATACTTGGCCTATTTTATTTATATTGGAGGAATTTATTTAATAGGGCATGTTGATTTTGATAAGAACTCTGATTAGATAAAGATGGGATTTTAGGGTTCACTATGGTTCTGATTTGTTTCTTGATATTGGTTTGGTTGGACGTGTTTGATAGTTATATATATATATTTTTTTACATAGCAGATAAGTTGCTTAACGGAATTATTCTGGGATTCGCTTGTAAGGAATACTTATGATATAGGACGCATCTACATATATGTTTAGGTAAGAGCATGGCTCATTTGCACATGTTTTTTAGTAGCAAGGGACATCACTAGGGTACGGGGTCAGCTCATATTCAATAAATAAGAGCGATTTAAGTAAGTTTTATTTTTTTGATACTTATTCACTAATTCTTATATCTTAACACCATGTTCACCTTTCACTCAAGAATGGGTGACATAGTATCTAATAATAATATATGATGTTTGATACCTAAGGGTATGATATTCTCACGTTTTGGGAATTAAGATGCACTGAGAACTAACATATGTCTTCCTCCCACCATTGTGTTCACATTTTATTCCACGACTTTTCCATTAATTTTTATATTCCTTTCATATATTTTCTTCACCCCTTTTTTACATTTTCTCATATATTTTTTCATGTCCATAGACTGGTGGAGGTCTCTCCTTTTTAATTAGGAAATATGGATACACATATAATAATAGGTACCTATATAATTTACAGTCCTGATGAAGTCATTGGGAAACTCCCGGACGAAACACGTGTTGGCTATCAATTTGGATGCGGCTGCTAAAATTTAAATAATAAGCTATATCATCCTTTGAAGAATATGATTGAACCTTGATTTGAGAAAATCTGGACTGGCTATCAATTTGGATGTGGCTGCTAAAGTTTAAATAATAAGCTATATCATCTTTTGAAGAATATGATTGAACTTTGATTAGAGAAATCTGGACTTGGACTTTGGATCATAGCAATCTTGGAACAACAGATCAATTAATTCTAATATTTGGATTTGGACAGTGATACTGTAATTGGGGATTATGTTGGAAATAATCCTATTAATTTTCAGAAATATATGACAAAACGTTACCTATGTATACTGACTTATGAGTACTATTATTTTTCATGTTATAGTGAGTGCCTCTTGTACTTTATATTTAAACTTCTACCAGGTCTATCGGCAATGTACCAGACTGTATCCTTGACTGAAGCACAGAGCAAGCAAGAATGTATTGTTTGAGAACTTCAGTGCTGAAGTAAGCTAAACAGTGTGATAGAAGAAAATAAAACAAGACCGTGAAACTGATTATTGTAAAATAACAGTGCAAGGCTAAATAAAATGCATCTAGGGCAGAGTGCACAGAGGCCTAATACTTTAAGCAAACGCGCAGAAAGCTTCATTAAAAATGGCTACACTACACCCTCCCCTTGTCGGTAGAAAGTGGTTTAAGCCGAAACTAAAAATGCCCTAAGCCAAAAGATCATTAAAACCCTACAGAATTTCAACAAGTCAAGAGGACACCAAAGCACATTAATCCTCAATTTAAAAATAAGCATGCGGCTAAGAGCCAAATTCATGTAACAGTGTTAATTGAGACCAGATCCAATTTAAGCAGTGGTCACGGAAAGCAGGAGGTTCTCCACTTCGGCAGATGACAAAACCGGAAATTCCACGCCAAAGACTATTAGGGAGCAGGTGTGTTCCAAAGCCCCAGTGTCAACCAAGGCGGCATCCCATGCAAAGCCTGTGAACGAGTTAATATCAACTTCCTCCAGGAAGGGTATCTCGTAATCAGCCTCACAAAGCAAACGCAGCCGCAGCACACATGTCTGGGAATGAGCCCTCATCGGGAACATCAACAGATCAGCATCAACCACTGGAGGGCATTTCTGTGAGAGACAGACGTCTAGTGCATGTTCAAAAGAGCACCAACGGCACCGAAACACGGGCTGCACACAATCCAAAACCGGTCTGAATGACAGAGACCAGTCACACCCCAAATGTTCCAGGAGTGTTGCTCCAAAGTGCTGCATCATGCGTTCACGACACAGCTGTGCTGATGGGAGCGCCCACATTCGTCCTTGTTGCAGCGGGACAGCCATTGCGGAAAAACAACAGCAACAGCAAAATGCCAGCTAATAAAGCCAAAGTTATCGGAAATCCCCCAAAAATGCTTCAGGAAATTGAATGAATAGCCAAAGGTATTAAACCAAGTATGGAAGAGAAGGTGTGAACGAAACCAACACCAACGGCTTTAAAAAAATGTGCTAATCCAGTCGTGCTGGACGCATTAAGTATACGTCCCACGAGTTCACCAAAGTGGCTCGGAAAGTTTGTATTCAAAAGGGACTGTATTTCTGCTGATGACCTTGCCACCTGAAGTGCGTAGGTCTCACGTGCAGATGTAAGGGCCACATGCTTTTGAAACAATAAAGCCTTTAGTCTATTTAACTTGTCGAAATTCACCTTGGAAGTAGCAATATGAGGCCATATATCCGCTACCTCCCTTAATTTAGTGGGGGGAAACAACACATTCCCGCAGCAAGTAACAACCTTGGTGACCGAAACAACGTAAACTATTCCGGCCCGCATGCCACAACAGTCTTCACTATTGAGGAGGACATAGCTGCCGTTTGAAAGCACCTGGAACGTGTGTTTAATCAAGGGGACTGGAACTCCCTTCAGATAGCAAGCCAAATTCGCAACCGAGGCATTACATGCCCCATGCAAGGACAGCTGCTTACAAATCATCGAATGGCTGACTGAAGTCTCACATTCACTGCTGCTAAGAAAGACCTCTTTCATGCCATTGAGGCAGTTGTACAAGAAGGGAAGCTCCCACACCTCATGGATATAACTATCTCCTAGCTTTTCATATCTGCCTACCGGAACATGTTTCAAACAAGAAGTGAATTGTAATGTGGAAATAGGCAGATTAATAACCCAGTATATGAACCACTCTGCTGAGGGAATCTCGGCCACGGTAAAAGGCAATCTTTCCAATTTTTCAATGTTAAGCATGACATAAGTCGCCTCCTTCTTAGCCATTAGCTGTTGTTGTCGCATTAAATTGAAGGAAAAAATATCTCCCTGGCACTGATGTGCTGCCACGGAACGCGACCCACATTCAATGTCTGGAGCGTCCAACCCAACTGCATAATGGACCAGGTCTGACTTTGTTGTCTGTGATATAAAGAAGACATATCAGATCGTATAATGTCTATAGCAGAAGAAACAATGTTGTTAATCGTATATATTCGTATATATTCGGTCGGACAAGGTGTGAATTCCATTAGCCACAACAGCTAATGCCTTTTTCAAATTTTCCTGATCTATCCGCCTTAACCGGGCGGCAGCCTCCTGCTGGGAAAGTTTCCATATTTCATTGTACACTTCGTACAAGAAACGCTTCCTACGTGGTGTCTTCGGGCCTGACAAAAAATCTTGCAAGTCAGTGTTATTAGACAGGAGAGTGAGATGTGTCTTAACTGCATCTAGTGAGGACCATTTTAACCATTGTTGGCACAATTTTCCCACACTATATGTAGTAATAATTTCAGCATGTTTTGGTGATTTATAGCGAGGGTCTGCCCGACTCGTCCTGAAACCCCCCGAGGAGGTGACAAAACGTTGATGACATCCATTGGTGTCTATAGGCCACAATAACCACCCGCCCGGACGTGTCAATGAAGTGTTAAATGTACCATTCTGGACCCAGTCTGTAAGCTCACTAAAAGTGATTTTTTTTATGTATTTCTGCCAGTTAATAATCTTTGTAGGGACAGGTATACTAGGCATGTTCAATTCTCTAATCGTTGCTAAGCCCAAACAGCTAGTCTGTTGTACTGTTTTCATTTAAAAAAATCTTTTGGACGGGAATGAGACATGCTCTAAACAATGTTTCTCTACCCTTTGTCTGCCAATGTTTTGTTCCTCAAACACTTTTCAAATCAACATTATTTGACCAATATTCATAACCTTCAATCGACAGTCGGGAAACAAAGGAATCTGAGTAAATGAATTTCGTATTAGTCAACAACATTTGCTTATCTTTAGACGGAGTTAACTTAAAATATTATGACTTAGCATTCATTTGATGATGCCCAGAAAAATACGTAAATTTGTCAGAATAAGTTTTGGAACTCCCCTGCGGGGGAGTTGGGCAATGCTCCCATTACGTATAGTCAAATATCGTTTTTGGACTACTTGCTTTATGTATAAAATGGTGCCCATAATAATGATAACAAAACATGTCACCATAATTGTCTTTAAACTGGTAAACATCCTCATTTTCATAGACAGTATAATATTGAAATTCAGTCATCATGGAATCAACTGTCTTCACATCCCAATCATCAGATACAATGCCTGGTATTACGATATCATTCATAGATAACATTAGGACATCCAGTATTTGGATTATCTCAGTGGGACCGTATATATCAAACATTACTTTATCCCATACAATCCCATCCGGAATTGGCACTGCAGAAATGTTCACAAAGGACAAATCTCTTCGAACCTTATGTGATTAAAAATGTGGCTTCAACACCTCCTCCACCTGTTCAACCTCTGATCTCTCAGGAAGAAAATGACCATATATCAACAGAAAAAAGGTAATGACAAACCCTATCCAGAGAAAAAATGCTGACATAGTCAATAAGAGCCGTCGATAGTTCCAAGGAAAAACAAAATACCTATCTTTAAGCCAACACATCAGCTTACGTGGACCTGGGTCAGTAGTTGAAGAGGCAAACAAATCCGATAGACCATTGTTGTTATTGGCAAAGTACCCAGAGGCAGTTCATGCAAAAGGTGTCGCCGTATTCAATGGAGGAGTTGGTGTTTCTCACGGTGATACACTGTAGATAGCACCATCCGCAACGTCAGTAGTCATAGTGACTCGATCAAATGTTTCTAAGTTATTTGTTGTCAGTGGAACTAATGTGAGATCATCATCCACCCTCCCCAAGCTCGGAGAGGCAACAGTGTTGGTATAGATAACTTGAAGTGGAACATCTTCCCCAGTAGTGAGAGGGATTCTGGAACTACTAGACGTTCCTCTTGGTCTGCTGTGCAGAATTGGCCACATGTTGTAACTTGACATTGTCAATTGAAACAAAGCGATTTTCTTTAGCCCCTGGCAACGGTGGTAAAATAACAGTTCTCGTTCCGTGTATCCCCAACACAGGGACTGGTGCTCGATAAGAAGGGCCAAATTCTTTTTTCACTGCGACCTTTTCACGCACAAGATCCCCAACTCTGGGAATCCAACCAGTAGGTGTTACTGGCACATCCTTAATTCCTGTGGAGGCAGCACTTTTAGAAGAGTTATCTTCACAGAACTGTTGTAATTCCTGCAAAACAGTGACACGATCATTTATGTCAAAAGGCGTTTCCGCTGCCTCCACACAAGAACCATCAAGATCCGGAATAAACATTTGTGTTCCGAACAGGCACTCATATGAAGTACGACCCCCAAGGGACCTTCGAGGCAGGTTATTTAGTGCTCTCTGAACTCCATACAGGTGGGTTAGCCAACTACGACCCGTACCTAAGACTCTGGCTGTCAAGGATTGCTTTAATTCACGGTTTAATCGCTCCACGACAGAATTTCCCTCGGGATGAAATGGAGACGAGAACTGGAGCTGGAGCCCCAACGAAGCCATGGTGTCCCTGAATGCCCTTGAGGCAAAAGCAGGGCCCTGGTCCGAATGGAATGCGCAACTGCATATGTACCGACAAAGACACGCAAATCTTTAATAACAGTTTGAGCGTCAGCCGAGCACTGTGGCCACACCCACACAAATCTGGAACAAGAATCAACAGCGACTAGTATATATTTGTATGCACTATCCGGTGTGAATGGACCGCAATGATCCAAGTACACACATTGTAATGGTCTGTTGGATATTAAGAGGGGTGTCTGCGGCGGGCGCTTAGCTGTTAAAACTTTAATTTGTTGACAGATGTCACAACAAAGGACATACTGCTTAGTCTCTTTATAGAGACCAGGCCACCAGTAACGGGCCTGTAATAGCGAAATTGTGGCGGCCACGCCAGCATCTGCAGATGCTACTCCCTCATGCGCTGCATTTATCAATTGTGGTCTTACAACTTTATTGGGGATCTCACGTATGCCTACACTAGGTATTTTAACCTCAGCGTTGAGCATACTTCCCATAAAGTATTGATATTTATTAGGAAATCCTTTAGGATAGGGCGTGCCATCAACCGTAGCTTTTATGGCAGCCAGAATCTCTGTGTCTGGTTTGGAACTCAAACTAATTACTGCGGCCACAGTGGCAACTGCCACTGCCGACTTCGCGGCTTCATCGGCCAAAGTATTCCCAGCAACGTGTATTCCAACACGCTGGTGTCCAAGAGTATGTACAACATGGACTTTGGGTAGCGTCTCCTTCAGGTCTGCTACCTTCCCCCACAGCAGTCTGTGTTTTATGGTGTTACCTTTTGAATCTCTGAACCCATTCAAGCGCCAGTAATGTAGGTATTCATTAAAAGACTGGACACAATAATACGAATCACAAACAATCATTGTGAACTGTGTTGGATCTGTATGTTCTAATGCCATCAATAGAGCTTTCAGCTCAGCCAATTGTGCTGTACAATCCCCTATGGTCTGTGTATAAGTATGTTGGGGGCAGAACTTTCCCCCTCCATATGGCCGCTCATTACTGCACATGCAGCAGAATATTGGTGTTTTGTCCCCACCGCGGGTTGTGCAGAGCCATCGGTGTACATGACTACTTGATATTGATCAATAGGCAACGTGTCAGCGGGAACTGGATATTCAACTTCATATTGCAGAAATTCCTGAGTTTGTAACTTTGGGTCAAAAATGTAATCTAAATCAGTGGCTGTTAAAGACGTAGCCCATTGTATCCATCACAGGTGTAGTGCTTTTGCGTTAGGAACGCTCGCTTTTGTAACAGCCTCCAGGGCCGGAAAAGGGGAAACGACTATAATGCGTTTACCCTGGGCAAGAGGTCGTTCCTTAATAACAGCCATCTGTACAGCACTGAGAATTTTCTCTGTTGGTGCAAAGCGTTGTTCAGCAGCCGAATACAAGTGGGACTTGTATCCAATCAGGACTGTCTTACCGTCATTAAATGTGACATACGTAAACCCAATGGCCCCAGCTATCACCCTGACAGACAAATTTGTCTTCTTGTCCCGTGTATGTAAATGTTTTGCTGCTAGTAGATCTGCTTGTAACTCCCGAAGAGTATGTGTATGTTCAATTGTCCAGAATTTGCTTGAAAAATCAGGACGGATTAATTCGTATAAAGGTTTTATGTGTGTAGCATATTCAGGAATGTATGTTCTGCCAAAATTTAGAAAGCCCAACAATGATTGGAGTTTCTTAATCGTATTAGGTGGTTGCAATTATGCACACTTTTCTAAAATTGTGGTGCTAGGCTCTTACCTTCATTCGACAGCTCATATCCCAGGAATATGACGCTGAGGAAGGCAATTTTAGATTTTTTGAAGTAAAATTTGTAGCCTATTTTGGCAAACCCTACAACAATGCGCGCTACCCGTCTTATATGTTGTAGTAACTCGTCATCCGTGAGATATATATCATCTACATATGACTTCAGGGTCCAACTTGTGTAAAATTGCAGTCACACGAGCCGCAAACAGTCCCAGGCTATTATTATACCCCTGAGGCAAACCACAGATTTTTTCTGGGAGCCTTACGCGCTAAAGCTTGTCAAATCCCTGCTTTCGGGTGCTATATTCTGGCAGAAGAAACCATTCGAGATGTCTAAAGTCGTTTTATATTTTTTCCGCACAATGCTGTTCATCAGTGCGGCGCTATGTGAATTTTGTATAGCATATGTACGTGTATGTCCGTTCAAATGTCTGTAGTCTAAGACTATTCTATATGAATGGTCCGGTTTAGCTACAGGAAATAAGGGATTATTCATCGGTGAGATACAGGGTTCAATTACCCCCTGGTATTCCAGTTGTGTAAGTATTTCCCTCACCGGTGCCCTTGCTTCATGTTTTATTGGATACTGCGGTTGTGGCTGAGGTTCACCTTTAATCGGAATTACATGATATGGGGAATCCCTATCCCACCCTACGTGATTTCTATATAAGGCAGGTGCTTATGCTAGAGCCCATTTGATGCAATATGACTCCGCGAGTTCCCCTGGAACAAGTGGTGAGAACGAAAGTTTAATAACCTACTCCCCAACTGGGCAGGTGCGAACAAAGTCAGGCGGCCAATCCTGTTCAGCCAGCAAAATGTCATATATCTTGACTACACGATCCCAAAAGATTGCGTTTATAGTGCGTTCAATGTCTCCTTCCAATTGTAAAGTCACTGTGTACACCCTATCGGGTTCAGAGACACGCATATCTGCTGTTTCAACTTGTATGAAGTCATCAGTTGCTTTCACCTCCAGATGCTCTAGAAGATTCCTGCGAACTATTGTGACCTCTGTCGCGCTGTCTTGCAGTGCTCGTGCCCATGTCTTGTTCTTCAAGAGAACTCTCTTCCTGTGTGGCATGTCTAACTGAGACTGCTGCTACCTTTTTCTTTTTAAACTGTTGTTTTTGTTGTATCGGTTTCTCTTCCTTCTTGACAGAAACCTCCGAAGAGCGTTGTGATTCCTGTCTTGGTTTCACGTACTCTGTTATCCGCTCTGACCGCCCACCTCTCTCATTTCTCTTTTCCGATGAGTCCTGAAAGGAACGAGATTGGCGTGTATCAGTGTATTGATATCTATCAGGCGTCTTCAAATTATCCCTATTTCTGAGATTATACCTATTCTGCAGGGTCTTCATACGTGGAGATTCTCCCCTTTCTTTTTTAGGTGTCTGTTGTTTTTTCTCCGAGCGCTTCTTATTACCCTCAGGTTGTTGTTTAGGATTGTCTTTACTAATTTTTCCTTGAAACTGTGGTTTTTGCGGTCTAGCCCCTAGGCTATCTCGACCGATACTGGAATATGTTTCCGTTATTATCTAAGGCAGTTCCCGCTCCTGATCTAGTTGCGGGACGTCACGAAGACGCATACGCACCGCAAGTGCAACTGCCTCCCCTTTAAGATTACTTAGTATTATTGAAGAAACCGTGGCAAAGTTGCCCATGAGTTGCATTCCTAAATCTAAGGCTGGGGCAGCCCCGTATTCATCCTGAATCTGTTTAAGCACTTCCGGTAGGTTGGCCAAGGTCGGTGTACCGTGTGCCGTTGTATAGAGCGCAGCAAACACCGTGCCCCATGTATTACAATGTTCCACTGTGGGAACCATGCCAAATGATAAACACATAGTTAATATTCTATGTTTGTCCTGAGGTCCCGTATGGGGAAATACCGCCGCCAGCGTATTAATTTTCTGTGCCAGCCAAAATGGAGTCTCCTCCTGATTTGCTGGAACTTTACCCATGTTAGAGTGTACAGTCACCGGGTTTATACCTGGTGTTACTGCATGTGGTTGTGCTGGAGCAGCACGCACTGGGTTTGTATTTAGTGTCTGCATCACAAATTTTACTAAGCGTCCATATGTAGCCGTTAAGTCTGTATATAAACGACGAACCTCAGCCACCGGCATATTTGCAACCGCAGGATGTGGTGTATATGTGGCCAATAAAGGTCCAGGTCGGACCATCATTACTCAGTGGACCTAATCTTACTGGCAATATTGTATGGGGTAGGGCGCCATCTGGCCAATTATTATGTTCTTGATAAGATAGAGGTATCTCTAGGTATGCGTACACCCTGTACTGGCCAGGCGCGTTCGCAACCGTATATGTGTGAAATGTATTTGTATTCCCATCAACTGCTGGAAATGTGACCCAGGAGTAGAAAAGTTCTGTTCTATAGGCTGCATGGACGGCCACCACAAACGTGACTGGACCACCCTGGATCGTAAGACCATGTGCAAGCAAATGTGCTGTGAGTGGCTGCCTCATATGAAGAGCTATTGGTATTACCTGGAGATTCGCCATTTAGAAAAACAGCGATGGTTCAGAGAAGGCACACAAAAACGGGGTCTTTCCTTTTAAGGTTCAAGCTTGAACAACCATCCGCTATATTTAGGGTTACCTATATCGCGGTGGTGGAAGTCCTCAGCGCCATGGACGTCTCTGTTAAAGGAACTGAGGGATCATTATAATATATGAGACCGAGAGAGACTGGTGGACCCGAAAATTAGAGCCAGACCAATCGTTGGCGGCGCCATGTCACGTAGGCTCTCATTATCCTAATGAGACTACTGGATTTTTGGGCAGCAAGATCGTTCACAGTGTGGGGGACTAAGGCCCTCATTCCAATTCTGGCGGGCGGCGGAGGCCGCCCGCCAGAATTCCCCCCTCCAAAATACCGCGCCGCGGTCAAAAGACCGCGGCGGGTATTCTGAGTTTTCCCCTGGGCTGGCGGGCGGCCGCCAAAAGGCCGCCCGCCAGCCCAGGGGAAAACGACCTTCCCACGAGGATGCCGGCTCGTAATCGAGCCGGCGGAGTGGGAAGGTGCGACAGGTGCAGTTGCACCCGTCGCGTATTTCACTGTCTGCCAAGCAGACAGTGAAATACTTTTAGGGGCCCCCAGGGGCCCCACGACAATCCCTACCGCCATCCTGTTCCTGGCGGGCGGGCCGCCAGGAACAGGATGGCGGTAGGGATTGTCAGAATCCCCTCGGCGGCGCAGCGAGCTGCGCCGCCTTGGAGGATTCTAAGGGGCAGTGGAAAACCGGCGGGAGACCGCCGGTTTTCCCTTTCTGACCGCGGCCAAAGCGCCGCGGTCAGAATGCCCCGCGGGGCACCGCCAGGCTGTCGGCGGTGCTCCCGCCTACAGCGGCCCTGGCGGTGTTACACCACCAGGGTCGTAATGAGGGCCTAAGTCTAATCCACAGCGAAGGACCCTTGTCACCCGAAATCCGGGTTGAGCTCCGGCTAACTAGCAGTGCCTCATCTCTCCCAAAGTGAAGATACAATTGGGCAGCCGAGCGCATGACATCTTAGTGCTTCCCAGGGAAGTCGTGGTCACTCAGATCCCAACCAGTTCTCTCATACACAGTGTGGTCTCATATATAAATGACAAAGGCAGTTTGAGTTTTAAAGATTGGTTTAATAAAACGACTGTATTTTAGATAACAAGGCGTGAGCCGCAATAACTAGAACCATATAACACAGTAGGATTGAAATAGTAACGAGGAGAGTGAAACATAAGAATAACGCTATCATAGTGCAACTAGATTACGTTCTCTCTTCTAAGTTCTATTTTGAGCACAGCATATTAAGCTCTAAGCCTGCCTTTCAGGTTCCCCCGGGGGGACATCGACCCTCATACCTGAGCAAAGGCCTGTGATCGGGATCAGCATCTGCAACAGGGCAGTCAGCGTCTAGTTATGGGTTCCTGGTCAGAATCTCCCTCTTACGTGTACCAGGACTAGGAAGTGTTTTTATAACTAACACGCCGATGTTCTAAGAAACGTCCCTACGTAAGAATGTGTACTTTCTACGAACCCTAAAGACTAAACTTCTACCACGTCTATCGGCAATGTACCAGACTGTATCCTTGACTGAAGCACAGAGCGAGCAAGAATGTATTGTTTGAGAACTTCAGTGCTGAAGTAAGCTAAACAGTGTGATAGAAGAAAATAAAACAAGACCGTGAAACTGGTTATTGTAAAATAACAGTGCGAGGCTAAATAAAATGCATCTAGGGCAGAGTGCACAGAGGCCTAATACTTTAAGCAAACGCACAGATAGCTTCATTAAAGATGGCTACACTACAGTAGGAGCTTTGCATGTCTCCTAGTTAAGCATAAGCTGCTCTGCTATAGCTACCTCTATTAGCCTGAGCTGCTAGAACACCTCATTCTACTAATAAGGGATAACTGGACCTGGCACAAGGTATAAGTACCACAAGGTACCCACTATAAGCCAGGCCAGCCTCCTACAACCACCACCAACTCTTGCTTGCCTTATCAAAAGTATCCTCTGAGATCATTTGTCCCTGGTATGCGCTTTAACACGTGTGCTGCCATAAGTCTGCCTCCTTATCAATTGTTAGGGAACATACCTGCGTCAGGGGTCCTACATGATCTGTAGAAATACATCTTACACAGACAAGGTTATCAGAGGGATTTTTACCAGATGCCATCTACGCCCTCTACACTGCACATCACCCTGTTGCAGAAGTCAGACTTTGTGTGACCACGGAGTCTAACCTACAGACCTCATTCCAAGGAAACAAGGGTTGCGGATGGTGCTTCTCATGGACATGGTACTGGCAGATTAGGTTTATCACATCTAGCTCATTAGGTTAGAGATTAGGTTCTCCATGCTAGGGATTTTACCTTTCATGTTTATTGCAAGATGGTGGGGGTCATTCTCTTCACGACTCCCATCTTCACAATTATGCTCCTTCTATTGTTCGTTATCCTAATCATTGCAGCTCATTAATTTTATCTTAGATTGCGGTCTTTTCAATAAATATATTGAAAACCTTATTGCATCTCCTTAATTGCCTGTGTGTGACTGAGACTTATTACTAACGTGAGAAAAAAGGTAACTTCCGTTCCACCTCGCCTCCCCTAAAATGTCACAATCTAGAGTCCATGTGTAAGGCTGCCAGAAATCACCTTTTACTGCTTAGTTTTTTGGTGAGGTTCTGCTTGGGAGCCGGGAGGGTTGGGCCAACAGTTGCAACTTGTTGTAGGATTGGCCTATTCACCTACAAACAAAAGTGCTGTCACCCCTAAACCAGCAGTCTCTCCTAGGGGCAAGAGTCCAATTACAATATTCTCACTTAGCGAAAATTGCAAAGTCTTGTAATCCTCTTACGTAAGGTTACCATTATTTTTCTAAGATCATTTTTCCAATAAAAGTATCTTTATTATTTTATTTATTTTTGCAGTATAAGATTTGAAACAAACACTAAGGCCCTCATTACAACCCTGGCAGTCGGTGATAAAGTGGTAGTAATACCGCCAACAGGCTGGCGGTAATTACCATGGCAGTGAGCACCCAGATAGACAGCCACTTTACCACATACCACACCGTCCACCAGGGCGGAAACAACAGGCACCACGGTGGTAGCCATCTACAGCCTGGTGTTCCTCCCACCATATTAAGACACATCAATCCGCCACTTTTTCTGGGGCGGTACCAACCACATCAAAAGCCTGGCGGAAACTGAGCTCAGAACGGAAAGGACTCAACTTTGGATACACAGGGAAGAAACATGCCGCCATGCAACCCGAGCTGCAAATCTTTCCAATGATCTTTTACGTCCTGCTCCAACACGAACACCAACGACGGCGAAGACGACCACGGTGAAAACAGCTGCCTAGCACACAAGGGAGGCGGGAAGGAAAAAGAGAGTGGCACACTCATACAGCACACACACATCCACCCCCAACACCATACACACAATCAGATGCATTAATAAAACATATTTACCCCATACCCCTGAGGAATAATGCAAGGACAACAGGAAAGAGATAAAGTGAGTGTAATAATATAAATACAGTAGAAATACAAAAATGCAATGCAACTGGTATATACATATGTACAGCTCAAGGGACACTGCCCAGTCTTCATTGTGCGTGGGCCACAGGGCCAAAGGCCAAAGTCCAAGGCTCCACCTGTCACCTGCAGCAACACGGACAGAACACTGCAGGGGCATCATTTGGAAAATAGGCAGGCACCTCAGGGGAACGGGAACGGGGGCACCTCAGCCGGCAGATGATAGAAGACCACTGGTTCTGGAGAGGGCAACATGCCCTGTGCTCTGTCCTGGGGAGTGCAAGGCCACAGTCCCTCGAGTGGGTAATTTGCCCACTGCCTCTGGAGGGGGCAACATGCCCTGTGCTTGGTCCTGGGGAGTGCAAGGCCACAGTCTCTTGAGTGGGTGATTTGCCCACTGGCTCTGGAGGGGGCAATGTGCCCTGTGCTCTTGTTCCTGGAGAGGCTGGGGTTGGTGGATGTCTTACCCACTGTTTCTGGAGGGTGCATTGTGCCCTGTGCTCTTGATTCTGCGGAGTGCAAGATCACAGTCTCTCAGGTTGGTGTCATACCACCTGGATTTGCAGGGGGCAGGCTGCCCAGCAGCCCATGGACCCAGGACTACATACCATCCGCCGGCAGTGATGGCTGCTCAGTGGTAGTAGTGGTGCTGCTGGTGGTAATGGGGGGAAGCTCCAGCCTATCCCCTGCCGCCTCGGATGGCTGCCCACTGGTGGTGCTGCTGCTGTTTGGTGGTGGGGGGGAAGCTCCAGCACATTCCCTGCAGCCTCAGATGGCTGCCCACTGGTGGTGCTGGTGGTGGTGGTGGTGGGAGGCTCCAGCCCATTCCCTGCAGCCTCAGATGGCTGCCCACTGGTGGTGGTAGTGGTGATGCTGCTGGTGGTGGTGGTGAGGGGAGGCTCCAGGCCATCCCCTGAAGCCTCGGACGGCTGCCCACTGGTGGTGTTGGTGCTGCTGCTGGTGATTGTGGGGGGAGGGACTCCAGCCCATCCCCTGCAGCCTCGGACAGCTGCACAACCATGGTTGGTGCTGGGGGCTCTGTCTGAGTACCTGCACCAGACCCCTTGTCCTTCCTGCCTGCTGGTGCTGGCTCCTTGCCCTTCCTGCCATCAGCTGAGGCTGCCTCCTTGACCTTCCTGGCAGCAGCTGGGGCTGGCTCCTTGCCCCTTCTGACAGCAGCTGGGGCTGGCTTCTTTCCCTTCCTGGCAGTAGGTGGGGCTGGCTCCTTGCCCTTCCTGGCAGCAGCTAGAGCTGGCTCCTTGGTCTTCTGGCCGACAGCTGGGGCAGGCACCCTTTCCTTGTGGCTGCCTGGTGCAGGCTCCTTCACCCTCTGCACAGGTGCCCTGGAACTTTTCCCACCACGAGTGGGTGTGGAGACAACTGGGCCCGTGGACTGGTTGGCTAAGGTGCTTGCCTGGGTTTTTGCCACCCTGGCCAGACGTGAAGGACGGGGGGAGGGGAAGGGAAGAGGTCAATGGTGGAGAGGAAAAACTTCTTAGGGACATTGGGGCAGGAAGAGGGAGACGGTTTGGGAGTGGAGGAAGAGGGAGTGGTTATAGGAGGTGTCTGTCTGCTGTGTTTGGGTGCAGGTGCATGGGCGGGATGCTGTTGTGAGGTGGATGGCTGTTTGGTGTCTGAATGCTTGTGTTTGTGTACTTTAGGAGAGGGCAGACCCAGTGGGAGAGGACACAGGGGACATGTGCATGGCTATTGTGGAGGTGTCTGCCGGTGAGGTGTGTGTTATGCTAGGTGTGGTGGTGATGCTGGTAGTGGATGAGGATGTAGTGCATGCAGGTGTGAGTGTAGACGGAACTGGGAGGGAGATGGAGGAGGAGGAGAAGGGGGGACACAGTGGAAATAGTGGATGTTGGTATGTCTGCATCTGGATGGTGTTTGTGTGAGTGCCTGTGGGATGATGTGTGGTGCTTGTGTTTGCCTGTGCCACCCTTGTGTGTTGTCTTGTGTGCATGTTCCTCTGCTGTGTGCTTGAGATAGGTTGGGGCTGAGGGAAATGGGATTGGGTAGAGTATGTTGGAGGGGGAGGGTGGAAACAGGGACAATGGCTGCCATCAGAGAGGAGGCCAGAGCCTAGAATGATCTCTGTTGGACCACCGAGCCAGTGTGAATGCCCTCCAGGAATGCGTTAGTTTGTTGCATCTGGGCTGCCAGTACCTGGATGGCATTCACAATGGTTGACTGCCCTACAGAGATGGATTGCAGGAGGTCAATGCAGAAGGGCTGACTGGGGCAGGGCCTGAGGTGCTTGGGGCGAAGGAGATGCCCACCCTCCTGGGTGAGCGGGCATGGGCAACTCGCTGAGGCGCTGCTGGGAGGGTGGTGCTCGTATGGGGGGTGGCGGCTGTACCTGTAGCTGGGGTGGGCACAGAGGTGTCTGCCACGACCAGGGAGCTTCCATCAGAGGAGGTTTCTGTCTCCGAACTGTCCTCTCCAGTCACCGCCATGGTACTCCCTTCGCCATCCATCCCACTGGTGCCCTCACCGTCGGTGGACTCTGCCTCCTGGGTCCTGTGGGATGCAACTCCCTCCATTGACGGTGCCTCTGCGACTCCACCAGATGATGCTAATGCACATAAGGACAGGATGATAAATCAAGAAAGGTGGGGAGAGAGACAAAGGATACACGTGGTCAATGGCTGCATCATCACCACCGTTGGTGCACACACCACCCTCACACAAAAGGAATAGACCTACGCACTATGCTTTCCACTACCAGTGATATTGCTAGCTACCAAGGCATGGGGAAGGGCACACACTGCAAAATGCAGCACACCTGGGACCCACACAGCCTTGACCAGTAGTGGATGCCTACGAGCTAGGTAGCAGTACTATCCCTTCAGGACCCTTGCCACCAGGGGTCCTACTCTGCAATGTAAGGCTTGGCCTAGAGGCACCCACTGACCCACGTCCCCCACCCGGATACCACCCTGCCATGCGTAAGTGGTAATGATGGGAACTGTACTCACCCCCTTGTGACTGCTGTGATGCCCTCAAGCGCCCATCCAGCTCCAGATAGGCCACCGCTAGTATACAGGCCATGAGGTGGGTCAGAGTTCAATGGGGACCCCTTCCTCGTTGGGAGGCCATCCCCAGCTGGGCCTCCGCCATCTTCCGTGCCCAGCGTCGCAGGTCATCCCACCGTTTCCGACATTGGGTGCTCCACCTGCCGTAGACCCCCAGGGTCCGCACGTCCTTGGTGATGGCATGCCATATACCCTTCTTTTGATGGGTGCTGACCTGCAGAGAAATACACACAGGACATAGTATCAGTCAGAGCGTCCTGCCTGTTACATATATGGCCCACCATACCCCTTCACAACACCATCTACACACACAAGGCCCAGCACACATGCTGTACGCCACCCAGGGGACATCCACCCATCCACCATATACGAGGCCTTCACACACACCACCCCATGCATTCATGCTGCATGCATCATGCCCACAGTGTACTCACCTGTTGGTCTGGAGGCCCATAGAGCAGTCTGTACTGGGGTAGGACCCCATCCACCGGTCGCTCCAACTCCACCAAGGTGAAGGCAGGGGCCCTTTCCCTAGTCACATGGGCCATGGTAGGTTCTAGACACAGGTCACAGCAGCACATGCAGTGTAAGTCTTCTCCTGTTGAAGCTCATGTAGCAAGTGAGGGATCAGATAGAAAATGGCAGTCACGTCCGCGGCGATGCATACCACCACCGCTGGTGTACACCACCATTTATCACTGTACCCCATAGGGCCCAATGTTAACCAATGAGGAGTTGCACAGGGGTTCCCGACTGCTTCCCGCCACGGCGCACAATGTCAGTGGAATTACCTCACTTCCACCTGTCCCTCCACACGCGACAGGCAGATGCCACTTCAGAGGGGGGGATGCAGGCCCTGGATAAAAACTGCATCACAGTTAAAATTGGACATACAGGACAATCACACTTAACCATAAAAAGTTTAACATCATGCATTGTACTGTTGTGGCTCCAATGTTCAGTTTGTGACCGGCTCCTAACTCTTTTGCCCCATAGATTGCAACCGCTGCGGATGAATAGGAGATGGAGACATACCCCAGTGTACAGAACCATGGTGGATTCGGCAACAATGGGGGACAGGCACATTATACTCACCAATAGACTTGACAGGGCCACAGTCACAGAGCTGTGTGCCCAACTGGAGCCTGACCTGATATCTGCTATCTGTCACCCCACTGGGACCCCCCCTCTTGTGCAAGTCCTACCTGTGCTCCATTTCCTGGCAACTGGTTCTTTCCAAGAGACAGTGGGCTTGGCAGCAGGAATCTCACAGCCAATGTTCTCAATAGTGCTGACCAGAGTGTTGTCCGCCCTGATTAAACACATGTGTAGCTATATTGTTTTCCCCCAAGTGGAGGATTTGGCCACAGTGAAGGCTGACTTCTATGCAATGGGATAAATCCCCAACATAATTGGGGTGATTGATGGCACTCATATTGCATTTGTCCCCCCCTCGGTCGAAATGAACAGGTGTTCAGAAATCAAAAAAGTTTCTACTCCATGAATGTACAGATGGTGTGCTTGGCAAACCAGTACATCTCTCATATCAATGCTAAGTATCCTGAGTCTGTGCATGATGCCTTTATCCTGAGGAATAGCAGCATCCCAAATGTGACGGCCCAACTACAGAGGTACCGGGTGGGGCTAATAGGTGATCCCTGGTTCCCACCCAGTACATGTTGGTGTATGGATGTGGTGTGGGCCATTTAGGATAGTGTGTGGCTAACTGTTGTCCCTCGATATTTGCAGGTGACTCAGGTTACCCCAACCTATCATGGCTACTGACCCCTGTGAGGAATGCCAGGACAAGGGCAGAAGAATGTTACAATGAGGGACATGGGCGAAGAAGAAGGATAATCAAACAAACCTTTGGCCTCCTGAAGGCCAGGTTCAGGTGCCTCCATCTAACTGGTGGATCCCTGTGCTACTCACCCAAGAAGGTCTGCCAGATAATCGTGGCATGCTGCATGTTGCACAACTGTGCCTTGAGATGCCATGTGCCTTTTCTGCGGGGGGAGGCTGGAGATGGTTGTGTGGCAGCAGTGGACCCTGTGGACAGTGAGGATGGGGAGGCAGAGGATGAGGATGAGGACAATAGAACAGCAGTGATCAGACAATACTTCCAATGACACACAGGTAAGACAGTGTTACTTCACATTTCATTGTCATTATGTAGATTATTTTTGGCACTGGCATGCTGTTATTTCCCACTTATATGCCCACTCACTGTACCCTTTGGCAATTCATTTTGCAGATGTTGGTGCCCCACTATCACTCCTGGTGTGATCACTGCAGAAAACTACAGGTCTTTCCTATGTGAACATTACTGTACAGTTGAATTGCAATGTTTGAACCTGGTTAAATGAATACATACTTAAAACACTTGACATACTCCATACTTGTATTTTTTTCCAAGGGTGTTTATTGAAGTGCTAAGAAGAAGAGGGGCAAGTGCACTGGGATGAGGTGATGATGGAGGAAAGTCCTGGGTGCTGTTTCAGTCTATTTGTAGCACAGGTGCATTGTCCAAGGGGACATAGGAAGGGGAGCAGTGGCAGTTCAAGGTGGACAGGGTGACAGGGTGGGACACAAGGGTGACAATCAGGAGAGTCTCATTTCCTGGTGGGGGTCTTGGCAATAGTCTCTGGCTTCTGCCTGGATCGCAGGGAACGTTTGCGGGGTGGTTCACCTTCTGCAGGGGGAGGGGTGCTTGTGGCCTGTTGGCCCTGTGGCGGGGCCTCCTCCCCAGTATCGGCAGCGGAGGTTGTAGGCAGTACAGATGTCTGACTAGTGGCAGGGGCCCGCTGTTGTGAGACTGCCTCCCTCATAATGTTTGCCATGTCTGCCAGCACCTTTGCAATGGAGACCAGGGTGGTGTTGATGGCCTGCAATTCCTCCCTGATTCCCTGGTACTGTCCCTCCTGCAGCCGCCTGTCCTCCTGCACGTTGTCTAGGATCTGGCCTAGCATGTCCTGGGAATGTTGGCAGGCTCCTAGGACCTCTACAAGTACCTCCTGAAGAGTTGGTTCCCTGGGCCTGTCCTCCTCCTGGCACACAGCAGTCCTCGCAGTTTTCCTGTAGTCCTGTGCCTCTGAACCGTGTGCCCACTGCCACTGATCCAGGGTCCCTGATTGTCTTGGGTGCGAGATGTTCCCTGGGGTCCCAGTAGCGGTGGACACACTGCTGATTGACGTGTCCTGGGGACAGAGGTGTGGGTACACTGGGTGGGTGCTGTGGTGGTGTTCCCTGAGGGAGGAGTCTCTGTGGTGGGGTGTGACTGTGCCTGGGTAACTGACTGTCCAGAGGTCCCTGACGAGCCAGGTTGGTCATCCAGATACAGGCGACCAGAGTTGCAGTCATCACTGTGGGTCTATTCAGTTGGGGGACTGGATAGTGCTGGCACTTCTTCTGCACTGACATTGGCTGGGATACCTGTGGGGATGTAAATGCTGTGTTATTATTTCTGTGTGTGACATATTGTGCATCGTGGGTTGCCCTATTTGTTTGTATTTGCCCTGGCAGCTCTAAGTTGTGCAGATTGGTATGTGGTGGGCTAGCTGATTCTCTCTAGGGTGCATGTTTTTGTGATAGGTGTCCATGCAGGGATGTGAGTGATGTCCATGCATTGGTGGTGCATGAAGGGCTTGGCATTGCGATGGGTGGGATGTGATGGTGGGGTGTGTGGGAAGTGGTGGAGTGATGGGTTTGAGGGTGAAGATGAGGGTGAGGGTGTGGGTATGTGATGGCATGCAGGTAGAAGGGGGTGATAGTAATAGAGAGTTGACTTACCAGAGTCAGTCCTCCTCCTACTCCAGCCAGGCCCTCATGATGCATAATTGCCAAGACTTGCTCCTCCCATGCTGTGAGTTGTGGAGGAGGAGGTGGGGGCCCGCCACCAGTCCTCTGGATTGCGAGTTGGTTTCTTGCTACAATGGAACGTACCTCCCCCCTTAGGTTGTTCCACCTCTTCCTGATGTCATCCCTAGTTCTTGGGTGCTGTCCCACGACATTGACCCTGTCCACGATCCTCCGCCATAGCTCCATCTTCCTAGCTATTGATATCTGCTGCACCTGTGCTCCAAATAGCTGTGGCTCTACCCTGATGATTTCCTCCACCATGACCCTTAGCTCCTCCTCTGAGAATCTGGGGTGTCTGTGTGGTGCCATGAGTGTTGTGTGAGTTGTGTAGGTGAGGGTGCGTAGGGTGCATAGGGTGATGTGTTGGGCTGTGTGATGTGGGGTGCATGGGTGGTGTATTGGTGATGGTGGTATGTGGCTCTGGTTTTGTCTGTTTTTGCTGGTGTCTGTCCCGTGCCAATGGTTTGTAGTCATGAGGGGTTGTGTGGTCTGTGGGTGGGTGTTTTATAGTGGTGTGGGTGTGTGGGTGTGGTGTGTCTATGTGTGTCAGGTGTGAGTTGTTTAAATTGTCCAATGTGGTGTTGTTTTGTATGTGTGTGTGTATTTTGAGCACGGCAGTATGTACCTTCCCCCGTAGGTTGTTCCAATGAATGTCCGCCATGGTGATTCATGGGTCATAATGTGGTGGGTGTTGTTCTGTTGGCGTGATGGTGTGGCTTTGGAAAACACCAGTTTATTACTGATGTTTGGTGTGGCAGACTTGTGTCTGTGGCTAAATAGTGACTGATTGGTGTGTGTGTGTCATTATATGGTGAACGGATATCCGGTGCGGCTGCGGTATGTTGGCGCAGTCAGCATGGCGGTAAGTGAGATTTACCACCAGTGTCATAATTAGGGCCTAAGACTTTAAAGCTTACACATTTTGACAATGTCTTGCATACGCAAACCAATGAGCTAAAGGGTGATGGAGATGATGAACGTGTAGGCTGGGGAGACAGTTGAGAAGAGGAGGAGCTGAACATAGAACGGAGAAGAGTTGAACAGAGACATTAAAATGTAAGTATCTTGTATAGCAGTGATAGGAAAATGTGAACGGTAAGGTCAGAGTACAAGAAATTTAGGGATATGAATTTAGTAGTAGAAGGAAATGAGGGACATGGGGAGCAGTGGAGTGGTGCTGTGCAAGAGAAAAGTTAATTGACAAAGCTAAAATGCAACAGGTTGAGGATGTACAATTGAAAAGAAATAGTTGGAAGACATGAAGTAGGAGATGGTTTCATAAACTGGGATGCATCAACGAACACAACCTACCATAAAGTTGAAAAAAAACAACTGAGCGCTACTTAACAAAGATGTGTATATTCAATACAAATACTTTAAAAATGCATTATTTGAATTGTATGTCATACCTCGTGTGCAGAGGCGACCAATGAAGCCCAGGTCCAGTCAAGATTTCAGGATATCGATATAAGATATATTTTCATGTAGCACATTTAAATGAAACTTATTTAAATAATCAATGGCGATCATTGTTGCACAGTATGTTGCAATGCTTGCAGGTGGTGGGTACCAGTATTCATTATTGGGGATGAGGGTGGTAGCGGGTCTTCTTTTTCATCATCAGACGCTGATCTAGAGCAACGGAGTGAAAATCTGAAAATGGTGAAAGAGGGATGATAAGAAAGATGAAAAATCAGTGGCCAAAAGGAGAACATGCATAAAGTGGAATCAAGGCTAGGCATGCTTGACATTCGGCATCACCAGCGTGGGTTTGTAAGAAAAACATTGGGCTCCTGCACTTATTTTTTATTGATTTATTTACAAACTAATCACTGCTTATGATGCTAATCTGGCATTCACACAGTCATCATCCAACATACCATGCTTTAGAGTATAGTTTCGTAAACTTCAGTAATGAAGGAGGATAGGTGAGGATTAATAGGAAATAGAGGAGTATATAGAGAGCTGTGATGCAACCTTCAACAAGGTTCCGCAGTTCACACGGCGAGAAAAATATAACACTAAAGTAGGTTTTACTTAATTCTTTAGCAAAGTTTTGAGAAGCTTACAAAGCCTGCAAAACTTCCCAGACAAAACTTTAATTTGTGTCACGATGAGGGGAGGGAGGTTTCAGTGGCAAAGGAGGTGTAAGACTGCAAGAGTTCTGGGAATCCGCACTTCTTGAATTTGCAGACAGGCAAACCCTGAATCACCTTTAGGGCCATACGTACGAACACATTTCCCCATAGACACAGAATGGGCAAAACTGTTTGGTACATCTGGCCCAAAAAGAAGAAAAATAAACACTATTCTTCCTGGATTTAAATTATTTTAGGCTGCAGATACTTTCTGTATTTTCAAGCAAATGACTCAATATAAACCAGTGCTACGGGCGTGCCCAGGAAGAGGGAGCTGTAATTGTGTAGTGGAGTATATTTAGAACTGAAATGTAACAGTTCTGTGTACAGAGATAAATACACATGCACTGACTATATTGTATTTATGCAGCACTTCATACAATGGGACGTCAAAACGCATTTTCAAATGGGTCGTGCACGCTACAGCATGAGGTGCATCAAGGTTAGCAAAGTGTTTTATTTGTTGTAATCGTATGTGGGAAGCATTTGGGATAATTTGTGCGTGACCAGAGAGGTGTTCTTGTCTTGGAGCATAGCGCCTAGCTCTGTAGTGGAGTAAGGGATGTGACAGATAGGTGCACAAAACATACTTGTAATTAGCTGATGGATATAATTTACCCTTAAGGTGTGCTTCGTAGGTTTCTATAGTGCCATATGTAGACAGAAGAGTATGGGAAATACCTATATGGTCTGTCCTATAGGTAATCCAGTAGGGGATGGCTCGAAGCAGGGCAGCTAAAATATATAGGTAGCGTAAAAGCTAGCCAGAGCAGTAGAGTTCTGTGTGCTTGTGCACCAAGAAAGGGGAACATTCAGAAAAGGACCAGAAATCAATATAGCAACATGCACAAGGCAGAGGTGCAGTCAGATGAGTAAGATGGTGCCACATGGCCAAGAATGTAGCCATACACCTTTTCAATGGCAGGGATGCTGTCTCGTGCTGTACAAAATCACTTGAGCCAGTAAATCAGGAGAAGAGCGATCAAAATAGGCAGTCTGAGCACAAACTTTATAAGGCTCTTCTCAAACTGAAAGAGGCCAACATTTTGAGCAGGGTTCATGCATCATAGCCCTCTAGTGCTTGCAAATGTGGATGAACATCAGTAAAGGAGCCCTAGTTGCCTCATGGCTCCGGTCCTAGCCAGACTGGCACCCTTCACGTATATAACTGAGAGACTAAGGGGAATATTTATAATCCCCTAGTGCCACCTTGCGCCATCCTAGCGTCATTTTCTTATGCTAAAGCAATGTTAAGCAGGCCTTTCTCCTGCACCGTATATACAAAGTGGTGCAATGCTTGCATTGTGCCACTTTGTAAACCCTTGCGCCACCTTATGCCTGTGCCAGGCATAATGTATGCAAGGGGGGCGTTCCAACGCAGGAAGGGCCGAAAAAATGGCACAGTGAAATTTACATTTCACAACACCTTTTTTGCAATCCTTTTAATGTTTGTTCAGAGCAAGCCTTCAAATGAAGCCCCCATTTTAATCAATGGGTCTCCCTGCGTTTTGCTGCACTAGGGTCAACATTTTTGATGCTAGTGCAATAAAGCGCCACAATAGCGTAAAAAATGTTGACCCTGTCATCCTAACAACTGTCATGGTGCGCCATATTGTAAATCCGGTGCTACCATGTTGTTGTTAGGTGGGGCAGGGGCGACACAAGAAAAGTGGCACATCAGGACCGATGCACCCCTTTCTTGCAAATATGTCCCTAAGTGCTTAGTAGGTTGCTGCTCTGACAGCACAAGAATGAATTGACTTGCACTGTATTAATCATCTGGTCTCACCCCTCTGTGTGCGCTCTATTTTTTCCCTTAGAACCCGGAGATCCTTTCTCTTTCTAGTTCTCCCGAGGAGGGATCGCACTGCTCTACTAGATTTTCCTTTGCAACTTTCACTTGAATATTCGTAGAGAATGGACATAAGTATGAGTCACCGTAGTGAAAGGAGACTTGCCTTGCTTTCATTGTTTTCTTAAGGATGGCAAACAATTTGTCTACATTTAGTACTTCTCATTGTGCTAAGTCAAAAAAAATAGCATTTATGTATGTCTCCACAAGTTAACTTACATTCCGTTCTCTGTCTGGATATTTCCCTGGGAATTGTCTCTCCAGTCAGTACCTTACACATCGCTTTCCTGTTTTGCATGATTTATTCTCTCTCTGCTATGTTTCTCTCTCTCTCCTTGTCTGCCTCTCTACTCATCCATTTTCTCCCTTATTCCATCTCTCACTGTCTTGTTAAGATTCTCCCAGTGGCAGCCTGCAGCTGTAGGAGGGAGGGGGGCGGGCGGGACACACACACACACACACACTCATTCTTTCACACACAGACATGCACGCATGCACATCCATTAACCACACTCATTCCATTAAAAAATGCACGCACGCACCAAACATTCATTTTAAAAGATCGCATACACTCATTCTTTCACACACACATGCACATGCACGCACGCACATCCATTAACAACACTCATAACACTCAAACATGCACACGCGCACCAAACATTCAATTTAAAACATCACACACACACACTTACCTTCAGCCTCCAGGTCCCAGGAGGGTTGGGACTGCTGCCTTCCCTCATTGAATGAGGGAAGGGAGCAGTCCCAGCCTCGTCACAGAGTGGGATGGGGTCAGTGAGACTGCTGACCCCACCCCACTCTGTGACGAAGTGTCACTGATTGACGCTCGCCCTGGGCACTTCAGGGCTTAAACCTGAAGCGCCCATGGAGAGTGTCAATTGGTGACGCTTTCCTCGTCACCAAGGGGAGGGCCGCAAGGCACCTTTGCTGAGCCGAGGAGATCACGCCCATAGGAGCTGTGATCACCTCAGCCCAGCAAAGTTCAGCTCAGGCAGCCAGGAGTGTGCGCAAATCGCGCATGTCTGCTCCTGGCTGCCTGAGCTGAACATGGAGAGTGTCTGCCAGGCTGACCTTTGTTCAGCCTGACAGACACTCTTCATGAGGGGCAAAAGGTGGGGGGGGTATGGCCCCTCCGCCCTAAAGGACGGACCGCCTCTAGATTCTCCTGTTTTCTAAGCTCTTATTCTATCTGTCTACCCTGTTTCTTTCTTTAATTTTATTCCCACTTCCTTCTCTATTGTATTCCAATAGATTTTCTTAACATTCTCTCACTCCCACGAAACATCTTACTCCCTGCCTTTTCTCATTTTCTTGTCTCTGTTAGCACGTCTGACCTTAATAAGAAAACTTACAAGGGGACGCAAATAGGTTGATGAACCTTTTGACTCGCAATTAAGATGTTCCCATCATAACTCCGGTACATGTATATCAATGATCAAAAACCAATACACAATATCAACAATCAACAATAATCAATAACATTAATAATCAATACAGTCAGTAATTGTCACCCACCATGACTTTTCAGCTATGAATAACCACACCTTTTAGTAAAAGTTAGAATTTTTATTTACCTATATTAACAATGCTAAGGTCATGTAGATTAATCTCAATATCAAATGAAACACATACAGAAACACTATTGGCTGTGCAAAGCGGTGGAAGAAACATAATCTAATCAAAGCTTAAACTACGACACATTCTAAGGTTATAGTGCAAATTAATAACAAAGTCAACTGCGTCAGAGTGATTACATACATTCGAGTTCAGCAGAGAAATCCATCAGGTATTATTCCCTATTAGCAGAATTTCATTAGTGAGGATCCTTAACTAACATCAAATTAGCATCAGCATGTTGGGCTTCTTGCTAAATAATTTAGCAACACAAATTTGGAAAAACACCTAAGTATGGCTCTATCGAAACAGTGCAGTTGGTGCCTAGAAAGAAAAAGCAAATATGCATAATAATCAATATTCTAATTCATAATAATATCCTCAGTGTGGATCAGCAAGCAGAGTCAGTCTTGTCCTCAGGACATCAGTCGATCAGCAGACATCGGGATTCAGCATCAAAGTTCAGAAAATACAAAGTCTTTAAGCAATAAAGTTAAGCACATCTCTTGTCAGGAAGCAAAATGGGCAAGAATGAGATATGGCAATGCTTAAGACGAAAATGTAAAATGCAGAATAGTAAAGGCTAAATCCTGCTTTCTTCTCGGTGCAATCTCGTTAAATAAAAACTACTAAAACGATGTCTTAAATCCCTATTAGTCAATGAATCGCATGTTCACACTTTGTCCAATAAAACTAAAACTCCAAATCTATGAATTCTACTATTACTCCGTTCTTATGTCATTGATTGGTTGTCCTGCAATGTACTCATTATCCGTCTCATCAGGTAACAATATTGTTGCAGCTTCTATTCCAGTCAGTATCTCCATTGTTATCCTCCTGGGAAAGTCAGTCTCACACACATTATACACAACATGTTACATTAGCAAAAACAGCATTTTCTAGCAGTCCGTTCTCATGGGAAAGCTTTTCCCAGCTATGAGCATATTAAAACAATGCAAACGGAAAATCACAGTTTAACTCTCTAGGACAGCCATTTATTAGACGTTAAGAAATACAGCTTTAACATGAGGCCTGGCAAGTAGGCCAAGACCTTTGCTAAGTTAAGGCCTACAATTAATAGAGCTAATACATAATGCATAATTTTTAATATGACATGTTACTACATTAGTCAAAGCATATATTCTACATTTCATAGCATTAGAATATTAATAAGTACACTTTGTGAACATTGGTGGCCACTCATCGAAATCACATTTTCAAATGAGTACATTATTTTTCTACATTATTATATTCTCTACACAAATCCATTAGTCAGAATATATGAATACTCCTTAATAATTTGTATTAAAACTCCTGCGCTAGCATTTCTTATCCACTTTCTCCTCTTTTCTCCAGTTTTTGCCGTATTGTCTCAATACAACCCCTCATTCTCTTTAATCCCCTCTCCCTGCCCCTTCTTTCACTTCCCTTTTCTCTCTGTTGCTGTCGCTCACATTACTTGCTCGGTTCTTTCTCCAGTCATGCTCTATACTCTTCCAAACCCATCCGTCTCTTTGTAATTTCTCCTTCTCCCACCTGTCTTCATTCACTCTCCCTGTCCCTCTAGTTTGAGCTCTCACTCTCTCCTCAGCTGTCCATTTCCCCACTTTACTACACTCTTTTATTTCCCTTCTAACTCTTGTTCATTCTCTGTTCACTTTACATTTGCTCCAGCTATCTTTCTCTCTCCCGCCATCAACTACTCTAAGTCTTCCTTTCTCCATCATCCTATTTGTTTCTCTTTTGCTTCACGTGTATTTCTTTACCCAACCAGTTATCCTGCTGCCAACTGTGCTGATCTCATATTTTCATCTTCCAATGCATATTTTTGGGATGGCACACTATTCAAGGGTTACCAATTGTTTCACACAAAGTAAAAAAGAAAAAGTGTTTGCGTTTCTTTCTTTGTGTATGTCTTATTATCACACTCACAAATGCATTCCCTTCACCTGTCTCTTAATGTAAAGCATTTACCAAAGCAACTATGCAACATATTTCCATTAGAAAGGCAACATATTCAAACAGACTTCGGTTGTATCTGTCATTGTATGTCTGCCCCTCTTCTGCACATTTTCTGCTCTCTGAGCTTGACTGCCTTTCTTCCAAGTGCCCTGTCCCAACCCTCACCACTCGCATGTCTAGTCCTCTGCTAATGTCAGTGAGACAAAGAATGGATTGGAGGTGGTAACTCTGTCCATTGTGGTTCCCAGGATGGGGATGGGTTGTAGTCTAAGAGCATGGATGCCCCTCAATCTTCTGAAAAGGTGTAGCACCGAGGCTGGCACAGCACAGAGCCTGGTGCGCAAGAAACCCTTTCAGAAAGACGTTGGCAACTGTGTGCTTGTTTATAGCATAAGCACTTGCACCATAGCGAGGCTATTCCAAAAAAGACTGATGCACTATGTAACAACTACTTCACAATGCATGGAAAATCAGAGTCTGCACAAACATTAGGTCTCCAAGTGACAGCAGCAGGACTTTCAGGATGCTAATGTGAAATATCGCCTAAGTGTTAATAGTGTCAGGCCTTGCATATTCACTCACTCATCCACCTCTACACTTATCTTTGTGAATAAAGCATCGGCTCCATAGATGTGCCTGGAAACTACATATCACTATAACCTTAGGTTATAGTATAACCTTACCTGCACATGTTCTGTGAGAGATGAAACCTTATACTAGTCTAACCCGTACTGGAACTGTTCTGTAGGGCCTGAAAAATTGACTTACGGTCTTCTGAGAGTTGGTTTGCCACTGCAATGCTGCCCCTGCTCTGTGAAGAAGACCAGCTTGCACTGCTGATGCAATATTTGCACCTGTCCTTTAATAGGGAAAGATTATACTGCTGTTGCCCTAGTTTTACCTGTCCTGTGAATACAGGAATCTTGCAATTTCTCTGTCCAAGGTTTATCTCATCTATGAAGAAACGGGTGTTTGCACTGTTGCCTCCGAATGAGGAAACAAATAATATTTTAAATGCACTTGCATAGCACACGCAGGCAAGTCATAAGCTTTTGTGTGGCCCAGAGCAAAAACTAGTTGCAGCGCCTAATCCAGAGACTGTGGTTGCAATTCTGACTTCCCAACTTGAACAAACCGTGTGACCCCGGGCATCTACTTTTCTTTGTTCTGTCGCCTTTTCTGCAGTCATCACATTTGAGAGCACCTTGAAATTATTCGGTTCAGGATGGCATTGTCTAAAAACACCTCTTGTATATGATTTAATGGACCATAATGTTTCTTGATCTATAACAACAATAAAGGCCTTGTGTAGAAGGAACAAGTCAACTTGACTATCTCTTGGTTATTTAACAAAATTGTCAGCAGGGCAGAAGGGGAAAGGATGCTATACCATACATGATCTGACATGCAAAATGTCTAATCAAAAACTGTTTTTCTATTCCAGCTTCCCAGTCTGACCAAATTCTGTGACCCTTGGCAATTAATTTTTACCACTCTGTCTGCTTTTCCATGATTATCACATTTGAAAGCACCTTGAAATAATTCAGTTCTGCATAAGCACTACACAATGATCTCTCTTGTATATGGTTTAATAGACCATAATGTTGCTCTACCTATAAAAACTGGAAGCTTACATTAGAGAAATAAGGCAACTAACTTGCCTCTTGAGTCATTAATAAAGTTGCCATGGCAAAAAGGGTATGGTTCACTAATTTTAATAAAGGGCATTCACTGCAGTGACAAAATCTAATGTGCTGAACTGAAACAACCTAAAAATGCACTATAAATAAAATTGTACCTGAACTGTAGTAGTCTTAGGTGATTCCTTACCCTTTAAAAGTACATGAATATATGGCAATTCCATAAGAGTTTTTGCTGTTTTTCCAGGAGTGTTGTACTTCTCGTATGTTTATACCTGTTCATGGGAATCATAAAGCAGTCCTTTAACGCCTCTCACTGTCTTTTATTGTGTTAGTTCAGCTCAGTTCAGCTCTGTTCAGCCCAGCTGTCCTGTCCTGCTGCATCACTCTTGCTCCTGTTTTCTCCTTTCTATTCCCCTATTTTTGAGAGCCTTCTCCTTGCTTTTCCCTCATTCTCACTGCTTTCTCCTTGCTTTTTCTCCTGTTTTTGAATGCCTTCTCCTTGCTTTTACTGTGTTTTCACTGCTTTCTCCTTGCTTTTTCTCCCATCTTTTGGGTCCCACCTTCTCCTTGCTTTTCCCTCCATTTCACCGCTTTCTCCTTAACTTTTTCATCTGCTTTCTGTGTGATTTCTTCTTGCTTTTCCCTTATTTTCACTGATTTCTCCTTGCTTTTTCTGCCATGTTTTGGTACCTTCTCTTTGCTTTTCCCTTGGCCTCACTTCTTTCTCCTTGCTTTTTTCCCTGTTTTATGAGTGCCTGCTCCTTGCTTTTTGCTCTTTTTCACTGCTTTCTCCTTGCTTTTTCCTCCATTTCTGTGTGCCTTTTCCTGGCATTTCTCTTGTTTTCACTGCTTTCTCCTTGTTTTTATCCCCATTTTTGTGTGCCTTCTCCTTACTTTTTCCTTGTTTTCAGTGCTTTCTCCTTGATTTTTCTCTCACTGCTGCTTCCACATGCTGCCTGTTATTTCTTGTCTCCCACCTAGACCCACCAACCAACTTGCAGTGCCCTCCTTCCTCCCTGTACCTACTTTATAGTGGCTGCAGCGTGAGCCTATTGAACAGGTCCCAGGTCCACCTCTCCCCTTGCTGCTGCATCACCCTTGCTCTTGTCTTCTCCCTGCTTTTTATCCTGCTTTTGAGTGTGTTCTCATTGCTTTTCCCTTGTTTTCACTGCTTTCTTTTTGCCTTTCCCCTGTTGTTTGTGTATCTTCTTGCTTTTTCTTCATTTTCACGTCTTTATTCTTGCTTTCCCCCATTAATTGTATGCCTTCTTCATGCTTTTAACTCCTTTTCTCTGCTTTCTCCTTGCTTTTTCTGCTGCTTTGTGTGCCTTCTCCATGCTATTCCCTTGTTTTCACTTATTTCTCCTTGCTTTTCCTGTTTTTTTGTCTTCCTTCTCCTTGCTTTTCCATCATTTACACTGCTTTCTCCTTGCTTTTTCTACTATTTTTGCGTGCCTTCTCCTTGCTTTTCCTTCATTCGCACTGATTTCTCCTTGCTTTTCACCCCGTTTTTTGTGGGTCTTTTCCTTGCTTTTCCCTCATTTTCACTGCTTTCTTCTTTTTCCCCCCATGTTTGTGAGCTTTCTCCTTGCTTTTCTATTGTTTTCACTATTTTCTCCTTGCTTTTTCACCCTTTTTTTGTATGCCTTCTTGTTTTGTCCTCGTTATCTCTGCTTTCTCCTTGTTTTTTTTCCCCTAATTGACGTTCCCACCCTCATTCCCTGCCCCACTTCGCCCCGCCCACCACCTCCCAGTGCCCCTCCCTCCTCCCAGGACCTACCTAATGGAGGCCACAGCGTGACCCCATTGAGTAGGTCTCAGAGCCTGCTCTCACGATGCTGCTGCATCTCTCTTGCTCCTGTTCTTCCCCATGCAACTCCGGACCACCATCTCACTTCCCGTATTCCAGAGGGCACTCAAGACCTTACTGTTGAAATGAGCCTTTGTGACCTGCAAGGGCCTGGAAACCTTATGGGGTGATTAGCTGTGCTAACAAATTCTGAGTGATTGATTGATTGATTAGCTACTTGAGTCACTGTATATGTGAGAGAACAGTGTGATGTTTCTTCTGCTACTGCTGCCTGTCCTTTACTTATTCTTTGTGCTAGGGAATGTTGTGCTTGTATTGTCAATGCTGTACCTTAATTGTGTTGCGAAGCCCGGTATAAAACTTTGCACTAAACTAAAGAATAAATATTCACATTGCGAATGCTTGTCTCAATTCATGACGGGAGTGAAAACACAAACCCCTCACAAAATATAAAAGAGTTTACTTTTGGTTGAAGGTGTCAATTAGGTAGCATTTGAAATGGACCACACAACTTTATAAACATTTCAAAGAAGAAAGTATCTCAAACTCATGTTGACACAGTTGAGCCAATTCTGGCATTTTAGCCAACAACACTTTCCATGCTGGAATTTTAAGTCATAAAGAAAGTGTTATAAGGAAAATTACAAGCCCCTAAATGCAACATGCCGTTGACTGATGGTGTCCCATGTCATAGTGACACTTATGAAATATATAATCAATTTTGTTCCTGACCTTCTGTTTTTTAATTCCTTGTAGGCAACCACGGTCTATAAGAGGAAATAAGACCATATACCTACTAATGGAGTAACATTAATTCTAATTAGAAAACTACACTCATTAGAAAACATGATACTTATCAGACTAATGGGAGGGCAGTAGACTCCATGACTGAAGAGACACTGAGAAAAAAAAATGTGCTGACACCTCTCTTCCCAAGCACATCCTTAGACTAGAAGTTGGCGTGATTTAAATAGAAGCGTGTGCCACAGTTGATACCCAAGAGGGGTGCCAGTGGTTTAGAGTAAGCACGGACAAAGGTCTGACCTTTCTATAGTTCATCCATATAGTCTCAGAGATGACATTACAGGCAGGCACGCGAGCACAGCAGACACAGATAATTACACACAGGCACACACAAGAACACGCTGGTGTGAGCATTCAGACACACACTACATGGACACATGACATGCAGTCGGAGGTAAGGTAATATCCCTAGTCACATATTTATTTGGCAAGCAGGGCGGTGCAAGCCGTTTGTCGGAACATTAATGTAGTGGTGTAAAAAAACCTTAGGGGCTGCCCTGCAAAATACAATCGGGTCCCTACCACAATACCCCAACCAATCCTGTCCCCAAAACTTACCTTCACAAAGCCCCACAGAACCTGTGTAACAGGTGGAAAAGGCCTAGTAGTTTACGGGACAAGGACGTTTTGATGAGTTATTCCCCATCATTGGGGAGGAAAACGCTCTGAAAGTGCCATTTAGGTGCTACTTATTGCACATGATAAATTCCCAACCTAGAGCCGTTGAACTTTATCAGGTGTCATCAATACTAAATATTCCTATGGGACACTCTTAATCAAGGCCTTAGTACTGTGTTTCCCTTTCATTTTCTTTCTCGCTCTCTCTCTCTGCTCTATTCCCACTTGTCTCTTCTTAACCGCTCTCTTGCTCTCTCTCTCCCTGTGTCTTTCTCATGTCTCTCTCTCTCTCTCTCTCTCTCTCTAGCTCTCTCGGTTAGGTGTCTGTTATTCACACATATTTTGTCGAGCCTGCTTGTCTCTCTTTTCGCTCCATCAGACTCTCTCTCGTGTCTCTCACTTTTCTCCCCACGCTCCATCCTGTGTTCACACCCAGCTACTTTCATACCCTTTTTCTTTATTAGAATCTTGCTCTCTCTCCCTATCTCTCGTTTACTCCGACGTCGCTTGCTTACTGGACTCTTGATAGCTGGTGTCTTTGTCTTTCGCTTTTACCTTTGGACCCATGGATGCGTTTTCACGGGATTTTCTTTATTGCAACAATAAGTAAATACATATTGCAAGTGTGTTACTTTCAGCAATCTTCCAAGCAGATCTGACAGAACAGGCTTTCCACAGGCAGCAGCAAAAGCAGCTGCTGTTCTGCATGTTGCATGATCACAAATTCGTCATGGCATTGCATGGATGCTTCAGGGGGCCTCTTCAGTGTCAGGCGCCCCCTCGCAACGTGTGGGGTGCATATCCCCCCATTAATGGACAGATGGTGGCTGAAGGGCTGAAGATGAAGAACAATGACTGACAGTGGATGTCAGAAACCCAAAATGCTAAGGGAAGCACGTGTGACACAATCCAATTCTTACTGAGATCACGATTAACCCCTTGCCTTAACCCACCCGTACCCAATTAACAGCCCATATTTGTTGCTGAAGGACTAGGGAAAGCAAAGTGGTGGAAGCTGGAACAAACAAGGATGTTGGAGCTATCATCGCCTTCTGCTCCTGTCTAGCACCCTCATGACCACGCGACAGGGAGAGACAGGAGTAGCAAAGGCAGACCCAGGTGTCACAAAATGAGAACCAGGGATAGCAGCTCCGACTACCTTCTATCGATACTTATATGCAGGTAAAAAACCTGCATGGGCAAGTCATTATCAGGGAAAGCACAAGAGGGGGAAAACAGCACTAATGCTCTGCTCTAAAGTCCTTTGTCCTTCATTCGGCTCTTGGTCCTGACCGTCACTTCTTATTCCTTACCCTTTCTGCACAGGCAATACCACGGTCTCCTCATGGTGCTGTGGTAGTGAGTCGCACCAAACAGTGTAGCAAATATCACAGCGCTTGACAGTGTGATATGGTGTTCCACTACCAGATGAAGGTAGGGAACCACTTATTGAAGGTATTTTGGGAGGCATTCCCCAGACCATGGGGTTACCGTGGTCCTGCCCAGTCCTGACCTGGGAGCACAAATAAATAGGCTGCCCTCTTCCTGGGATAGCAGTATTTGGTGAACTTGCAATCTGTCTCTGAATGCCTTTGATCTCGTTTTCCTACTCACCGCATCCAGGCTCTGGGATTTCTCAAGAGCCCAACAAATTGCGACGAGGATAGCTGGCCCTCTGTGTGTGGGCAACCAGACAGCTGCCTAACGATCACACTGCCTAGACCCGTGTGTGGCCTCCCACAACCAGCACTTCCTTAGACACCAGGACTGCCCCATCATGCTTCCCCGCAAAGGAGTAATCTTGTGAGAGACTGTAGATAGTGAATCATGGTCATCCTGTCATGCCCTGCTGTACTTCTCCAAAAGAGTGCTGCTCTGCATATTTCTTGGTAGCTTGTGGGAGGCAACGCAGGTCACCAGACGAGGGTGCCAGTGCACCACACATGTCTTTCTGGTGAATCCATGGTTGCTGCCTGCTTGATGGCTTATTCCTTTTCCTCCCCCATTGGCAAGGGTTTACAATGAACACCTTGCTGTACACATCAGGTGCTGTGGGAGTGCAGGTTCAGGTACAAGGCACTATTCAATAAAGGGGCAGTGTGGAGCAGGAATGCTCCTGGCATCATGCAATGGCTTGTCCAATCACTGGAAAAGAGGGGCAACATTTGTGCTATGCCATAGCTGACAGAAGGGCTCACATCAGGGTGGACATGGTGGGCATTCAAACCATCAAACCTTTTGCCATCACAGGGCATCTGTCAACACAAGCTCCCAAATGAAAGCTTTGGGCCAAACAACTTAAGCTATACCTTATGGACACATCCTTAGAAAAAGAGTGAAAGCAAGATTTGGCTCCTGCACTTGGCAGGAGAAGACATCTGCAAACTGTCCTGCTCAGTCCCAGATGCACACCCTTATACACCTACAGCATGATGTTTACAACACTCAACATGTATTTTGAACTGATGGGGAACCCTGATTGTGAACATTTCATTTCCAGCCAAGTCTGGCAGGAAACACTGGAGTCACCGGATGCATTTCTTGAGAGTACAAAGTATCTGGCCAGCCCCTGAAATTTCACAAACATGTGCAGATTATTCAAGGATGTGCTTCCTCCAAGCAATGGGAATGCATCCAAGAATGCCACTTCCTGACATATTGACAATGGTCCAGCCTGAAAAACTGTTGAAGGCCTGAGCCTCGCATATGGAACCCTCTCACAGCAAGTAGATTCGCTGGCAAAGGCAGACAATGGCTGAATTGAAAAAGTTCCTTTGGAGGTCTAAGTCACCCACACACTGAACACCACATGCGAGGTAAAACATCCCCCTCTTGTAAGACGCTCAATCACTTTGTGAAGGTCTGTCGGTCAATGCAGCAATCAAAAGGGAAGCCGCTAAAATCTGTGAATGTGGCCAACAGCACAGCTGTCACAACAGATGAAGGAGATGGATCAGGTGACCTGGTCGGTGGTGAAGTGGCTGTGGGACATGCCCGTCCACCGACTCGTTCACTGCCACAATGTGAAATTGAAGTGGGATCTACCAAAACAATGGTTATTATCAACTCAGAGGCCTCAATCAGCTTGATGACCAGAGACAACAACAAAATCTTATGACTGCAACCAACTTTTATCCTGTCAAAAGTTAGAGTGTACGCATATGGACAAAAACAGCTATTGGTGTTGAAAGGGAGGTTCTCAATCATACATGCTCAATAGATGACAACAGCAGTTGCCTATGTCACTCAAGAAGGCATCAGCATGCTGTTCAGCTGCCAAACAGCAGAGGAGTTAGGCATAGTTAGGTTTGCACTGAGAGTGCATACCATGACACTGGAAAAAACACTGGCAAACTTCAAGACCTGTTTGAAAATATAGGATGCTCTCCACATCAACAAATTGGTGCAGTCTGTTACCCTATGACATTGCAGAGAGGCTTTTCACCTAAGGCATAAAGTGGAGGCAGAGCTCAAAAACTCAAGCAAGCGGACATTATTGAAAAAGTAGAGGGACCCACACCATGGGTGTCCTCCATCATTGTTACTAGAAACCCAAATCAGCCAGGCAGTGTCAGACTATGTGCTGATATGCGCCTGCTACAAGTAGCCATCAGTAGAGAGAGGCACATCACCCCAACTGTGGACGTTATAGTCACTGAGTTGAGTGGGGCAGGGTCGTTCTTCAAAATGGACCTATGATCTGGGTACCATCAGATCCTGCTACACCCTTCATCGAGGCACAGCACTACTTTTTTCAAGCATCTAGGCCTCTGCTGCTACAATTGGCTCTATTTCTGGATTTCAAGTACTGCTGAAGTATTTCAGAACATAATTCAAGAAGTGCTGTCTGGATTCATAGGAGTCATAATTGTAAGAAATGACATCCCTGTATATGCTGCCTCTATCAAGGACCTTAATAACTGACTGAAGAATGTACTCCAGAGATTTCACAAAAGTGGCCTCACACTACACAGAGAAATCTGTAAGTTTCTGCAAAAGAGCATCAGCATCTTTAGATACCAATTCTTGGCAACAGGGGTGCCCAACAACCTCACCAAAGTATAGGATGTTAAGACAGCCTTGGCCCCATTGTGTGTCTCAGAAGTTCCCAGCATCCTGGGAATAATAAATTATTGTAGATGAGTCATCATAAATCTCAAATCTCCCACTCAGCTATGGAGAGAGCTCACTGAGGCTGCCATGCTGTGGATATGAGGAGCTCCCCAGGAAGAGGCCTGCCAGTGGGCCAAAGAGGCGATGTTCACCGACACCACCCTGGTTTAATTCAATCCTTTCAAATGCATGGAGCTGTCAGTTGATGCTAGCCCCACAGGAACGGGGGCCTTACTGTTGCAAAAACAAGGCTGTGGAGAGTGTGCCGCTGTTGCACATCCAAGTAGAGCATTCACTCCAACTTAGCAGCGCTGATCCCAAGTTGAGCGGGAAGCAACTGCCATTCACTAGGGATGAAGTAATTTCCAAAACTATATGTACAGATCCCATTTTGTGGGGTGTACCTATAACAAACCCCTGATTCCCCACTTCCGGGGGTCATCTGAAACCTCCACCAGATTTTGAAAAGTTGGTTCTCCTGCTGCAGGAGTACTTATTCAGGTTGGAGTATAAGCTGAGATACCAAAATCCCGTGGCTTCCCTGTCCAGGCATTGCTGAGCCGCAACCTTTACTCAAAGAACAAGAGGCAGAGGAGACGGAAAGGTATGTAAGGCATACTTATGAAAGATCCCAACCACTACCTGTAACACTAGGTGCCCTCCTGACGGCCACACAGCAGGATGACTCTGTGGAGATGGCCTATGCAGCAAGGTCGACCAGACAATGGGACAGCCTGAAATCCCATTGATGGCAGAGAACTCCAGATGCCCACAAAGTGCTAGAAGCATTCTATAGTGTGCACCATCAATTGGCTGCTGATGACTGGCTACTTACTTCGAAGTAACCTCCAGGTCATTTCAAGCAGACTGCTAACGCAAGTAATACAACTAGCCCACCTGGGTCCCTAAGGTGTAGTGAAAACAAAGACTCTTCTGAGGAGCAAGGAGTGGTTTCCTTCACTGGATGAGCTGGTGGATTTAACGGTCTGAAACTAAGGGCCATATTTATAAGTGGCTTGCGCCACTGGTGCATCACATCTTTTGATGCACTGTTGATGCAGGCTGCGAGCCCTTACTCTGCATCACAGAGGCATTCCATGTGTGTTGCAGCGGGTGTTCGTACACAACACCCAGAAATGTTGATGCATTTCAAAATTTAGAAGGGTGGTGCAACGAGGAGAAATAGCTTTATTTCTCCTTGTTTTTCCTTTTTCTATGTGTGCAGCATTTTGCAGCATCTCGTGATTGTTTTTGTACAGGAGGATGTTCTTTTTTGCACAAAAACAATCATTCCCACAACGCAGACACCCTTGCACCATGGCAGCCCATTGAGCGCAGAGGAGCAGGACAGAAATGCTCTGTATCTTGTAGATACAGTGCATTCCTGTCCTTTTCTTTTGATGCAGGGCAGCGTAGTAAGAAGGCTTGCACAGCTGCCCTGCATTGAAAGATTGTAAATATGCCCCTGTGTTCATTGTTGGATCAGGTGGTGACCAGATCAACTAGCTCCTATCAACACCAAAGCAGGGCCTCAGCAACCGTGGGTCTGTACCGGAATGGATTTCAGCAGACTCCATGATGAAAGTTACATGATGATCATCGTAGATGACTATCCGGAGGTTGAGATAGTGTTGTTGGCCAGCGAAGTCCTACACAAATTGAAGAAAGTGATGGTTGCTCATGGTCTACTGTAAGAAGTGAAAACTGACTGTGGAAACTCATTTCAGGGCCAGGATATAGCTGAATATCTAAAATAATGGACATTCACTCACCCGAAGATAACACTGAAATGGCCACAAGCCAATGATTAGATAGAAGGTTTTGTACTGATCATGTATAAAGTGGTCCACATTGCTCAACACAATCAGCAATCATTAGAGTAGGCAATCTACTCTTTCCTAATAGACTATTGTCACAAACACCATTCCACCACTGGAGTGGTTCCCAGTCAAGAATTCATGAGTTTAGTGGTGAGAGATGACATCACTCATCACCCTAGCTAGGTGCCCATGCCCGTTGATGACCAACAAGCGTTACAAAATCATCAGCAGAGTAATGTTCACATGAGCTTTCAATGACATGCATAGGTGCAAAACATTCAAGCTGGAGATGGTGTGTTAGTCAAGGACAGAGGTCCAGGCATCAAGTTCAAATTGCCTTACAAACCTGATCCATTGGTAGTGATTCATTATTATTGTACCCTGGTAACCGCAGGACGAGGGGATAAGAAGTCACCAGGAAAATATCATTCTTCAAGTGGTTCCATGGGAGTGAGTTGGTTGAGACTGGAGGAATAGGTGAAGAGCAATTTGGGGTTAATCCAGAATCTAATCCACCCAGAACACCAGTAGCTCTAGAACCCATTCCACCAAGTTACATCTGCTGAGATGACTGTCAGATCAGATGTTACATTGAGTCAAACCCCAGTTCACCAGTAAGAGTAGTGTTTTGGCAATCAGCCCTGAGGTAAATGGTGGTGGGACAGATCAATGTCACAGCACCAGCTGAGAGACAACCCAGCTCCATAGACTCACCTAAGGTCCATGCATAGTTATCAGCTAAACCATATTTATGCGATGTATGAGATTAGTGTTTGAGGTTTATTGTTTTATAGCTGGGGAGTATTCTGATGTAGTCCACTTCTGGGGTGAAGGGAGTGTATCACTTATTGAGAGTGTTTTGGGAGGTGCTTCTAGAGTATGGGGTACAGGGACCCAGCCCTGATATGATGTGGAAGCACAAGGCCGCCCACCTCCTTGGATGGCAGCATTTACTGAACCTGCAATTCTCCTTTGGCCCTCATTGAGCAACATTCCCCATTCACCAGGTCCAGGTCCTGGGTACTGTCATGCACCCAACAGACAGAACATGTCCACCGCAAGGACACAGATTTTTTAGATTAAAGCAGCACATCAATGAAGAACATTTTGTTATTTTGTATTCATTGTCAATAAAATGTTCTCTAAGAAAATAGTGTAAATGTAATAGAAGTTCCTATTGTGGGTGTGTATGTTAGCACATTGTTGTTTCTGGAAAGAATATCATAAATGCATCATTATTTAATATGCTAAAAGTAAATATTGTGATTTAGAACACCATGTTCCGCTTTCAACAGACATTCCCTGGAGTGGTGACGTTTAGCCCTCTTTTAACCATGAAAAAAAAAAAAAAACTAACCAGTATCTTGATTTCAGTCTCAAATATTGTTCAGCTATTGGAATTGTATCAGTGGCAGCTGGTGATTTTTGAAAGTCATAATGTATAAATACTGCCTCGAATCACAGAACAGTGAGGATGCATTACAAATTCTTTGAAAAATACAGTGCAAATTAGTTCATTTTAGAGCACACTTTCTGCAAATGGCCACTGTAGCTCTAGAGGTTCTGGTGTAGCACTAATTAGAACCTCAAGGGGCAGATATAAGAAAGCTACTTGCATTTGCAAATTATCCGAATCATTAATCTGGGCCGTTTGCAAATGCAAAAAGCATCCACTTCCATTTGGAGCACTCTTTCCGAAAGATTTCCTTGGCTGACAAATTCAAACGTGGAGCTGAGGACCATAAAAGCTAAATATATGCAGCCGTACTTCACCTTAGTAAACTGATTACTAAAAGAAGTTCGGCATTGAATTACGGTCCCTAGACCCTTTTTAAACCCATATTGAACAGTGGAGAGGAAGCTGTCTATGCCCAGCACTTTCACTATACAGTCAATTAGAGAATAGGGTTGATAGCAACAGGGGTCAGCTCTGTGACTCTTCCAGTAGGTGAGGACAATAATGGAATTCAACCACGATGAAAGGGGGCCTGCACTAACTGCACTCCTCAGTACGTTAACTATTAACGGGGGCCATATTTTCTATATTATCTTTAAATAGATCAAATGGAATCTCATATGGACCTGGGGTCTTATTGCCAGGACTGCATTCAATTACAAATATTATCTCCTCCAAAGTAATAGGTGGGAAATCTCTGCTGGCCGGAATAGGGTCACCCAGTATTGGGCCACAGTAACTGTCTGAATCAATGCTACTATCGTAGACCTTAGAAAAACACAGACATCACATATAATTGTAATTGTATTTATATAGCGCTTACTACCCCTGTTGTGGCATCTGAGTGCTTTTCAGTGAGTAGCACGCTACTCTGGAACCCACCAGGATTACTGGTGGATTAGTTTAAGGAAAAATTAATTTGTTGGAGTGGTGGTCATGCAAGTGTGTTAGTTGGGTTGAATCAAAAAATATAGGGATAGAAGAGGGAAAAGTCCAGAAAGTGTAATTTGGGAGATCATAGTAGTAAGATGAGGTTTGGGATGGGATATGTGGACGAATTATCATATCCATAGTAGTTTTGGGACGATCTCTGAAAAAATGGGGAATTAACCATTTTCCAAAATAGATAAGTATTATTCCTACTACTAGCCTCATATAATTGCTCCCAATCTTCCTGCCTTATAGCTGTTTTTCTCTTTTAGATCGCCCGCTTATATTTTAATTTACTAGCCTCACTAACTCTGCATTCCTTGATGACCTCTTAAGAGCATATAGTGGACATCAATGAGCGTAGGAACAAGCCCTTCAGACCATTCCTTCCTTAGCCTTCCCAAGGGACATTGTAATAGTTAAAGGTTCAGTCGCAGTTTTACTAATCTTGTATGCTGTGAGCAAACAGTAAGAATCTGCTCCGAGCTCCAGTCTCTTCATCAACTGCTCCCTGTTCCTAACTACAAGCTTAGTTAACAAATATCCAGAATCCACAGTGGCCCATTATTGGAAAATGCCCTTGATATTATTAACCTCTAATGGTAGAATGGATTGAGAATACTCTGACTGAGCATGTGTAGTACCAAAGGGTTGTGGCCACTCAATCAATTCTGGAGGATGGAAAAGTGGGCAACCTTGTTACCCCCCCTGTCTGAAATGGCAATAAAATCGGTATTGCTACCAGGGCCTTTCCAGTAAGTAATATGATTCTGGACTGGTGCAAGCTCTAATGTAAGCACAAGGCAGTCCTTGCCCATGATTGTGTTTTGAACTTCACTCCTGGGTTCTGTTCAAAGTGCAAATAAATCACATTGTCACACGCCATCAATCCACAAAGAGAATTTCTCGAGATTGAATAGAACCCACTATTAAAATCCTGCCCTTCCAAATTACAGCGTAATCACCCTTCACCTCTCCGGGTGCTAAATTCAGGGTCTAATCAAGTGAATTTACTGTATCTGTGTTATTACAGTTTAAATTGTTATAGTAAAAATTGATAATAATGATTGTCTGCTTAGCATTACAGGATAAGCATTTAATATGCAAATGAGGCGAATCATAATATGTCTTAAAAATCCTACTTTCTAATGAAACAGAGACCAAAGTTAGCATCCTCTCCTTGTGATGCCCATATCTGGAAAAGGCAGTCAGGGTTGACACAGTGTCTGCTGTATCGCACGCCTTGGTTTCCTTAAGCACACAGTATGGTATTTCTTTATCAGTTAATTCCATTCAACATGAGGCAGCTTACTCAAAAGTCGGCACATTCAAAAACAATCAATTGCAGTCTGACGCAGTTACTACTGTCTGTGCTATAGTGGTTGGCATATTTTCAGTTTGCCACGGCAGGTCGGCAGCAACCGGGGCTTTAACAATTGTATCCTGGACATCTTCAATAGAAAGGGTTTTAAGGGGAGTTATTTCGTAATGAACAGATGAAGGCAGAGCTAGATTCCTTTCAGCCAAACCTAATGCATTCATAGAACATAAGTTAGAATGAGCCTTTTAAAGGACGCCTGACCCTTTGTTACCCTTTCTTACCATCATATGCTTGTAACCCTTGGGTTTGCTTACCATAAACTTTGCACCTGCTGGCCTCATCTTGCCTTTGAGGCAATCAACCTGTTCCGGTGTTGTAAAACAACTATTGTGATTCCGGATAGTATCTGTCCTGCACATTGGTACTAAAGATGCAGTGGATCTGGTGATGCAGCATTGGTAGGCTTGTAAACAACAATAGCCATGATGGCCTGCTCTAATACCACGCTATGTCATTCTGACACAGAACAACCTATCCAGTAAAAAACCCACCAGCTGAGGGACCCTGATATGAATATGAAGTAATAAACCTCGACTCGACCTGCTCTGATTCAAGAGGTTTATTGGGATAAGAAATTTCCACGAAAAAATCACCCCATCAGCGCAGTGCGGCCTGTCGCTCCCCCAACATGACCAGCTGTCTCAACTGACGCTCGGCTCCTGCGTCGCGCCCGCCCCCGTGGCAGAGAGGCAAACCTCAGAGGAACAGCCACGAGCGCGGCTTCCGCTCCATTGCACGTGCAGAACAAAAAGCCTGATTCTGCACATGCAATGGAGTTCGAGATATTACATTTAGTTTTCCCTTTTCTTTTTAAACAGAAACCATCAAACATTTTGCCTTACAACAAATACACTGGTAACTAAATACACATGGTTTGAATGGAATAACATCATATCCTTACTAAAACAAAAACAAAACAAAAAAATACTCGTTTAACGATACCTCAAAGGTAAGTTACGAGTTCTATGACTTTTACTAACAGACAAAAAGTTCGACCTCGTGTCTACCACCTCACCAGGATTATGTACACTGGAGGATTTCTTCATTTCAAGATTCCGCCCAACTTCAATTAGCGTGTCACCAGGTTGCACAACACTATCATCTGCTGAGACTTTTACCAATTTTCCTACGTTCCACCAAACACGTCCATTCACACGAACAGCATTACCAGACACTTTATCAACCCTTAATGGTTCAGAGAACTTTGAGTCACCTTTCTTGACAAAGCTAGGCATTTTAACTCGTACCCAATCACCAACCGTGAATTGAATTTTTTTTACACATCTATTCCTATAATAATAATATGTTTTTTGTTTAGCCTGAGCTTTCTCTATGTTAGAACGAACCTTGAGGCCAATGTCTTCCCTACATGTAGCATGTATCTCAAATTTGGATGACCACACTGGTCTAAATAGAGTGGCAGGTTTCCTCCCTCTAGGAGCTTCAAAAGGAGAAACCCCGTCCTCGAGTGGGGCATTGTTCTGTAGAACCAAAGCATACTTTTCAAGGCTGCATCAACTACACACCCATAAGCCAAAGCCCATTGCACACATTCACCAACCACACAGTTAAAACGCTCAACCAAACCATTAGTTTGTGGTTGGTAAAGAGAACTCTTCAAGTCTCTGATAGCACATTCATTCAGAAAACTCTCAACTTCAGTTGACACAAACTGCACTCCGTTATCAATCAATCAATCAATCAAAAAAATGTATAGAGCATGCTACTCACCCGTGAGGGTCTCAAGGCGGTGGGGGGGGAGCAAAGGGGGGCGGGGAGGGTCACTGTTCGAACAACCATGTCTTGAGGTTCTTTCTGAAGAGCAGGAGGTCTTTGGTTTTGCGAAGGTTGGTGGGGAGGGAGTTCCAGGTTTTGGGGGCGAGGTAGGAGAAGGACCTGCCTCCTGTGGTGGTGCGTTGGATGCAGAGAACTGGGGCTAGCGCGAGGTCGGCTGATCGGAGGTTGCGTGTGGGAGTGTGGAAGTTCACTCTTTCATTGAGGTAGATTGGGCCGGTGTTGTGGAGGGATTTGTGAGCGTGGATGAGGACCTTGAATGTGATTCTTTCATCTATGGGAAGCCAGTGAAGCGATTTGCGGTGTGGTGAGATTCGTTCGTGGCAGGGTAGCGCAAGGACGAGGCGTGCGGCTGTGTTCTGGATTCTCTGGAGTTTGCGTTTGAGTGTGGTGCTGGCGTAAAGGGCGTTACCGTATTCTAGTCTGCTGCTGATGAGTGCATGGGTGACTGTCTTCCTGGCCTCTGGGGGAATCCATTTGTAGGATTTTTTCAGAGTGCGGAGTGTGTGGAAGCAGGAGGAGGTTAGGGCATTGATTTGCTGTGTCATGGAGAGGGAGGGGTCCAGGATGATGCTGAGATTGCGTACATGGTTTGCGGGGGTGGGTGCGGGACCTAAGGCGGTGGGCCACCAGGAGTCGTCCCATGTGGGTTTCTTGGGGCCGAAGATGATGATCTTGGTTTTGTTGGAGTTAAGCTTGAGGTGGTTAGTAGTCATCCAGTTGGCGGTGTCGAGGAGAGCAGCCTGTAGGTTGGTTTTGGCTGTGGTGGGGTTGCGGGTGAGGGAGAGGATGAGTTGGGTGTCATCTGCGTAGGAGAGGATAGTGATTCCGTGTTCTCGGAGGATGTTGGCTAGGGGGATCATGTAGATGTTGAAGAGTGTGGGGCTGAGGGAGGACCCTTGGGGGACTCAGCAGATGATCTTGGTAGTGGTGCAGTGGAAAGGTGGAAGGCGGACTCCCTGGGTCCGGTCGGTGAGGAAGGAGGTGAGCCAGTCTAAGGCTTTGTGGCAAATTTCTATGTTGTGGAAGCGTGTGCGGAGTGTGTGGTGGCAGACGGTGTCTAAGGCTGCGGAGAGGTCTAGGAGGATGAATGCGACGGTCTCGCCTTTGTCGACTTTGGTCCTGATGTCGTCAGTGCATGCGATGAGGGCGGTTTCCGTGCTGTGGTTCTTGCAGAACCCGGATTGCGAGGGGTCAAGAGTGTTGTTTGCTTCAAGGAAGTGGGATACGCGGGCGATAACTGGTTTCTCGGCAACCTTGGTGGGGAAAGGGAGGAGGGAGATGGGGCGATAGTTGGAGAGGATCTCTGGGTAGGGTTTGGTTTTTTGTAGGAGAGCGGTAATTTCTTCATCCTTTCAGGGGTCTAGGTAGGTGGTGGAGTCAAAAGAGGGTTGGTTTTGTTGTAGATGCGATGTGAACAGGGGTCGGAGGGGGATCCAGAGTGGATGGAGTTCATGTTTTTTTTAGTTTCTTCGTGTGTGGTGGGGGCCCAGGTGGTGAGTGTGGTGGGGGGTCATGAGTGGGGTTGGGTTGGGTTAGTGAGGGTGTGTGTGCGGTGAGTGGGTGTGGTATGAAGCTGTTGTGGATGTCCAGGATTTTGTGGTGGAAGTGGTTGGAGGGGGCGTCACATGGGGGCTGTGTGTGTGAGGGGTCTATGTTGCTGGCTTTGGGTTTGACAAGATCATTAATGATGGTGAAGAGTTCTTTGCTGTTTTGAGAGTTGTTGTCAAGGCGTGTCTTGTAGTGATCTCTTTTGGCAGTGTGTATGAGTTGGTGATGGGTGAGAATGGTGGTTTTGAGGGTGGAGAAGTTGGTTGTGGAGGGTTTCAGCGGCTGGGGAAAAGAGGCTAAGGAAAAGATGAGGAGGAGGAGGGGGGAGGCGGGAGGGGCCGCAGGGGAAGGCAGCGGCTGGGGAAAAGAGGCTAAGGAAAATACGGTGAGGACAAGCTCCTTTGGAAAACCCTCCTCCCCAAAAATATTTTTAAGTAAAGATACCGCTGACTTAGAGTTAGCATCACCAACAAATCTCACATGAGGCCACTTGGAAAAGTAATCAACCACCACATAAGCATATCATAATTTAGGTGGAAGTAGATGAAAAGGCCCTATCAGATCAATACCAGTTTTTTCCCATTGACCCGATGGACACTCAATAGGTTGTAGGGGAGGCGTAGACGTTTTCAGTGTTTTATCGCTGGTAGAACAAATATGACAAAAGTTGACTAACATTTCAATGTCTTTGTCCATTTGGGGCCACCACTAGTATTCTCTCACCCTTTTCCTGGTGAGTGAGGAGCCCAAGTGACCTTTGTGCGTTTTTTCCAGAAAACAGGTCTAATGACCTCAGGAGGCACAATTTTCTCATTCCTTAAAGGAATACCATCTTCAATAGATAGTTTGTCTGATACCTTGAAATAAGGCTGAGCAGACAACTCCAAACTTTTCTCATGAGGCCAACCTTCCTCAACATATGTCAAGATTCTAGGTAATAACTGATCATTCGTAGATGCTCTTTTCCAATCCGCTTCGGAAATGGACCCAACACTTTCTAATTCAAAAGCAGCAATAAAACAATTTTCATCTTAAATGTCCTCTTTTTCATCAATCTCTCCAGAAACCGGATTCCTGGAGAGATATTCTGCCCTCACATTTTTTCCCCCAGAAATGTGTACAACAGAAAAATCTAATTGCAACAACCTGGCCGCAAACCTTGCAATCCTTGTTGTGCTAGTCTGACGTTATTACCATTCAAAATAGTAACCAACGGTTTATGATCTGTTTGGAGTAAAAAATGTCTTCCCCACAGATAACATTTGAATTTTTCAATAGCCCACCAACAAGCTAACAATTCTTTTTCTATTACAGAATAGTGTACTTCGTTCGGTCTAAGAACCCTTGACGCAAAACCAATAGTATATTCCTGGTTTCCATTAACCTGCGTCAAGATAGCACCAGCACCGAATTTGCTTGCTTCAACGGTCAGAGAACACTTTAAATTATGACCATAAGATCGTAGAACACTTACCCTTCCCAACTTTTGTTTTATAGCGTTGAAAGCTTCCACACTCTCAGCATCCCACACAAAGTCTGCTTCTGTTTTCAGTAAATTCGAAATGGGTCTTGCTAACATAGCTAACTTTTCAATAAACCTGGAATAGAACTCACACAGACCTAAAAATTATTTGACCCCCACTTTGTCCAGAGGTGCCCATGCTTCTACGATGGCTTCCACAAGGCCAGGTTTGGGACATACACCTTCAGCTGTAATGACATGCCCCAAGTATTCGAAAGACGTTTGCAAAAACTGACATTTTTCTCTTTTCAATACCACACCCACATTATCAAACACTTGCAAAACCTGTCTCAAAATCACATCATGTTCCTGACAATCACAAGCATAAATTAACACGTCATCCTGAAAGACACATACTTTCTTAATGCCTTTAAGTAGAGTCGACATAATTCTTTGAACAACTGGTGCTGCCGATACCGGCCCAAACGGCATTTTGCAGTACTGGAAAGACCCCCACGGAGAAACAAAGGCAGTTAAATGTCGAGAATCAGGTGCCAACTCTACCCGGTGGTAAGCAGGGGCCAAATCAAGTTTAGTAAACAGTTTAGCTCCGGTTATGCAAGAAAGCATCTCAATGATCTTTGGCAGCGGAGGAGAGTCTACCCAGATTTCTGTGTTAAGTGCCCTCAAGTCAATGCACACTCTCAGTTCACCATTTTTTTCTTAGCCAATACCAAAGGTAAGAACCATGAAGAAGCTTCAACAGGTTCAATGATTCCCTTCATTCTTAAACTCCCTAATTCTCTTTCCAACTCATCTCTGACACTGAATGGTACACCTCTCAATTTATGCTTGACTGGAATGGCATTGTCTTTGGCTTTAATTTTATGTTTAAATCCTCTTATCTTGCCCAGTTCTCCAGAAAAAACTTTGGGGCATTAAGCAAATCTTCTACATCAGACAAATCCCTTATAACACTAACCTGGTCTCCCGTGCCTGGACGCAATACCATACCGAACAACCCTTGGTGAAACCAACCTAAAATATTCAATCCTTTGATAGCCACGTAGACCTTCCCAAAAATCCGTCGTCCTTTAAAAACTAGAACATCCTCAAAGAAACCCACTAAGTCAATCCTACTCCCTTCATATGATACCGGTGATCTATTTGGAGGGTTCAGTTTCCGTGTACCCCACTTTTGTTCAAATAACTCCTGTGTAATCATAGTGATACTGGCACCTGAATCCGCTAACAATCTTAAGTGCTTATCACCTACTTGAACTAAAACGTACGGGTCAATACAGTGATCAGGATTACCACTTCTTATGTCATGTTCACCCACAGCCAGAATCATTTATTGGATTTCACCATCAATTCATCCATTCTATCATCACCCTCATCAGTGACAACGTTGACATTGGAGTTACTACTTTTGACACTTTGACAGACTTTTGTAAAATGTCCAGTTCTGCTACAAGATCTACACTGCACATTCTTTGCAGGACAACTCTTCCCTCCTTTCAGATGTGGTGGATAACCACACTGGAAACATATGTTTGTTTGTTTGAAAAAACTTTTTTGAACAGCACCAGCTCCTTTGCTGGGCGAAGCAAGGTTCATTCTACGTCTGTTCTTTGAATCACATTAATTTGTTCAACCCGTGGATGATCCAACTCTTTGGCAGATTTAATCGCTGATCCAATACTCCTGGCAATTCTAATAGAGTCTGTTAAAGATGGGTCACCCAGGGACAACAGCTTTTGTTTGATGGATCTATCCGAACAGTGATAAATGAACTGATCACATATTAACTGATCAGCGAAAGCTTCAAAACAACATTCTGCAGAAAGTTTCCTTAAGGTAGTTATGTAAGTGTTCACGTCTTCTCCGTTTTTCTGTTCTACCCTAAACAACTTGTGTCTCGCTACGACCAAACTTGGTGGGGCATCAAATCTGTTGACTAAGGGCCAGATGTAGGAAAAAGCCAAATTGCGACTTGCAATTTGCGAGTCCGTGCGACTCGCAAATTGCAACTCGCAATTTGGTATGCAGAAAGGTGTCTCAGACACCTTCTGCAACTCGCAATGGGGTCGCAAAGACCCACCTCATTAATATTAATGAGGTGGGTCGCATTTTGCGACCCCATTGCGAGTATGGGCACTCACAGGGATGGTGGCCTGCTGGAGTCAGCAGACCACCATGTCCGTGACTGCTTTTTAATAAAGCAGTTTGTTTTTTTTCCTACCTGCAGCCCGTTTTCCTTAAAGGAAAACGAGCTGCACTTAGAAAAAAAATGAAACCTTTTGTTTCGGTATTTTTCAGGGCAGGTAGTGGTCCATTGGGCCACTGCCTGCTCTGAATGTTTTTTTTTTTCCAGACACAAAGGGGAAGGGATCCCATGGGGACCCCTTCCCGTTTGCGACTGGGTTACCATCCACTTCAAGTCGATGGTAACTGTGCTTTAAATGAAAATGAATAGCATTGCGAGTCGCAAATAGGAAGGGAACACCCCTTCCTATTTGCGAGTCAGAAACGCATTTTGCAAGTCGGATCCGACTCGCAAAATGCATTTCTGCATAGCAAAGAGGCTTTTGCGACTCGCAAACGGCGTTTTTCGCTGTTTGCGAGGCGCAAACCCTTTGCTACATCTGGCCCTAATTTCTTGAGAGCTTCTTCATATTCATCAAGCTCTTCGCCATCCTCCAATTCAATGTCAGGTAAATCTTTAAATACAAATCTTCCTATGAATCCTAATGAATGCAACAACAAGCATTTTTTTCTTTCAGGTCTAAGGGGGTGATTCTGACCCCGGCGGTCTTAGACCGCCGGGGCCAGGGTCGGCGGGAGCACCGCCGACAGGCCGGCGGTGCCCCGCAGGGCATTCTGACCGCGGCGCTTTGGCCGCGGTCAGTGCAGGAAAACCGCAGGAAACAAAGCAGTGAACCGGGTGGAAGAGCCTGGGGTGTGTAGTCGCCCTCTGCTACCTGGATAAAACCTGTCTCACAAGACGCCAATATGCTGGTGCTGACAGTCCACCTGAGCCCTTTTCCATTCTGATTTCCCTTCAGCGGCGTCCCATTGGAAGGAGAGACCACTATAGGGCTTGTGCTGGACTCTCTAACACTTTCAGCCTGATGATGGATAGCACTGCTGTCCTGCCAAACCCTGCACTGATATCAAACGCAAGAGAAATGACCCATGGAGGGCACCCAGTGTTCACCAACATGTGTGTAGGTTTCCCTGTTATCAATATGTAAGGGGAGGTGTAGTGCGGCCCACATCCCTGAGCCGTGAAAGGCCGGAGGGACCCCTATAACGCAGAGTGTTATATTTAATAGAATGGTGGGGAGCTACACTTCCCCCTCCTGAGCCATTGAAGGCCCCGGGAGCCCACTGCCGGGGCTGATTAATAAAGTAAAAGTGGTGGAGGGCCGCATGGCCCCCATCCCTGAGTCTCCGAAGGCCCAGAAGAACCCATCGCCTGGGGCCGGTACACTTTTTAAAAAGGGAGACGGGACACATGGCACCCCTCTCTGAGCCTTCTATGGTCCTTAGGACCACAGCACCCTTTACTGGCTCACATACTGTGTCCCAGGGAGCAGAACCCGTAACATAGCAGTTTCCCTGCCCGCACTAACATAGGCAGATAAACCTATGTTTACTGCTGAAGGACCACACCATTTTTTAATCTCTCACCATGTGGAAGAAAATCGAAAGTCTGCTCTCAGGCAGCTGGAGCTTTGAAAAAGCTCCAACTAACTGGAAGCAGACTTTTGATCTGTTTTCGTGCCCACACTGATGCTTCCATCTGAGGGAGCCGTATAAATAGCTGCTCCCTGTGGACAAGAGTAAATCCATTTACCGCAGCATGTGAGGAACCGACTAGTGCTGTGGGAGACCTGAGCCCTCCCTGACACTGAAGTTACCCACTGCCTAAGGTGACTCTAATGCCATACTAGTCCGTAGAGCAATGTGTGCAAAGGAAGCTTGGGTGATGTCATCAGTGATGTCAACAATGATGTCATTTAAGATGTCATCAATGATGTCGTAGATGATGTCATAGAACGTCACAAGTGATGTAATAGGTGAGGTCATAAGCAGTGCATGGTGAGGGTGCAAGCTATAGTTAGCTCTGCCTACTCCACTCTACAGCAGTCCACTCTATGGTATTCCCTGCTACAACACTCCACTATATGTCCCCACACTGTACATCGCCACACTGTATGCCACTCTGCTGTACACTACTCCAGTGTATGCTATTCCTTTGTACAGCACTGCACTGTGCCTTACTTCATTCTTCGACATTCTACTGTATTCTACTTCACTCTACCCCACTCCAGTGTACACCATTCCACTGTATGCCATTCCAATGTATATCACTCCAAAAAATGCACTCCACTCTACGCTCTTCTACTTTATGCAGCTCCAATGTATCTCACTCTACTCTACACCAGTCCACTCTATAACACTCAACTGTGAGTCAATCCACTCTAATCCACTCCACTGTAAACCACTCCACTCTATGCTATTACACTGTATGCCACTGCCCTAAACATCACCACACTGTACTCTATTCCATGGAATGCTAATCAACTGTACAACATGCCAGTCTATGCCATTCCACTGTATGGTAAGAGGCCACTGATTAACAGAACTATTCAAAGTATCATTCTCATTTTTCAATATTAAAAGTGGTCTGTATCTGTTTGAGTACATATATTCAGGAGATATAGTCACTCCTGATGGATTCTCACCTGCATCACTACCAGGATCAGTTCTTTGAGACTCTAGTTCCTGTAATCTGAATCTACTCTCAGCACCTTCTTTTTGAATGTAATTGACTGAGGCACAATGCTTAGTTTTGGCAGGTGCTTTCAATGATTTCCTCTTATTAGAGGTAGTATGAGTTTTCCTTTAAAAAATATCTGCCATCTTTGGACCAGACTTAGAGTGGTTTAGCAAGTTCCCTTTCTTCAGAAATGTTTCCAACTCTTCTATAAGGTTATGGATTTTTCAATCATACAGTTCTTGGCTGCATTTGGAGCCACTTTTTTGTATTCTTTGCCACGCCCCAGGGGCAATCTATAGCCTTCCTTTTCCCATTACAAAAGAAGAACTTGCTAAATATTATTCTTTTCACAAAGTTCCTGAGCAACTTCCAATGCAACCAGGGTATCTAGAGCTGTAGATGTTATTAAGGTGGGCCTGCATCTTTCTGTCTCTGACGGGCTAAGACGGGCCCATCTTGGTCTGGTCTTCGCCCGGATGCACACCCAGGCATGTCCCATGCAGTGGGATTGTTACCTGTGCTCTGTGTCACGACTCAGCAGGAAACCACTCCGCCTTCCTCTCCGACTTCTTGCCAGCACCTCTAGATGCAGTGTAGTATTGGCCTTGGAGTCCCCGCATGAGAGTGGTGCAGCTGTGTGCTCAAGACCCCGTAGGCAGTCCCAAAGCATTCTGCGCAGCAAATTTATTACCAGCGCTTTATAGCACATCTCGACAGGAAGCCATGCCCCATTCATTTCTGACTGCTCATCGGTGGTGTTGGACCTGGCTTTTTTGACAGGGTCATCCCCAAACTTTTTGCCTCCTTCCTCCTATTTTTTCTGACCTGTTGTTGTTGGCTTTTGAACTCTGGACACTTTACCACTGTTAACCAGTGCTAAAGTGCATATGCTCTCTGTATAAATTGTACTGTTGACTGGTTTATCCATGGTTGGCTATTTGATTTACTTGTAGGACCCTAGTAGAGTGCACTATATGTGCCTAGGGCCTGTAGATTAAATGCAACTAGTGGGCCTGCAGCACTGGTTGTGCCACCCACTTCAGTTGCCCCTTAACCTTGTCTCAGGCCTGCCATTGCAAGGCCTGTGTGTGCAGTTTCACTGCCACTTCGACTTGGCATTTAAACGTACTTGCCAAGCCTAAAACTCCCCTTTTTCTACATATAAGTCACCCCTAATGTGTGCCCTAGGTAACCCCTAGAGCAGGGTGCGGTGTGGGTAAAAGGCAGGACATGTACCTTTGTAGTTTATATGTCCTGGTGGTGTAAAACTCCTAAATTTGTTTTAACACTACTGTGAGGCCTGATCCCTTCATAGGCTAACATTGGGGCTGCCCTCATACATTGTTGAAGTGGCAGCTGCTGATCTGAAGGGAGCAGGAAGGTCATATTTAGTATGGCCAGAATGGTAATACAAAATCCTGCTGACTGGTGAAGTCGGAATTAATATTACTATTCTAGAAATGCCACTTTTAGAAAGTGAGCATTTCTTTGCACTTAAATCTTTCTGTGCCTTACAATCCATGTCTGGCTAGGTTTAGTTGACAGCTTCTTGTGCATTCACTCAGACACACCCCAAACACAGGGTACTCAGCCTCACTTGCATACATCTGCATTTTGAATGGGTCTTCCTGGGCTGGGAGGGTGGAGGGCCTGCCCTCACACAAAGGACTGCCACACCCCCTACTGGGACCCTGGCAGACAGGATTGAACTGAAAGGGGACCTGGTGCATTTCTTAGCCACTCTTTGAAGTCACCCCTACTTCAAAGGCACAATTTAGTATAAAACAGGGCTGTAGTAAACGCTGCACTATGAAATGAAGAAGACCTGGATTCCAGTTGAAATACTTCTGCAGATTTATTCGTAAGTATCACACTAAGAAACTCCACCCACACTTGGCACAGCAATCTCTCTCCTCCAACTGATCTCACTAGAATACTCAAGCATTCCAAGAGATCACATTGTGCCAGGACAGGGGAGAATGGAACATACCATTACAAATGCAATAATAAAATAAATAGAAAAACATAACTACTTTAGAAACCAATACTACACTATCTCCCTTCTAACAAAAAAAAGTAAATATAACACTCTGTTTCCCTTTAAACAAATAAAAATTAAAAAAAAAAAATTATGTTGAGAAGAAATAGAAAAAACCCAAAAAACCCACATTTATGATACCTTTACAATTCTGTTTACATTCCAAATACGACCATCATCGAGCTTTACAGCTTTTTTGAAAACCTTTATCACATTGAATACATTACTGTAATGAGATTGTCCACTATGAAATTTACCAGGCAATTTTACTTTGACAGAATCCCCCGCCTTTACATCAATATGTTTGACAGACTTACGAGCATCATACACACTCTTACTTCTCTTTTGAAGATACGCATTTTTCTTCAGTGCAAAATTCTTCTGCTCATCATAATTGAACTGTTCTGAAACATACTCCTTCACCCAAGGAGGGTAAATCATGGTGTGAGGTATACGCTTTTTGAACAATACAAACAGTGATAAACCCGTGCTAGAATGAGGTGTGAACCTATAATCTTCGACTTTAGACAATACTGACTTCTCCCAATTTACACCCAAGTGTTTTGCTAACTGAATAGTTTCCTTTAGAGTTCTGTTGAAGCGTTCAACCATTCCATTAGACTCTGGATGACACAACGCTGTTTTTTTATAAACAATCCCTCTAGATTTTAAAAATTCCTTCATCATTTTAGAGGTGAACTGGACCCCATTGTCTGACAAAATAAATTTTGGATTTCCTTCTTTTGCAAACACGTTAGAAAGAAATTTAATAATAACCATAGACATTATCTCTGAAGTTATTAACACTTCTGGCCAACATGATAAACCATCCATCAGTACTACAACATATTTGGCAACACCTCCGCAACAAATGGGCCCCATTATATCAATACAAACTTCTTCCCAAGCTTCCTTAGGAATTTCTTTTAACTCCATGTGTTGTGTCCTGACCTTCAAGAACTTGTCAGTAAGTTTGCACTCAACACAGTCTCTGACTTTTCTCTCCAACACTAAGGTGGTCATTCCGACCCTGGCGGTCTAAGACCGCCAGGGCCGCGGGCAACGGAAGCACCGCCAACAGGCTGGCGGTGCTTCAGTGCCCATTCTGACTGCGGCGGTAAAGCCACGATCAGAAAAGGGGATCCGGCGGTTTCCCGCTGGATTTCCCCTGGCTGGGCTGAACCTCCATGGCGGCGCTGCAAGCAGCGCCGCCATGGGGATTCCGACCCCCTTCCCGCCAACCTGTTTCTGGCGGTTTTGACCGCCAGGAACAGGATGGCGGGAACGGGTGTCGTGGGGCCCCTGGGGGCCCCTGCACTGCCCATGCCACTGGCATGGGCAGTGCAGGGGCCCCCTAACAGGGCCCCAGCATGATTTTCACTGTCTGCATAGCAGACAGTGAAAATCGCAACGGGTGCAACTGCACCCGTCGCACCCCTGCAACACCTCCGGCTCCATTCGGAGCCGGCCTCTGTGTTGCAGGGCCTTTCCCGCTGGGCCGGCGGGCGCTCCCTTGGCGGGCACCCGCCGGCCCAGCGGGAAAGTCAGAATGGCCTCCGCGGTCTTCTGACCGCGGAGCGGCCATTTGGCGGTTCCCGCCAGGCGGGCGGCATTAGCCGCCCGCCCGGGTCAGAATGACCCCCTAAATCCATACCGGGCCACCAATATACACCTTGCATTCTTTCTTTAGTCTTACATATTCCATGATGGCCAGAATGAGCCAGATCAACTAGACGTTCACGAAGCTTATGTGGAGGTATCAACTTGCAACCTCTCAAAACTACTCCATTCTGAACAGAGAGTTCGTCCCATACTTTTTTAAAAGACAAATTTTTACCTTCAGAATCATTCCAACTTTTCCCGGACAACAATAAATCTCTGATCTCTAACAATTATTTATCCTCACCCAATTCATGCACCCATTCATCTTCAGATATGCACCCATCCGTCACACTACATACTTTGACTTAGTCATCAATCCACCAAGAATCATCTTTCTCTCTCACCTCCAAATTCTCAACTCCCAACCTGGATAAACAATCCGCAGTTTTGTTTTCACATCCTGGAACATAATTAATAGAGAAATGAAAGTCTTGTTGTCCCACAACCCACTTACAAAACCTAGATGAAACATTGTCTAATCCTTTTTTTTCAAAAATCTCACGCAAAGGTTTGTGATCAGTCTGACATGTGAACTTTCTTCCCCAAAGAAACTGTTTAAATTACTTAATGGCCCAATATGTGGCCAATGCTTCCTTCTCTATAGTAGAGTACCTATGTTCAGCATCACGCAATCCAAGAGAAGCAAAAGCAATTATACTTTCTTTTCCATCAATTACTTGTTTAAGAACACAACCTAAGCCTTTATCTGATGCGTCAGTTATAATACAACAGGGCAAACCTGGAAGAAAGCTACTTAAAGATTGAGCAGATGATAAAGCTTGTTTGAGATCCATAAATTCCTTTTGACAATCCTCAGACCAATCAAACATCACACCTTTCCTAAGTAACCTTCTAATGGAGTCAGACCTCCGAAAAAAAGTTGGGAATAAATCTTGCATAATACTCAGCCATACCAAGAAAAACTTGAACATCTTCTCTCTTCTCAGGTGTAGACAAATTGATTATGGTCTTGACTAAATCATCCTTAGGTTTGACACCACTACCAGAAATTACATGACCCAGATATGGAATATCAGATCTAAAAAACTTGCATTTATCACTCTTAAGTGTTATTCCTTTAGTTTCAAAACATTTCAAAACTGCTCTCACTCTCTCCTTGTGTTGCTCCAATGTATCTGTATATATGAGCACATCATCTTGAAAAAACTTCACACTAGCTGTATTTCCCAATATATCAGACATGAGCCTTTGAAAAACAGATGCTTCTGAACAATGACCAAAAGGCATCCGGTTAAACCAAAAGGTGTTATGAAAGATGTTAACAATTTGGATTGCTCACAGAATTGCACCTGATGGTAGGCAGAACTTAAATCCAAAGTAGTGAAGTATTTTGCTTTACCTAATGACCCCACCATTTCGGTGATATTGGGTAACGGAAATCTGTCCTCAATAACTTCTTTGTTCAGGTTGCGCAAGTCTACACACAACCTGATATCCCCATTTTTTTTCAAAGCTACAACTATGGGTGCAATCCATTGGGCAGCTTCCACATCCTCAATTATTCCTTGAGATTTCAGATTCCGAATTTCAAGCTTAACTTTTTCCCTCAAACTAAAAGGAATGTTTCTTGCCTTACATGCAACAGGTAAAGCACCATTTTTTAACACTATGCTATGCTTGTAACCTTTAATACATCCCACTTTAGAACTAAAAACATTGGGAAATTCGCTCAACAACTCTTCACCAAAGTCACATATATTTTGTACTTGAGGTACAGAATTTGGATTAAGAATGATACCTAATAATTTCTGATGCGGTCAACTTAAGATGGTGTCTCCTACAACTGGAACATAAACCTTCCCATAAATTTTGTTGCCTTTAAACATTATCGAAGCATTAAAATATCCCTTTAGATCTATAGGTTTGCCACCATAACCGTAAGGCGTCACATCAGTTTTTTCCAGAGCCACATTTCCTTGAAATAATTTTTCAAAATCTGTAATAGATACCAAGGTTAGCTTTACACCCGAATCCATCTTCATTCCTACTCTCACACCATTCTCTTCCACAAAATCCGATGGATAATCGCAACACCCCACCTTAGAAACACACTTGACATCATTGATCACCTGTAGAATGAAGTCATGGTTATCATCATCACACTCAACTTCATTAACTTTCATTTTTAGTTTAGTCCCAGACCGACAATATTTAGCAAAATGCCCTTTCTTCTTGCATTTGTTGCAAATGACACCCACAGCTGGACATTCTTTACTGTTAGCCAAATGAGAAACAGACCCACATCTAAAACAATTTAACTTGGATTTTTTATCAGGAAAAGTCTTGTCCTTAGTCTTAAAACTCAGAGATTGAACAGTAGTTAGCATCTCCTTAGATTTCTTTAGATTATCCATGCACATTTCTGAGTGTTCAACCTGTTTTGCAATTGCTAATACTTCCTCTGGATCATTTTTTTACCATAATGCTTCCCTAATCTTGTCACTCCTACATTCAAGCATAAATTGGTCTCGAATACGTTCCCCAAGAGTTCCACCAAAATTGCACTGAGCTGCTAATTTTCGTAAATTCGTCACAAATTCTTCCACGGTTTCATCATCATTCTGTTTACATTTTCCAAAATGATATCTCTGTAAAACAATAGAAATTTTTGGTAAATAGTGTTTATCCAATTTGAGCAAACAAATCTCCAATTCATTAACAGAAGAATCTCCTTCTGCACCATCTGATGAGGTGATAGATGGTAAAGTCTCTAAAATCTCTTGTCCTTCAGCTCCAAGACAGTGTTGAAGAAGAGATGCTTTCCTATCTGCCGATAAATTGCTGCCACATACACGGAGGTAAGTTAAAAACACTTTTTTCCATTTGTTCCATGGAACTGGCGGTTCTCCAGGAACTGATAGAAAAAATGGAGGTGGTGAAATATTTTGCATAACAACGAAAATCTGTCCTCAAATATTTATTTAGAAATAATTTCGTTTAATCATGTTCAAAAAAATAAAAATTAATTATTTATTTTTAATTCAGTTTCAATTTTAACTTTCCGTATTGTCCATTTTCTCATTAAAGACTGCCAAGCAATACATATAAAATCCTTCGTATAGATTAAAGATGATCTTTCTAATTGCCAAACATCAAAATATAGAAACAGCTTTGTGTGACTAAACAGCACAACACAAGCGAGAAAGTCCTTGGTTTGAAGTTCTTGAAATGCGCTCTAATTTCCATGTAATATGTGCGAGAAAATAAAAAGCGCAATGTTTTGAAAATAAATCTTAATGATCGCTAAGTATTTGTGCTTTGAAATCCTTGGTGCGAGATTTATAAAAATACGCTATGGTTTCCAAGCAGGAAGTGCGAGAAATCAACAGCGCGGTGTTTGAAACACAAGTTCAGTTGCCTGGCAACGAAACAGCTGAGCGAAGTGTGAAGATCTTGAAATGCGCTATGGTTTCCAAGCAGGAAGTGCAAGGAAATCAAAAGCGTGTTGCTTGGCAACAAAACAGCTGAGCGAAGTCCGTGTCGGAAATAATGTTTCTAGGCTGAATATAATGAAATTCGAAGTGTTTAAACCCGTGTTAAAATTGAAAAGGATTAAAAGAGTGAAAGTTACAGTACCTCTGTATAAAACGATGTAGCAATAAAACAGAAACGATGTGTTGAAGTTTCAGAAAGGTCCAAAGTTCCACAGCTCGTCGCCAAATTGTAGTAAACGCTGCACTATGAAATGAAGACGACCTGGATTCCAGTTGAAATACTTCTGCAGATTTATTCGCAAGTATCACACTAAGAAACTCCACCCACACCTGGCACAGCAATCTCTCTCCTCCAACTGATCTCACTAGAATACTCAAGCATTCCAAGAAATCACATTGTGCCAGGACAGGGGAGAATGGAACATACCATTACAAATGCAATAATAAAATAAATAGAAACACATAACTACTTTAGAAACCAATACTACAAGGGCCTCTGCCCTACCTCATCAGACACTTGTTGGAGAAGAAACCTGAACCAGAACCTGCATCCTGCCAAGAAGAACTGCCTGGCTGCCTAAAGGACTCACCTGACTGCTTTCTACAAAGGACTGCTGCATTGCTGTTGGCCTGCCGCTTGCTGAACTCTTGTCTAGCTGCAAAAGTGCCCTCCAAGGGCTTGGATAGAGCTTGCCTCCTGTTCCCTGAAGTCTCAGGACCAAAAAGACTTCTCTTTTTCAACTGGACGCCGTGTGCGCAGAAAAATTTGACGCACAGCTTGCCGATCCGGAAAGACGCCGCTCAACGCGACGCCTGCGGTGCGACCGGAACTTCGACTCACGGCCTCGCATGGATAACGCCGCCCGACTTCCAGAGAGGAAATCAACGCGACGCCTGCACAGCCTCCCAGAACGACGCACAGCCGGATAACAAGCCGAAGAATCCACGCACAGACCCTGGGACATCTTGTAATCCTGCGATCCATAGAAGGAGACAGTCCGCATGCCGGAAAAGGACGCACATCTTCCCCGAGTGAAAAATAACGACGCAAGTCTGTGTGTGAAGGGGTGAAACCGACGCACACACCATTTTTCCTCCCATAGAACAACGCACGTCTCCCCGCGTGAAAAATAATGACGCAAGTCCGTGTGTGAAGGGGCGTAACCGACGCACACACCATTTTTCCACGCATCTCCTCTTCTGCAGCCCTCTGCAGAGATTTTCCACTCCAAACCAGGTACTTTGTGCTTGAAAGAGACTTTGTTTACTTTTTAAAGACTTAAGACACTTCATATCATTTTTTAGTGAGATCTTTACAAATTCATATTGCATCTTTGATTGTTTTGACCTGCAAATACCCATATAAATATTATATTTTTTTCTAAACACTGTGTGGTGTATTTTTGTGGTGCTGTATTATGTTATTGTATGATTTATTGCACAAATGCTTTACACATTGCCTTCTAAGTTAAGCCTGACTGCTCGTGCCAAGCTACCAGAGGGTGGGCACAGAATAATTTAGAGTGTGTGTGACTTACCCTGACTAGAGTGAGGGTTCTTGCTTGGACAGAGGGTAACCTGACTGCCAACCAAAAACCCCATTTCTAACAGGTGGCTCCAGGTGCAGTGTAGTATGGAGCTTCGACTCCCCATATGGAAGTGGTTCAACCTGTGGGTCTCAAGACCACATAGGCAGTCCAAAAGCATCTCTGCTGGAGTACGTTTAAATCTCCCATCAGGTAGGAGCAGACTTACCTACCCTACCTGCAGGCAGGAAAGACATGCTTGCTTCCAACTGGTGGGATATTTAAAAATGGTCCGCCAAGCAGGATCAAATGTATGTTTCCCTGCCTGTGCTGGTGAGGGCAAGGAAACTACTGAGTTCCAGAGAGGGGCTCCCTGAGATAGAGTGATAACGCCTGTCCCAGGGGGTGCGGTCCCCAGGGCCTTTAAGGCTTAGGGAATGGGGCCCACACCCTACTTCCTTTTATTTTCTATTATGACCCCAGAGAATTGGGTACCCGGGCCTTTTTAAGGCTTGGGGAGGGGAGATGCACAGCACACTCACCTCATGTATTATACATTTTGGACCCGAGGCTGGGATTCCTGGAGCCTAATTAGGCTGAGAGATGGGGACCAGGCACTCCTCCCTTCATTTAATACCTCGGCCCCAGGTGATGGGGTACCGGGGGCTTTTTAGGCTCTAGGAGGGGGCTTAGTGCACCTCTCCCTTCTTTTTTTTATCACAGCCCCAGGGGCCTCTCAGAGGCTTGGAGAGTGGGGCCACGCTTCTCCCTCCACAAAATAAAAACTTACCTTTTTCCTGTGGGCCCTGGTCCCCCCCTTTCTGCAGCTGTACGGTCCAGTATGCACTAGTCAAAATGAAAGGATAAGTAAACTTATAGTTACTTGAGATAAAACAATCTTAGAAATTCACTAAAAAACAAAGGTTAAAGTGACGTTATAGTTAGGTGAATATGTCAGTGATAATATTAATGTTTGAACACAGAAATTCACCAGTTATAGTTAGCAGAGCTAACTATAATGTGGTACCCTGCCATGCAATGCGTAGCGATAATTAGCTTTGTTAGCACCATCAAAATTCTTGCACCACACTTATATTGCTTTTTAAGCAATGTTAATTCTTCGTTGAACCAGTCTGCAGTGGGCTTAGTTCTGTGCACTGTTCTGTCAACCACTGGTGCGATGAGGTCCAAAGCTGACAATAGACAATCCTCTACCTCTATGCTAGACGAGGAATTACAGCTAACAATTGAGTAAAATTCTCGGACTTGATTTTCGCCCATTTTCTAAATCTAATCCTGAGGCCAGAAACAGCTTTAGGGGGCAAATTCCCTATAGGGCTCTGGAATGTTACTCCTGAGTGGTCAGGCTATACAAGAGGTAATAGAGGATCCACAATTATGTTGCTTACATTAGAAATAATGGGATCAAGAGTGTGACCACTCCTATGCCTGGGAAAGGAAACTAATTGCAGTAACTTCAATGGTAATAAAAATTACATCCAACACATGTACTGCAGTACAGGGCTTCATAGCCACTTCTTCAGGGCTGTAAACTGTGTACATACAAAATGCATTTAATATCTACTATCCAAAACGTTAATAGAATAATACATAAACAAAAACCTTACAGGCAAATAAACATGCAACGTAATGTTGATACATCATTTCTAGCCGACTGTGTTAAAATTCAGATAGTATTAATCTACTTAAAAAAGGTAGTAATCATTGAACACATCCATCAGATTTCAGATATATCAATGTGTCTGGTCACAGCAATAGTCAATCTTCCATTACTTTTTTCAAGCGAAAGAAATTGTTATTTTGGACTTTATGAAAATATCTGATTCAACGTTAATCAAACTGAAACAGTAATTTAATAATACACTTCCTATTTAGGCCTTTTAGTGTATTTATTTCAATATCACAATTCTATGAAGACCACAAGGTGTGAATAAAGCCATAATGCCTACTAAACACGCAAAAATCCATAAAAATATATTTTATCATACCGTGATTTATAAGGTTGTGCAAACAATAGACATTCTAATCACCGTAAAACCTTTACTTTCTACTTTTCTTCACATCTCTTAGAAGTATCTCTTCATATTGTGTTTTCATAGTCACTATGAACCACAATTTGATAGCAACAGTTTAGAGATGAGCTCCTGGTTTTCAAAAAGACTATTGTTGCATAACTAAATCTATAATAATCAATTATTTTGTGGGTGAGCAAAAGTCACCCTGTAATCAGGATACGCATCCAATTTTAATGTTGTCTATATTAAATATTTTCTCTGTTTTCCATTTCTAGAGTATCTCAGCTGTTGCTTGATATGACACCAAACACCTTCACTAATTGTTGACCAGATATCTGCCAAATCTATTTTTCAGCTGCTAAATTGTCACCAGTCATTAACTGCAAAGTAATAGGTTAAATCACAACACTATCTGTTTTGAATCATATAAACTTAGAAGTGTTTTTTTCATTCCAATTAGATCAATATATAAAAGCAAGTAAACACGCTAGCATTTATTAGCATGCATTCTTACTGTCCCCCACTTCTTTTCACTTTTATAGTTAAACATTATCACAAAATCATTGACATGTTGGTGTGTTTACTTTTCAGATAAACACACTCCAAACCTAGTCTGAGCATATGTCAATTACCCAACAAAACTGGAGCAATATATAAACAAGATCGAAAGCAGCCGGCCGAAAACAGACTACCCATAATTTCATAATGGTGTCCACATCCTTTCACTTCTATCTCCCAACTTCAGTTAAAATAAAAAGCAGAGTGCTATATTTGCGTTTCAGATAACTCATGCTTAAAGCCTGATAGAGCGGTCCGTAGTAATGATTTTACCTGTTTTCGGACGCTCTTTAGGCCGATGAATCTTTTGACTAAGTGGGACTCTCTGTACTCCTAATCGGTCAATTTCATCAAATCAATAATCAATAACGAACATAAGCAATACCTTGATCAACATAACACTTAACAATTAATCCAGAATACATTTCGGCGAACCCTGACCTTTCAGTCAGGAATAACCACACCAGTTTATTCAAAGTTAGTGAATTTATTTCCCTATTTTAACAAAGCTAGCACAATATAAATGTGTCTCAACACCAAATGATAAACATATATGAACATTAATAGCTGTCCATAACGGCGGAACAAGTGCAATCTATGTAGCATTTGAATCACAAGGCATTCGATAATAGCAATGCAAATCACTAAAACTATAATTTGTAGTGAACTAATTGCATACATTTAGTCAGCATAACAAGATCTCAAATTGCATCGTGCGACATATGGAATCCTTGTCTAACCTCAAATTAGCATCGGCATGTGGGACTTCATGCAAAAAACAATTTAGCAACATTAATTTAGAAAACTCCTAACTAGGGCTCTTATCAAAATCAGCAGTTGGTTACCTAAAAGAAACACAATGCAATTTTACAATTTCCTTTCATATTTACCAATTACGATCAGCAATCAAGGAAGTCTTCGTCTCACAGGTACCGTTCTTCGGTCGGCATGGGTACCGTTTCGATCAGCATGGGACGGGGCAAAGGGGCAGGGGTGGACGGGGCAATTGCCTCACGGCGGCAAGGTAAAACTACTACTTCATGCAAAGGGACAAATCAAAGTTAAAGTCTCTAGGGCAAGAATCATTAAAGTCTCTTTCTCTCGATTAGAGAAAGCATCAAAGTCTCTCAAAATGGCGTCGCAGCAAAGTGGACCATAATAGCTACGATGTCCACAAAATGGCGGGATGTCCAATAATGGAGAGAGAGTTTCCTCTCGTGCACCTGGGTTTTATAGACAACAGTTCAAATCCAGTAGGGTCTTCCATTGGAGGGTTCATAGGTTAGCTTCAAATTGTCCAATCAAAAACGACAGTTCTCAAGCTTTTACTTAAGCATACATTATCCTTGGAGATGGGTACGCAAGTTGCAACATAGTATACCAATTAGCTCACTTTCAGAGCCTCCATTGTCCGCACCTGCAAATCGACCTTGGAGTAAAGAGAAAATATGCCAGGCTGGCACGAAACCTTAAGATAAGCATGTGAACGATCTCAGTGGAAAAGTACAGCTTCAAGCAAAAATACACGTTTAATAGCACATTGGAAAAATACGAGCATCTAAACCGTGAGACCAGGCAACTAGGCCGAAGCCTGCACTAAAGTAATGCTAAGCTAAAACATTTCAAACAAGCAAATCATAGCACACGTTTACGATTATGTCGGATTAGTGCAATTCTAATACACCACGTTATATAAAGCACGCTTATAAATGTTGGCAAACTACTCTAAGGGCACATTTTGTCCCCGTACAATCTTTATTAGTTCGGTTAAAGTCACACATGATTATTTCACACTACGTTTACGCGTTAATAAATGTAAAACCTTCATTTTCTGCTTCATCAATCCCTCCTCTGATGACTACTAGTCATCACACCAAACCACGCCCACAAATTTTATTACATTAAAATTCTGTCAGTTCTCTTTTCCTTTTAATTCCCCTAGTTTGCGCCTTGTATTCTTCTGCCATTCTTTTCATAATTTTCTCTTCTTTTCTTCTCTTAATTCTTTCCATAATCATTATTATTCCCCTTTTTATTCCCCAAATTCCAAATATGCAAATTATTACTATTAATATCCCCTCTATTATTTTCAGCAATATTCCGTTCCAAATTCCCCCAATCCTATGTCCCACTGAAGCAAGTCCTTTTCCAACCTTCTCCCACACTCCTGGTTCTTTCAGTTCCTTCAAATCTGCACTTTCTTTTGTTAGATTAGCAAGCATAGTTTTAATCTTCACACTGTTGTCGGGAATATAAGTACAACAGTGGCGCGCACCAAGCATTTTGCAAACGCCACCATCCTTTGCTAAAAGAATGTCTAAAGCAAGCCTATTTTGAAGAGTCATAGCTCTTTCCGCTGCAAGTTCAGCATCAATCAGGATTATAGCACCTGAAAACTTCGTCAACATGTTATCCACTATAGTAGACAACTTTCTTATTTTGATGGAATTCAACACGACTCCCAACGAAGGAATCATGGCTCCAAATATATCTCCTACCACAGCAGCTGCGGTCTCTCTTTTCTGGATACGATGGGATCGAGATGTCTTTTGAATCATCAATAGGTCATCCAGTTGATAAACCTTTGGGAATACTATACCCAAATAACATCTCCCCCACCATCCCTTTGGAAGACGATAATAGGCATCATACCCACAAATGTAATATACACCTGGAATGACAGGGTCAAGTCCGTTCATCATGAATGTCCATTTGGCCTTAAAAATAAACGTATGTTTACACTCACTTGCTCCTACAAAAATATTGTCATAATAGGATTCACCCCGATATATACAAAATTTCCCTACATGCCAAGCATCTAAAGCTATTTTTCCTTGTGTCTTTATTGCAGCAAAATCATAATTATCTACTGAAGTCCTCTTATGTAACTCCTTTTCTAATTTCGCCTTCATTTGTGCTCTTCTATCATCTGTGCGATCTAAAAAGCTTATTTCTATTGCAGAGAGCGAGCAGGTAAGGTTTTCCCTATGAGCGTGAGCCGTTTCAAAAGGTTGCATCGGCTCAAAAAATTCCCTCATTATTTTAGCATCCCAATCTTTAGCAATCTGTCTTAGCTGCGCTATTATAGGAACATATGCAAAGGTAACATCATTATTCGAATAAAAATACTGTATGTTAGTTTGACCATAAAATCTAGACATTACTATACTACACGTAATCCCATATGTAAGTGGCATGTGGTGATAAGTCACCCCTTCCTTTACTGATGTCGGTATCTGTGTACACACATAACAATCCTTCGCATCCATAGTCTCAACATATTCTGTTAGCAAGCGATAGAAAACGTTATACGAAAGCTCCTTCCTATCATGCAAGAGCCTCTCATCTATTTCTAATCTTTTCAATGCGGTTAGTTCAGTGACAGTAACAGGAGCAAAAGTAGAAGCCTCAATATTCTCATTCTCACCCTTTCCATGCATTCCAAGCACAATTGCCATTATTATTAGTACACATGTAATTACCAAGCCTATACACACATATTTACAATATTTCTTTCTATTGTTTTGCGTCATGATCTATATAGAATCAGAGAGCTGGAAGCACCTATAAAATAAAACTATTTAGCAATTCAGTTACAAAGCTGAACGAGCGCAATGTTCACACCGTCTTCTTCAAAAGGCCAGTCACTTTTCGGTTAGCAGCATTTGTCTCAATTCGGCAATAACTCAGTCTTTATCGGTTTAGCAAATGTCTCATCCGGTTTAGCAATGTCTCAGCTAGTTGTTTGTTTCACGTTATATTGTAGCAAGCAATATCATGTATTACTCTTTCAATCGACAGAGTCCATAAAACTTTTCTTTTCTATTGGTATCTCTTCTTCTTCTTCGTTCTCGATGCTTAGAGATACAAATTCGTCAGTCCAATCGTCATTGGCTACATATGCCCATTCAGGACCGGAATACCTCCTGTTTGGTATCCTTTTCCTTTTCAATTTCGCCTCTCTTTTCGATTCTGCCTCGCTGGTACTTTCCTCTTTTGTCAAGTCCTTTTCTTCACTCGGGGATGACGCCCCGACAATTACTTCTTTTCTTTTCTCTTTCACTTTTGGCCTTCCTCCCTCGTTCAAACTTTCTTCAGTCCTTTGTTTTATTGGTGATATGCTTAGTCTCCTCTTTGCACCATGTCCATTTGATGGACCTATGATCTTTTCTGAGGAATCTTGAACCTTTTCGTTCAGTTCTGACTTGTCCCTTCCTTCTGGGGAATCAATCACGTTCTCTTTTTCCTTTTCTGTATCGTCTGCTTCTGGGAAAGCCCTCCTCTGATCAGGCTCTCCTGCTTTTTCACCTTTTTCGAGCCCTTCGTCACCGTTACTTTCGTCAGGCTCTTTATCACTTTCAGCTGCTTCAGGTTCTTTGTCACCTTCAGCTGCTTCAGGCTCTTTGCTACCCTCAGCTGCTTCAGGTTCTCTGTCACCTTCAGCTGCTTCGTCGCTGTCTGAACTTTCTCCTTGGTCTCCCCCAAGCAAGTTGGTCTCTTCGTCCTCAGAGAATATCTCTTTCTCTCCCGTTTCTGCCTGTTCACTTTCAGTTCGGTTTTGCTCTGTCTCAGCACTCAGCACTGCTTTGTCAGGCACTGGTAATTTCAGCGCTTCAACTTCCTCATCTGTGGGACACAACACCTTCTTTGTGTGACTGGCGTGAATCCAGTTGGGAACCCCCGCACACTTCACAGCGGTAGTTGTCGTCAGGATCACTTGGAAAGGGCCTTTCCAACGGGGTTCCAGACACGACTTTCTCACGTGCTTCTTTACCACGACCCAGTCACCTGCTTTCAGTGCGTGTCCTGGACCTTGGATCGGTGGCAAGGTGGTCGCTTCCACCTGGTGAGAGAAAGAGCGAACCACGTCAGCCAGACCCTTGCAGTAGTCTAACACCATATCATCTGTAATATTCAAAAGCGCGTTTGCGGGAACTGCAGGAAGTCTCATAGCCCTGCCCATGAGAATTTCATGCGGAGACAATCCAGTCTTTCTATCAGGGGTGTTTCTCATTGACATTAGCACTAAGGGCAATGCGTCAGGCCATTTCAAATTTGTCGATGCACATATTTTCGCCATTCTTGATTTCAGTGTACCATTCATCTGCTCCACCAGTCCTGAGGCTTCAGGGCGATAGCTACAATGCAGCTTTTGCTCAATGTTCAGCGCTTCGCAAAGTAACTTTATCACCTCGTTATTGAAGTGACTTCCCCTATCTGATTCTAAAGAGATCGGGAATCCGAAACGTGGTATTAACTCTCTCAACAATAGCTTTGCAACTGTAAGGCTGTCATTTCTACGTGTGGGGTATGCCTCAATCCAGTGACTAAAAATGCACACAATCACCAACACATACTTTAGACCTCCATGCACAGGCATCTCAATGAAGTCCACCTGCATACGACTAAAAGGCCCGCTTGCCCTACCAATGTGGCTCGCGTTCACAACTGTTCCCTTTCCTGGGTTCATCTGCTGGCAAGTGACACATCGATGGCAAACTGCTTCTGCAGCTTGACGAAATCTGGGGTTAAACCAATCAGTTTTGAACAATCTTATCATGGCATCTCTCCCTAGGTGAGCTTGCCCATGATAGAACCGCGCAAGCTGTGATAAGAGACTGTTTGGCAAAACAAATTTTCCCTCATTTGAAACCCATAACTCGTCTGGTCTTTTTATACATTGTGATTTAATCCAGGAATCTCTTTCATCCTCCCTGACATTATTTTGTAATGCTTTTAATTCATCTATTGTATCTACGACCTTCAAGGCAAATGCTTCAGCTGGTTCGAGTTCTGGTTCACTTATCGAATTCCATTCATCTCTGAGTAATATACAGTTCAAGGCACAAAATCTTGCGACTTGATCCGCATATGCATTTCCCAGAGAAACATAGTCCTGTCCTTTCGTATGAGCACTGCACTTTACCACTGCAACTTCGGCTGGCACTTGAATGGCGTGTAACAATTCCCTTATTCTCTCCCCGTTTTTCACTGGGGATCCTGAAGAAGTCAGGAAACCTCTTTGTGACCATAGTTGTCCAAAGTCATGCACAATCCCAAACCCGTACTGACTATCAGTGTAAATGGTGACTTTCATCAATGCAGACAGTTGACATGCTCTGGTAAAGGCTACAAGTTCTGCTACTTGTGCAGAATAGACTCCTTGAAGCCATCCCGCTTCCAAGACCCCTGTTACAGTACAGACAGCATATCCTGCTTTCAAAATCCCCATCCCGTCTCTTAGACATGAACCATCAACAAAAAGAATTTGATCATTTTCATCAAGCTTAGTATCCTTAATGTCCGGTCGAGGTTTTGTGCAAAATTCAGTCACCTGAAGGCAGTCATGCTCGACGTCTTCAGCGTTCTCAATTTCGGCATTTTCTCCAGGGAGCAACTTTGCTGGATTCAACGTAGTGCACCTTTTCAGCTGCACGTTCGGTGAGCCCAGAATTATCGTTTCATACCTTGTGAGTCTTGCTCCAGTCATGTGCTGCGTTCGGGAGCGGGTCAAAAGTATCTCAACTGAGTGAGGGACCATGACTGTTACTGGGTGTCCCATCACTATTCCTTCACTCTGAGTGAGGCTGATACCAACTGCTGCTACGGCGCGCAAACACCCTGGGAGTGCTGCTGCGACCGGAACCAAAGTAGCTGAAAAATACGCTACTGGTCTGTTTACGCCACCATGGGCTTGAGTCAAGACAGACAAAGAACATGCATCACGTTCATGACAAAACAATGTGAAAGGCTTTGTGTAATCAGGCATACCTAAAGCTGGAGCCCTACTCATGCACTCTTTCAATTCAACAAAAGCATCCATCTCATCTCCTTTCAGCTCAATTTGGTCCAAGGCATCCTTCTGGGTCAGTTTCAGTAAAGGCTTTGCTAGAGTGGAGAAGTTGGGAATCCACTGGCGACAGTAGCCCACCATTCCCAAAAACTTCCTCACCTCCCTCCTTGTCTTGGGTGGACTCATTTGAAGTACACTTGTTATTCTTTCCTTCATTATTCTCCTTGACCCTTTCTCTATTTGGTGACCCAAGTATTTCACTTTCTTCTGACAGAACTGCAATTTGGAAGGAGACACCTTATGTCCATTCCTTCCCAAATGATTCAACAGAGCAATGGTATCGGCTGTGCAGCCACTTTCTGTCTTTGATGCAACCAGTAAGTCATCAATGTACTGTACTAGGGTTGACTCGCATGGCAATTCTAACTCTTCCAAGTCTTTCTTTAGAATCTGATTGAAGATTGACGGTGACTCAGAAAACCCTTGAGGAATTCGACACCAACTGTACACTCTGTCTAGGAATTTGAAACAAAAGAGGAATTGGCTGTCCTCATGAAGAGGCACAGAAAAGAATGCTTGTGACAAATCGATGACTGAGAACCACTCAGCATCGCAAGGGACCTGGAACATTATCACAGCTGGATTCGGTACTACTGGGCAGCACTTGACTATAATGTCATTTATTTTCCTCAAGTCCTGCACGAGTCGGACCTTTCCACTCTGCTTTATTAGTCCCATTATTGGTGAATTACATGGACTGCTTAACACTTCTTTCAGTACCCCCTGTTTTACAAATTCGTCAATAAGTTGAGCAACTTTCATGAGGGTATCTTGTGGCATGTGGTATTGTGGGGTCTGGGGAAAAATTGCATTGGGCTTTACAGTCACTTTCACTGGTTCCACTACTTTCATCAATCCCACCTCTTTCCCTGTCATGTCCCACACTTCCTTTCCGACTGTCTCCCGTAATTCAGCTGGGATGTCTTCTTCAGAGGATACTCTTCATCTACCGTTTCCATCTCATCCCCCTCTACACTGTCCTCTTCTTCCCCATCACTGCTCGTCTGTATTGTTATTCCTTCGTTCGAACACATGATCGAACAACCCAATTTGCACAATAGGTCTCTCCCTAACAGTGCTATCGGGCTTGAGTCACATACCACAAACTGATGTACCCCTTGATAGTTACCGATGCTGACTGGTACCGGATCTGTAATTGGGTTTGTCAGGTGTCTGTTTGCTACTCCCACTACTTGAACTGTCCTCCCTGAGAGTGGCAAATTCGGTACTTCACTGCTCTTAACAGTTGAACGTGTGGCTCCCGTGTCGACCAAGAATGAGACACGATGACCCATTACTCTTCCCTCTACGTACGGACCCTTTTGATCAACTTCCAAGGATGCGGCAAGCACACAATCTCCTTCTTCTTCTGAGCTTTCACTCTCCCATACATTGTTTATTCCACTCTCACTGTGTAGTGGGAACTGTTGTACGGTGCCATTTGTACTCATTACCTGACCCGAGACCTGTGGAGGAACCATCACTTGCTGCTGACTCATTGGTGCCAAGGGTATTTGCATTTGCTGATTAGGTACCATAGGTAACTGCTGTTGCATTGGCTGCATTTGCGTCATCTGCATATGAGGCATCTGCATCTGCTGCGGCTGCATAGGTTGCAATCCCTGCAACTGATTTACGGTCTGAAAATTTGGGTTTGGACCTCTCATTTTCGGTCCCCTCATTGTCTGAAATGCATTTACATCATTGTTTTGCTGACCAACACTCACACCTGCACCTACACCTTCCTGCACCACCATCGGGCACTCGCGTTTCCAATGACCGACAATTCCGCACACGTGACACGGCATCACCTTCTTCATTGCCTGCACACCAGTCACAACAGTGTTCAAATCCGGACCATTATTCACAAAACCTCCTCTGCCTCTGCCTCTGGCCTGTGGCTGAAACGCCATGTTTCCCTGCAACTGCGGCTGCTGTTGCGGTACCTGCTGTTGGAACCCTTGCATCCCTTGCAAACCTTGCAAACCTGTCTGAGCTGCCTTAAGCTGCATCATCATCACCTTCTCTTTCAACTTTTTCTGTTTCACTTCAATTTCGTCACTACAGTATTTCGCATAATTCAACACCTCATCAATCGGTTTTGACTGCCAGCATATCAAATGCGACTTTATCATCTGACTTATCTCTGGTCTCAACCCTTCCACAAATCTGAACACAAAATGAAGCATGTCCTTCGCCTCGATTGTTTCCGTGCCACTGTAATTCTTAAACGCCTTCAACAACCTCTCATAGTAACTATGAATCGATTCTTTAGCCTCTTGGGCAGTTCGGTCAATCTTCTGCCAATCCACATTTTTCGCGGCTACCTTCGTCTTCAAATGCTCAATCACCTTATAGTACAAGCTCATCACCATAGGCGATGGTGCACCCGTCTCCCTGTCTCTCTCTGGTTCACTCGTCGGCCAACCTACCGCCCTTTTGCAATCCTCCCACAAATCTGCTGGAACCACAATCTCAAAGAGAGTATTCAGGTCTTCCCAGAGACATTTTGCAAGCTTCACAAACCTGTCAGTCTGCTGATACCATTCAATCGGTTTCTCTCTCAGTTTGGGAAAATCGTCCGTAAAAGACTGAATGTCACTTCTGTGCCATGGTACATGTATTAATTTTCCCCCTGCTGTCTCCCTCATTGGTAACATGGTTACTGTCTCGCTGCTTTGTGGTCTTTTCTCATTGTGCTCTGTAGCGCTGTCCCTCCTCTTTTCCTTTCTCTTTACCCACCTGCTTTCCCACTTGTCTAAAAACCTCCACACTTGTGCACTCTGCAACAATTCTCTAAGGTGCGCCTTCATGCCTGCTGACCTCATGTGTTCAAAATCTGTGGCCCCAAAATCCAGCCTGTAGCTTCTGCTCAAGTGTTTTGTCTTGTCTATGTCAACCCCGTTTTTGTCAGCTATTTCCTGCAAGCTTTTATGTACCTTGTTCACTTCCTTCGTAATCTTTGGACATAGATACCTCAACTCCTCTTCCGAGTAAGACTCTAATCTATTCACACCCATAGTCCCTTCCACCAATTCTTGTGCTTCCATGTTCAACCTCATCCTATTCATATAATCTTCACCCTTCCCACTGGCTGAGCTTTGTGTGGAATTCAGACTGTTGAACCACTGCGTCAGCTGTTGCGCATTCAACCCCATAAGTGTAGCGTTCACATCGACTGCCATTGATGGTTGCGGCAACTTTTCAGTGTTCGATGTCAGAGGTATTATCAGTGGGGGGCTCGACCTCACCAGTGTTGACTGAGCACATATGGGAATAAACTCCATCAAGGACCCAGATCCAGTTGGCTGAGCCGCTATCGGAGTTATCCCTGGAGTGTTTTCTATGCACCTTCTTTCTGTCCCATTCTGCAGCATTGATCCCTGACTGCTCATACCTAAGTTAGGCTGACTATACAAAGGTACCGGTGGACCTACAGTAATGGGTAGTGATATCGCATCTGGGTTTTGTCCATTTCCCATGTTCTGTGGCATGTTCATTCCCACACCATGGGTCATCATTGCCGGCATGCCCATCTGGCTCCCCGTCATCTGAGTATGTGCGTTTCCCCCTTGTATCTGCTTTTGAGGCATCAAAAACTGGGTTGATTCGGCTTGTGACAATGTCTGGTTGTGACCATTCTGTACTCCCCTTACGGTTGGATCTAGAATCATTCCTACACTGTTATCACTGTTGTAGTACCCTGGCATCTGCGGCTGATAATTTTCTGCTGGTTTCAACACGGGCACATCTGGATATATTCTCCTAACCTGCGGTATCTGCGGGGTGAACGGCAGACTCTGGTCCTTAGATCCCGATGATGCTCCTGAACTCTGAGTTTCACTGTTCTGTACCGATGCCGGAGGGGCAGAACTGGTACTTGGACCTTGTCCATTCTCCGCATAAGGTGGTGGACGGTCGTTCTGCAATTGCATTATTAACTCCTCATCCTCTAACTCCTCTTCTCTTCTCAACTTTTCCTCGTCCTCTCTATCCTTGGAACACTTCCTGTTCGTCTTACAGGTAGCTTTCTTACCTGTCTCCTCTTCTTCCTTAGTAATTGCGGGAAACAATTTTATCCCCTGCAATACATCTGACCTCCACACCTTCTGTGCATTATCCCACCTAGCATCCGCTAGTGTCTTTTCCACCTTTCTCATCCTGGTCTCAAACTTCTTCTGCTGTTGCTGTCTGGCCAGTAGTTCCCAAATCACTAGAGCCTCGAACTGGGCTGGCCTTGGAGGCACCTTCATGTCGTACATCGTGAATCTCAAATTCTCTAGGATCCTTATATTGAATGTCCCATGTATCGGGAACGCTACGTTTCTCTGTCAACTTGTGCCATTGCTTTAGCCAAAGGCACGGAGCTACCCCCTTCTCTTCCATTACAATGTAAGCTGGTGTACCTTCGGGTGGCGTCTCCTCTCCTACGCTCGCTTTAATATAAGACTCCCCCTTCCTCGCACTCCTAAATGCTTTAAAGAATTTCATTTTGTCGTCCTTTTATTTCACAAAGTTTGTAATCAATAGGTGACTTTAATTCCCGGAATACTCTTCACCTGCCTTTCCCCTTCCAATCGGACCCCACGGACTGCGTCCAATCCGTGCGCGACCCTTCTCTGCAACCAACCTATCCCAGCGCGGCTCCTAGTGACGTCACACACACTGCGGCTGACAAAGCCTCGCGGCTAGTCCTCCTTCACTCACCTCCTCCCGTAACAACTTCTTGCGTGTATCGCGAGCTACCAAAAACTAAAACAGATCTGTCGGTTTACTACAGGAAGGGTAACACAGTCGCTTCAGGACCTTAGGGACCTTTCACTAGCCTCGGCCGCTATTCTGTCTTTCTCGGTCCCCACGTTCGCAAGCAAATCTGACCCGCAGACCTACTCTCAACTTGTCAATGATCTATTCTAGTGCACTTAGAATCTTGTCAAAGCCCGAAGTCGAAGTTTCTTTCACTCCCTAACACACGTACCGACTTGTTGACCACGCCCGATCAACCTACTAAACCGCCCAGACCACAACATGGATCAACATACTCCGGAGTCTCTTGACCTTGCAGGGCCCGTCTCAACAACAACAACCACGTGGACCTTTTTATGCACAAAGCGCCACAGGCACATGAAGTTCGACGACTTCCCTACTCTCACACTCGGAGTCGCACCTCCGCTATCTCTATGAAGTTCGACGACTTCTCTACTTCTACACTCGGAGTCGCACCTCCGCTATCCTCTAAAAGAAAAAAATCCCTCGCAACCTTTTCACACACCCTGCGGCAATAAGCTGTGCAAGCGCAAAACCCTAACTTCACTCATACCATCACTAGTACCGCCAACGCTGATTCCACACCTCCGTTCTCTCCATTCGCAAGCTCCGAGATCCCGGGAAAGCCGCGGTGGACCTAGCCCATCATCGTTCTGTCAATCTGTTTTACCCAAGAAAAATCTAATTCAACTTCTCGAATGGGGTCTCAAAATGCGTAACCGTTAATTCAACACCATGTACTTTAAGAGTACAAGGTCCCAAAAGACGCAACCGTCCTCTGCTACCATCTACTGATAGAGCGGTCCGTAGTAATGATTTTACCTGTTTTCGGACGCTCTTTAGGCCGATTAATCTTTTGACTAAGTGGGACTCTCTGTACTCCTAATCGGTCAATTTCATCAAATCAATAATCAATAACGAACATAAGCAATACCTTGATCAACATAACACTTAACAATTAATCCAGAATACATTTCGGCGAACCCTGACCTTTCAGTCAGGAATAACCACACCAGTTTATTCAAAGTTAGTGAATTTATTTCCCTATATTAACAAAGCTGGCACAATATAAATGTGTCTCAACACCAAATGATAAACATATATGAACATTAATAGCTGTCCATAACGGCGGAACAAGTGCAATCTATGTAGCATTTGAATCACAAGGCATTCGATAATAGCAATGCAAATCACTAAAACTATAATTTGTAGTGAACTAATTGCATACATTTAGTCAGCATAACAAGATCTCAAATTGCATTGTGCGACATATGGAATCCTTGTCTAACCTCAAATTAGCATCGGCATGTGGGACTTCATGCGAAAAACAATTTAGCAACATTAATTTAGAAAACTCCTAACTAGGGCTCTTATCAAAATCAGCAGTTGGTTACCTAAAAGAAACACAATGCAATTTTACAATTTCCTTTCATATTTACCAATTACGATCAGCAATCAAGGAAGTCTTCGTCTCACAGGTACCGTTCTTCGGTCGGCATGGGTACCGTTTCGATCAGCATGGGACGGGGCAAAGGGGCAGGGGTGGACGGGGCAATTGCCTCACGGCGGCAAGGTAAAACTACTACTTCATGCAAAGGGACAAATCAAAGTTAAAGTCTCTAGGGCAAGAATCATTAAAGTCTCTTTCTCTCGATTAGAGAAAGCATCAAAGTCTCTCAAAATGGCGTCGCAGCAAAGTGGGCCATAATAGCTACGATGTCCACAAAATGGTGGGATGTCCAATAATGGAGAGAGAGTTTCCTCTCGTGCACCTGGGTTTTATAGACAACAGTTCAAATCCAGTAGGGTCTTCCATTGGAGGGTTCATAGGTTAGCTTCAAATTGTCCAATCAAAAACGACAGTTCTCAAGCTTTTACTTAAGCATACATTATCCTTGGAGATGGGTACGCAAGTTGCAACATAGTATACCAATTAGCTCACTTTCAGAGCCTCCATTGTCCGCACCTGCAAATCGACCTTGGAGTAAAGAGAAAATATGCCAGGCTGGCACGAAACCTTAAGATAAGCATGTGAACGATCTCAGTGGAAAAGTACAGCTTCAAGCAAAAATACACGTTTAATAGCACATTGGAAAAATACGAGCATCTAAACCGTGAGACCAGGCAACTAGGCCGAAGCCTACACTAAAGTAATGCTAAGCTAAAACATTTCAAACAAGCAAATCATAGCACACGTTTACGATTATGTCGGATTAGTGCAATTCTAATACACCACGTTATATAAAGCACGCTTATAAATGTTGGCAAACTACTCTGAGGGCACATTTTGTCCCCGTACAATCTTTATTAGTTCGGTTAAAGTCACACATGATTATTTCACACTACGTTTACGCGTTAATAAATGTAAAACCTTCATTTTCTGCTTCATCAAGCCTCAAACCATATATCTTCTATCAGTTCTTATTAAATTAGTACTTAAAGCGGCAGAATCGAGCTACCTTTAATTTACACACATTTACCATGGTACATTTCTAGCTATTTCATCATTTGCTTCAGCCAGCCCATTTTTAAACACCCCTTATCTACAAAAATAGCATAACACATCAGTATTAAGGTTAAAACTAACACAAACGGCCTGTTTAAAAAATATCCCTCCAACTGACCTTCAATTTCTTTGTGTACAAACTTTACTTTAATCAGTAGCTTGGCCACTATGGCCCTCATTACGACTTTGGAGGTCTATTCTGTAGACCGCCGAAGTCACCGCCTCCCGATTACCGCCAGTATTGGCAGTCTGAAGAACGCCATATTATGACTGGTGGCTGCTCTCCGCCATTATTTGGCGTAGAAGCCGCCAAAAGCCATACTGGCTGTCGGCGGTATAGTGGAGCTTGCTCCGCTGACACTGCCACGTCGCCACTACACTGCTCACCGTATTACGACATTGTAAACGGCGTCACGGTGTTGTGTTGGCGGACGATGGCGGTGAAGCAAGCGCCATGGACCCGGTTCCCTCACAGACGACCACCGCGACCACTAGGTAAGATGATCGTCCAACAGGGGAGGAGGGTGGTAGGGGTGTTGTGTGTGATTGTGTGCATGTGTGTGCAAGTGTCTGTGTGCTTATGTGAATGCCTGTATGCAGGGGGTAGGGAATTGTCGTGGCAGTGTGTGTATGTGTGTGTGAATGAGTGAGCGTGGATGTGTGCATGTTTGTATTGAAGTGTAGTGTGTGCGTGTGTGAATCGAGGGCGGCGGTCAGAATGGGGATTGAGGGTGGGGGTAAGTACAGTGACCTGGGGGGAGAGGGTTGCTTCGCTGCTTGCGGGGTGGGGGCTTTTGATGGGGTCAGGGGCTGGGGGTGGCTCCTACATGGAGTGGGGGAGTCCTGTTGTGGCAACAGGAATTAGTAATCCTGTCTGCAGTATCCTTTCTGCCAGGGATTCCCTGTTGGAAAGGTGGACCGCCGGGTTGAAGGTGGTTAACCTTCGGCCAGGCAGTCCCAACGCCGTGGCGGTACAGGTGGTGAATTGGCTGTGATGCAGCCAGTTCACTATACAGTCATAATTTTGCAGTCCAGCCCCGCCACGCTGTCGGCGGTCTGACCACCAATGCCGTCGTGGCGGGGCAGGACAGCCAAAGTCACAATGGCCACCAATGTCTTTATCTTCAATCATCTAAGCAGCACTTATTTCTCGAAATAAGAGAACAATCAATGTTATAGGTAAAGTTAAAATATAAAACAATCATCTTCATTTAAAATAGTCATACATCTTACTCAGAGCAATGAAATTCCATGCATTGCTTATGCTTACCCAATCTGGCTGGACAAATATGCCAAATGGTGCAAACACACCAGTGTTCCTACTCAAATATCTATATGTTTGCTCATTAAAACTGTTACTGGCCTAAACGTATACTAAAAAAATTACTAACTAAAACAAAATAATGAAAATAAAAGAAATAGTGCTCACACAACAACTGCAGTCCACGAAAACACTTGTTTCGCTGGCTGAATAATTTTGCATAGGGTTAGAATCAGACGTTTTCATTTATTTTCCAATTTATGTACCTATAAAAAGTATAATAATTTTCTTACTCCAAAAAAGGGCATGCTGTAATTATAGCTACCAAATTCCATCTTCATTAATGTAAGCCTAACAGTGAATCGAACGTGCTTCCAAAGGGAACTTCAGGGTCTCCCATTCCAATCTCCCTAGCTATTCTAGAATACCACACCTCCTCAAAACGCATCTCCTCCAAAAGAAAAGGTTCTACAAGTATATCTGGAGCGGGCGTGGCTCGCGAGGCGTGGAAGTGGTGGGGCAGTGCGCAGAGGGGATTTATAAAAAAAAAACACTTACCTGAACGTGCCGCCTCGCCACTCCATTCCTCCATCTCCTGTTCTTTATCACTGCAGGCACAGGCTCCCAGCCTGCCTTGCAACCAATCCTGATGCTGCTCTGTGGCTGGGCACGCCCAGCCAGGGCACTCCCAGGCAGACAGGGAGCCAGTGCATGCTCTCCCCAGCCTGGCAACTGTGTTGCTGGGCTGGAGAGAGCCTGCTGTGCATGGGTGTTTGGCTGGTTCCAGACGGCCGGTTGCCCGGCCGTCTGGAACCGGCCAAACACACATGCATGCGCATTCACTGCTCGTCACCCCCATGGTCCCACCCCTTCACAAGAAAACAATAATAAACACAGTTTATTGTAATTTTCTTGGGAAGATTTTGCATCTGCTGCTGCTGGCGGGGGAAGGGTGACACTCCTCCGCCCTAATGGAGGAGCCGCACCTGTCTGGAAGTATCCTACTTCATGATTATCAACCTCTTAGCAAATCTTACTTAATTGCATAGAAAATATATATGTCACACCATCTTAATCCTGCATGTTATTCTAGAAGATCAAAACACTAAGGGCCTCATTTACACGTTTTGGGGCAGGGCAGTGCGGCAAGCCTTTTTGCTGCTCTGCCCTGCATCAAAACGAAAGAGCAAGAATGTGCTGTATCTACAAGATACGTAAATTCCTGTCCTTTTCCCCTCCTCTTCCGCAAAAATTGCTGCCATGCGCCAATTCAGGCACCCTTGCACTATGGTGCAAGGGTGCCTGCATTGCGAGAATGATTGTTTTTGTGCAGGAAGGGACACCTTTCTGCACAAAAATAATGATGAGAGGCGGTTCCCTCTTTCTATGTGTGTGGCAAAATGCAGCACACATAGAAAGAGGAAAAACAAGGAGAAATAAATATAATTCTCCCCGTTGTGCCACCCATACACCACCCTTGGGTGGCATAGGCTTTTGACCCATTCCCAGGTTTACAAAAGTTCATAAATCTGGGAATACATCAAAATCCATGGGTGTTGTGTGAGAACACCAACTGCAACACCCGTGGAACGCCTCTTTGACGCAAAGTAAGGCAATGCAGGGACTTATGCTGTATTGCCTAACTCTTATCTACAAGGCCTTGAAAAGCCACACAAAGTGGCTTTGCGTGTCCTTGTAGATATGGACCTGCAGCCTTCGTGATGGGTACGACACAAAAAGTAACACACCAACAGCGCAAGCTGCTTGTAAGTAAGCCCCTCATAGCATATATACATAATGACATGTCAACAAGTCAAAGGGTTTCCCTTTAATAATCACATAGGTTAATTACTGCCCTCCTACCGCCTGGGCTGCTGCCAGAAAAAACACTGTATTAGACCTGGCAGCTCTTGCTGTGGTTTCCCTGTACTTTTTGCTTCTGAATCTGGTTTTTTGGATCCTGTCCTGTGATTCATTTTTGCTGGTTTTGATGCTCTGGGCACTTAACCACTGCTAACTAGTGCTAAAGTACAAGAGCTCTATGTCTACAAGATGTTCGTAATTGGTTTTCCGTGATTGCCACATTTGATTTACTGGTAAGTCCCTTATAAAGTGTACTGTGGATGCTCATGTCCTGTAAATCAATGCTACTAGTGGGCCTGCAGCACTGATTGAGCCACCCACATAAGTAACCCTGTAAACATGTCTCAGACCTGCTGGTGCAGTGTCTGTGTGTGCAGTTTTGCACTTCCAATTTGACTTGCCAAGCGTACCCACTTGCGAGGCCCAAACCTTCCTTTTTACTGCATGTAAGTCACCCCTAAGGTGGGCCCTAGGTAGCACCATGGGCAGGGCTCAGTGTATTGAAAAGGTAGGACATGTACTGGTGAGTTTTACATGCCCTGATAGTGAAATAGTGCCAGATTTGTTTTGCAAGGCTTATCTTGCCCAGAGGTTAACATGGGGACTGCCTACAAATGTCTTTTAAGTGCAGTTTCCCATTGGGAGCAGAAAGAGATGTGGAGTTTGGGGTCTCTGAACTCACAATTTAAAAATACATATTTTGGAAGAGTTGGTTTTTAGAATGACTGTTTGAAAATGCCACTTTAGAAAGTCGGCATTTTCTTGATTAAACATTCTGTGCCTCTGCCTGTCTGTGGAGTCCACGTCTGGGTCAGACTGACAGTTGGGCTGTTTGTGAGTTCCCTCTAGACAGTGACACAAAGGGAGCGGAGGAGTGTCCTGCATATCCTGATAGGTCTACTGGGCTAGAGTGTGGAGGGAGGAGCTGACACTTACACCTGAAAGGGCTGGGCCTGTCCTCACACAATGCAGTCTCTAGCCCCTGGTGTGTGTCTAGGGCCAGGCCTGGGCAAGGCAGGATCTTGTGATCAACAGAGACTTTCCTTTGACGTTAGCCTGATTCAAAGGCAATAATTAGTATAAGTAGTGGACCCAAAACCCCAGATTTTCAGATTACCTCTGGATAAAGAGGAACCTCTGCCAAGGAGAGGAGATTGATGCTTGAGGAGGTCCTGCCACTCTGCCTGCTGCTTTGCTGTGCCTACCTGATGCTGATGATTCTGCCTAAGAGGACTTGATTCTGCTTTCTACAATCCTACTTGTGAAGTCTCTCCAAGGGTTGGTACTGAGTTTGCCTCCTATTAAGAAGTCTCAGGGACAGCAAAAACATCACCTACCAGTCTCTGGCTTCACTTGCTGTGGATCCTAACTCACCAGGTGGTGCCTACTCCAGATTCTGGGCCCTTGTGAGTGAAAGCTGGTTGAAAAACAAGAAAAAACAGTAATATTGACTTAGGACAATGCCATGACCGACGCAGCTGCCTGAATCCACAAATCCATCTGTGGCCAAAGTTGTGGTCCTCGTTGGAGTGTGACGACCCCGTCTGACATCGCAGGCCTGACACTGTGCAGCCCCACTGACGTCCTGTGACTTTGTGAGTCCTGAGTGCTGTGTTACCGGTGTCCGTGACATCCGACTCCGCCGCAGCACCCGCAGCCCCGTGGCGTAACCCCGACGCCATGAGGTCGCCCCACCGTGTCTTGACCCGCAAAACATCGACCCTGCCGGAGCGTAAGGAACCAACACTTCGCACTAACACTGCATCACTTCCCCTGCTCTGCAATATGAAACCTATGCGGCTTAGGATCCAAGGACGCCTAACCTTCCCGACTCCATGCTCGAGCTTGTTTCTTCATTACCAAAGGCACTGTACCTGAGGGTCCGTGTGGCTCCGTGACAATCGCCATTGGTGTAAGATTGTTGGGAACAACTCCGTCACAACACAGTGACAACACCAAACTGAAGCATATTTGTTTCTAAGGGCTATATTGAAGTTTAACTTTGAGAATTCATAACTTTGTTTGTGTATGTTGGATTTTTGTTGTTTTGGTCTTTTTTTACTCACATAAATATTTGCTATTTTTATAAACTGGTGTTGAGTGCTTTTGTGGTGTTTTCACTGTGTGTGTTGGTACAAGTATTTTACACATTGCCTCTGAGATTACCCTGACTGCTTGTGCCAAGCTACCAAGGGGGGGAACAGGGGTTATCTGAGCAGTGTATCTCCCTTACCCTGACTGGAGTGAGGGTCCTGCTTGGACATAGTGCAAATTGACTACCAACCAGAGACCCCATTTCTAACACACTGTAAATAATCTACTCATGAAATACACTTTAATAGCATCACAATTACATGTTTGTGCCCCTGAATGTTCAAGCTCAGGCACCAGGATAAACAAACAAAATAATCACAGCTGTATGTAGAGCAAACACTCTTTTGGGAAACCATCCAATTTCTGCTCAATGAAAACATTAACTCCTCCCTCCCAGCATGTGTGTGGAGCCAAAGCCCCTCTCTGTGATGCTCACATGATTGTGCGGCAACAGCTGCCCCATTAAGCCAGACCATATAAAGACTGTTCGTGATTTGGACTCATATATGAGAGTGAAAAAGATGGTACCACCATCTTTAGACCACGCTGAGTGAAAAAGCAGCAGTAACAAAATGGATATTCACAACACAGGTCTAGAAATAATATTCATCAATAAATCTGACTTGAATAAGATTTACCTTTAAGAGTAAATATTCTTCAAGATAAAAAAATTAAGGAGGCTTTTGGTTCCTTAAATGTTTACTTTTCAAATGTTTGAACATGAACTCTGCTTGATGCAAGAATAATACCTTGGAATGCATTGGTGAAATAACATTTTGTTTTTTTAAGAGCATATAAGAAAATAATGATCTAACGTTGATGAATGTGCGCATGCAAAAATATTGACTAGATTATAGTGGTGGAATTTAATGACTGATGAGTTCACTTAGGAGTGCACATGACTCTTGGAAAAGATTGTTTCTACCTGGAAAATATAAATTTTGTATGATTTGGGACTCTGAGGTATTACCTCAACAAGCTGAGCTATAAGAAGTCAGAACTTCACACAAATCAGGTGTGCCCTCCAGCAGAAACATTGTAATTGTGCCATTCAGCCAGGCATAACAACAGTTATGGCAAGAGTGCAGACAAATGTGAACGATGGCCACTAGTATACCAGAGATAGCAACAAGTATGCTGAGTGTCTGTGGTGTTTCAAGAATGGGCATTATTACGACAGTAGGTAATGCCATGTCTTTCATTATGAGAGGGAACATCCCCCTTAAGCACACACACACACATCACAGAGGAAATTAAAAACATCCATTGACCTGAAGGGACACAAATACACTCACAGACACACACATGCATTAACACTCATACACACAAAAATACACACGCATGGTCACACAGGTTTCTGTCCCCTTTCACCAAAATGTGCTTTCAGACTTCAGTAAGCACCACAGCATGTGATCTTTTGGTTGTGCTCCCAACTCAGACTTTGAAAATAACAATAGACAAAGGTGTAAGCTCTCCTGTGAATCACACATTTTGCTAGTCTACCCACTACCCCAACTTCTCTGCTCTTGCTTGAGAGTGATAGACAGTATTCACTGTTGAGGAGAAGAGGGAAAGAGCTCTAACAGGTCTTTGACAGGTGATGTATGGCATTGCACTTTATTCAAATAACTGCACTGGAATTTGTTGGCAGATTTTGATTGTTTGCAGCAGTAGGAAACTGTTTCCACTGCAGCGAGGTGGAGCAAATGGACTAGCCCCATATGTGAGCATTCCCCGGTCTCCTGCTCCAAATCCTCACAAGTCAATTCCTTACCACAAAAACTATCCCATTCTCAGCCCGTGCCCTTTATCCAAGCTGCTCCTCCTCTCATATAACAATATCTGCTCCCTCTTCCCATCAAAGACCCTTTGGCACATTTCGGAAGTAAATTTCTTCCACTGACAAGTTAGTACTTAGTTTGGGTGCCTCTGGTTACTATACCATGGATCAGAACCCAGGCTGTATATTCCTTAAAGTAAGGTGATAGGTTATATACTGCAGTCTTGATGGAATATACGTTTGTTAGTCCTGATGAATGCCCAAGGCCAAGAAGTATAAACACTTCAGGGCGAAAACATGTTGGCTTCCCTTTAGCTAGAGTGAAGAGGGTCCTAATAATCCACTAAAGGTCTACCTTTGTTTTCAACCTTGTAATAAGGAGATTTAGAATAAATGACACAGAGCCTATCATCCATTACACAATTTGAAACATTTGACATCATCACTACACAACATAAGTTTCAGTAGTTGATTGTTGTTTGGTGGCACAGTGATCTAATTTGTCCACTACAGAAATCTGTGTTTGACTTCATGTTTACATTTTCAAATATTTGCAGGGCTACTCAGCATTTCATCCACCAGTAGTCAATAAAACAAATACCATTGGATTGCGTAATAAGTAACACCTGCTATTTATTGCCAACATTTCCCAACATGTGTTATTTTAAGCTCACGACGGACCATAGACCAAGTTTAGAAGCAGACTCAATGATGAAGCATTCCACACAAATGTGGCTAAGCATCCAGAATTAATAAGGAAATGGACTTTTCAGCCAAGTAGAGCTGTTAGAAAAAAATATCAAAAAATTATCCAAAACAGGATTTGATCATAATTGATCCTTTGGTTAGGACAATGGAACTTTAAATGTATTTGCCTGCTACCACACCAATTTCTGATGCAGAAAGAAATTCAGAATTTCCACTAGTCAGATAGGTTAATGTCACTTTGGAAGAAGTCAGGATAAGTTACCCATTTTCAGACCTACCAACTCACATGGTGCCACCATGTGTCACACAATATCAGCTCCCTTCCTACAGCCACCCAGAGAGGAGCTGCTATCGCAGGATGACACGGAAAAAGAGCTGAGAACCACTGCAAAGAGGAAATTTACATCTCGTCTCTCCAGGCACTGAACAGACAATATCCATTACGGGGTGTGAAAACACCCCAGGACATAGGCACCAGTCATAGCAAGCCTTTTTTTTGATGTGGGGGGTTTGGTAGTCGCAAAGAGGCAAAAGTGCCTCAGGTACTTCATAGCACAAGGCTCCAACCCTTTCTCGCACAGTGATTTTTTTTAATAGTGGCAAATCTGTACTTTTGTTGTTTTAACATCTTTATTTGTAAGGTTTGTAAACAAATTTCAAAGATCAAAAGAAGCAACAAAAAGACGTTAGACAGGCAGTGAAAGACAAGGCTTACTTCTCCCATCCTTGTGTATAAGCTTTAATATTATGTGCTCCACAACAAGAACAGGGATCTGTGTCCCTGTCCCCCCCCCTGAACAGCAGAGCTCTCACACTCTCTAGCAAACCAGTCTAAGGCTACCCTCTTTCTCTGTCTGACCCATCTTCTGGGCTTGAGCTTCCAGTCCTGCATTTCCAGGCCATAGTGCCCTGTATGACACGCATTTGTGAGGTCTGCGTGGCGAATATCACCTCAGTCTTTGCTAGTTCCTCTATCATTCCCACCCACAACTGTCACCTACTCTTGCTTCACGCTTCCGACGTGTTCACCCGTGTTCTCTCATGAACCCCCCAGTCATCCAGCCAAACTAGCAGGTGTTGAGCCATTGAATCTTTAGCCAGCACAAACAGGAGAGGCGAGAGGTGACATCCCTGGTGGGTACCCCTCTCAGCACTCCATTTTTCCCTAAATAGCCTCCCGACTAAACCTGAGCCATCTGCCCTTTGTTTAATAGTTTGCCACAACCTAAGAACTTCTGTCAAAGCCCAGTTTCATTAAGTCTGCCTGAATTTAATCTCTGCACACCATATCAAATGTTTTTTTGGTATCTAAAGTTATGACTGCTACATCTTCCTTTGTCTCCTTCACTGAATGCATGATATGTGTACGCCGTCTGATATTCATCAGGGTGCTTCTAGCAGAAATAAACCTGCACCGATCCTCATGAATCAAGGAGCCGACCACCTCCTTTAATCTATTTGCCAACAGTGTAGCCAACACTTTTGCATCTGTGTTCATTATAGACAAAAGGCAATATGCCCCTAGTTTCTTTGGATCTTGATACAGTTTTGGGATCATTACGATGACCGCTGTCACAAATGGTCGATTGGAGTGCCCTCTATTTCCCAGCTTACCTGAATACTTCCAGCAGTCTGTCCACTATAGTTCCCATAAAAGAATAATAAAATTTAAAGGGCAGGCCATCCCACCCAGGTGACTTTTCCCCAGGCATATCCTTTATGACCTCAAGTTTTTTCTCCCTTGACAAGTCTCTATCCAATATCTCCAGCTGATCTCCCGTTGACAGTTGCCTTAAGACCTCACCTAGCCTCTCAGGTGGGCCCCGATACCCCTGTCTGCACAAGGTAGTCAGATAGAGCCGAAGTGCAGTGTTGATAGCAGTCTGGGTTATCGCCCTCTGCCCCTGGCATCTTTCAACATCAGAATGATCCCAGAAGGGCGTTTCAGATGCAGTAGCCATGCTAGCAGTTTACCCGGCTTATCTCCCTCTGTAATCCTTCTTTGCGAATTTGTCGAGTCTGTCTCAGACCTCCCCCACTTTGCACTGAGGTTTCAGGAGCTCAGTAGTTCTGCCTCTGTCTGGTGGATCTCGATGCTGAAGCTGCAGCAATTTCTCCTCCTCTTCGTGGAGCTCTTAATGCAATTGTTGGGCTATACCATATGTCTTGGACATACACTTACCATAAAGTATAATCTTGAGTGCCTCTCACTCCATGGATTGTGTAGTCACAGTCCCCCATTTTGCCTCTAAATATCAGTGTAATGCATCTTTCACCTCAGCATGGAACACGGTTCCCCACAAGGCCTCAGGATTGAGCTGCCACAAGGGCACCAAAGGGTGCTCCTTGGTCCAAACACGAACATGTAACAAGGTGGGCAGTAGGATCCTGTCAAGTCTGCTATACGTATTGTGGGTAGAGGAATGAAAGGTGTACTGTCAGTCTCTGGAGTGCAGGGATCTCCATACATCAACACAGTCCAACTCTGGCATGACTTCTGCAAGGGTGCTTGTCATGTCGAATTTAGTATGGGGTCCCAGTGTTGAGTGATCCAGCTCCAGGATGCAGGTAAAATAGCCTTCCAAGATGGGAGGGACAACAATATGTGTTGCCAACTACTCCAGCATCCTCCAAAAGAACACCTTGTTATTGCAGTTTGGTGCATAAACATGAAGGAGAGATATCTCCCTACCATCCAATTGTCTTGTGAACAATAGGTAGCAGTCCTCCACATCAGCATGGGCTTCCTGAAAATTAAAGGGAACTCCTGGGGACACCCAAACAGCCACACCTCGATCATAGACTAAATAAGTGGAGACATACAGTTGGCCTCTCCGCTTCTTTCTGAGTTCTTCCGCCTTTGTGTCCATCAAACAAGTCCCTTGCAGGAATAAAATGGCCACCTTGTATTACCTCAAGTAGGTTTGTACCCTATACTGCTTGGAGTAGACATGTATTCTTTATACGTTCCACTCCACTAATTGCGTTGGGAAATGTCCCAAACAACGCTTTGTGAACAACGTGGACATTTACCATGCAAGAGTAACCACACTTGCTGGAACAAAGACTGCCTTTTTCTGTGCCTTAGCCACGCATGTGCCAAACTACGCATATGCGTGGTTAAGGCACAGAAAAAGGCAGAGTGGATTGGGAGAGGACACAGTCTGGTAAGTGGGGCTGGGGCAGGGTTGGGGATTGGGGTAGTTTAGTTATTAGAGGTGGGGGAAGGTTTTAGAGCTCAAGACAGGTGGGGGTTGCCAGGGCAGTTTCATTTTTTTATTGGTGGGGTAGTTTTTGTTTAGGGCTCAGGGCAGGTGGGGGAGTCGGGGTAGTTCAGATTTTAGGGACAGGGAGGGGGGTCAGGATAGTTTTTTGTAGGGCTCAGTGTGAGTGGGGTTTTGGGGTAGTTTAGTTTTTAGGGCTTAGGGTGGGTGGGGGAGTCAGGGTCGTTTAGTTACTAGAGGTGTGGAAAGTTTTAGGGCTCAGGGTGAGTGAGGGGTGTCTGGGTAGTGTATTCATTAGGGGGGGTAGTTTTGGGGCTCAGGGGCCAGTGGGAGGGGTTGTATGACAGAACCATGCTTGCTATTTCCACATATGCCTTTACTAAGCATATTTTTACAATGAAATTCGTTGTAAAGGCATGCAATCCCTTTCATCCCTCAAATCCTCATGTGCGCCCAGGTGTTCTGCTCATGCTCTGTACTCCTGTCCCATCTATAATGGTATTAGAACAATCTCCTTTAACCAAGCCCTCTCCAGGTAAACACCCCTAAAAGCATGTGTGTGATGTTTCCCCATAAGCATTGACATATAGAATCCACCTGAACCTGTTCCTTCTTCTAGTGACATGCCCCCCCCGAACTAACCCTTGACTATCTGGCGGAATCCACCACCAGCTGTAACAGACAAGAAAAAATAATATGCAAGAGCTACCTAGGGACCTCAGCTCCCGGCCTGGATCAAAAACCCAGAGCGTAAAGCGTGGGTGCTCCCGGAAGTCCCACCAAAGGGCTCAGTATCGCACCCGTTAGTCAGACATAGTTCAGTGACCCAGCAACAATAGATAGAAGGAGAACAAAAGTATATGGAGTGGGTGCAGCAACAACAACTGACAGTGTACCCCCATCTCATATCCCCTGCTGCTTTTGGCAAAGGTTAACATTTCTGAGGCTTAAACTTGTATTTTAAACTTAGCCAACAGTTCACAGGGATGGGCAATTGTCACAGTTGTCATTGGCAAATATAGTACCTATGCCTCCCCTCCCCACCAACATTGCACAGCTATCAGAGGAAGCACAAGTTTTATGTTGGGTTCCAGCAATCATGCTGGGTAGAAGAGACACATAGCTCCAGTCACTTCTCAGTTCCTCCTCACTCTTAGATGCACAGCAGACTACAATGCGAGTTCACACAGGAGGTCCATGACTGCATCTGGAGAGACTCAGTGTACACCAATGTGGGGACACACAACCCATAGAAACTTTACCAGTGTGTACTGTGTCTAGCAGCCATGATTATCTACACATCTGAGGCTTCTCTTTGACAATGGCCAAGGCCCGTTTTCCTCTCTCAGGAGTACAGCACCACACTGCTCCGCCCTCTGAATGGATAGAATGTTTTGAACAACAATTAGATATGTCAGTGACTTTGGATATTGTTTAGGGAGGATATTTTCTTGTGCAGCAGTAAAACAATTACAAGAACTAAACGGGCATCACTAAGGCAAGCTTCAGTTGCACATAGGTACAGCATGGGCAGCAGCAGTGGAAGATAGACCCTCTTGACATATACAGAGTGCTGTCTTGCCCACCAACATCATGGATAAATCTACAACCTATACACACATCACAAGACACAGTTAGAGGATTGACAGTCAGACTGTGCAGGCTGCCGCACTCACAAGCAGGCATACCCATAGGTACTCCCAGGGCAGACATACAGGTAAAACATTTAAACAGAGACCAAACTGCAATCTCTTTTGTGGAGCTACAAGGGTTGTTAGAGAGCAAACATTACTAAAAAAAAATATAATGTGAAATGACGTGTCTTAAAAGGCCTTCCTAAAAAACGTGTGTTAGAAAAATAAACGTATACTCATAAATATGATTGCCCTGGTGTCAGCCACAATGAAGTATTATGTGAGAAAATAAATGCCAATATAAATGCATTTTGTTTAATCATAATTGAATGTACTGACAAAAGAAGATTAGAATTATGTACTAAAAGGTTAATTATTTAAAATTTTTATGATATGTTTTATTCTTCATGTTTAACACTAGTGAAAAGGCCTCACAACTTAGTAATTTTCCAGAAACACAGTGTTTACATGTTGTGCTAACTTTGCAAAATAATGTTTCTTCAAACATTCTGTGTGTCCTTCGCAGTGGAAAGTTCTGTCTTGCTCATGTTTCATATTTTCTATTTTGCGCAAGTTAATAGTTGTTACATCTAACAATGGGCTTTGGGTTTGGCAGGAAGAACGTCATGTTTCTATGTTGTTCAATTTGTGATTTTTGTACAGAAGCAGCTGACCAGAGAGGCGAGAGGAGTGACAGCATAAACCAATCCGGAATATGCTGTAAGAAAAAGAGATATATCTAAAGCACAGATGATGTTTTATTAGCTGCACACTAAACCCCCTCATAGTCTTGTCCAATAGAAGCATAGTTATTTACGTTTCGGACTTCAATATCGCGAAGCTTTAGGCGATGTAAGTTGGAGTTTTTCTGTTTAGCTTTCTGTGCAGTCAGATTCTGCTGTTTAGCTCTTGCCTATGATTCTAACAGTTCAGTTATATTAGGCCCAACTTTACTGAACTGTTTCCAATTCATGTTTTGATGCTGATTATTGAAAGCCTGATGTTCCTGCGCTCTGCTGATGAAGATTCTACTGAATGCTGATCCATTTAGGAGAGGTATAACCAATGTGCATTTTTCTTTCTTGCAGGTTTTCTCTTTAGAAAACCCAACCGCTTATTTTGGTTAGCGCCATAGTTAGATGTTTTCCAAAATAGTTTTTGTTTTATTTTAATTTTTGCATGAAGCCCAAACATGCTTGCCAATTAGAGTACTATTTGAGAATGCTTGACCCAATGTCTAAATTTAATTGTGTATTAATTGGTTATAATGAATTCAACTGCACAAACTAAATGTATACTGTTTCTATTTTCCACTTGATTCTGTTGTTATTTTGTATTGTTCTTTTAAAGTGTTAAATGAGAAATGTTCTGTCCAGATTGAGATTCTTAAGACAATTTGGGCAGCCTGTGATGTTTTTATACTGTTATCATTCATTTTTGCACATGATTTAAGTGACTTTAGCAGTGTTAATCTAAAAAGCAATCAATACATGTTTAAACTTTACTGAACTGGTGTGATGATTCATGGCCACATTGGTCATGGTGCATTAAATTACTGACTCCTCATTTTTATATTTTGAATATTGTGTGATTTATTTGATGTTCCTTGGTTCGCAGTGTCTGATTGGATGTCCTCTCACTCTTGTCTGAGTTCAAAGATCCGAGTCGACCTCTTGGAGTAATAGGTGACTTACCATATACATGACACGGGATTGTGTTAGTTGGGACTTCATAGTGCAGAGGTGGGGAATCAGATTTGTAGCATGAGAACAATCTGAATACTGGGGTTGTGGATGGGGCAGATGAGGTACGGATGCCATCACTATGATGGGATTTAAAAGGTGTGTGTGCCAGTGAGATCACTAACATGGGCAGCCTGGAGGGATTTGTGGGGTAATAGGGCAAGATTCAGAAGGCTCTTTCAGATAGATTGTCTTTATAGGGGATCAGAAGGGCGGCATTGTGCAGTCCGCTGGGAACTTGCAGGCCCAGTCAAGTGCTGCTATTCTACAGGAAAAGGAGTACTCAAATAATTACACCCGACAATACCTCACAGGATGTTACTGAGATCCCTAATGAAAGCATGCTTTAAATTGCAAGGGACTTCATGTGTTGATTTTTGAGGTGACAAGGGGCAGATCAGGGCTTGCAAATAAATTAAGGGCAGTGGTGTTGTAGAATTTTGTTGTAGATGCTTGCATGATGAAAGGCAAGATCTTCATTTGTAAAGGAGCCCCATAGGAGTGCAGAGTTCCATCGAACTTTTAGAGAGATCTGTCCATGAAGTCAGATACCCAATTAGATGGTAGAGTGAATTCAAATTATCCTTTAAGAGAGATCTAAATATGTAGCAAAAAGTGTGGGGGAAGGAGGTAGGTGGTAGACTGGGGAAGGTGATGGGAGAAAAACAGTCCCTTCTGATTCCTGAGAAACTCTCAAGGTTTCATCATGCACCTTTCATGTGCACAGGAAGTATGTATGCATTTTCAACCCTGAGCATAGTCAGTTTAAACACCTGCTGGAAGACACGACACACTCAGGTCTTCAGGCGTGTGAAGGTTTTCCTCTAATTTTCCATAATTCATCTGTGCTGTGCCAGAGGTCCTCAGAATTTCATCACTTATTATTCCCTTGCCCTTTTTGAGTTTCTTGGGTTTTTGTGATGCTACCATGTGAAGAGCGCTAACAGGGCTGGAATACAGACCAGAAGTAGCTTTTCCAAATTGTATCACTCATCGCTGGGTGAGAAAAGCTGGCAAGGATGACCACTGCACAAGGGTTTTGGATGAGGGACTGATTCTACCCCAAGAGGATTTTAGAAAAAAATTAACTTAGATGTTGCATTTTACAACACTTTTTATCACATAACTCTATGTTATCAGATCTCCTTTCCCCTCAAGCCTCCTTTCTTTGACTCCAGCATCATTTATCTAAATATCTGGCCTCCTTTATCTAACAATAACATTACTAACTTCTTCTCACATTTTTTTTCTGCTCCCTCGTTCTTACTATTGCTCCCTTTCTCTTAACCCTCTCTTTCTCCCATCTTCTCTTTCTGCTCAGTTTCTACCCAGTGTAATGCTTTCTTCATCTTCTTTTCTCTCCTTCTATCAAACCCTATCTGTGCCTTTTTCTTCCCCCGTCTTCCCTTCTCGCTTTTCTTCCTTTCTAGACTATTTTTTTCACATGCCCTCCTTTTTGTCTCCCATCTCTTTTCTATTGCTATTTCAATTCTGCCTTTACTTCTTTTTCTCTCTTAACTCTGAAAGTTACAGGCACGTACTTCAGAACCGGTATCTCAATCAGAAAGGGTGAAGCTCGAGGCCATGTAATATATCACAGAAAGAAGGAGGCATGAAAATGGAAACCAGGGCCCAGATTTATACTTTTTGGCACAAAACTGGTGAACACAGTTTTGCTTCAAAAAGTGTTCCCCCTAGATTGTGCCATTCTACAGCCTGGCACCATATTTAAGGAAGGTTGCAAGCCGGCGCTAAGCTTGGCCTAGCGTCACAAAAAAAGACGCTAGCCCGGTGGGGGTGGCGGTATGTGAAAAGGAGGTTGTGCAACAGAAAATGATGGTAACCAGCCTACTGTCATTTTCTGATGCACAACCACCCAAAAATGACTCCTGTCTTACTAAAGACAGGAGTCATGCCCACCACCCCAATGGTCAGCATAGGGGACCAGAAACCCCTGGGCATGGCCATTGTATCCAGTGCCAGGCAGGGGGCCCATGTAAGAGCTCCCATTGGCCCTTTAATGCAATATTTTTAAAACCTTACCTTACTTTGGATGGGGTCCCCCATGTAATGGTGTCCCTCTGGTGCGGGCGGGGGTGTTCCTGGGGCTTGGAGTGGGCACCTGTGGGCCCATTCCATTATTTGTGTCTGTGGAAATGGGTCCACAGGTTCCTTAACGCCTGGTCTGGCCATGGCGTTAAATAATGACATTAAGCAAGCTTTGTGTCATTATTTGGGTCCGCCTCCTACCCGTGCATCTCTTTTGCACGGGGGGATAAATATTGACACAAGGTGGGTTCACGTATCCCAAAAAATGGTGCTAACTCTAATATTTTGATGCTAGACGGGTCTAGCGTCAAAATATAGATATGGAGCTAAGTTTGAAACATTTTAGCGGGAAAAATGATGCTGGTAAAACAGCGCAAACAAAGTATAAATATGCCCCTAGGTGTCCCCGGGACACTGCGATAGATAAAGACTAGAAAAAGGAAAAGATAGTTCTGGACACTATTCAGTTGTCAGATCTGCACCAGCCACAGAGATTAGAGGGAGTTTTTCCAACAGCATTGACAAGGAGCACCGCTTTCAATTTAGAATAATGAAGTATCACAAGACATAAAAAGGTAATTCTCCATGTCATTGATATGATATGGACAGAGCGTGCATGGACACACCAGATTATGACAGTGGCGACTGGTGAACTATGAAGGGAATTTGAGGGAGGAGATGGGTTTAGAGCACAAGAAGGAAACAGAGTGTGAAGGAAGTCGAATGAAATAAATCATAAACTTGACGAAAGCAATGGTAAATGTCAGTATCTACCATGCATACTTTGTAACCACTTACTGCCACTGGCCCATGACCTGTGGGTACGTTTTAGCTATGGAATTAGGCAATTTAAGATATAATCCCAGCTTTACCATTTCATCTAAATATGATGGAAATAAAATTTGCATTTGAAAGTTGTACTGGGAACACAACACAGTGATATTTTCCTGGGAAGGGCAGCCCCTTGGCTGGGTCATCAAAATAATTTCCACCTCAGTTGCACTTGTTCGCAACATAGACCCAGCATTTCCCATATGTCCAAATTATGTACTCTCTGAAAATCACTTTAAACACGTATTCCTCTGCTTCCTCTTTGGCAATGTTAGGGGTATTTATAATCACTGTGCAAGCTGCAGATATGCATGGTGAAACACAAGACGACGAGGCCCTCCCCCAGCAAAACGTGATCTCCCATATTTCTGGGGCATTCATTGGTCTTGGGTCAGTGATAGCTAGTCATTCTTACATTGCGAGTTTGTGTGTTTCTTCATTTGCCACATAGTTTGCACACAGTGTGCTTATCCTGTGCACCTTAGTTGTGTTTGCGCTTCTTTCAGTTTCCCACTAACATTGTCTTTGGCATTTTCTCTGTTCTCTCTTCCCTTCTCCTTTTGTGTGCTCTTTCTCTTAGGGGTTTGAAACATTCATGATCAGCCTCTGTACCTTTCCAGTTTGGACTTTGATTTGACTTGAGAAAGGCAATTGTAAAAAGTACACATTGTAAAGATTAATTTTTATATTTGTTTGTATACGCTTTGGAGTATATTCGTATCTTAACATTTCTTCTGTGCATTCGCACTGTGGTGTTCTCCAAAGATGAATGGAGGAACACCCATGCATCATGACAGCACAACTTTTTCAGTTTAAGTGCTGAGCCAACGGCATTCCCCAAACTGGACATTCTAAATTTTGTATTTTTTCCAAAAAGAGAAAAAGTGCTAAGTGAGAAAAAGGTCACAAAATTGCATCAACAAAAAGTAACCAGTCTAAACAATTCTAAAACCTAGATACCTGTATGAAGCCAGAGTGGTGTGGCTTGCATTCACCCATTACTTTTTCTTACCAAGATATCTCTAAACCTCAAATACTGGCCAAATTGCCAAACCTTTTTGGGGTTCCTGTGAGTAAACGTTCTAGTATGGGTGAGGATTGACAACATTCTACCACCCAACATTTCCACACTTCTCTCAATAATCACAGTATCCCACTTGTGTGTGTGGGCCTATTTCCTGTGACAGGAATGTTCCTAAAATGCAATGCGATATCTCATAATTTTCCATTGAATTATCATCCTTTTGGGAATAGGTGTAGCTATGGTATTTGGGTGTAGGGTCATCTAGCAAACAGGAAAACCTACCGACTCAAACCATTTCTGAAAACCAGACACCTGGGTGAATTCAGGGCAGTGTGACCAGCAGGGATCATACTACATTTTACTACCCAGAATGCTCTGTAAACCAGTGTACCCACCATAATATTGAGGCATGAATCTCAATGGCACAAAATATCCTGAACACAATATCAAAGGAGAAAATATCAAAAGGTAAGAAAGCATAGATATATATATATCTGTACTTGACAATATACATATCTACTTAATGCATAGATTTTGAGTTAAGAACAGTACATCTATACTTCCTCTATATGCACTTACCTTTTGATATTTTATCCCTTAATATTTTGTTAACGGTATTGGTGTATCACACTGTTCCTAGCCTCAGTATTCCATAATACAATTTGCAAACCACAAATTTTTGTTAAAATCATAGATTGTCTCACATTTCTGTGAGGAACATTTTGAGAATCTGGAGGGACTGACATACATTCTACCACCAAGCATTCTCACACTTTTTCAGATAAAAATGGTGTCCCACTTGCATGGGTGCAATCAGAATCAGTCAAAGCATTTGTGGCATATGAAGACAATGTGGTGTCATTACAGACTTCACATTGTTACAGTTTGCTTTGTTCTTATGGCATGCAGTAAGTCCAACTTCACTTGTCGAGTACCGGTTTTCTCGGGAGAAGGGTGGAAAGGGGGAAACTCTCTGTACTGGCTAAAGTGCCAGGGATTACTGTTGTATAATTACAGGAAATATTGTGTTTTTTCACCCATACTTTTGACATTTAACAGGCATTCCAGTTAAGAAGTCTTTCTGGAATCTATGTATGCCACCTCGACCTGGATTCCTGTGAGTCTCTAGGTTTCAACAATGCTCTGTTGTGGTGGGGAATTCTGAGTTCCGATGTACCATGGGTTGAATATTGCAATCATAAGCCATTAAAAGAGAGCAACAATTGGGTGGTTGTATGCATATTTCTGACATTTGCAGGCCATTCTATGCAGGAAACTATCCTGGGATTCCCCCACAAGTCTGATTTCAGAAATGCCCAGGTTTGGTAGGGTTCATTGGGTGCTGGTTTACCCAGAGTCTGAAAGCTGCAATCATTCTCATGGCAAGTGGGTGGAACATGGGATTTTTAAGGTGCAGATTTGACATATGGACCAGCACAGAGAAGATAAATAAATCATTCTGCCTCCCCTTTGGGGCAGAAATACTGTCTATTACCCAGAGGTGGTGCTCCATGACAAGACAGTCCAGTACCCCACACCACAACTTTTCTTACTTTTTTCCATAGTAGTCTGATGGACTTTTTGAACCTCCCTCTCAAATCCCAGGTGGGGCGGATCAGGATTTGCCCTCTGAAGTAGCAAAAACAACTGCGTGGGTCCTGTGGAATTGGGGTGCTGGGACCACCAGATGACAGAATGTGATGGATCCGAATCCATACAGTAAAAAAAAATCATGGAGGTCTGTCGGTTTTTTGAGGCCCAGGTGGGCAGATTGGGACATTTACTGCCTATCAGCCCATCCCAAGGAAGAGGAGCAGAAAGCCCACCAGGAAAACGTGGGAAACAGAATGGGGTGCAGGTATGACATGCTGACTCTAGGCTGCTGCTCCAACCCCCAGGAACCAGAAAGTTTATCTTCCCCCTTAAGTGGCAGATTAAAGGGTTCACCTCCAATATTCCTGTTCTATGGGGCAGATTTATTTCTAGACACCACTGATTGATGTCTAAAACCTAAGTGGTCTAGGGTCTTCGCTCACCTTTGCACCAGACACTAGATAGTCTTTCTGCCACACTGCGTAGGTAAATGGGCAGGTTTATCCCTTTGCTGGCCCTTATGTCAAAATTACGCCTGAAAGAATCCACATTTCTTCTCAGTTGCCTACAGAATTTGGTCTCTGAGCTCTAGAAATGACATGTGGAGGAGAGGGCTGTTTGGAATTCAGGTATGGGAGTGCAAACCACCCAACCCATTCTGAAAAAAGAGTAATAAATAAACAATCCCTGGACCTAAATTACACAATTAGTGTGCAGTAAATGTTTGCACTGTGGGAACCCTCATTTAGCTGCACTGTGAGCAGATTGGGACAATGCACTTGATAGGAAAAAATATAAAGCTCTGTGCTCAGTGCAGTTGCTAATTCTGACAGTTCACACATATGCTGAGAAGAGCAAATTAGTGAAAAATTGAGCCTCAGTTTAAAATGTCAGGTCTGTCTTTCACTGGGGGTGGATCAGCCACTCTTTGGAGACTAGGAAAGGCATTCTTCTGCAGTTAGGTGCATTGTCTTACTGCACCCACGTACAAGCAGATTCCTGGGTGTCACAGATACCCCCATGTCACCTAGTCACCTAAAAAGGGGTCTCTCAGGGGGCACACTGATTGTGCACTAATTCTATGTAACACAGTATCAGTGCACCTCCTGACAAGTATTTTGACTTTGTGCCTGTATCAAAGGCAGTGTTCCCTCATTTGCATGAGGCCAAAGCACCATGGAAATGAGGGAATTGCCCCGTTGTAATAGCGCTGTGCAAGAGGTGCCCAGACACAATGTGCATCATAAATGGGGTTAATCAAACATCTGTGTCTCCTTCTAGAACACCAAAGTGTGCAGAGGCACAAGGAATGGATGCAAACACCTGTTGTGCCGGTAGTACTCTTTCTGTAATACTACCCTAGTGTTTAGAATTCTTTCTGCCCTGAGTGCAAAACGAATTGGAAGGACAGATTTGAGGTAAACCTCCAAATCTGCCCTGTGAAAAGGGCAGAAAGACTGTTTGAGCTGTAGGGATTGATGAAAATTGTCCAATACCAGGAAGGGCCAGCAGCCATTGTTTTATAATAAAAATGCCTATCCCTTGTGCCCACTTGGCCTTCTGCCTGTCTGGGATAGGTATATTGAGCCCGCCTAAAATTGCCATCTCCACTAGGAGCAGAAAGACTATTGTCCTTCCTTGAAGGGGGCAACTGGCCTTGTCTCAGGGCAAATTCCCCATGAAATCGTCCCTAAAAGCTATCCCTGCTCGGGAACTAAGGTCATGCAGCAATCCAAGAGCAGGATCCATATCAGAGAAGTACCACTGGATAGGGAAAACACTTTCAACATTTCTTCTCTTCTGTAGATCAGTGCTTAGGGTGCTGTGCCCTGGAGCACTGATCAAACTGAAAGCAGCCAGATATTTCTGCTTCAACTGCTTTCAAAGTCACATGTCATCAAACAGAAAAAAAAACCTCTGGTTGTTTTGGAAGCTCTTCCCCAGCAACCTCGGGTGGGGCTATCAAAGGGAGTTCTTCTAGTGCAAGCATCAGAAGGATTTGCTGCCAAAATGCAAGTGATGACAACATGATTACAGCTGAAGCAAGTTTAATACGACGTTTGGATTTTTTTTAAATTAATATGATTTAGTTACACCACATGTATGTGACAACACGATCTTGGATAATATGGATGCTGTTTCTGTCATTCTCTCCCCTGTATTCGCCCCCACCCATCTTGTCCCCTTGCACAACTCGCCTCACAGTCTCCACAGAGAGAAGACAGTTGATGTAATGGTCTTTCCCACAGTTATGATTACAAAGCTTTCAAAGCATTTTCTGGTGTTTTTGATCTGTTGCAAATCCTAAGGTCTTTCCACTGCAGTTCTGCCGCTTAGACTAGTCTCATTAATTTGTGTAAGGTGATATTGTTGAAAGTTTCATATTTTTATTGAACATCTCCGGATAATAGTAGCACAGAACATGCTTCCTCAAAAAGGAATAATGCTTATGTTTTGAGGTAATGACGTTCACGTTTCTGATTTGCTAAATTCATGGGGTCATACCATGATGAATTGCTGTTTTAACTACTTTGTTATTCAAGAATTGTATATAAGAACCCCTTGATTCAAGGGGGAAACTGGTTTTTTTCTGAAGATCTTTGAAGACTTTCCTGTTCTAATAAGGATGCTGTCAACCCTTTTCTCGTTTTGCTGATCATTCAGGAGTGATTTCTCAAAAAAAAAACGATTAACTTTTTCAGGATCTAAAAATCAATTACTGAGTGGTCCCAGTTACTTGTTTTGTTGCTATGCCAAGTTTTTGTCAGGGAGAGTGCCTTTTTTGCTCAATTATTTCCAGTAGGAGAACCGTATGAGCTATTTTTTTGTGGTTCCTGAATTTTGCGGGGTCTTGAATAGTTGGGTTTGTTTTGCTCCCACACAGAGGATATGAACATTATGTCCTATACATTGAAGTGGTTAAAACAATGGGGCATATTTACAAGGAGCTTGTCCACTGCTGTTTCATTTTTTTGGGAGCAGCGGTTGAGCATTCCGTGCTCTATATTTACAAAGCGATACATTAGGTATAATGTGTCACTTTTCTCTGTCCTGTGTCATTTTTTTACCTATGCTACAACCGGCTGTGTCAGATAATGGTAAACATGTTCAAGGTAGTCATTCCTCCTTAAAATCCACCACTGAACAGAAGCATCCATATCTACAAGTTTATAGGAAAGTGACGTGTTGCTGGCAACTGATGTGCGGAGTCCAAAATGCATCAAAATTCCTGTGTATCGGCAACCCAAGGCACTTTGGCAAGCTCAACTACGCCATAGAACTACTCATACTGCAGGTCGGAGCAGCATCACCACCTCCAACATCACCATGGAGGCAGCACAGGAGAAAGGGAGCAGACACACTGGCAGTGGACTACCCTCATTGACCTCAGGGGGTAGGAGGTCATCAGCTATTACAGACTCAGGAGGGAGTCCATTGTCCAGCTCTTGCACCAGAATGCACCAACGTTGCAGATAACATCCTAGAGGTGCACCAACATCCCTCTGCAGGACCAGCTGATGGCAGTACTCCACATGGTGGTGTCTGGTGCATTCCTAATAACCACAGCCCGAGTGGCAGGAATATCTCAGCCATTCTTTTCTGCACTACTCCCCTGTATTCTCAATGCCATCATTGGTCTCACAGCCCAGTAGCTCATGTTCCCCAGCACACAGCAGAAACAACTTGAAAAAAAGTAGGGCTTCTATGCCATTGCTGTATTTCAACATGTGTTGGGGGTAATGAATTGCACTCATGTGCAACTGGTGCCTATTGCTGCTACACCTGCAAAAGGAAGCACACATATTCAATCAATGTGCAGGGAATAGTGGACCATCTGGGGATGTTCTTCAATGTGCGGATAAAGTACCCCGGGAGTGCTTATGATGCATTCATCTTCAGACATTCCATCACCACGCCTTAGAACACCACCATACAAGAAAAAGACTATAGGTGGTACATCCTTCTCCGTTCAAGCAGCCAAACTATGGAATTCATTGCCCCCAACTATGAGAGCCACAGATAACTATCTTGTCTTCAGAAAACTACTCAAGAGTTGTCTCTTTCCTTCATAACCACCATATTCAAACAGCTATAGACTGTGTATGCCTATGTTGATAAAAAACAAATCTGAGTATGTGTATATTCTAGTTATATATAGTTCTTTAGAAAATATGTATTGCTACTATGTCATAACAATAAACTACACACATACTCTTTAAACCTGTTTAACTAATGTATAATTACTCATGGTTTAAATATGTATATGTATGTAAATACATGTGTGCATATGTGTGTGTATTCATGTGTGTATGTATGTGTGTGTGTATATGTATATATGTGTATGTTATTCTATGCTTAACATGTTCCTAGATCATTGCATAACTCCTAGATAAGTTGTTATACTAGATACTTATGAATCCCTGCTCTCATTTTATATCACACTTTGTCTACCCATCACCATATGTCATGTCTCTATCAGTCTATCCTCCATTCCTGTTCTGACTCATCCCAAATCCATTCTACTACGTTCATCTACTAAATAACCCTGCCTAAGCTCTTCCCTCCTCTTCCACATCTAACTCACCCAAACCTCACTTTACTACCATGATCTCCCAAACAACCCTACTAAATTCTCCCTCATTTATCTCACCCTGCTACTATGATCTCCCTAACCCTTTCCACGTCCCAAGCCTAAATCCTATTACCATAAACTCCCAATTAACACTTCTGGATTCTTCCTTCCTCCACCCCTCCATTACTCCAGTCACTCCAACTAACAAACTCACCTATCCGCGGCTCAAATAAACTCATAATAATACTAAAACTGTACGTATATTTCCCTATACTAATCCACAACTAATTCCTTTTGGGTTCCGGAGTAGCGTGCTACTCGCCAAAAAGCGCTTCAACGCCTCATCAGGGGTAGTAAGTGCTATATAAATACTATTGCAATACAATACAATACAATCAACCAGCGCTTCCAGAATCAGAGATCTGGGAATGGCCTACTAGTTAGTAAATACGTCTGAAGCACATGACTGACCTCATGACAGTAACATATGTTTGATAAATTAGCCATATTTGTGTTTGCGGAATGAGACAGTGCATCCATAGCAGGTGTGGGCCTCATACCTGCACCATACCACATGGGACATGTGCAATACAACCCTCCAAGTCACACATGGTGAGACCTGCAAAGCCACTGTGGGCCTCATGTACAAGGGGCCTGCACTGCTGGAGTGTCAATTTCTATGATGCACTGGTGGAGGAGGTCTCTCAATCAAATCTATGAGGCAGCGCTAAATCACTCTGCGTGCTTTTGCATGGCATCATAGATATGTAGTAAGGCAAGGCAGCGCAAAGCACTTCTTGCCTTACTGTACGTCAGGATCAGTTCCATGGGCCTTGCAGTAGGATTTGTGATACAACATCAATGGGTTTTGACACATTCCCAAATTTACAAGGATCTGTAAACCTCGAAATGTGTCAAAACTGTGCGCCTCCCCAGGGAAGGCGAAATGAGGAGAAATAACTTTATTTTCCTTGTCATTTCCTCTTTCTATCTGTGCTGCTTTCTGAGGCACACATATAAAGAGGTAAAAGCCACCATTGATTGCTTTTGTGTAGGAAGGTGTTCCTTACTGTATAAAAACAATCGAGCCAACAATGCAAACACACCTACACAAGGGTGCAAGGGTGCCTGTGTTGGCACTAGTCACCAATTTGTGATCTTGCACATGAGGAAGGAACATGAATGTGCTGTATTTCATTAATACGGCACATTCCTGCCCTTTCCTTCTGGTGCAAGGCAGAGCAGCTAAGTGACTTCCTGGATTGCCCTGCGGGGACAACTCATAAATGATTCCCTGTGTGTTCATGACATTGTGGAAATATCCTCAGAAATGCAACAATATGTAAAATGCTATGTTACAACACCCTTTTGAAGGATAGGCCTCCTTTTCTATTGTCTGTGTGTCCACAGGTAACTCACATGGTCATGAGGCATGCCATGTTTCTAATAGCTGTGAAGCTGAGATGGTTTCAAGTAATTGGCATTCTCCAGGTCATGTGTAACATAACAATTTACATTAATCATCATATACACACTTATTATCCTATGTGCAGTCCATTTTGTGCAACCCAACCCTACTCTATCAGTCCCCCAAGGTTTCAGACTGTGCAGAAAGGTAGACTCTCATGCACAAAGTACATCTCATAAGACAGGCAGCCACGCATTCACCATTTAGATATTGTGACTGTCTTGGTGAAATGCTACCCATTGTCTGCCAGTTCAGACTGCAGTCCCAGGACACTGCAGCATGTTGAAAAAAATGCCCTACACTGCCCTCAATCAGTGAGGCAGTGCAGTGTTGATAATTTACCAGTTTCACTGTACATCGCAAGACTCACACATATCTCTCACCCTTGTGTTCTGTCAACATAGTGGACACAGTGCACTGACATTTGTAGACTATCATGTTCCACATTGACACACACTCACTAATTTCTTCATAGCAGTAGCAAATGAACAACAGTGACTACTACTGTCTCCTCCAAATGTGTTAATGAATTGGACAACATCATCTGCACTGGCTACATTTTGTAAAATCAGACATGTTGTAGGTCAAAAATTCCAATAGCAGTCCCAAACCAACACAATAGAGAGGTGTGAGAGAAGTGTCTCCACATTGGCTAACTGACTTTCCATACTAGTAAAGACTCACCACATTTATGGCATTGGCACTCACAAGTATTACAAATAGTGAGTGCATCACACAGGCCAATATACTTATATTTGAAGTACAGTGTCCGTCATGCCAAAAATGAAAGTGCATCTATGCCAAACAATGTCATTGCATATCCCACACTGGTTGAAGAGTGTACGAGTCATTCAGGACGCATAACAGAATGTACTTGACAGTGGACACATAAACCATCATGACCACTGACTGATTGTTCCCCTCTGGTTTTTCACCTGACCAAGGATATGGTCTGCAGCCAGGGTCATGACCCCCCATGCACAGCCCCAGACAGAGGCCCAGCAGAGCTACAACCATACACTTACCAGGACTTTTGGAGTCCATAACTTAAGCTTTCACTGTCTTAACATGTCTGATAGGAAATCACTCTACTCCCTCCATGGTATGTAAGATCACAGTTGTGTGCTGCATTTTGGACAACATTTGTGTGCGGACCAATGTCCGCTGGGACGAGGGAAATGAGGACCATAAAGGCCTGGGTGAGGAGGACGAAGATGAGGACCAACACCAAAATGCACGGCGAAGAGGCCAAATAGTACAGAATTTTTGCAGATGCAAATATATAGACTACATAAAAAAGTGTACTTAAATGGCAATAGATTTATGAACACTACCATTGTGTAAGCAATCCTACTTCATTGTCACTGTAAACATCAAACTACTCACATTACTCATGCTAGTAATTGGCCCATAGCAAAAGTATGAAGCAATGTGTAACAAACACCACTGGACAACATCTTGTTAATCTAAAAATGTGTGCATGTCAACAACCTGTGCCAAAGGCATTTCCATTGGGAAGACAGACGCCAAACAAAAATAGCAATTTAGCACAGTTTGGATATGTTATGACAATGTGTGCTGTTGCAGTGTACTGGCTGTCGGACATCCTACCAAAATCCAACGGGTGTGCAAATGTAAATAGTGTGCAATGACTGTGTGTGTGAGTGTTGTACATTCAGCCATTTGCAAACCCACATACTTATGGAGGACAGTAGAGTGAACTCATAATCTGATGACTGTGAACAGAGGCACATAGGATGTGCGTGGGAATACAGTTCAACCCATACAGTTTATAAATGCTACATCCGTGTCTGCAGGCACATAGTAAATTCATTGTGACATCTCACATCACACATATAAATGCAGAATTCTCAACTGTGCCAGTGACTTATTGGCAACCTAGGACCAATGCTGACATACTTGACCCACTAGGCAAAGACGCAACTGGAACAAGCAGGGATGTATGTTACCATGTTGGTGTATTGCACACAGATACAAACAATGGGTTAACTCCTACAGCTACATCTATGTGTGATTGTAAAAACACATATATTACAATATAAAACATTTGCTCAGAATCAATAACTATATGCAAGGTAAATCCAGCCAAAGTACCATGCACTGATGCATACATTCTAGGTCATAGTGGCAGAATGTGTCAATAAATGGCAGACAACCATTTTGAGTGAATGCATACACATATCCTAAGTTCAAGTAACCACTCAATTTAGCAACATATTATGATGCATGCCAATAGCAAACATACCTCCTTGGAATAAATGGAGACTTATTTTGGCTACCCAGGCTGGCCTTGTGGTCACTAAAACACAGGTATATATTTGGGGCAAACACTCATGTGCATTGGCACTGTAAAGGTGCCACACATATTTTTCCAGACCAAAGGCCATGGAGCAGATGGCGGTTGTTGGTTAGCATTCTATGGTAACTGTTGGTATGCACATATCAGCATGTGTCATATATGCCTAGCCACATCCATTACACATCTAGACAGTCAATGTGCCTCCCAGATGCCACATACAAAGTAGACTGGCTGAAACAGCCAGCATATGTCACTCCCTGAGAGGGTAATGTATCCATGAGACATCCTAGCATAGCAATGTATACAGATATGGGCCTACGCACCACAGGCTGATGCCACTGGTGGCTCACTACTTTTGGACCTCAGGTGGTACAATCATCTCAACGATATCTATGAGGCCACACTAAATCACCCTGTGTAACTCATCAGGGCCTCATGGCTATGGAGTACATCAAGGCACCTCAGTTGACCATCTTGGTTTGCTCTGTGGAATACAGCACACACAGAAATGGAAAACCCAAGGAAAAGTTTAAACATTTCTCCTTGTTACACCACTTCTGGGGATGTGTAAGGTTTTTGGCCTGCGCCAAGTTTTTATGAGTCTGATAATATGGGTCAGTGTCAAACGCCATGAGTGTTGAATATGAACACCCACTGCAAGGCCCATGCAACACCTCCTAGATGCAGAGTAAAGCAACGCAGTGCTTTACGCTGCCTTGCCTAACTCAATAATTATGAGGTTATGTGAAGCCATGCATGGTGGCTTTGCATTGTACCATAAGTATGATTGAGAGTCCTGTGCCATTGGAACGTCTAGAAAAGTGACTTTCTTGTGGGACTGGACCTTTGTATATGAGTCCCCGGATGTAAATGACTCCAGGTCACTCAGGGTTATATTTTCTGCCATTTTGCATCATGTTGTTCAGCATCCATGACGTAAAATGTTAGTTGATAATTAAAAGGCCATGTAAGGGGCAATTTGAACCACCTTGAGTGGGCTAGAAAATAAATGCAATGCAAGTCAGCGACTTAAACTGCAGTGCATTACATTTCATTCTGAAGGCGTTCCATGGGTGGAACATGTGCGTTCCCATGCATTCATCCATGGATTTCATGCAATTCCAGGTGGGCGCAGAGGCAAAGAGGTGATGCACTCAGTGCACCCCCCAGATGGCAGCCCTCTGGACGGGGAAAAGAGGCTCAATGGACCCACTAGTTATCCTCTGGCATGTGGCTGAAGTCACTCACTGCATTTGCCTACAACGTAATCTCTAATCTCTCTTAAAAGTGCAGGCGGATTGCCACCTGCACAGTGAAACACAAAGCTGTTTTCAGCTCCATTTCACACTTGAAGTTGCTGCCCCCAGGGCAGCGCAGGTTTGTGGCAGCCCTGAGTGCAGCGCATTTAACGTAATGGGGTGCACTTTCTCTGTTTCCTCACGACGCACCTCTTCTAAGGTGCATCATGGCACAAACAGAGAAAGTGCGCCCTATGCGTAACAGGGCCTCAGTAATGCTATAAGTCACACGTATGTGCACTGTCAAGATACACATGCAACACATTTCAAGACATCAAGCATGTTACCTCATATATTCACAGGCAATGCACTGATCCCTGGAATTGTTTACATGCATTGCATAATACACTACACTGTAAAACACACATTTGGCAATTTGCATCAATTTAAACAGATACATTAGCGTAATGTGTGACGCACTATACCTATTGTGTCATACGGATGTCATGCTTCCCAGCTGATGCATCAAAAACACAGCATTGTACATTTTCATGCATTGTGTGAAAATCACGCATTGCCTATTTTCCATTGGATGCGTTTAAAAAAAGACGTATTTGGTGAAAATGCACTGCATCCGCCCAGGAAATTATGCAATGGCTCTGTAATGCTCCAAACCAGGAAGTGTGAAGCTACTTTCACTTTCCCTTACAGTCTTTTTGTCCGTGCTTGCTGGAGGCTGTGCCTTGTGGTTGCTGGAGAATGTTGAGCTGTTTATTGGTCTTGTTGATGTATGTGCTGTCCCTGGTGTGTCCCAAAAGTTTGTTTTGTATATTTTGATTTGTAATGTTTAGTCCAGTGTATTGTTGGCTGTCTGTCTGTTCAGGGTTCTGTATTGCTAGGGGTAGTTGGGAAGTCTTAGGTTGTTTATTGTTATTTAGGGGGTATTTATTGATTGACGATTTCCAGTGAGGGTTGGGTAATCCATGGCTACCCAACCAGGACCGGAAGAAGCAGTGGGAAAGGTGCGGGGCACATGCTCAGGATTTTTAAGGTGGACTGTATGATGTGTTGCTGGGAAGATGTGGTCAGCCGGAAGGCTCACCTCATTGATCACCCTAGAATTGAAGTGGCAGAAGCTGATGGTAAGTACACATATGCTGTGAGTTTATAGCTGAGTCTACTTTGCTAACATATGATATTGCTTCAAGGACTCTAAGGGTCACATATGTTTTTGTGGTCAGAATTCCAGGCCTCCTCCTAGCTATGTTGATAAGAAGAAGCAAGCCACAGAGGCATTTTACCACTGGGCTGGCATTAGCCCACACTGACCAAGTAGTGCAATGCTGCCCCAGAGGTGCTTCTTGCCCCACCAGCACTGTGCCGGTAGTGTTGTCACGAGGCATTCCAGGACAATACTAACTCACAAATGTATGTGCCAAACTCTATGGGCCTCATTTGCAACTTTTTGGCACAGAGCTGTGCCGCAAGGCTTCTTGCTGCACTGCACTGCATCAAAAGGAAAGGAAAGAAATGTGCCATACTAATGATATACAGTGCATTTCAGTCCTTTCTGCTTGTGCAAGTGCACAAATTAATGCCTTTCATCAATGTAGGCACCCTTGCACTACGGTGCAAGGGTGTCTGCATTGTTGACACAATTGTTTTTGTACAAGAATGAGCACACCTCAATGGAGGTGTTTTCCTCAGAATTCAGCACACATACAAAGAGGAAAAAACAATAAGAAATAAAGTTGTTTCAGCTTGTTATGCCTCCCCTTGGGAGCTGCACAGTTATGATGCCTACCCAGGTTTACAGATTCTCGTGAATCTGGGAATGTGTCAGAACCCATGGGTGCTGCATGGGAAAGGCACTGCAAGGCCCATGGAATGCCTTCTTGGTGTAGAGTAAGATAACACAGCGCTTTGTGCACGCAGGGTGGCTTTGCACTGCTTCATAGATATGATTGAGAGGCCTGCCTCACGGGAGTGTAAAAAAAGTGACACTCCAGCAGCGCAGGCCTCTTCTAAATGAGGCCCAATGTATGTTACAGGTGAACCCGCTCACATGTAATTATGTCTAAATGTTTGGCAGGCTGTTTGGAGGCACATCTAAACATTTCTCATACATGTTGATGTGCAGATGTTCCCAATTCCTCATTGTGCCTGTAAGGAACACGGATGGAGAATGTCTATGTATTGTGCAGAATTGACATCTACTGAGCTCAGTGAAGGCAAGGAACAGGCATGGCTATTGTCTAATGTCTAGAGCATTGTCATGGACATGTATAGATATTAGAAAAGGCACAGCTAACGTAATATCTTGCAGAGTATGGTATGTCAAATAATTAGGGTCACAGAACCATGAAGGGCAGGCACCCTTGCACCATTTCTCAAGTAGTGATGTATTTTTACTTGGTCCACAACCTGTGCACCTACCTTATCTATGTGTATCATTAAGCCATGCCAACTGTGCCATATGCGACATGTTCAATGTGCAGACTTACATAGATGTTTTCTAATTCAATGTACTGTGCTTCTTTTTTCCACAGTGTATGTGTTCTACATTCACAGTGCAATGTACCATGTTATGTCTTGCAGGTGGACCCGAACCCTACAATACGGCTGAGGTGGACAGCTTCAAGGATCCTGATGTTACCACTGAGTGTCACCTTAATGGTTAAAGGTTTGTGCAAGTATTGTGTGTGAGATTAGTTACTGTTTGCAATGACATGTTCAATGAGCATCCTAATTCCAATGAAATACACAGTACATCATAAATGAAATAGGTCAAAGCTGCATGTGCATTAGATAGAGAAAATATATCAAGGTGAATGTATTGCCTATCTATGCAGGTTCATGAGACAGATGCTGTGACAGAGGAGCCATGACCAAAATGTTGAAGTATATGGGAGAGGATTTAGAGGTGAACATGACTTGGGGTGGTTAGCCTTCCAAATGCATGTCGGATGCACATTGCTACTGTAGTTGTCCACTTTGCATTCTATGTACATTTTGTATGGTAAGCCCAGACAGGATGTGAGCATTCACACCTCAGTGAAGACAGAATAGGTAAGGGTAGCCAGCCCAGATGTCAGCATTTCACACATGGTAACATAGTTAAAGGCCTCACTCATGCCATCTAATGCCCCATTTTCCACATTGAATACGTAGTCATACCTTTGTGCTGTCTTGTTACCAGAAATGCCAAGGTGTGTTTGACCAAAGGCATGTCTGGATGGCATTGTCATCCAACAGTCCATTACACAATCCACCTTTTGTTGGTGTTACCCATAATGACTTGCAACAAAAATGTCACCCAGGATTTCAGTTTGGCTAACACCTGCTAGTTACATCACAAGATACTTGTGACAATGAGATGTACAGCATGCATGCACACACCCATCACATGGATATGCTGAGGGATGATATGCAGCAAGGTGACATTAATAGCTGACATGTAGGGAAAGACGCTGGGCTATGTAGGGGGGCACATGCCATTACTTGAACTGCATGTGATGAGCCTTGGAATGGTCCTCCAGGAGTCACATTACTCGATATGGGAGATGTATCCAACATCTCTGTTTGATGTGAGTTAGCTAGCTAGCCTCCATTCATGTTTCAAATGCCTTGGACATAGTAAGCCTATATAGCAATGTGACTGGAGTTGTGTCCTTGCCATATCAGGAACACAATGTTGAGTTACAATGCATGTGCTTGCTAGACGTTTTTCATTTTACATACGTTAATGGCCATATAATCAAGCCCATTGTAGGCTGCATAAGGAATCCAAATGATCAATTACTAGGGACATAGGAACCATACCATGTGTACACAAGGGCATTGTTCCTAATCATTCTCTGTATTGATATGGTTATACCTGACTTTGGGCAGACAATGCAATTGCAATTGCCATCATTGGCAACACCTATGTACTTTGGCCTTGTTAAATTAGGAGAAGTATTTTTTGTAGATAGATTTTCACTTTATACTTTAAGTTGAGTTTGGGGTTTTAGAGATACCACATGTGATGTTTGAGAGTAGATGAAGCATTATCATGATTGGCACAGTTCCTAGTTACGCTTTGTCTGATACATTTTCAACTTGACACCTGAGCAACGGAAGAACCACCTCATCCGGCTGACGCATTACAGGCACACCAGCCATGTGGCAAAGGGTTACTGCAGAATGACACAACAGCTCTTAAAGGAGAGGGTAGCTAGCTAGCACGTGGCAAAAAACACCATACGGGCCAGCAAGATATGATCAGCCATACACTAACCAGGATGCCACTGCCAACCAGGGAGATGCATCATTTCATTGGCCAATACATCTACCAGTCAGCCCATTGGACCACCACAGCCCGAGGCCCAAAACACTGGTCATGGATTGGAATTCGAACAGTTGGTCACGAAGGACCTGTCAGCCCCGGGTAGTAGGCCTAGTGCACAAAGTGGACACGGCAATCCATTTGTTGCAAACGCTGCAGCAGTCTGTGGACCGCACTGGGGAACAAATTGAGGCCACAGGATCCCTTTCGGCCCTTCCCCCCTTGTTTTAAGTTTTTTTCTTCTTAGACTGTTTTTATAGCATAGATTCGGCATTGTTAGCGTAGGAATAAATTAGGTGAGGTATAGTGATTTTAATCTTTTAGGTGGGGTTGGTTCATTATTTGAGTGTAGTGGTGGGCAGGTTATTTAGTGGGTGCATGTTGATGTTTAGGATATGTGTTGTAAAGAAAAATAAAATGAAAAATACAAAATACATAAACATTTATCTTTGTTTAGGTTTATATGTATAAGTAGTTTGTGTATAGGTGTAGTTTATGTTGTTTTTGTGTGACGGCTTGTACTAAGTGGGTGGGGGTTGATGGTTAACATGTTGTGTTATATGTGTAGAGTAAGATAAGTTAAGCTGAGGTAGTTTTAGATTGCTTTTAGGATAAGGTAGTGTAGTTTAGATAGCATAGTTTAGTTTAGGTGTAGTTTAGTTTAGATAAGTAAGTTAGTGTAGTTTAGGTAGTTTTAAGTATGATAGGTTTTATCTTTACATTAAATATCAATCTTTTACACGTAAAAGCTTACTTCATGATTTACTGTATAGATGTTATCAGATCTGCTTAGGTTGTGTTAAATACATGCAGTAGGCTTTGCTAGCAGTGTTTGATGTCATGTGTGACTAGGCAAAAGGCCTATGGAGAGGAACCTGTCATGTGTGGCACTGACTCACATGAGGGATCTACAAATATATTGAGCACTCTAAGAGGCACTCTTGCTGTGAATGATAGACAGCCCGAAACAGGTATTCACCTTCTGTTGCACTGTCTACGTAAATAATGGGACGTTCATTGGAGGGATGGTGATGTCAAACCATTGTCACTTATCAAGAATATTTGGGGGTCACACAATGATGCCAACCCTTACACGCTCACCCTTGCATCATTTGCTTGTCACAGCAGTATTGTTTGCTGGCTAATATCCACAGATGTGCTCCCCACCATTGACTGCATGCTACTTTTTGCACTTCATGCTTGTGACCTTGAGTAACTGCTTGCTGGAGTAGATACATATAGGGTTCGCCAAATGTATTTCTCTTGGCGTGTGTAGCTTTGTCCATGGCTCCATGACATATATGTCCCTTTGTGGAGTAGTTGGTTTCTTTGGCTCATAAAATCCACCATGATCTACAACAGAATAGAACAAACAGGTTAAATTCAGCACATCTATTTACATTTGCAAATATTTTTAGGATCACAGGCACAGTTCCTACGGCAACAACCACAGAAGTTTGTTTGGGCCATTGTATGTCCAGACAGAGTCCATGGGGGATACACTGCATGAGACATATGGAGGAGAGGAGTGTTTCAGTGAGAAAGAGAATTTACAAGTTGCCAATAGGGAAGATAGGCCACATAGACAGTCCACAAATGGAAGAGATCAACAGGTGGGACAGCAAACTGAGGACATTACCAGCTGGAAAGTACATTGGCATGGTAATTAGCACAGGGCCAAGGAAAAACTGGTGATTTAGCAAGAAATGTAACCAGGCAATTATACGGTGGAAACAGGTGAAGTCCACATCTTCCTCCCCTGATGTGTGTTGCTTTCCATGAGGGGGGTGCTGTAGGTGCTGGAGGCGACCAAACCTCACACACATCAAGCACTGAAGATGTGGAGCCCCTGTCCGCAGTAGCCTTTCTCAGTGCCAACAAGTGAAGCAGCACTGCACTGAAAAGGGCCTGCTCGTTTGCCAACATGGCACCAACATCACGGTGGAAGGCACCCATTGTGGCAATGTATGTGTCCTGCTTCTTCTCCATGGACTCCAGGATGTTGCGGATCACACGCCGCAGTTTGGCAACCTCGTTGGTGGCACTTTGGCTGGATGGTAGTTTGTGCTTCAACCTCATGACACCAGCGATGCCAGCTAGGGACTGTTTGAATCCACACAGTGGAAGGTAGTGGCGGAGGTGTCCTTATTGGGACTGAGGTACCTACGGACTACCTCTATAGGTGCTGCCACAGTCTCCATCTCTACCCGCACCACATCTACAATCTCCTTCTGGACTCCTACCGCACAACATTGGGGTCTTCGCATCTAGGGCTGGGGGTGGGCTGGCAGGTCATGTTTGTTAGGTGATGGGTGGATCCTCTGGAGACCCGCAACACTGTTGGACCTTTCCGCAACTGGTGAGTCAAATTAGGCCAGGATTTGGTGGTGTGTGTCTTGGTCAAGGGTTGGCAGGCTATCATCCTGAGCCAGGTTGTCATCTCAAACAGGTAGTTGGGCAGGAGGTGTAGGTGCATCCTCTGCAATGAGATAGAGAAATGTTAATGGTGTCCTTTGTTAGATGTTGACATGAGTAATCAGATTGACAATCTGACATGCTAATATTTGACTCTCAGTACAACATTGATAAGTAGGATGTCTGTTACATGGAGGTATACAGTACAAGTTACACTGTAGTTGCCTTTCAGATGGCAGTATCTCTGCATTCTTAATACAACCACTATGTGACAAGACTAACTTTTGTCTCATGACACATGTTGCAATAGAGTTATACAGGTCACTGGGCCTACCATCACTGGACGTATGATAAGAGATCAGGTCCACATCTGCGAAGGTAATTTGCAGTCTTTTTCATGATGGCTATACTCATTGTGTTTTAACATATTGACACCACTACTGATCACTTTGCACCTAATCCCCAGGGAGCCTGCAGTTCATGTGGCCAGAATCCAGCCCACTTCTCCTGTGCAGATTATATGGGTCTGGTCATGAACTAGTTATGATTCTGTCACCTGGCTTTTGCACTGTACACTATGGCACTCTGCCTTGTTGCAATGTCTTGCATGCATATTATTCATATGCCCTAGGGTTGATTTTGTAACACACATCCTACACAACTCTACACACCATACAAACTTGCTACACTGTAGGAATGTGTGAGTGCATGTACGTACCATGTATTTATTTTTTGTGTCTAAGTTGATTTGATTGGATACACATTTGGCTTCATGTTTGTAAACAGTGGACACTCTATACCAAATCTGAAGGGATAGGCCCTGTCATACTAGCTAGGTAGCTAGCATTGACACTCACCACAGCTGCTAATTGCCAGAGTTGGGTATCTGCAAACTATGACATGTCTCTTGACTCAGGCCCACTCACTTGCACAGGCCTCCTCTGCCACTCCTTATTTTGTGCCAGTGACTCAACGTGCTTCCACACAGTGAGGTACCCCATATCATACATTAACTCTCATGTACCTTCAACACCAACAATATGTGTGACAGTATCCAATGGACTGACATGGCTAGCTGTTATAGAGGGCTATGGGTCAAGCTGTACCGCACATGGTACAAGTGCAGGAATTGGGGACATGTATCTACCCAGGTTTGCAACATAACTAGGCACATCCACTTCAGTCTCCAATCATCTCTGACTCCTGCCCTTTGTGGTGGTAGGTTAGTTGTTCATGTACTTGAGAGATTCACATCCTTCTACCAGGGGCGGTTTGTCCGTGAGAGCACTAGGGCTCCGCCCCCTTTATTTTTTGTCACAGAATTGGTTCTAATTTTCCAAATTATTTTTTTTAAAGTGTTAATAATAAAGTTACAAAGGTTGTGCTTACAGCACTCACCCTCAATCACTTTCAGATGCTGCTCATGAGCATTTATCAGCTGGCAGGTTCCAACCATCACCATTTGCTGGGCTAATGAGTTCACAGCCCTAGGGCCTGTGAGGTCATCAGCTCTGCAAATGCGTTACCTTTGCGCTAAACTCCAACCCCCTGACGACGTGGGAGTAAAGTCGGCCCTCAGACGCTTCAGGCTGAAGCCCTGCAGCACCAATGCTCCATGTCGGTCAGGGACTAGAGTCACCTCACCACTCCCTTTCACAACACGTCACAGGGTGGGTTGGAGTCAGAAAGCTAAAGTGTCACCTCTCCAAGTGAAGATTAGTGATAGGGTGGGGTTAGAGGCTGCACACAGAAAGATGAGCATTGGAGGCTGCACTGTTTATTCAACAAAAATGTGGTTGACACTGTTCAGGTTCTAGTGCTCAGCTTTCCGTGCTATCTTTAGTGTGTGCCAGTTCATTAGAGGGGACTGCACCGAGAAGCACTGTCCTTGTGGTGCAGTGGAATATAGTAAGGAGGAATAATGTCACCAGAAACAGAATGTCGTTTTGTACAGAAACGCTACAGGTAAAAAAATCCTTACAGATTGATGCAATCCATATCTAGACTTCTTGAACTTGCTACGTTATATCAACAAACCACATTTTTAAAATATAACAGTCACTAAAACCACAGATTTTTTGGGAGTAATTTTTCAGTTTGGCAATTTAGGAAAATATATTTGTTTCACTTAATATTGCACTATATTTGATTACGTTGTGACTGTCTAATCTCTGACCTTCTATCTCTTCACATCCCTTAGGCTTTGTTCTAATTTTGTGACAGACAACTATGTTTTCATTTCTGAAGGTTTTAAAATACCCATGTAACTTCAGAGATTAAATTTTATAAGATCGCATACTTAGCTAAAAAGCAGCCTAATGTGTTCTAGTTTGAGGTGGGTGTGATTTTTTAGGTAATATGTTAGGAATCTTGAGGCCTACACCTCAAATGCTGGTAACCAAAATACCAGAATGCACCTTTCAGTTAACTCAAAAGCCAGGCCTTTTTGAAGGTGTCATGTTGGAATTTGTGTTGTATACATCTGTGCGCACAACGCCTTGCCTGATTAGTGACTTATTATGAGTGGCCTGTTGTTGGAAATGACCATCTTCGATGTTGTGTACCCTCAGATTTTTGTCATGACTGTGTTTTTTTCCAGATGTAGAACTCTGTGCACTTTTTCCCTGCTAACAAGTGGTAAATTTCCTGTGCTCACCCTTTCAACATGATGACATTGGCACACCCCGTGACTGGTGTATGTAACTGACCTATAAATTCCAAGTATATGGTAGAGTCCTGGCTACCAGTGCATATGTGTGTTTCTTTTGTGTCATGTTTAATGAGTCTTTTGCTACATCTCTCTGCAGAGGCAACAGGATAAGACATATCAAACATAGTGCAAAATGATGTTCCTTTTTACATGATTTTAAAATGGCTGCTTCATATAATACATGTTTTTAGCCTACTCTTTTCCAAAGAGGTGGTCTCACCACGCGCATCAGGACAGCTGTGTGCTATCTATTGTCATGCCCATTGTCATGCCCATTGATATACATGTAGCTCTTGGCATGTTCCTATGTGTTGATACTTCACACACCCAACACCTGACCCCCCCCTCTAAGGTGAGCTCTTTCTCCTCTGACAACCCCATGCCATTTGTTTGCTTTATAGTGCTGATTTATGTGCATGGGCCCAAGTAAGACACAGTGGCCTTTTGGTGCAAGGTGGCCTGCATTGACACTTTCAGGTTGTATGGGGTTCAAGTGTCCATGCAAGATGTTTTGTTCCTTTCCATCGGGCATATTTACATGCAGGTTGCACCAACAGTATGTCACTTTTTGTGACAGACTGGTAGAGCAGGCTACAGACCCATATCTACATGGCCACTTTGCATGGCTTTTCATGGCCTTGCAGATATGGAGTAAGGCAACGCAGCACAAGTTACTGCATTGCCATACTCTGCATCAGGGATGCGTACCATGGGCATTGCGGTGGGCTTTCCCATGCAAAACTCATGGGTTTTGATGCATTCTCATATTTACAAGTATCTGTATACCTGGGAATGCGCCAAAATCGTATGCCTCCCGTGGAGGCATAACAATAAGAAACATCTTTATTTCTCCCCGTGCAGCACACATAGAAAGAGGAAAAGGCTTCTCAGGAATATTTTTGTGTAGGATCGTGTTCCTTCCTACACAGAGAAAATCCTGTCTGTGACAAAGGCATCTTTGCAACACAGTGCAAGGGTGCTTTCATCGGCACAAGGCAGTCCAGTGTGCGCCAGGTCAGAGGGAGAGGACAGGAATCCATTGTATCTTGTAGGTACAGCCCATTCCTGTCCATGTGGCACAGTGCAGTGCAGCAAGGAGACTTGCAGCGCTGCCCTGCGTCCCTTACCTTGTGATTAGGCCCCCATGTTTTTTACTTTGTATTGTGGGACTCGTAGTTCTGGTGACTCATGTTGTGCATTCCACTACAGGTGCCAGTAGACAAAGGTGGGCCTGGACTGGTGCTGCACTTCACACATGGAATGGAGAAACGTAACGGAGCATGACTGAGGTGGGCAACATGTAATAGGGCTGTGTGACTGACATTTCTGAGCCATTTAACAGGACATGATCCAGATCCCTGCCCTTTGCCCTGCCCACAGCACAGTGGAGCACTGGGACATAGCTAGCTGCACTGCACTACATGACATTTTTGCTCACATTGCCCCTTTTTATTATTTTCTTCTGTGGCTGTAGTTGTTTCTCGTGTGCTGCACTGTTGTGTCCTGGTACTACAGCCACCAAGTCGCTTTAGGTGACAGATGTCACCCGCTCCTCCAAGGTATCCAGCTCCTCCTGGGGCACTGGTCTCCCTCCTCCGGTCTACATTGCAGCCTTCAGGTTTTTGGCCAGCTCCTCCTTTGTCCAGCACTAAACACGCCAGTGTTTCTTGCAGTTAGTGACAGTCCTCTTCGCTTGTCCCACACTCTTGATCTTGTCGACTAAGGACTGCCAAATGGCCTCTTTTCTCCTTAGTGGCAATTTAGAGGTGACAAAGAGCTGATGTTGGTGCTCTGTCACCTCAGTGATCAGGATGTCATTCTCCTCCTCACTGAAATTGCACTTCCTTTTCCTCTACCCTAGGAGTCTGTCTGGACATCCTGGCTGGCACTGGGATGTTTGCCTTGCTTCTGCTGCTGGCTCCCTGCTCCATGGCTGCCTTCTGTGAAATGTGCATTTTTTTCCACCAATGTGTCATATTTTGTACTTTATTTTACATTCCGCACACAAAAGTGATGCAGGCCAATTAGCATCACTATTTGCGGCAAGTAAGCCCTGCATCACTGCAGCAGAAGCAGCAGATTTCCTTATGAAATGGCACACAAGGTTGCCTCCATTTTGTTTTGCGGCTAGAATCCTAACGCCATAGTGTGGCATGTTGTAAATGCAACGCATCCATGGCGTGGGATTCTGTGGTACTGAAGTGCAAGTTACTTTGACGCATCACTGATGCAACACAGCGATGCGCCATTTCTTGTAAATTTGGCTCAATGTGTTTACATGTCATTATGACTTGCCTATAGACAGCTTTACCTGTCAGCTGGTTAGCAGACATTTTGTATCCAATATAGACCTAGAGTGGGGTTTGAGTCTGCTTTGATAGCTTTCTTCTCTGTTTCATTTCCCTGCTTCTAATTGAGACACTTTCCTTTCTATCCTTGTGTTTTCCCCATCCAAGGAGCATTTAGATCTTGACATGCTTGGATTAGGTTAGTTGTATCTTTTCACTACTGATGTCATTTTCTTGCATTGCAGTACAGAAAGGGCAATTTTCTCTACTAGTTTCCATCTCCCCTTGTCCTCCCCTTTCCTGACTTCCTCTCTTCATTAAAAAATTAGCCCCACTGCCCATATACTTCATCTGCTCCACAACACCTTTGTCTGCAACCTTCGATGTACTGGCAGACAGCTATCTTCAAACATTTGTGATTCCCTACTCAGATAGATGTTGTGCATGTGCATGCATGTGTAGCAGCCATCTTAACATGTGGATTGCTGGACATGTTTGTGCATGCACAGCACACATCTTACAAGGCTTTTCTTATGCCCATTACAAGTTGGCCACTGCACACATGTATACACGCACCACAGCATTCTGGGGAAAGCCACAATTTCTGGTGTCAGGAACGAGACCTATTGGCTTTACCAGTTCTTGTTTGAAAGAAGTGTTGAACTCCTGGAAGGTGCAAGCACTTTTACTGAGTGAACCTCAGACTAGCCCACTTCATGATTGAAAAGCTTATATGTATTGCACCGGTAGGGGCCCCTGAAGCAAGGGAAGACTAGGGATGTGGCATCTCAAGACAGTTCAGTTAAGAACTTCTTCATGATGCAGCCAGTTTAAGCATCACAAAACCTGGCACTAGCGGAAGACAACAAACTGAGGGGTTTCTAGGCTTCAGCAGGATTTAAGGTGGAGTTGGCCATAACGTGATTCAAATTTATGACATGCAGGTCACAGAATATGTCGGTGGGGATCAATAACTCAATAAGCCACCAGTCGCGGGTCGCAAAAGGGGCATGGTGGCATGCAGGGGGGTGGATGGGGCAGGGAGGGGGCAGATTACATTATATTTTTTAAAAACACTTACCTTCTCCGCCTCTGCACCGTACCGCTCCTTTGCTTCGTCTCCGGGCAAGGCAGGCAGAGGCTCCCAGTCTACCCTGCAGTCTATTCTGAAACTGCTCAAAGAAGCATCAGGATTGTCTGGGAGCGCCCAGCCAGGGCACTCCCAGGCAGATTGGGAGCCCGTGGAGAGCCTACTGCACATCTGTTTGGCCAGCCCGAGACGGCTGGCCAAACACACATGCGCTCTGAGGGGAGTGCTCTATGCCCGGCTCCTTTTCAAGAAAACGATAATAAACACAGTTTATTATTGTTTTTTAAAAGGTTTTGCAGCTGCTGCTGCTGGTGGAGGAGCAACGCTCCCTTGCCCTATTGTAGGAGCCACCCCTGTAAGCCACCCTTTCGCCCATGTAATAAAGCATGATACAGTCTCCATTTATTGCAGAAATGTGTGTCAGGATGGCTGTGGCTGGCAACTAGGCACTTCATATGGTCCGGTGCTTACTATCATTGGACAGAATGGTTACATTTGGCAGGGGCTAGTAATAGGAGATTGTCATCTCCTCTAAGGCATCCTGTTAAAACTCCAGGATGATTATGTATAGTTTGCCACTTAGGATTTCATTTCCCTGCTTCTTATTGAGACACTTTCCTTTCTATCCTTTTGTTTTCCTCATCCAAGGAGCATTTAGGTCCTGCCATGCTTGATTTGGTTAGTTGTATCTTTTCACTTCGGATAAACTTGTGGACCTCTCCTGACTATTAAACATGTAGCTTTGCATTACAAGTCAATTTCTCGAACGTTTAAGAAGTTTACCTGCCGCCTTTTGCCGTACTGGCATTGTCATTAACACCTAGTGATGGTTTAATTACTAAAACGCAAAACAACTGGAATAGAGGGATCCCTGAACCCCAAGATCATGAAACATCAGTGGTGACCCAAAAACAAGCCTAAAGTACAGGGGGCAGTGCCTTTCAAAAGGAGATGCCTCTATTCCACATGTCACGCATGGCAGGGCGAGTAAGCATGTCTGTATTTTACATTAGATAATGTGTTACCTGTTTGAATGTAAAGCTAACAAAGGTATGCCTAATCACCATGTTTTCAGTGTAGAAACTTTCTGCCACAGTTCAAACAAGACAATGTCCTATTTTCTGGTGCACACACTACCTTCACAGCTGTAGGGGAAAATGACCCATCCAAGTGGGAAGAAAGTGGTAAAATCAACATTAACTTTTGCACCTTCCATATGCCTCGTAAAAGGACATGTTTGCGAGTTTTTGTAACCTAGCAGGGGCTAACGAAAAACAAGCATTTGCAATGCAACGGGTCTAGCGTTTGCTCATGATAGAGCTGATCGCATTGTCAACTCCTAACCCGACTTTTCATCTATCGGCAAAAGTTATTTTATGTACGTAACCCGAAAAAGTGAAATTAACTGTGTAAAGCGCTCGACTTCTGCCAAGCGAATTCGCGCTAGGAAAATAGAGAAAAAGTAGTCCACGAGCTGACAGAAAACAGCGAGTCTCGCATGTTTTCTGTACTTGCTCGCTGCGCTCGAGGAGGGCTAGCCACCGGAAAAGGCATGACGTATGCATGCCTTCCACTAATGAAAGTAAGCAGATTTTACTAGGCAAGCCCACAAACCAATCAAACACTCTGACGTGACGTCAACAGGGCTCCGAGCCCTTTTCTAATAACTAAAGCGTCTCGCTGCGATACGCATGCGCGAGCGCTTGCAACGCATGCTTGACCCTAATAACGCCTCCTCCTGACATATGACACCATTACCAATAAAGCTATATATGGTCACATTTATGGTACGTGGTGCAGGGAACAGGCTAGCCAGAAGGACAAGTTGCCGATGTGAGAGGCTGAAGTTCTGAATTTTATTTGCTGACCCACTGACAGCACAGGGCAAGTGCAGAAACTATTCATGGCTTGGAATAGAAAAGCTTGTTGTACTGATACAGTCATTAAGGCTGGAAGGCTGAAACCATAATGAACAATCAGGCCAGGGACTAGGCTAAAAGGTTAATAATAATAAAACTTTTAACCTAGGAATATTTCAAGAAATAGGATTTATGCGACTTTTTTAACCTTTACGTATTATCTGCTGTGTTATGATCATACTAATGCACTCATCATGTAGATAAATACTGCATGATGACTACTAATATAATTGTGAAATTTCAATCATTGTGTGTGTACGTATTGATTTGGAGTTCTAGGGTGGGACTCCATTTTATCATCACTCGCAGAGAAAACATTTTTTGACAGCTTTGTCTCACGTAACACTCCTCATCTAGCACAGCATAACTCACTAAAAGGGGACAAGTGGGAGGCTCCTGACAGTTCCCCTTTTCTCTAAAAATGTATATTTCCATATAAGGCTAAGGGGATCTACTTGGGTCACCCTAATAATATTGGGGTCAAGAGGCGTATACTAATACAGCTCAAACTGAAGTGTTCTAAATGAACACTGTGGGCCCAGAGTCATGGGGCCTGATTCACAATTGTTAGACCTGACAGCCTTAGGGTGGTCACCCCTAACTTTTTGCCTGCCTCCCTCCACTTTTTGGACACTGTTTATGCTGGTTTTTAGACTCTGCGCACTTTACCACTGCTAACCAGTGCTAAAGTGCATATGCTCTCTCCCTTTAAACATGGTAACCTTGGATCACACCAAATTGGACTATTTGATTTACTTGTAAATCCCTAGTAGAGTGCACTATATGTTCCCAGGGCCTGTAGATTGAATGCTACTAGTGGGCCTGCAGCACTGGTTGTGCCACCCACTTTAGTAGCCCCTTTACCTTGTCTCAAGCCTGCCATTGCAAGGCCTGTGTGTGCAGTTTCACTGTCACCTCGACTTGGCATTTAAATGTACTTGCCAAGCCTAAAACTCCCCTTTTTTTGCATATAAGTCACCTCTAATGTGTGCCCTAGGTAACCACTAGAGCAGGGTGCTGTGTGGGGAAAAGGCAGGACATGTACCTGTTTAGTTTACATGTCCTGGTAGTGTAAAACTCCTAAATTTGTTTTTACACTACTGTGAGGCCTGCTCCCTTCATAGGCTAACATTGGGGCTGCCCTCATACATTGTTGAAGTGGTAGATGCTGATCTGAAAGGAGTAGGAAGGTCATATTTAGTATGGCCAGAATAGTAATACAAAATCCTGCTGACTGGTGAAGTTGGATTTAATTTTACTATTTTAGAAATGCCACTTTTAGAAAGTGAGCATTTCTCTGCACTTAAATCTTTCTGTGCCTTACAATCCACGTGTGGCTGGGTTTAGTTGACAGCTTCTTGTGCATTCACTCAGACACACCCCAAACACAGGGTACTCAGCCTCACTTGCATACATCTGCATTTTGAATGGGTCTTCCTGGGCAGGGAGGGTGGAGGGCCTGCTTTCACACAAAGGACTGCCACACCCCCTACTGGGACCCTGGCCGACAGGATTGAACTGAAAGGAGACCTGGTGCACTTCTAAGGCACTCTTTGAAATCTCCCCCACTTCAAAGGCACATTTGGGTATAAAACAGGGCCTCTGCCCTACTACCTCAGACACTTCCTGGAGAAAAAACCTGAACCAGAACCTGCACCCTGACAAGAAGAACTGCCTGGCTGCCTTAAGGACTCACCTGACTACTTTCTACAGAGGACTGCTGCCTTGCTGTTGCCCTGCTGTCTTGCTGCTCTCTTGCTTTGCTGCAGAAGTGCTCTCCAAGAGCTTGGATGGAGCTTGCCTCCTGTTCCCTGAAGTCTAAGGACCAAAAAGACTTCTCTCTTGCAACTGGACCCTGTGTGCTGCGAAAAATTAGACGCAGAGCTTGTTCCACTGTGAAAAATTCACCGCACGGCGAACCGGAAAGACGCTGCTCGACTTTGTGAGGAAAGGATCGACCCGGCGCCTGTGGTGTGACCAGAACTTTGATGCACGGCCCACCTGGACAACACCGTCCGACTTCCAGAGGGGAAATCGACGCAGCGCCTGCCGTGAGGGAGAAAATTCCACACATCGCCCACTGGAACGACGCACAGCCGGTCAACAAGCCCAGGATTCCACGCACAGACCCCGGGGCGTCTCAAAACCCTGCAACCCGAAGAGGAGACCCTTCCTCGAGACGTAAATCGATGTAACGTCTTCCCCGCGTGAAAAATAACGCACACACCATTTTTCCACGCATCTCCTCCTCTGCGGCCCTTTGTGGAGATTTTTCACTCCAACCAGGTACTTTGTGCTTGAAAGAGACTTTGTTTACTTTTAAAAAGACTTAAGACACTTTATATCACATTTTCTTATTGCATCTTTTATTGTTTTGACCTGCAAATATCCAGATATATATTATATATTTTTCTAAACACTGCGTGGTGTATTTTTGTGGTGCTATATTGTGTTATTGTATGATTTTTTGCACAAATACTTTACACATTGCCTTCTAAGTTAAGCCTGACTGCTCAGTGCCAAGTTACCAGAGGGTGGGCACAGGATAATTTGGATTGTGTGTGACTTACACTGACTAGAGTGAGGGTCCTTGTTTGGACAGGGGGTAACCTGACTGCCAACCAAAGACCCCATTTCTAACAACCATGATAAACTTAGAATTGCAGTCTAGGTTTATGGAGGAAGGCTGACCTGGTGTGTGGTGGACACCTATGGTGTTTGCACCTTATACTAGGTTCAGGTAACCCCTTTTAAGTTAGTGAACAGTGTCTAGGAAGCCAGAGCCAGAGCCAGATCTCTCTAGCAGTAACTGAAGTTCGTAGGGGCACTTCTGCTCAAGCAGGGGTGCCCTCACACAGAGGAACCTGCACCCTGCACTTTGGGCTGAAAGGGCCTACCATAGGGGTAAAATGTTACGTTATGTTATGTTACACAATTTATAGAGTGCATGGCTACCCTCGGGTTTCCCAGCGCTACTAAACCCTAACCACAGAGGGGAAGAGAATGATAAGCAACAAGAAAGGAATAAAAACAACTGGACCTAGAATAGTTTTCAAGGCCTTTTGAAATTCCAGTTCCTGCTTCATCAGCCGAAGATTAAGAGTCAGCGAGTTCCACAATTTGGCTCCTAAAAACATCAGAGAGGACCCACCCCATCTTGCTTTCTTTATTTTTTGTACAGTTACTAAAGCAAGAGTAGTGTATCTCAAATCTCTATTCGGCCTATAAAAAGTGGCCAAGTTCCTAAGGAGCACAGGTCCTCTATCATGCAAAGACCTGTGGATATGACATAGAGCCTTAAATTTGATCTGCTGTACAACAGGCAACCAGTGCAAGGAGGCCAATCCAGCTTTCACAGAAGAACTTCTTGGGATGTTCAGTAGTAAACGAGCCACAGCATTTTGAACTCTTTGTAATTTCTTTTTAACATATACTGGGGAACCTAGAAAAAGGCCATTCCCGTAGTCTAGCCTTGAAAGAATAACAGCTTGCACAATGAGTCTTCTAACCAGTGCTGGAAGAATAACAAAAATCTTCCTAAGAAGTCTCAGTAAGGCAAAGCAAGTAGTAGATATGTTTGTAGCCTGCAGGTCTAGCGTCAGAAGGGGATCCAGACTGATCCCCAGGCTCTTCACATGTTTTTTGGGAGGAGGGAACTCACTAAGTGCCGAAGGACAGGTGCGAGAAATGCCAGGTTTTGGTTCAGGGCCCAGTATCATGACTTCCGTCTTCTCCTCATTTAGTTGCAATTTACTCTGAGTCATCCAGCTTGAGACCGTTTGCATACAAGTAAGGAAAGTGGCTCCTTCTGAGGTCTCATTAGCAGAAAAGGAAACCACCTGTTGGGTGTCATCAGCATAGGACACTAATGCTAACCCAAATGATTCCACCAAAGAGGCCAAGGGAGCCATATAAATGTTAAACAGTGTCAGACTAAGGGCAGAGCCCTGAGGTACACCACACCTGCACTGTAGTTTGTTTGATAGGAACGATCGATCTAGGACCTGAAAGGACCTGTCCTGTAGGAAGGAAGTAAACCAGGCAAGTGCCTGTTCCTTAATTCCGAGGCCCCTCATTCTCTGGATCAATACCTGGTGGTCTACTGTGTCAAAAGCTGTGCTCAAGTCCAGCATAATAATCACTGTGGTGAGACCCTGGTCAACCCGCTTTCTAGCCTCTTCCGTAACTGCAATTAATGCAGTTTCCGTGCTGTGACCAGTTCTAAAACCCATCTGAGTGGGATGGAGCAACCTATTCTCTTCTAAAAAGGTAGAAAGTTGCCAATTGATGTATTTATCCAAAATGTTAGCGGGGTGGGCAAAAGGGAAATGGGTCTAAAATTCTTCAACACAGTCGGGTCAAGAGAAGGTTTTTTTTAATAGCGGTTTCACTATAGCATGCTTCCAAGAGCTATGTCCTACTCCTTTGGAAAGAGAATCATTAAGTAAATGTGTCAGCATAGGAACAATTACTTCCGCCCCCTGCACAAATATGTGAGGAAGGGCAGGGTCCAGGGGGGATCCTGATTTCAGGGCACTCAAGAAATTTTACACTTCAGTTTGTGAAAGAGGGTTAAGGTGAGAAAGACAGTGGCCTAGTGTAGTGACCAGTAGTGAGACGGCACATGCACCTTTTCATGCAGGCTGCAAATGGTAGGCCTGCAGACACAGTTTGCATGGGCTCCCATGGGTGGCATAATACATGCTGCAGCCCATGGGGGACCCCTGGTGTACCAATGCCCTGGGTACCTTAGTACCATATACTAAGGACTTACAGGGGTACACCAGTATGCCAATTGTAGGGTGCAAAGGGTACCAAAGCAGCCACATTTGGGGGGGCACAATCACTGTGGTCCTAGTTAGCAGGATCCCAGTGAAAACAGTCTAAGCACACTGATAATAGGTACAAAGTGGGGGTAACCATCCTAAAAAGAGTGACTTTCCTATAGTTTAAACCAAAAGTCTACGTTTGTGACTTTTCGGTATTCACAAAGGTAAGTTATGAGTAGGATCCCGAGTGCGAACGTAAGATACTACTCGTAACTTACCTTTGTGAATACCAAAAAGTTAGACTTTTGGTGTAAACGTAGACCAAAGAGTTAAGTTTACTGCTGTGGATCGGGCCCTATATTGTTCTGTATTATAAGATTGCCCTTGCAGCGCTTCTGGACCTCTGCATATCTCAGGAGCATGTTCTGATAGCATGCATTCTAATGGTGTATTGTGGGGTGAATCATGCTGGACCCACCAGGAAATAACTTGCTATTATTCAAACTCCTATGCAGAAATCGATGCCGGACAGTTCCTAAAAGTAAAATGGAGCCAGTGTTGAACTGGCATTTTGGGGAGCCTGGAAGTTACAGATGGATCAGTTTAAAAGTGTGTGTATGTGTGCTTTTATTTTTTGTTCCGTCAACCCAGGGGGAAAAAAGGGCTAATACATTGGCATTTTCTAGCTGTCCCGTCAGGCAGCGCCAGACTGCATGAAAGTCCTGTCCAACACTGACTAGAGCATACATTGTCGAGAAAACTCTAGTGTTGGAGACAGCCAGGACATTGCCACAAGACATATTAAATCTCCTTCCTCTTTAGTCCTCCCGCGTCTGTCTCACTCTCCAGCTCATCTCTTGCTTTCCCTTGTGTTATTCATTGGAAGTATTTATCTGCTAAAAAGGAGGGTGGTTCCTGCAAGAATCTGCTGTCAACGATGCCCACGGAGGAAGGATACACACTTGTTTTAGATCTTTTTTACGAGAAATAGCCGAAGCTAATGCAGTGCAGATGAGTAAACTCTGGAGCCATCCAAAATCTAGCACAGCTCAGTGTGTGATGTTTCTTCTCATTCCATTGTGGGTGTTTGCCACCTCCCCGGTCTCTGTTTCACTGCTCATTCATTAACCCTGTATTCCACCTCTTCTGCGAAAAATGGAAGAACTTATCAGCTCATTTAGAGATAGGTGCTAAAAGGACATTCACAAAATGCAGGAAAAGTCCCATAAACAGCATTGGAAACGTGCTCCCACCATGGCATTGAAAGCACTTTCAATGGTTATTTACCAACTGTTTAGACCTAAAAATGTACTTTGATGGACTGGCTGCAAACCAAAGACAGCAGACACATTTAGGAGTCTAAAGAGACCTAAATTGACTATCTTACTGATTCTGAAATCCCTCTACTGCCTTCCCTTGATCTGCAGGTTAAGTTGGCCACAATCAGGCTCACGCACAAGAGTCGCTCCAAACATTCAGCAACAAAATACAACACAATGTAGCTGACTCTTCCTGCCCTCATCCAACTAGAAGCACCACTCTTCCCATGAGCACACTGCATCTCATGGGAATATGGTCAAAATATTCCACGGCCTCCAATTGGTGGGCACAACCCTCTACTTTTCTAGCTTGTAGTATTATGGTCAAAGAGCTGGGGTGGTGAATTTTGGTATCTGAAATGTCTGTCAGGAGCATTTACCAGCACCTTATCCATCCCTTAGATAGCATTCACTGTGTCCATCAATTACAGATAGTCATGGTTTGGAGTAGCCAACTGTGTGGATGATTGTACAATGTGTGTCTTGTTGGTAAGTGCTGTTTGGAACAATCTGATAGTTCTCTATGATATATCACAGCTGAAAAGATTACAGGTGTGATCTGGTGATCAATGTCTTATTTTGTTTATACATTTATGCCTGTGAGAAAGTTTTCATTCTGGCAGGCATTTGAACATTTCCAATTTGGTTTACCTACAGAGCATAAATGAAGCCATATGTGCAACATAGTGATGTGCATGTTCGCTCTAAAAAGCATAATAACTGGGACCCATGTTGAAATCCGCTGAAACCTATGCAAGCTTTTCTTAAAGCAGGAATACATCCCACTGTTATATATTTGTGCTATACGAGTACGACCACAGCTAGAGCAGCAATGACAGCATGACCATAGTCTAAGCGACCTTCTCAAGGTGTAGGTTTCGCCTGCTCTCCCTGGAGTCAGAGTTACTAACCTTCAACGGTTTCATGGTCCAAGTTCTCTTATGCTCTCACAGGTGGAACATATCCGGGCAGACAGAGGTAGTCCGGTCACTCTCAAAACCTTAGCAGACCCTACATTTCAGAAAGAACCCCAAATGCATATTTTCTGAATTCATTCTCTCTTTACCTTCCAAGTAAGAATGTTTTTAGACACTTACGCTCCCATCGCAGTCTGGGGGTACCCACCACTTTCAGTGCCTGACTTTGCGTCCCAGGAACCACCTTCCACCCACAGCAGACGAAAAGAGCTGGCTGAAAGCGTGCCTGGAGAGCAGGTGATAAATCACAAACAGGACAGATTCAAACTTTTCCAAGCAATGAAAACCACATGGCAGCTCCGGTCTAATTAGCTGTTTGATACGACTGCAGGCATGCTGGCTACAGTTTCCAGCATTATGCACTTGGCTGGCCTCCGAGTTCTCCGTCGCCATAGAAACAGGTGTTTACCCGCGCGCTGGAGAGAACAAGCCCAACTTAAAAAGGTAAAACAATTTTTAGAAGGAGATTTAAAATCACAATAAAAAAGATTACGTATTCAGAACTCAGAGAGGGCCCTCGGGAAATCAGTCCCCACTTGTGCCCTCAAAAACCGTTATTTCTCAATCTGTTCTGTCCCAGCTGAGAACATACAGCGTCAGGAAATAAATGTAGATCTGTGGTCTCTATAAGGTTCTTGATGTCCAAGTTAAACACATTTACGTTGGCAATGGGACCTTTAGCGCAGGACGTTTGGTCCAGCTGCAGGACAAGTGAATGAGCAGCTTAAACACCAGTGAATTCATTATGCTGTATGGTTTGACCTGCTTGGACGATTCTTAAGCGTATCTCCCACCTTTAAACATAAACTGCTCGGACTCGGCTGACTTTACGTCATCTAAGACAAAGGAGCCCAAACTAGATGCACAAGGGATGGATCCATGTCCTTGGCATGTCGATTGCCAAGACAGCCACAGCTTCACTAGTTGAAACGTGCCTACTATTTAAGCTATTCAAGAAAGAATTACAGGTGCACCGGTTAGTTAGCATTGCTCCTAGCATGAAGTAGCATTGTCTACTTTCAGTCTGATATTAGAGGTTTAAACAGAGTAGATAAAGCATTGCCCCCAACATAAGACTTGTCAAGCTTTTGTATTGGAAAACTGCAGGGAGCAAAGGGCTCCTTAAAACAGACCAATGCCCATTATAATAACTAACATTATAGTCAGGGTAATGAGAGGCTCTTGGGTCAGACATGATAAGAGTCTTGAGGATGAGTGTCTGTGAAATTTGGTCATGCTCCTACCATGGCCTTCTTCAAAGTTTAGGACTCATTTACAAGCCCCTTGCACTGCGCTGCATCATTTGTTTTTCATGCATCAGAGGCATAGTAGTGCACTACACTGCTCCATATTTAGAAACGGACACATTGGGCACAATGCATCAGTTTGTAAAGCCCTGCGTCACATTATATCTGCAAATGGTATAATGTATGCAGGATAATCGTTCCTATGAAAAAAGCTATGTAGAACTAACGCAGTGAAATTTACAACTTTTCACTGCGACATCCTATGACTTTAATGTGTAAAAATTTTACTGCCTGCTCAGACCAGGCGTAAAATTGACACAGGGCTTTTTCCAAAGGGACTTTCCTCGCATTGTTTAACGACGTAACTCAAGCAATGCATCACTTTAGCACCAAAAAGGTGCGTCAGAATTTCTCATGCGTCTGTGAAAACTTGCGCCATGGAGCCCTGCACTGTAAATACAGCACAACCATGGCGTTGTTAGGGGATGTGCGGCAGGTGCAAAAAAACTGACGCATCAATGCACCAGTTTCTTGTAGATGAGGCCTTTAGTCTAGTAACCTACTTCATAAGAAAATGCATAAGGTTTGATTTGGGAATGGAATCCCCCATTGGAGAACCTCCACAGGATAAGTCACATACTTGTGCCAATAGTTGTACAACATGTTAAGGGCTAGAGTTACAAGGACCTAGCGCATCTAAGCGCCACACCTGCATTATGTTTTTCACTCTAATGTGGTGTTAAGGAGGCCATTCTCCTTTGCCATATTTACAAAGTGGCACAATGCTTGTATTATGCCACATTGTGACCTCTTAGGGTAAAGTATGCAAGGGGGGAATTCCCCTGCAGGGAGGCCTGTAAAAATGGTGCAGGAAAATTTACTTTTCACTGTGGCATTTTTAGCATCATTTGTAACGCCAGATTAGAGCAGGCACTAAAATGACATGCCTATTACTTTCAGAGGGCCTCCCTTTACTTTACAGGATTAGCGCCACAGTTTATGCCGCTAATCCTGCAAACTACCACAATAGCATCATAACTTTTGGCACTTTTGTCCCAACATGCGCCATGGTGCGACGTATTGTAAACATGGTGCACACATGGTGTCATTAAGGGGTGCAAGAGAGCATGAGAAAAGTAGTGCATCACAGCTGATGCACCACTTTCTTGCAAATCTGGCCTTAGGTTTCCTAGTAGTTGGCAAGCCTTACATTATCAAAACATCCTTAAACATAACATAACACACTCTAACAGAACGTAATACAAGTAATACAATGCCTCATTCCTATCCCACTACAATGAAGAATTGCAAATGTATTCCAGTTTACAAATAAAGTGATGTTAATGTCTGTAGGAGGCTGGCCTGGCTTGTAGTGGGTACCAGAGGTACTTACACCTTGTGCCAGGTCTAGTTATCCCTTATTAGTGTAGAAGAGGTGTTTCTAGCAGCATACACTGATAGAAGGTAGCCATGGTAAAGCAGCTTAGGCTGAACTAGGAGACATGTAAAGCTCCTACTATACAACTTACATCATATGCACACTATCATAAGAAAACACAATACACAGAGTTACTAAAAATAAAGGTACTTTATTTTTATGACAATATGCCAAAAGTATCTCAGTGAGTACCCTCAGTATGAGGATAAGTTATATACACAAGATATATGTACACAAACCAAAATTAGGTAAGTAATAGCAAGAAAAATAATGCAAACAGTGTAGAATCACAATAGGTTGCAATAGGAGCATATAGGTATAGGGGCAACTAAAACCATATACTCCAAAAGTAGAATGTGACCCACGAATGGATCCCAAACCTATGTGAGCTTGTAGAGGGTCGCTGGGACTGTAAGAAAACAGTGAGGGTTAGAAAAATACCCCACCCCAAGACCCTGAAAGGTAGGTATAAAGTGCACCTATTACCCCCAGAGAGCACAGAAGTCATGATAGGGGGATTCTGCAGGAAGAACAAACACCAGCAATGCAACAACAGTGGATTTCCGTACCTGAGTACCTGTAAGACAAGGGGACCAAGTCCAATAGTCGCGACAGTGTCAAGAGTGGGCAGGAGCCCAGGAAATGCCAGCTGAGGGTGCAAGGAAGCTGCCACCGGGTGGAAGAAGCTTAGAGTTCTGCAAGAAAGAGGAGGACTAGGGACTTCTCCTTTGGAAGATGGATGTCCCATGTCACGATAAAGCTTGCAGAGGTATTCCCACACAGAAAGACTGCAAACAAGCCTTGCTAGCTGCAAGGGTCACTGTAGAGGTTTTTGGGTGATGCTGTGGCCCAGGAGGGACCAGGATGTTACCACTTGGAGGAGGAGGCAGAGGGGGCACTCAGCAACTCAGGGATCCCTCACAGAAGCAGGTAGCACCCGCAGAAGTACCCATACAGGCACTTGAAATAAGAGTGAACCGGAGTCCACGCGAAGTCACAAAAGGGAGTCCCACGACGCCAGAGGACAACTCAGAAGGTTGTGCACTGCAGGAAGGAGTGTTGGGGACCCAGGCTTGGCTGTGCACGAAGGAAATCCTGGAAGAGTGCACAGGAGTCGGAGCAGCTGCAAATCACGCGGTACACAGCTTTGCAATCGAGCGTGGGGAGGCAAGGACTTACCTCCATAAAACTTGGACTGAAGAGTCACTAGACTGTGGGAGTCACTTGGACAGAGTTGCTGTGTTCCAGGGACCACACTCGTCAGGATGAGAGGGGACCCAGAGGACCAGTGTTGCAGTCTTTTGGTGCCTGCGTTAGCAGGGGGGAGATTCTGTCGACCCACGGGAGATTTCTTCTGAGCTTCTGGTGCAGGGTGAAGGCAGGCTACCCCCAGAGAATGCACCACCTGGAAACAGTCGAGATGCCGGCAGGATGAGGCGCTACAATGTTGCTGGTAGTCGTCTTGCTACTTTGTTGCGGTTTTGCAGGCGTCCTGAGTAGTCAGCAGTCGATCCTTTGGTAGAAGGTGAAGAGGGAGATGCAGAGGAACTCTGATGAGTTCTTGCATTCGTTATCTGAAGAATTCCCCAAAGCAGAGACCCTAAATAGCCAGAAAAGGAGGTTTGGCTACCAAGGAAGGAGGATTGGCTACCAAGAGAGGTAAGAGCCTATCAGAAGGAGCCTCTGACATCACCTGCTGGCACTGTCCACTCAGAGCAGTCCAGTGTGGCCCCAACACCTCTGTTTCCAAGATGGCAGAGGTCTGGGACACACTGGAGGAGCTCTGGGCATCTCCCCTGGGAGGTACTGGTCAGTGGAGTGGTCACTCCCTTTTCCTTTGTCCAGTTTCGCACAAGAGCAGGGCTGGGGGATCCCTGAACCAGTGTAGACTGGCTTATGCAGAGATGGGCACCATCTGTGCCCATCAAAGCATTTCCAGAGGCTGGGGGAGGCTACTCCTCCCCAGCCTTCACACCTATTTCCAAAGGGAGAGGGTGTAACACCCTCTCTCAGAGGAAATCCTTTGTTCTGCCTTCGTGGGCCAGGGCTGCCTGGACCCCAGGAGGGCAGAAACCTGTTTGAGGGGTTGGCAGCAGCAGCAGCTGCAGTGGAGAAAGGCAGTTTGGCAGTACCCGGGTACCATGCTAGAGACCCGGGGGATCATGGAATTGTCCTCCCAATACCACAATGGTATTGGGGTGACAATTCCATGATCTTAGACATGTTACATGGCCATGTTTGGAGTTACCATTGTGATGCCATACATAGGTAGTGACCTATGTATAGTGCACGCGTATAATGGTGTCCCCACACTCACAAAGTCCGGGGAATTTGCCCTGAACGATGTGGGGGCACCTTGGCTAGTGCCAGGGTGCCCACACACTAAGTAACTTAGCACCCAACCTTCACCAGGTGAAGGTTAGACATATAGGTGACTTGTAAGTTACTTAAGTGCAGTGGTAAATGGCTGTGAAATAACGTGGACGTTATTTCATGCAGACTGCACTGGCAGGCCTGTGTAAGAATTGTCAGAACTCCCTATGGGTGGCAAAAGAAATGCTGCAGCCCATAGGGATCTCCTGGAACCCCAATACCCTGGGTACCTCAGTACCATATGCAAGGGAATTATATGGGTGTACCAGTATGCCAATGTGAATTGGTAAATTTAGTCACTAGCCTGTTAGTGACAAATTTGGAAATCAGAGAGAACATAACCACTGAGGTTCTGGTTAGCAGAGCCTCAGTGAGACAGTTAGGCATCACACATGGAACACATACAGGGCACATACTTATGAGCACTGAGGCCCTGCCTGGCAGGGTCCCAGTGACACATAGACTAAACCAACCTATATACAGTGAAATATGGGGGTAACATGCCAGGCAAGATGGTACTTTCCTACAATGTCATTCTCATCTTAAACCTTTGATGCATTGTGGAAAAGCCAGAAATGGGGGTGTCTCCCCCTTTCAGTTAACTGAAGTTCAAAATGGAAAAAAGAAAGCATAGACAATAACGTGGGACAGTGAATATCATTTAGGAGTTTGATCCATGGTATATATTGTTGGTCTGCGGAATTCGCAATATTTTATTTAGTCTAATAGATATGTATATTTTAATGATGTTAAATTACGTTTAATCATCGAAATAATGCTGGACGGTCTGTAGCATGAAAATTGCACGCCTGAGCATTTGTCACTTTCAGTTTTCACATGAGATACAGGAAGTAGGCTGCGTTAAGAAATTGCCAGGAGTGAGAAGAAAATGCAGAATTGTGAAAAATTTGCACAGCGTATGCAACGCACTCTTTCTGAGTTATGCAACTTCATACATACCTAACACAAATGTTGCGCATGCCTCCTCTACATTCCAGTATATCTCATTCTCTATAGTTAGCAACTGAATTCTTGTCCTGATGATTGCCAAAAACACCATTCCAGACGTGCTGCTTGTGTTATATTCTTACGGATTTAAACACTGCCAAAACCTAAGTTGCACTTGTGATTGTAGAGGCCTGTAACATATCACGTCAGAGTGAGTAAGATGAGCAGAAGGGCTTACAGGGAAATTGCTTGTGGCCTGATGAGGAACGTCCAAAGGCGAATCTAGTCCAAAGTGGAATCGAGACCACTCATATACGAATTGATGAACTCCTTGCACATCATGAGAATGGGTCACAGAATGGTCACTTTGCTCAGTAAGGCCTTAGTTAACCAAACACAGGTTTCAGTACAAGCGAGATGGGAAACCTGGAATGGTGAATTTGGCAACTGCCTTCACGAGAAGGAATGGGTTTAAGTGCTAGAATTCCCACAGAAAGTTTCCCGTAACACCCGACTGAAACGTAAACAATTTTATATCCTCCCCAGGCCTTGCCCTCCTGGCACACATCAGTAGTATTTTCCACGGGGCATCGGACGACTGCACTGGATGCACCTCAGCAGCAGCTGACTTCAGACACAATCTCTGGGATTGCTGACTTCTCCGTAATTATTGGGCAGAAGTACTAAGGTGACCCAAGATGACCACTGGTTTGTCCAAGTTGAACTCTTGGGAGGTGGCTGCATTAGGTATATCCCTGCTTTCAAATAAATACAAAGTAGCTTCCCGTTTCCTTATCTTGATTTTAACGCGTGCGAAGAAAAACACTCACTGGGAGAGCCCTCACCCCTGCCCCTCCAACCTTAGTGCATATCCCTTACAGTATGGGTTTAGGCGGGAAAGTATATATCTCCACAGGGTGGAAGCTTAATATACAGCCGCCGATTGGGATGCCTTGATGTCCAAGTTGACTGAAGCAACTGCTGAGGGTGACCTCTCCTCCTGATGCCCTTTCCCTTACCTGAGGTTTAGTGACCGTCCCCACAGGTTCAGCTATCTCTCTTTAGACCACAGTACCCCTCGGTGCACACCTCAACAGGCCTTTCAGAAGCTACTCACTTAGCCATGTGAAGGGATCAAGACTTGATACCCTATGTCTTATGCTCCAGCTTTGTCCTCATTTGTTCCACCACTGTTCCCCCCTTTATTATTCTTCTTAGATGTCAATACGTTGAGTTTTCGTCTATACCAAGACCTTGCACTTTACGCCTTGAACTGGACCCTTGGATCCCGACGGCTGAGATACCATCCCCTTTAACAAAAGCTTTCTGGTGACTGGCTACTACACCAAACTCGGCCAAAATGAACTGGCACAAACTGCATCCAAAGATCTGTGCATATGTGCTAGGCACCTATAACCCATATGATTGTTGTTCCATACTTTGCTGTATGAGAGTTTTTCTAAATTACTAATAAAAAATATTTAAAAAAAATACAGAGCAATTGCTCATGAGAGCGATCTGTTGTCAGACATGTTTCCAATTGCCCTGTAAGTGTGAGAAGCCCCCCAAAATGTGTAATGAGTTACAACCTCCCTTAGAGCACCCTGACCCCCAACAGTCTGTGTGGGCCAGTAGTTCGGCTGTATTGAATTTCTGGTTTACCATTAACATCCTTATAATATCTTAAAATAGAGGAATTTAAGAGGTACTTCTTGCAGCCATCGGATTTTGTAAGAGTAACAAAGAAGACCAGTCTTATGGAGCATACTGTTTGTGTAGCATAGTTTGCTAGATCAGTCTAGATGAAGTCAAGATGATGTTTCCATGAGTTTGGAGAATTTAGGCCCTCATTACAACATTGGCGGTAAATCCCGCTTACTGCCATGCAGAAGACCGCCAACACACCGCTGTGGCTGCGGAAAACCGCTACAGCTATTACGACCCACAGCTCAGAATCGCCAAAATCTAGACACCCACACAAGTCCGCCACACCAAAGGTCAGTGATAAACTGGCAATAACCAAACCTCCACTGTCACGCCAACAGGAATACGCCCACACTATTACGACCCACGAATCCACGCGGCGGTGTTTTAACCGCGGTATTCCATTGGTGGTACACGCTGCAGCGCTCAAAATACAAACACATTTACAAAACACTACCACATTGGACAATTCCAAATACATACACCTGATACATATACACACACCACTCCCACACACCCAATACAATATAAAACACACACACACTTACAACCACAAATTTGGCAGAAGCAGAGAGACAGCAAAGCAAAGACCACACCAGCATACAGAGGCACACAACACCATCACTCACACAACATCCACACACAAAACACTACACACCACTAAACATCACCCCACACATCACAACATACACCACCTCACACATCACCCACACAACCCCATGGCACCACAAAGACACCCCAGGTTTTCTGAGGAGGAGCTCAGGGTCATGGTGGAGGAAATCATCCGGGTAGAGCCACAGCTATTCAGATCACAGGTGCAGCACACCACCATAGCTAGGAAGATGGAGCTATGGCGCAGAATCGTGGACAGTGTCAACACATTGGGACAGCACCCAAGAACACAAGATGACATCAGGAAGAGGTGGAACGACCTATGGGGGAAGGTGCGTTCCGTGGTCTCAAGACACCACATTGTGGTTCAGAGGACTGGTGGCGGACCCCCACCTTCTCCCCCACAACTAACAAGATGGGAGGAGCAGGTCTTGGCTATACTGCATCCTGAGGGCCTCGCAGGAGTAGCTGGAGGAATGGACACTGGTAAGTCAAATCTTTCACTACTTCATCCCCCACCCTACCTGCATGCTATCACATAACCCCACCCTTGCCCTCTCCCCCATCACTCCAACTCCTCACATATGTCTCACTATCACAAACCACACATCCCAACACCAAGCCCTGCATGCAACAACAAAGCATGGACACCCATCACCAATGTATGTCCACTACGCACAGACCCCTAAACAATTATCACACAAGGTCCTACACCAGAATGTAAGCACTGGGGTACAGGGTCACCCACCCATTGCACACCATGGCACACACAGATGCAATAATCATGCTTTACACCCCTGAAGGACCCCTACCCAACGTCACCGGACAGGAGGTTCCAGACATGTCCACTCCACCCACAGAAGAGGCCCACAGTGATGACAGCAGCTCTGTCCAACTGGATCTAAATGACCAGCCCGGCCCATCTGGGACCTCTGGACAGTCGGTTCCCCTCACACAGTCACAGGCCACCACAGAGCCTCCCCCCTCAGGAAACACCAGCACAGCACCCACCCAGCAGGCCCATTCCTCTGTCCCCAGGACACATCAAGCAGCAGTGTGTCCACCACTACAGGGAACCCAGGCTAACCCACTACCCCAAGAACAACAGGGACCTGGGGCAGTGGCAGTGGGCACACGGTTCAGGGGGCAAAGGCCCAAGAAAACTGGGGAACTGGGAGGTCTGCTGTGCGACAGGGGGAGGACAGGCCCAGGGAACCCAGTCTCCACGAGGCCCTCTCCAACAGCATGAGAGCGTACCGTCATTCCCAGGAGACGATGGCAACGGTACTGCCCAAGTTTCAGGAGACCCAGCTGCTGCAGGAAGAACAGTATTTGGGGTTCAGGGAGGAACTCAAATCCATCAATACCACCCTAGGCACCATTGTAGGGGTGCTGAAGGACCTCGTGAACACCAGGAGGGACAATGTGGCACAACAAGGGGCCCCTGACACTAGCCTGGACGATGAACTGCCCACCACCTCCGCCGGCGCTAGTGGACAGGAGGCACCGCCACAGGACCACAACACCAGCACCCCACCCCCTGCAGATGGAGAACCACCCCGCAAGCGGTCCCTGAGATCCAGGACAAAGACAGAGAACAATGCCATGACCCCCGCCAAGAAATGAGACCAACCTGAATGTCATCCTTCTGTCCCACTTTGGCACTCTGTCCATCCTTAAGCAGCCCTAGCTCCACTTCCTATGCCCCTTTGGACAATGCACCGGTGAGACAAATAGACTGGACTCTGCCATGGACATTCCTCCACCACCACCCCTACCCATTTTACAACTCCCTCCACTATTTAGCACTGAAATAAACACCCTTGAACCACAAAACAATCTGGAGTCAGTCTGTGCTTTCACAAATGTGTATTTGCAATAACTGTGGGAAACAGCAATGTCCATACTATTGTCAACATACCTATGTCACACAGCTCTAGTCCATGTGGTAACATAGCAGAGGCCACACAGTGGGACCCACATCTATGAAATCGAAAGGGAAAGTGACACATTAGGGTCCATACACTGGGTGAAAGTGACAGACAAATGAGAGGTCGAACAATTTTATCAGATGTAGGAGGCAGTGATGTCTTCTTACCTGTGTCTCACTGGAAGTATTGTTGGATCACGGTGTTTCTGTTGTCTATGTCCTCTTCTTCTGCCTCCTCTTCTTCACTGTCCACAGGCTCCACAGCTGCCACAACACCTCCTTCAGGACCATCCTCCTGCAGAAAAGGCACCTGTCGTCACAAAGCCAAGTTGTGCTGCATACAGCAGGCCACGATGATCTGGCACACCTTCTTCGGTGAGTAGTAAAGGGAACTACCTGTCATATGGAGGCACTGGAACCTGGCCGTCAGGAGGCCGAAGGTCCACTCTATAACCCTCCTAGTTCGCCCATATGCCTCATTGTAGCGCTTCTCTGCCCTTGTCCTGGGATTCCTCACTGGGGTCAGTAGCCATGACAGGTTGGGGTAGCCAGAGCCACCTGCAAATGTTGAGGGACAACTGTTAGACACACACTAACCCTTAGGGACAACCCCAGACCCAGACAACTATTCACACTGTAGAGAGTCCTTGTCCTCACCTAATAGCCACACACAGTGCCTCTGGAGTTGCCCCATCACTTAAGGGATGCTGCTATTCCTCAAAATGTAAGCGTCATGCACTGAGCCAGGAAACTTGGCGTTCACATGGGGGATGTACTGGTCAGCCAAACACACCATCTGCACATTCATAGAATGGTAGCTCTTCCGGTTTCTGTACACCTGTTCACTCCTGTGGGGGGGTACAAAGGCCACATGTGTCCCATCAATGGCACCTATGATGTTGGGGATATATCCCAGGGCATAAAAGTCACCTTTCACTGTAGGCAAATCCTCCAACTAAGGGAAAACGATGTAGCTGTGCATGTGTTTCAGCAGGGCAGACAACACTCTGGACAACACGTATGAGAACATAGGCTGGGACATCCTTGATGCTATGGCCACTGTTGTTTGAAAAGACCCACTTGCCAGGAAATGGAGTACTGACAGGACCTGCACTAGAGGGGGGATTCCTGTGGGATGGTGGATAGCTGACATCATGTCTGGCTCCAACTGGGCACACAGTTCCTGGATTGTGGCACGATCAAGTCTGTGGGTGACTATTACATGTCGCTCTTCCATTGTTGACAGGTCCACCAGCGGTCTGTACACCGAAGGATGCCGCCATCTCCTCACCTGCCCTAGCAAAACTGCTCTATGGATGAGAACAGCGATCAGAGGGTCAGCCAACACTGAGGTACCAAAAAACAACTTTATTGCACACAATTGTCAATCCGCTATGTGCCTGTCTTAGTGTGTATGCAAGGCCTAGATATGTGTAACACATTTAAAATTAATGCCATGTGGCCCCCTGAAATGGCGGCTGCCTGACCTGTAAGGTAGGACAAGGGGCTATGAGGTAACTGCGCCGGCGTTGTAAACCGCCCGGTAGGCGGTCGAAGACTGCAGCTCAATCCTGCATTGGTTAACATTGGACCCTATGGGTCCCAGGAGCCAATGACAATGTATGCTGGTGGTGACGGTACGCACCGCCGTGGACGTGACCACCATTTTCTCTCTGTTCACTCACTTGATACCTGATCTTCGACAGGAGAGGACCTACACTGCAAGTGCTGCTGTGACCTCAGTCTGGAAGCGACAATGGCTCAAGTGTCTGGGGAAAGGGCCCCTGCATTCACATCGGAGAAGTTGGAGAAACTAGTGGAGCGGGTCCTCCCCCAGTACACACTACTCCACAGTCCTCCAGACAAACAGGTGGGTATACTGTGAGCATGCTGCATGGCAATGCCTGTTTGGAGTGGTGTGGATGGGAGCAAAGGGGGGCCGATGAGGCGTCCATGATACGACCGTGAGTGTACGTGCGTCAGGGCAAGGGTGGGAACGTGGGACAATGACTGTAACGCTCCAGACGGTTAAAGTTTATCCTTTTCCCCTGTACTATCCCTGTAGGTCAGCGCCCACCAGAAGAAGGATATTTGGCTTGCCATCGCCAAGGACGTCCGGACCCTGGGGGTCCACCACAGACAGAGCACCCAATGCCGGAACAGATGGGAGGACATTCGCCGCTGGATCAAGAAGACGGCGGAGGCCCAGCTGGGGATGGCCTCCCAACACGGGAGGGGTGCCTGCCGCACCATGACCCCCCCGATGTTCCGGATCCTGGCGGTGGCGTATCCGGAGTTAGATGAGCGCTTGAGGGCATCAAAGCATCCACAAGGGGGTGAGTACCGTCACATCCATCTGACTCTGCATGCATTGGAGGTGTCTGGGTGGGGGAGGTGGGCAGTGGGTTTCCCTAGGCTAGGGCAAGCTTTGTAGGCAAGGACCCTTTGTGAGGCAGGCTAAGTGGCAACCCAACCCCACCAGTAGTAAGAGCCATCTACACCTAGTCAGGCTCCTGTGACTTCCATGTGTGCAGCAATCGGGCATAGGCCATGTACCCCATGTCCCTGTGATAAATTAGGGAATTCTAAGTGCATGGCGTAGTGCAAAGGGCTGCTGTGTCTGTAGTATCCGCCAACGGTAGCGGTGTGAACATGTCTTTCTACTTTCTTTCCCCCACCCTTTTTTGTGGTCTCCCTGTTCTTGTGTGCATTAGCATCATCAGGTGAAGGAGCTGTGCCACTGGAGCAGGAGGGAGCTGCATCCCACATAGCCCTGGAGGGCGAGACAACGGAGTCAGAATTCACCAGTGGGACGGAGGGCGAAGGGGGGCTCCACGGCGGGTACTTGAGCAGAGACCAGCGACACCGACTGCTCCTCTGATGGGAGCTCCCTTGCGGTGGCGGGCCCCTCCGTGCTCCCCGCATCTACAGGTACAGCCACCACCCCCCTACCAGCACCGCCCTCCCAGCAGCCCCTCAGCGTATGCCCCATGGCCGCTCACCCAGGAGGGTGGGCATCTACTTCGCCCCAGGCACCATAGGCCCTGCCCCAGTCACCCCTGCCACCCTCAGTGAGGAGGCCATTGACCTCCTCAGATCCCTCACTGTTGGGCAGTCTACTATTCTGAATGCCATCCAGGGCGTGGAGAGGCAGTTGCAACAGACAAATGCATACCTGGAGGGCATTCATTCTGGCCAGGCAACCCAACAGCGAGCATTTCAGACTGGCCTCAGCACTGATGGCAGCCATTGTCCCTGTGTCCAGCCTCCCCCTCAAACTTCCTCCTCCCAGACCCAATCCCCTGTACCTCAGCCTATCCCAAGCACACCATCAGACCAGCATGCACACACCTCAACACACAAAGGTGGCTCAGGCAAACATAAGCACCACACATCCCACAGGCACTCACACAAGCGTCATACCCATGCACACATACCAACATCCACTGCCTCCACTGTGTCCCCCTCCTCCACGTCTCCCTCCTTCCTCCCTGTCTCGTCTCCACTCACACCTGCATGCACTACATCTTTAGCCACTACCTCCATCACCAGCACGCCCATCACCACACCCCGCTCACGTGCACTCACCACCCCCACTACCATTCACACATCCCCTGTGTCATCTCCCAGTGTGTCTGTGAGCCCTCTTCCCAAAGTACACAAACGCAGTCACACACCCACCCAACAGCCATCCACCTCACAACAGCCTCCAGCCCATGCACCTTCACCCAAAGTCAGCAAACGGACACCTCCTACAACCACAACCTCTTCCTCCACTCCCAAACCCCCTCCATCTACCCGTTCCAGTGTGTTTAAGAAACTTTTCCTGTCAAACCTTTACCTCTTCCCCTCACCTCCCCCACCCCTTCCGTCCCCAAGGGCCCGCCTTTCCAGGTCCCAACCCAGCACCTCAGCCACCACATCACCGGGCACAGTGGTGCCAGCAGTACCCGGCTTCTGGAGGGAGAAGGCCAAAACACCTGCCACCAAGGGCTCAGCCAAGACAACAGTTGGGAGTGGCAAGACAGCTGCACCACCATCCAAGGTGGGGAAGGGCCTGAAAAAGAAAGGCAAGTTGCCGCCAACCAGCACGGCGGACAAGACCGCCACTGGCACTGCCACATGCACCACTTCCACGGCAGCCACTGCCAGCCCCAAAGATAGTGAGCACTTCACCAGCACCGCAGACACTGTGCCCTTCAGCAGCACCGAGGTCAGTGAGCCCGCCACCTGCACCGCCGCTCATGACAGTGCAGCCAGCACCGAGGTCAGTGAGCCCCCCACCAGCACCACTGACAGCCGCAAACACCACCACTACTGAGCCCGCCGCCAGCACCACCAGCTGCCGCGCCACATCCTGAGCCAGTGGCACCACCGCAAACATGGCTGATATCCCCAGTGGTCATTCGTATGAGGCTGGTGGTCAGTTCCAGGGGCCTGGGCAGCTTCTATGTTGCACCACCGTCAGTGGAGTATCACATCCACTACCTCAGTCCTTGGCAGGATGAAGCACTCTGGGCACAAAGCCCCCTCTAGAACCAGTGGAGAAAGGCATTCACTACCTCAGTCCTTGGCAGGATGAAGCACTCTGGGCACAAAGCTCCCTCCAGAACCAGTGCAGTATCACATCCACTACCTCTGTCCTTGGCAGGATGAAGCACTCTGGGCACAAAGCCCCCTCCAGAGCCAGTGGAGAAAGGCATCCACTACCTCTGTTCTTGGAAGGATGAAGCACTCCGGGCACAAAGCCCCCTCCAGAACCAGTGGAGTATCACATCCACTACCTCTGTCCTTGGCAGGATGAAGCACTTTGGGCACAAAGCCCTCTCCAGAACCAGTGGTGAAAGGCATCCACTACCTCTGTCCTTGGCAGGATGAAGCAATCTGAGCCCAAGGCCCCCTCCAAGACCAGTGGAGTATCACATCCACTACCTCTTTCCTTGGCAGGATGAAGCACTTTGGGCACAAAGCCCCCTCCAGAACCAGTACAGAAAGGCACCCACTACCTCTGTCCTTGGCAGGATGAAGCACTCTGGGCACAAAGCCCCCTCCAGAACCAGTGGAGACTGTTATCCACTTGAGAGACTGTGGCTTTGCACTCCCCAGGATAAAGCAGTGGGCAAACCACCCACTGAAAAGACTTGAGAGAATGTGTCTTTGCACTCCCCAGGATGCAGCAGTGGGCAACCCACCCACTGGAGAGACTTGAGAGACTGTGGCTTTGCACTCCCCAGGTTAAAGCAGTGGGCAAACCACCCACTGAAAAGACTTGAGAGACTGTGGCTTTGCACTCCTCAGGATCCAGCAGTGGGCAACCCACCCACTGGAGAGACTTGAGAGACTGTAGCTTTGCACTCCCCAGGATAAAGCAGTGGGCAACCCACCCACTGGAGAGACTTGAGAGACTGTGGCTTTGCACTCCCCAGGATAAAGCAGTGGGCAACCCACCCACTGGAGAGACTTGAGAGACTGTGGCTTTGCACTCCCCAAGATATATCAATGGGCATGGAGCCCCCTCATGGAGCTGGCGTTGTGCACTCATCTGGCTGAGGTGCCCCGCCTTCCCTTCCCCCTGAGGTGCCTGTTTTATTTCGATCCAATGCCCCTGCAGTGTTCTCTCCGTTTGGATCGGGTATCTTGTGTGGGCCTTGCCCATGCATTTTGGGCCCAGTGGTCCACAGACTATATAGGTGCAGTACCTGGAATTCTTGGTGTACATATTTGTTAATAGTGTATATACATTTTTGAGTAATGGATTTTTCTTGATTACATTTGTTCAAATCATTTCCTTTTGTCCTTGCGATCTTCCAAGGGGTTTGGGGGGGGAAATGTAACGTTTCAGCATGTATTTGTGTGTGTGTTGTTGTGGGTGAGGGTGGGGGTGTTGCATGTTGCGTGTGTGTGTGTCACTCTCTTTTCCCTCCCCCCTCCCCTGTGTCGTAGGTGCAGTACTCACCGTGGACGTCGCCGCCGTCGGTCGTGCTCCTGGTAGATGAGCAGGAAGACAATCGTAGGGAGGATTTGAAGTTCCGGCTCCATGGCGTCCTGGTTCCTCATGGGTTGTGTAGAGGTGAGAGTTTTCCCTTCCAAGTCCTGTTTCCACTGTGTTTTTGTTCGCGTTGAATCCGCCCTGGAAAAGGTGGTGGATTGGCCTGTCATAATAGTGTGGGCGGTGCATTGTCTCCCGCCTGTCTGTTGGCGGTGACCGACATGCTGTTTGTTTGTACCGCCGTGGCAGTCAGAGTGTTAAAGTGGCTGTCTGTGTTGGCAGTTTCCGCCACGGTCGTGATTCCATTTTTTGTTTTCCACCAGCCTGTTGGCGGTCTTACCGCCGCTTTACCACCGACCGTCAGGGTTGCAATGAGGGCCTTAATCTCCACAATAGTACTATATATGACAGATACCACACTCATCTATAAGGCATTCCAAATCAGGAGATGCCACCAGAGTAACACAGGCAATGGAGAAGCTGGTGGTAATGCAACGTCACAGTCTTGTGTAAGGCGTAAGTCATCTCCATAGTACAAAATACATTAATCGTGTTACTATTGCATAGGTGGCCTAGCCACAATATGCCCCTAACGAGCATTTGTCCAGTGTCTCAGCCTGTCATGTATGATCAGCCCACTGACATGCCAGACAGTTGGAGAGGTGTCATTTTAATTGTTTTTATCCTACTCCATTTGGACACACATACGTGGGCCAGTGCATTAAGTAGTTATAAGATTTTGTGATCAGGGGTTCTAAGTTATCCTACACTATCCTGGCAAGATCTCTGCTGATATGTATTTAGGGCCTTTACTCATTCATTTTAGGTCATATACCCCCACACTGGCATCAGTGATAGTGAAAGATTTAGGGGTGCCTCACATTTTCCCCAGATGACTTTCCCAAGAAGCTACAGAAGGATCCAAGCAAGGCCGTAACTGCCGGAAGAGCTATAATTGGGTCAGACAATTTAACAGGATGTACAGGTGGAAATGAGAACTGTGTATGGCAATGGGCAATGCGCATACCTGTCTCTTTCCTTGCCTGATCTATATCATATAGGGCAAAATGATGTGAATGACATTAGGTTAGGGGGTTGGAAGATAGGCCTATTCTAATAGGCCTGTTTAATGCTAACAAAAGCTTTTCCATTTTAGGAAGACCTTATGTGCTACATTATCACCAATTCTACAGTGTTTACATTATCATTACATTAACAAGCCAAAGAAGCAATTTTTTTCCACTCTCTGCAGCAGTTTTTTCATGGTAGCTGTGGATCCTCTCAGCAAATGTGAAACAGCTTTGTATGGTTCTGTATCCAGGGGCAGCCCCTTTGCTATGGCCTGCTGCTGAAAGCAGAAAAATAAAGGGATAATAAAGTGTTTCACTATCCCTTTATTTTTCTGCATTCATAGGGCAGGGCGGGGTCAGCCTCCTCCATGTCAACAAGTGGAGGAGGAGTAGTGGTGCGCTTCTAAGTGCGCATGTTAGTTTGGCTGGCCGGCTGAGGCCGGCCAAACTGACATGCACACTTAGACCAAGCGCAGTGCCCCACTCCGTCACTGAGCTGCATTTCTGCCCGCTCAGGCCAATTGCAACATTTCTTTCATGCTGTGTAACAGCATGAGCGAAGCCTCAGGATTGGTTGGGGAGGGAAGAAGACAAGATGCGGCTGATGCAGAAGTGGTGGATCACTGAGGGGCAGGTAAGTTTATTATTAATTTTTTACTGCCCCTCGCATCCCCCACTCTGCACTCTGCCGTCCCCACCCGTTCCTGGCAGCAGCTATGACTGACTGTATGTATTGGAAAAACTAACCAGACACAGTTGCAGCAGCCTATGTATACTTCCAGAATTCAGACTAAAAGCATTTTTGGCCATCTTCTGTAACAAATACAGGATCTGAGGTTGGACATATCCATCCTTGCTCCATAGACTACCACCTATAGAGAATATATAAAACATACAGATATTTGGGGAATGTCATGACAGGTGTAGTAACTGCTAAAGGTATGCAGAGACCTAGATCACCATCTCCAGGTTTAATGGCATGGGCATACTGGGGTTATAGATTACTGGCATAGATATTCTAAGTTTATACAGTAAATCAGTTCACCATGACATGGGTAGGAATTAGACTCCTTGGTTAGGGATGTGTATTGGCCAATACTGCATTAAGGGTTCAATTAACTCAACAAATTGTGTTTCTTGCTTGTTGGTAGATGTCCCCACTGCCAGATATTAAACCGACCGCCCACCATGACTAGCTGTGCAAACCATGAACAGCTCCACTGTAGTCTGTGTGTGGATTCTCAGAGATCCTCATAGAAAAACAGAATCCAGCTAGGTCCATTATAAGCTAAAGTAAAATGTATGTGCACTATCTCACACACTTCACTCTATGATTACATGTATAGGTGTAGTGATGTAAGACAAGATAAGAGCACCTCACTGCACCACAATACTTCCATCACAGGAATCTTTGTAATACCAACTCCTATAGCCAGCACTCTCGAATAGTAAGAGTACAATATGTCTTTCAGTACCTCTCTAGAGGCGTGAAGCACAATCTATATGCAGTAAATACAGTAAAATAAAAAAAGACGTCAAAATTTAGCACTAGTTCGATATAGACTTGGCTATTGTTAGACCTGAAAGCCTTAGGGTGTTCATCCCCCAACTTTTTGCCTGCCTCCCTCCATTTTTCTGACCCTGTTTTTGCCAGTTTTAGGACTATGTGCACTTTACCACTGCTAACTGGTGCTACAGTGCATGTGCTCTCTCCCCTAAACGTGGTAGCATTGGCTCCTACCCAATTGTCAAACTTAACTTACCTGTAAGTCCCTAGTAAAGTGCACTAGAGGTGCCCAGGACCTTAAATTAAATGCTACTAGTGGGCCTGCAGCACTGGTTGTGCCACCTACATAAGTAGCACCTTAACCGTGTCTCACTCCTGTCATTCCAAGACCTGTGTGTGCAGTTTCACTGCCACTTCATCTTGGCCTTTAAATCTACTTGTCAACCCTTAAACTTCCCTCTTTGTACATATAAGTCACCCCCAAGGTAGGCCCTAGGTAACCTATAGGGCAGAGTGCTATGTAAGTAAAAGGCAGGATGTGTACTTATGTGTTTTACATGTCCTGGTAGTGAAAAACTTACAAATGTGTTCTCCAATACTGTGAGGCCTGCTCCTCTCATAGGTCAGCATTAGAACTGCCCTATATACTTTTAAGTTGTAGGTTCTGATCTGAAAGAAGTAGCCCTGTCATGTTTAGTATGGCCAGAATGCAGAAATCCTTCTTACTAGTGAAGTTGGATTTAATATTACTAATTTATAAATTCCACTTTTAGAAAGTGGGTGTTTTTCTGCACGTACTGCCTTCTGTGCTTACAGCCTGTCTCCAATCCACGTCTGGACTGCAGTGGTTGACAGCTCCCCTTGTGCATTCTACCTAGGCAGCCATAAACACAGTCACATCTGCATTCATCTGCATACTGAATGGGCCTCCCTGGGCAAGAAGAGTGGAAAGGCCATCTCTTATACTTCAAAGGCCAGTGGCCTACCCTCACACAAAGCACTGATAACCACCCCACAGGGATCCTGCCAGACAGGGTTGGGTTGAAAGGGGAACTTGTCCACTTCAAAACAACTCTTTGAGGTTTCCCCCACTTCAAAGACAGTTTTGGATATACATTCTGGGTCTCTGACCCCACCAAATCAGACACTTCTGGACCTGTAACTGGACTCTGTCAGAGAGACTGCCTGGGTGCCCAAAGGACTCATCTGGACTGCTTTGCTGAGAAGGTCTGCTGCCCTGCTTGTTGCCCTGCTGCCTGCTGGCCCCTGACTCTGCTGGAGGGATTCTGCCTTCCCCACAAGTGGTCTCCAAAGGCTTGGCTTGAGCTTTCCTCCTGTTCTAAAGTCTCAGTGTTGAGACGGGGCCACTCACCTGAAAAGCAGGATGTCTGCATGGGCAATGGTCCTGCCCCCCAACCTCCTGGAACACCTCTCGGCACTTCCTAGTGGACACAGAAACCCCGGCAGGTGTCCCAAAAGGAAAGGGGGAGTGGAAGAGAAAGAGACAAAACACTGCCACGTCTTGCCGGTCGAGCCGGGCACCCTGTATCTTCGGGGGGGGGCAGGTCATTGTTGACAGAGTGATAATAGAGTTAGTGCACTCAACTTCCTTGAAACTGAATCTCTCTTTCTTATATGGGCATGGGAGCGGTAGAAGAACACCAGGATGCTCCAGCACTTTTCTTGTATATTAATAACTGTTGGCACAATTTCTAACACTGCATTACCAAAAACCCAAACTGAGTACCATAACAATAAGTACTGTGACACTAGGGCTGGCTTCACAGAGATTTGCTGTTGCACACTACAATTAGAACTGTGGTTACACTTATCATGCACAAGAAAGACAAACAAGGGCATTAATTATATCACATATAACTTTCCTGCATGCATAGGGTTAAACTGAAAGGAACAACAACAATCCAAGAAATACAAATGTCCACTCTGGGTTTAAACAGTTAGGGTGGAACAGTTTTGTTTTGTTTCACTGTGTGTGTGAAAAACCCATTTAAAGCAAATTCCTCAAACCTGAAGCACAGGCTTGAATGACACAATTTAAATCCAAGAGTTATGCTATTAGAGAAAGAAAAGTAACGTAAATGCTCTTTTAAAATTGCACTGTCACTTTTTGTAGTCCTTGATCTCAAGCAGATTTCCTGAAGCACATTTCGGCAAGTAACTACAATAATAATGTAGAATGTTCAGAAATGCATTTGTCTCTTCAAGAACGAACTCCCTGGAGAATACTAGTCACTTAGCCGTAGTATTTTCCGGAGTGCTGGAGGAATGCCTGGTGTCAGCTGGTACAGGAACAAAGAAAATAATTGCCTCAAAAGTCCTGAATACGAGGATGACAACATGGGCTGGACTGCCAAATCAGATGCTGAGACCAGGAAGCAAAACAAAACCAAGCAGGGAGGCATGCTTCACTCTGCTATTTATAGCCAATCAGGAAAGCAGTTGAGTTTCCACATGTGGATGATTCACCACACCCAATTAGAAGCACATGTCTCAACCACACCCAATTAGAAGCACATGTCTACACCTGTTCACATTAGTAAGCAAGCATTGGTAAAACAAGCATTGATAAAACCAATTGTGTAACACAGCACATTATGTTTACTTAGAAACATGAAGGTTTACCCAAGAACAGAGATATGATTTAACCCTAATCTCTGGGGATGCTGACAGATAACGCAGGAGGCACCTTGGGGATTCCTGACACTCAGGTCCACAAAGACTTCACCCAAGTGAAGAAAATCCCAGTCCCTTTTACCGACGTCTCAGAGGCGCATTGCTCTGCCCCATATTTACAAAGCATCGTTAAGACACTTTTTGTGGCTTAACACCGCTTTGTAAATACCGACCCTTTGGACACATCACTTTGCTTGAAAGGGGCGTGCAATGGGTGTTGCTGTGGGCGTTCCATTGGAACACCCATTGCATTTTGACACTGCCCCAGATTTATGAGGATTTGTAAACCTGAGGTAGCGCCAAAAACTAACGCCACCCCTGGCGCAACGAGGAGAAATACTTCTATTTATCTTTGTTTTTGCCTTTCCTGTGTGCTGCACTCTGCAGCACACATAGGCAAAGCAAAACATCATTATTGATTGTTTATGTGCAGGAAGGGCTACCTTCCTGCACATAAACAATCATTCTCTGCAACTCAGGTAGTGTAAGGGTGCTTGCGGTGGCACTAGACAGCTAATTTTAGCACCAGTGCTAGGGAAAACACAGTTGTGCATCGTATTGTATTAAATACGGTGCATCCCTGCATTTCTGAAGTGATGCAGTGCAGCGCTGAAAACTTTGGTGCAGCACTGTGCTGCAACATTTCTCAGTAAATGAGGACCCTTGTTTATCAACAGCGACCAGTCTACCAATTGCAGCAGGCCCACAATTTAATCAGATACTTTAACCCCAGCCTCATTGCCTTTTATTGGTTGATCAGAAAACTCAGGGCCTCATTTACAAGAAAGTGGGGCAGTGCGGCACTGTACCAAAATTGCAAGCGCAGCACTGCGTCACTTCAGAAACTCAAGGATTCACCGTATTTATGGAATGCAGCACATATAGAAGTAACAAATCATCATTATTTAATGATTTTTTGGTGCAGCAAGGGACACCTTCCTGCTAATAAACAATTATTAATGGCATTTTCCTTTTCTACATGTGCTGCAGGATGCAGCACACATAGAAAAAACAAAAACAAGGAGAAATAAAAGTATTTCTCATCATTGTGCCACGCTAACACCATGTCAAAGCTCAGCTCACCTGAGTTCTTGTTCAGTTCTGATGGAGGTTGAAGACAATCCGACCCCACCCTGAAACTGCTTGTTCCAGCACACTAGTTTTTAAAACAGTGCACTAAGAACAGAAGCTCAAGGGAAGGGGGGAAGTGGATAAAATAAAAAAAAGAGACAACACCGTTCTTGCGTTTCCACTGTTGAAGTGCTGCACAAATCTGCGGCCCTTTCTGACTTCTGTAGAAACTGGTGCCTAATGAAACATAAATAAAGAACAGATAAGTGCAACCTATTCCTAAATGGGTTCCTGACTATCTCTTTATTTATTAGAAATTCTCTTCTAAAAGTACCTCTTGGATCCTGGTCTCTAGTTTCCAGGTTTGGAATGTGTTACTGCTCTGGGATGTGCTTTCTATTACTCTAAAGCTTCTAAAACATTAAACAAATACCGTTATCAGAATTACCAATATCAAACATTCATCATAATATAACTAAAGCCTAAATTCCCAATAGCAGACTCACTTTTCCCATATTTCCAGAATCTTTTATAAAAACAAATACTGTACTTTTACATCAAAATACAGCATGTAATTTGTGCAAGTCCTTGATTTACTGTTTGCCTTGCTGTTAATGGTTTCCACTGTTCGATTCTTAAAGGTTCCATAAAAAAAAACAATGTTTGTTTACAAAGTTCCGCAAAGTATTCTTGTAACAAAGGGTTTGAATCACAATGTTCGTGGAAGGTATCTTGTTTCCAATGGTCTATACTCGAATCCAGAAATTGTTGTCAAAGTTCTTTCAGGTAATAAAAGGTTTTGCACTTACTTGTTGCTGGCAAGAGATACTGATCAGTCTAACCTTGTCTTCTTTCTCTTTTGCAGGTTGCTTGTAGGAGAGCGGCTGAGGCAAGGAGGAACCGGAAACCAGAAGAAGGAAGAGCCAGCAGCTGCGCCCATTGAAGCCAATGAAAGTCAGGAGTGTCAGCGCCGAGGGATCTGTTCTCAGGTAAGCGGGAGGTAGACGAGCACAAGCACTGGGTGAGGCTCGGGGGCTGCCTTTTATAGACAGGGCTGGGTGTGGTTTGAAGAGCTGGGTGTGGTTTGAAGGGCTGGGTGTGGTCCTCACATGCTGCACATGTTCTTGAAAGGTGTGCAGAGTTTCAGTTATTATGCAAATTAGTTGAATTAACACATGGCCTAGGGAGGAGTGTTTTAAAGAAGCCTTGGTAAAAGCAAGGCCCAATGTGTAAACAAAACAGCACATTAAACAACATACACAGAAGCCTAGGGGGGGGAAGGTGAGATAACAAGAAAGGCTTTCAATAGTAAGTTTAAAAGGGAGCTATTACAGAACCCACTAGTGCAGTGAGAGGGGACATGCTCTTTGCTGTGCACAAACCCTGGGGTGGCATTAGTTTTTGGTGATGTCTCAGATTTACTATTTCTCGTAAATCTGGGGCAGGGACAAAAGCAATGGGTGTTGTGTGGAGACACTGATTACTTGCCTTTCTGCCACTGAAAACTGCATCAGGGGGGCCCATATTCACAAGGTGGCGCTAAGCCATGCAAAGTGGCTTAACGCCACCTTGTAAATATAGAAATGGCCACAGTTCATCACTGAAAGTAAGGCTCTGGTGGTGCTGGGGGCTTGTAAAAAAGCCCCTCAGTACTATACCTTAGCATAGGAAAAATAAAGTAGTACAGATCATCTTAGCAGGATGCTGCAATGCTGATCGTCCTTAGCAAAGTTCTTCACTGATCATGGTGCCTTTTTTACTATGCTTCCATGTTCATGAATATGGTTATGTTTATAAATGAGCAACCATGGATGACTGTGGTTTTACCTTTATTGTGACAACGTAAATAAACAAGGTAGGTACTACTTCCAATTAAATGTAAATGAGTCTGTCAAAAGGTTTTTGAAAGTGATACTGATCATGTGCAAATCCCCACATAAGTAGAGGTGGGAAAAGTTTTGATTTTATTTTCTTAATAACATACATAATACTTCAGACAACTATGGGTTAATATGAGCTACATGCGTTTCCCAGAAGAGAAACCTACAAAATGGCACAGATGTAAGGTAAACAGAAAAATAGAGGGGGGGGGAGTGGCCAACTGTCATGGCCAGGTAGACGTGATCCACTGAGACTCCGTTGTGCACTCTGCAGGCCTTGCAGACAATGGCCTTGTAAAGTCCAGATTTGCCACCTAAGTGCCAGAGCGGTCCAGGGGAACCTCTAGCGATGCGAGTGTCGTGGGGATCACTCGCCAGGACCGACATAATCCTAAGTGCTGCCCGTGCATCCCCTCAATGCAGAATCATGGCTGCAATCAAGGCTGAGCCATGACCATGATTGAACCAGCGGCAGCCCTCAGGCCATCTACTGCCTGATAAGGAACATCAAAGCTTACATGCAATCCCTTCCGCAAGTAGGGGAATTGGGTGAGGGCTGCCACTCCCCAGGGCCAACCTACTTCATCTTTAACTCAGCAATGGTGACGAGTGCAGACTAGGTCCCGCTTATAAATGCACCTGCGGTCTTGAGTGATTTATCGGACATCACCAGAGGGCGAGGTGATTGACCATAGCTCTTGCTGCTCACCTGCCAACACATCTTGCCATAGAGGCCACCACACCACTTTCTCCGCTGCTCCCTCACCAGCCCCCAGATGCCCCTTGCATTCTAAGCCTCCATCTCACCAGCATGGGCCCTCTGCTAGCTCACCTACCGTGGATATAAAACTGGAGAGACATGTACAATATAAAGTCATGCAGCTATCCCCAGGAAGTAGAGATACCTGCAGAAGTCTAAGGCATCATTGAAGAAGAGCACAGCAGGACCCAGGGAGGCAATGTTTAGCGAGCCTGGGGGTGCGGCCTAAGTACCACTATGCAATAGCTTCCAATAGGGATTCGATACACAGCCATTTTTGCTGAAGTCTTCACCCCCTTCCTGAAACCGGCAGCAAAACTTTCCTAGACTCAACTGCACAGCCCCAACTGTGCACCCCATGGTAGCAGCATCCTGAGGGCACCCCTGACCTGCAACCCTGTTAGCCTCTCTGCCTCCAAAGAAGGCGCAGTCTAACAAGGTATCCAGCTGTTTTACACCTACAGACTTAAGAGACACGGGTGAGGACCCCAGCCCTGATGCAGGAATGGCCTTGACAAGGAAGAACTTCCCTTCTCCCACCCTCAAAGCTGACATTAACTCACAGCTGTCTTCCCTACAGGCTGGTGTAGATTCGGCAGCCGTGCTCACACTGAACCCACTTGAAAATGCAATGGGGCAGCAAAAGACACAGCTGCAAGTGCCCCACTAAAATGTGTGGATCAGAAAATCACTCCTGACACGACAATATACGAATCTGCAGCCTGGAGGAGGGGATTGAGGGACTAGACCTGGAGGCCTTCATGGTGGGCATGTTCTCAGAGCTCCTGGGAGAAAACCATGCAGAGGTGAGATTGGAGAGGGTTCACAGAATTGGTCTACTGGCAGCTGGGGAAGGGAAGCACCCCAGGGACATCCTTGCCAAATTTAATTCCTTTAAGACCAAAGAACTGATACTACAGACAGCCATAAAGCTAGACTCAGTCATGATCCAAGGAGCAATATACTCTCTTTTCAAAGAAATTTCCCCAGCCCCTTTGGCACAATGTTGCCACAACGTTTATTTAAACAATTTAACCCGGTAACCGACCGGTTGCGCAGCGACCATATCATGTATCGCTGGACCTACCCTTTTGGCATAGCCTTCAAATTCCAAAATAAACTGCACCACCTTATAGACCTGGAAGATACTGCATCCCTGCTGGGACTGACCCTCGCAAATCACCAGAGTTCAGATAGCAAGAGACAAGATGTCTCTGTGGAACTCGCAAGAGCACAGGCCAAATGCACATAGTAGATTCCACGAAAAGGAAAGCGATCCGGCTAATGACTTTTTTTAGATTGACCTACTCACTTCCATTGGCAAGTCTTGACGAAAGTAAATCCAAGGGGGCAAACCACTGGAATATAGCCCTGAGTCCGACATTGAAAAGTGACCATTTGGAGCCTGCCTGGAGTCATCACAGCTATAGTACGAACTCCTAGGCCCAACCTTACAGGGTTAAAAATCTATCCGGCAAACCCATGGGTGAATAACTAGTGGCCAGTCACCAAACAAATATGTCATCCAAATGGAACCTGCAGAGAACAGTAGTGGACCTGGACCCAAAACGCCTGAACCCTTTGGGTTTGATATAGCTTTCTACTGCTAAAGGGAGACTAGACTACGAACTTTTAATAGTTTGTTAATTTTACAGTTGCTGCACGTTCAGAGACAATGAAATGGGATGTGTGAGGTAGACAGGGGGTGGATGAGGGAAATGGGGCTTGTGGAGTGGGTGATGATGCGGTGGGGCTGTACTCACCTCAGCTTCAAGCGCTATAGGGATATAACTCATTACCCATATTTACAATCCCCACGGCTCTAAACAATATATCATGGAATGTTATGGGACTTAATTCCGCAGCTAAATGCAACAAAATTTTGGATTATAATCAGGGCTGGTGATTTGATATAACAGCATTACAAAAAACTCACCTCAAATGCAGTGAGGATAATAGGCTGCGACAGAAGGCATATCCTCTAATCTACAACTCATCGGCCATTGCCAAATACAATAGGGTAGCTCTCCTTTTTCATTCATCTCTAAAATTCAAAATCGCAGGCTGCAAATCTGACAAAGAGAGGAAAATGTAGATGTTCAAGACACTATTAAAGGACTTAGGGGGTCATTTCGACCCTGGCGGCCGGCGGTAAGTTGGCGGTAACACCGCCAACAGGCTGGCGGTGTTCCGCCAGCAATTATGACCGTGGCGGAAAAGCCTCGGCCATACCGCCGGCCCCTCCACTTTCCTGCCAGGATTGCGCCTGGCGGTCATAATCCCCAGGGCAGCGGTGCATGCACCGCTGCCCTGGGGATTATGAGTCCCCGACCGCCAGCCTGTCCGTGGCGGTACACACCACCATTGAAAGGCTGGTGGTAAGGGGACTTGGGGTGCCCCTGGGGGCCCCTGCACTGCCCATGCACTTGGCATGGGCAGTGCAGGGGCCCCCAGGCATAGCCCTGTCGCGCATTTCACTGCCCGAATTTCGGGCAGTGAAATGCGTGACGGGTGCTATTGCACCCGCTGCACATCAGCATTGCCGCCAGCTCTATTATGAGCCGGCAGCAATGTTGATGTGACATTTCCGCTGGGCCAGCGGACGGTAACACTGTTACCGTCCACTGGCCCAGCGGAAATGTCATAATAGGGAGCCAGGAATACCGCTGGCAATGGCGGTATTCTGTCTCCCGCGGCCTCGGCGGTCTTTTTCAAAGACCGCTGAGGTCGTAATGACCCCCACAGTGTGCAATAGCCACAATATACATGCACCGCACTTGGGCCAAGCAGAATTTATCCTCTCCTTCTTTCCTTTGCTGGGGGGTTGGTGGAAGGCAATATGATATTGATGGGTGACTTCAACCTTATCTGGGACCCTTCTTGGATAGTACTCACCCCGACAGGTCACATACAGGCACCTTCACCAAAATTACGAAACAAGCACTTAGACAACTGGGCTTGTTGGACGCGTGGAAAAGGGCCATCCCACTACTAGAGATTATACATTCTTTCCCCACTCCCACCACACATACTCTAGGCTCGCCCACGTGTTCATCAACCAATCTATGAGGCATACCACTATATGAGCCAATATCCATCCCATTACAATCTCAGATCTTGAGGTCACAACTACAATGGCATGCTCCAAAATCTCCCTTCCATAGATGGTTCTTTCCGAATCCTCTTACATGGAACCGCCTCTTCCAAGACGAAATCCATAAAACGATTAGAGACTACTTCCAGATGAGCAATGCCCAGGGCCCTAATCTCCCTGTGACATTGGACGGCTTTAATGCAGTAATAAGAGAGAAATGTATCTCACTGATGACCAATCTCACTCAACAGAAGGCTCGAGAACAACAGGAATTGGAGACTGAACTCCATCTGGCTGAACGGGCTCATAAAGAACCACCCACCCTTACTCTTCGGAGGATGGTTACAGCTTTTTGAGGGAAACTAAATGCCATCTATTTTAACAGATCAGAATTCACTATATTGTGCCTTAAAAAACACATATGAACAGGGGAATAAGGTTGGTACACATTTAGTGAGACAGTTCCCAGCCAAACAAGAGAGGGAATATGTAGGTCAAATTCAGGGGGTTCCGGGTAGGTAGTCCAGACAGAAGAAAGGAAAGCTGGGGCATTCCAAAACTTTTATAAAAGTCTATACACTTCAAACGCCAATATACTGAGGAACAGCTAGCATATCTCAAGGAGGGTACTTTCCCCAGATCACACCAGCCTAAAACGAGATCGAAGAAGACCCAATCAGTACTAATGAGGTCCAAAGGGCCATTGAATACCCTTAAACTACACAAATCTCCAGGACCTGACCGGTTCACTGCTCATTTTTACAAGACCTTCAGTTCTGAGCTAGTACCACACTTGACTGTCCTCTATAACCATGTGGCCAAGACATATGCAGTGACTCCACCACTGAGTGAGACTGTGATATCTGAGATCGCAAAATCTGGGAAAGACGCTCACAAATGTGCATTATACCGACCAAGTGCTTTCCTTAGTATAGATGCCAAACTGTACACCAAAATACTAGCTAACAAGTTGGAAGACATTATGCCACAACTGATCCACCCAGATCAATCCAGCTTCATCAAAGGATGGCAGACTCATGACAATTTAAGAAGAGTAATTCACCCAGTAAATAAAGCAACAAAAAAATGGATCCCAACCATGCTTCTAGTGTTAGATGCATAGAACGCTTTTGACTGGGTGGATTGGCTCTTCCTCTTCCTCACACTACACCGCTATTGTTTTGCAGAACACTTTATAGCTAGGGTCCAAGCCATCTATGTTCATCCTCGATCTAGGGTATCAGTAAACAGGACTGCCTCTGAATACTTCAATTTGGAGTTCGGCACGAGGCAAGGGTGCCCTCTCCCCACTCTTATTTGCTGTCGGTATTGAGGCCTAGCAGGTAGAATATAAGCAGTCCCTTCAATCTGAGGCTTAGCCTTCCGTTCAGTGAAACAATAAAATAGCCATGTTTGTGGACGATGCCATACTAACTCTTACATCCCCCTGAACATCATTGGCAGCCCTGCAAACAGAACTCCAACTCTATGAATCTGCCGCCGGATTCCGTTTCAACCTCAACAAATATTTTCTGCTTAGCCTAACCATTCTCATGGACGAAATGGAAGAGATAGCATTTTCCTCCCCCTTTCATTGGGTCAAAAAATATATCACCTATTTGGGAATAAAGATTACCATCAGAGTGTCTTACCTGTATAAAGCAAATTACTCCCTCCTTTTACATCAACCTAAAAATGATCTTGGTTGCATTAATGCTGTAAAGATGACAGTGTTGCCAAGGATACTGCATCTCTTCCAAGGCTCCACATTGAAGTTGATTGGGAATTCTTTTCTACACTGCATTCCATGATTACTAATTTAATCTGGTAGGATCTCAGAGCTTGACTACCACTTATGGCACTAACGCTCCCTAGAGACGCATGGGGACTGGTCCTACCAGACTTCACATTTTACTGTAAAGCAGTGCAACTAAGGGTTATATCAGAATAGTACATGAGGAAATCTGACAAACACGGGCTTCACATGGATAGAGCAGTAATACAGAAAACGATCAGGGATGCCCTGTGGAAACTCAAACCAGACCGACCACTTAATGCCTATTTAAGCACCCCAACTAAAACCACTCTGAGACAAGGCACCCACTCTCATGGCTTAGCAACTTTCCCCTCTCTACACACCCTGTTAGACCTGGCATCCTTGGAATGGTCTCCCCTGTCTTTTTTGCCTCTGCTTCCCATGTTTTGGCTTTGTGCTGGACTCTGTTTTTGCTGCTTTTGGTACTCTGGGCACTTTATCACTGCTGACCAGTGCTAAAGTGCAAGTGCTCCCTCTGTAAATTGTGTGTGTGATTGGCTTTTCCTTTATTGGCATATTTGATTTACAAGTAAGTCCCTAGTAAAGTGCACTAGAGGTGCATAGGACCTGTAAATCAAATGCTACTAGTGGGCCTGCAGCACTGATTGTGCCACCTACATGAGTAGCCCTGTAAACATGGCTCAGACCTGCCACTGAAGTGTCTGTGTGTGCAGTTTTAACCTGCCAATTTGACCTGGCAAGTGTACCCACTTGCCAGGCCCTAACCTTCCTTTTTTATACTTGTAAGGCACCCCTAAGGTAGGCACTAGGTAGCCCCATGGGCAGGGTGCAGTCAATGTTAAAGGTGGGGGGTGATGTGTTTTACATGTCCTAACAGTGAAATATTGCCAAATTTGTTTTTTCACTGTTGCAAGGCCTATCTCTCTCATAGGTTAAAATCAGGGCAGCCTTTAAAAAACGTTTAAGTGTAGTTTCCCTTTGAGAGCAGATAGAAATTTGGAGTTTGGTGTCTCTGAACTCGCAATTTAAAAATACATCTTTTAGTGAAGGTAGTTTTTAGATTGTTAGTTTGAAAATGCCACTTTGAGAAAGTGGACATTTCCTTGCTTTAACCATTATGTGACTCGGCCTATTTGTGGATTCCCTGTCTGGGTCAGATTGACAGTTGGGCTGTTTGTGAATCTCCTATAGACAGTGACACAAAGGGAGTTAGGGTGTAGCCTGCATTTCCTGATGGGCCATCTGGGCTAGAACGGAGAGAGGAGTGTTAACTTACACCTGAATGGGCTGTGCCTTCCCTCACACAATGGAGTCCCCAAGCCCCTGGTGTGTGTCTGGAGCCTGTCCGGGGCAAGGCAGGATCCTGTAAACAACATAGACTTTCCTTTGAAGTTTGCCTGCTTCAAAGGCAGAAAGGAATATAAGCATCGGACCCAAAACTCGAGAATTCAGATCGCTTTCGGATTAAAGATTAACCTCTGCCAAGGAAAAGAGCTGAAGGGCTGAGGAGAAGTACTGCCTCTGCCTGTGACTGTGCTTTGTTGGGCTATCCTGTAGTTGTTGCTTCTGCCTGTTAAAGGGGACAAAGGCTGGACTTTGTTGTGCCTTCATGCTTGAGAAGAATCTCCAAGGGCTTGAGATGAGCCTTCCTCCTGTTGTTGAAGTGTCAGGGCCATCAAAGACTTCCTCTGTCAGGACCTGGACTTTCTGGTGAGACTCGTGCCCTGCCAAGTGTTGCCCATCTAGTCCCTGGGCCCTTGAAAAGTGAAGTTGGCAGAACAAGGACTGAAATCCACGCTGAGAACACCGTGCTGGGACATTTTCGATGCACCACCTGCATCGCAGCTGGGATATTGACACATTGTGGCTGGAGAAACGATGCAACACCCACTTGCAGCTGCTGACGCAAACCCCCTGCAGCGCAGTTTTCTAACACTATGTGACTGGATTTCTCCTGCATCATCGCTGAACATCAAAGTCATCGTGAACCTGCACAAATCCGAGGTGCCTTGTCCGGAAATCAACGTATTTCTCTCTTGTGAGGGAGAAAAACAACGCATCGCCTACCCAACTGGAGAATAAAGAATCACTGCCTCACTTGCGAGTAAGAAATCGACGCAATGCTGACTTTTTTGACACACGCTCACCTGTGGGGCTTTATTTTTTAGGCAACCCAGGTACTTTGTGTGAAATCAACGTTTCCATTATTTTCTATGAAGTAAGACTCTTATTACTTTGAAAATTCATATCTTGACTTGTGTACGTTGGATTTTTGTCATTTTGGTCTTGTTTGATTAAGATAAACATGACCTATTGTTCTAGACGTTGGTGTCCATTTGTAGTGTTTTCAATGTATTACTGTGTTTGTTGTTACAAATACTTTGCATGTTGCCTTTGAGATAATCCTCACTGCTTGTGCCAAGCTACCAAGGGGGTGAGCAGGGGTTATCTAAGTGTGTATCTCCGCTGCCCTGACTAGAGTGAGGGTCTCTGCTTGGAGAGAGTGCAAACAGACTGCCAACCAGAGACCCCATTTCTAACACACCCCTATACCTAATAATATGACCTTTAAACCAGCCTTAACACCAAGACCCTTCAAATTATGGCAAGAAGGTGGCTTACCACATCAGACGTCTTCCATGGGTGGGAAACTTTTACTTTTGACAATTGGCGACATAACTTTAACTTATCAGCCACCAAGATATACCATGAAATCCAACTGAAGCACTGGGTAATATAATCTGAAATGCAGCTGGCTGCCACCCGGGATCTTCTCCCTATAGAGAAATGTGTACAGCAACCAAGGGGCACTTGGGGATGTATTTCCTTTCTCTACTCACTCTTAGCTTCTGCTGCAAGCAGTGTTATTCCTCACCACATGACTTTCTTAACACAGATTTTGGGGACGTCAATTACCTTAGATCAGTGGCACAAACTCTGGAATTATAATCCCAGATTTAATTGTTCACTTGGTCTAAGAGAAGCACGCTACAAAGTGATTTACAATTGATATCTACACCAGGCAATATTGCAAAAAATCTACCCAGATACATCTAATCTCTGTTGGAGAGGTTGTGGCCTATTGGGAGACTTCTGACACATCTGGTGGAAATGTCCTGAGATACAACTTTACTGGGCAGAAGTTCAGCTACAGATAAGGGAGATTCTGGGCTACCCCCTCCCTCACACCCAAGAGCTTGTTCCTTTGGGATTGCAGGACAATTCCCTCAAATATCAAATGCCAGGAGACTGCCCCATGCTATGGTTGAGCTTAGGGGTGGCCAAATGGGTTTAGCAGCAGCCTGGAAAGAATCAAATGCCTGGTCTATGTCTCAATGGCATGCCCGTCTTTGACAGGGTCTCATTATGGAGGAAAAGATAGATATCCTTGCAGACACTCGGAAAGTATTTGACTGTGTATAGGGACCCTTGGTGTGGTTTCATTCCTTAGGGCTCCCACTCTTCTCCTGTTCCACATGTACAAGAGCACTTAATCTCTTTCAGATCTGACAACCCCAGGGCCTGGGGCCCACCACATTCCTCCACCATGCTTGGTCCGATGCAGTTCTCCCAGCTTATTGGTTCACCTCACGTCAAGAGCCTTCTTAGCAACTCCGCGCATACATGCAGTTTAGTTTTTACCTTTGTTTAGGGATGTTTGGGAGAGGGCTTGCAGTGGGCGCTTATCTTCCTATACTGTGACATAATTCCATGACAATGATTTTAATTACATCTTTTCTATTCCTTTATGCCATATATGGAAGCCCTACCTGTATGAATCTCTGTTTGAAATTAGCATTATTATCTGTGATTATGTCCTCATGTCATGCTATTATGGTTACTGTGTACCATATGTCTGGAAAAATGTAATAAAGAAAGTTTGACAAAAACAAAAAGCAGCAAATTAGGCGAGCTATAGCTAGCCTCATCACATGGATCTACATCAGATTACATTTGGAAAATAACTGTTAAGCAGAGGTGTACTCTGTTACCTGTTAAACTGACCAAATCCTTCAAAGTGCCATGTAGAAATTCAACTGTAATGAGCCCCGCAGTTCATTGTTGGTCAAGATCATTATTTTGTTGTGATTGATGATCACTTTTGGTTAGTCCATTGGCCAGAAATGAAAATCGTACAGTGGATCAATACTCCTAAGATTGGTTTGGTATGTAGTGGTTTATTTGTGCAAGGCCTCAGCAAGATGAGTTGGAAGAATACATTTTAAAGGAGTGTGACACAGTAGAAATGGTGAGGGCCAAAAAAACAACATCAACAAAATTCCAACATTCCAGGAAGAACCAAGGGCCAGATGTACTAAGCATTTTTAATGTCGCAAACGGCGAATCGGGTCGTTTGCGACTTGAAAAATGCTATTTGGGATGTACAAAGCCCAAACTGCGATGTGGTAACTTGTTACCAAATCACAGTTTGGGTTTTGCGATTCGGTATTAGGAAGGGGTGTGACAAGGGCATCCCTTCCTAATACCGAATCCAGATGGTATGTATGATTGTTTTGTGACCGCGAATGCGGTTGCAAAACAATCATAGTTAGCAACAGTTTTAAACTGGTCCTAACCAATTCGCAAACGGGAAGGGTCCCCATGGGACCCCTTTCCTTTTGTGAATGGCAGCGAAAATATTTTTTCAGAGCAGGCAGCGGTCCCACGGATCACTGCCTGCTCGGAAAAAATGAAAAGAAAACTTTGCATTTTTGATTTTGAAATGCATCTCGTTTTCCTATAAGGAAAATGGGATGCATTTAAGAAAAAAAAAACTGCTTTATTTAAAAAGAAGTCACAGGCATGGTGGTCTGCTGTCTCCAGCAGGCCACCATCCCTGTGAGGGCGGCCATTCCCAATGGGGTCACAAATTGCGACCTAACCCATGAATATGCATGAGGTAGGTCATTTGCGACCCCATTGGAAATCACAAACAGTGTCATTGACACTGTCGTACATCAGGATTTGTGACTTGCAAATTGCGAGTCACTATGACTCGCAATTTGCGAGTAGCAAAACCTGAATTTCGTACATGTGGCCCCAAGTTCTTCTGTGAAAGTGATAACTATAAAGACGTTAAAAAGATGTCTAAAGCATGCACCACAGCAGGAGAGTAGAATTAGACTCTATTAGATGCTACAGATCGCCATTTCTGCTGTCTTGTAGGGCAATTAAGCAATCATTTTGTTTGGAATAAAAATCTCCACGATTACTGTTTAGTAATGAAAGCACGGGGATGAGGAAGAGGGAAATAGAAAATTAAAACTAAGGGGCATATTTACATGCTCGTAGCGCCACAGGAGCGTCACTTTTAGAGATGCTCCAGTGGCACTGTGCAGTGCGCCATATTTACAAAGCAGCGCAAAGCCACTTTTTGTGACTTAATCCTGCCTTGTGAATATGGGCCCCTCCAATGCAATTTTCTGTGGCAGAGGGGCATGCAATGGGTGTTGATGTAGATGCTCACTGCAAAACCCGTTTGCTTTTGATACTGCCCTACATTTACAAGGCATTGTAGATCAGAGGCAGCGCAAAAAACTAGCGCCACCCCAGGGGTTGGGGGGGCATTAGCATGGCACAACAAGAAAAAATAATTTTATTTCTCCTTGTTTTCACTTTTTTATGTGTGCTGCTTTCTGCAGCACACATAGAAAGAGTCAAAGGCCACTAATGATTGTTTATGTGCAAGAAGGTGTCCCTTCCTCCACGTAAACAATCATTCAGTGCACTGCTCTGCCTCCCGTGGCTCCACCTTGTAAGTATAGCCCTTTCCCTGGCTCCTCTGAACTCCTGACCCCTGTTAGGAGTTTGAGGCCCTCTGCCACCCACAGGCTTCTGCCTGTGCCTCATCTCTGGTGTCTAGTGGGAGAGGTCTGCTTTCCTACTAGTCTACCTTCTGCCTCTATCCTCTTTTTTCTGCTTTGATCTCTGCTCTGCTTCACTTCTGTTCCTTTGTGCTCCATTTGCTTCGCACTACACTCTTCCTAATTTGTCTCGCACTCCACTCTCTCTCTCACTTTCACTTTCGATCTCCCCCCTCTCTCTCCCTGCCGCTGCTGCTCCTGTGGCCCCACCCCTCTCCTCTCTCTCCTGTGCTGCACTTCAGCTGCTGCTGCCCTCGCGGCCTGCCCCCTTTTTTTAGGGCCCACCCCCTATTTCTTGCTGTTTTTCGCCCTGCCTCCTAGCTATCCTCCCCCCCACCTCCCTACTTAATGGCAGCCGCTGCACCAAAGGCAAACCCGTCTGCGCCCATCCGCGCCTGGACCGTGCCCAGCGCCAGAACCTCTGGCTCCCATCCCCCCCACTGCCACCACGCATGTCTTCACTATGACGCCGCCACCCTCCGTGCCCTCAACACCGACTGCACTCCCGTCTGCCTTCAAGCCTCCCCTCAGACCACCTGCAGACCCATCTCCTGCCGGAACTGCACATTCACCAGCCTCCACGGCAACGACCCACCAACCAAGGCAGCACGCAACCATCTCAGATGTATCCTACTCAACACCCGCTCTGTCCACAAGCACGCAGTTGAGCTCTGGAATCTACTTGTCTCAGCCTCCCCAGATGTCACCTTCCTGACCGAGACTTTGATGAACCCCTCCTCTGCGCCTGACATCGCCACAGTCATCCCAGACGGCTACAAGATAACCCGCAGGGACCGCTCTAACAAACCAGGAGGAGGCATTGCCATCACCCACAAGAACAACCTCAGGATCACGACCAGCACCAAAGACACCCTCAGCCCAGCCCAGCCGAACACCTGCAGTTCCAGATCCACACTGACCCAAAAACCACCCTCCCAGGGACCCTCGGCTACAGGCCCCCAACCCCTGACAGCAGTTCAGCGACTCCATCACCGACATCATCAGCATGCACGCTCTTGCATCCACTGACTACATACTCCTCGGGGACTTAAACTTTCACGTTGAGAACAAAAACGCCAACAACTCCACCACCCTGCTCGACAACCTCTCCAACCTCGGCCTCAAACAGCTCGTCATGACACCGACCCACTCTGCAGGACACACACTCAACCCTATTTTCTCTGCCAGTAATCAAGTCTCCTTCAGCCACACCACCGAACTCCACTGGACAGATCACCGCTGCATCCACTTCTCCTTCAAGAAACCCACAACACACCACCACCCACAATGGATCCCCCACCTCAGTTGGAACAAGGTCACCGAAGACCAACTTATTGCGACCCTCTGCCGGATCCCACCCATTGACACCACCGACACTGATGCAGCTGCCTGCAACTTCAGGCAGAGGGTCGACACCTGTGCCAATACTCTTGCCCCAATCAAGAATCCCTCCAACAGACACACCGAAAGAAAGGCCTTCTGGTTTACCGCCAACCTCCACGAATCTAAGCATACCTGCCGACGACTCGAAAGAAAGTGGTGCAAGATCAGACTCTGGACAACCACACGGCATCCGCAGACACCACCAACTTATCTGAGCCGCCAAGAGAACCGCCTTCAAAGACCGAATCAACAACAATACACACAGCCACAAGGAGCTCTTCAATGTTGTGAAGGAACTCTCCAACCCCAGCTCCAACGCCAATGACACCCCGCCATCCCAAGACCTCTGCGACTCCCTAGCCCCCTACTTCCACATCAAGATTGCAGACATCCATGACAGCTGCACCCAGACCCCCCTGGCAATCATCAACACCACAGATTCACCTCCAACCAATTTCCTGCTCTCCTGGACCCCCATCAACGACAACAACACCATTGAAATCATGAACACCATCCACTCTGGCTCTCCATCTGACCCGTGCCCTCACCACATCCTCAACAAAGCAAGCTCCGTCATCACACCCCAACTACGGAAGATCATCAATAGCTCCTTCGAGTCCGCCACCTTCCCGGAGAGCTGGAAACACGTGAGATTAACGCCCTCCTCAAAAATCCCAAGGCGGACCCAAAGGACCTCAAGGACTTCCTGCCTATCTCCCTTCTCCTCTTCCCGGAAAAAGTCATTGAGAAGGCTGTCAACAGACAACTAACCCACTTCCTTGAGGAGAACTGCACCCTGGACCCTTCCCAATCAGGATTTCGCAGCAACCACAGTACCGAAACCGCCCTCATCGCCACTACTGACGACATCAGAACCATATTGGACAACCGCAAAACCATGGCCCTCATCCTCCTGGACCTCTCGGCCGCTTTTGACACAGTCTACCACCACACCCTATGCTCACGCCTCAGCAATATAGGAATCCACGACAGAGCCCTGGACTGGGTCACCTCCTTTCTCACTGGCAGAACCCAGAGAGTCCACCACCCCATTCCGCTCAGAGACCACCGAAATAATCTGCGGCGTACTCCAGGGTTTGTCCCTCAGCCCGACTCTTTTCAACGTCTACATGGCTCCGCTCGCTAACATCACCTGATCCCACAACATCAACATCATCTCATATGCCGACGACACCCACCTGATCCTCTCCCTCACCAAGGACTCTGCCAAGACCAAACCTCCACGTAGGAATGATGGCCATCGCCAAATGGATGAAGAGCAGCTGCCTCAAACTCAATTCCGACAAGACGGAAGTCCTCATCTTCGGGTCCACCTCCCCTGCATGGGATGACTCCTGGTGGTCTGCCACTCTTGGAGCCGCTCCGACTCCCACCGACCACGCATGCAACCTAGGATTCATCTTGGGCTTCTCATTATCCATGACCCAGAAAGTCAACGCCATCTCTTCCTCCTGCTTCAACACCCTCTACATGCTCCGAAAGATCTACAAATGGATACCCACTGAAACCAGAAGAACAGTCACTCAAGCCCTGGTAAGCAGCAAACTAGAGTATGGCAATGCCCTCTATGCAGGAACCACGGCCAAACTCCAGAAGAGGCTGCAACACATCCAGAACGCCTCTGCACACCTCATCCTGGACATCTCCCGCCACTGCCACATCACAGACCATCTGAGAATCTGCACTGGCTCCCAGTCAACAAGAGAATCACCTTCAAACTCTTCACCCATACTCATAAAGCACTGCACAACACCGGACCAGAATACCTCAACAGACGGCTCTCCTTCTACACCCCGACCTGCTCCGCCAAACTCAACCTCGCAACCGCCCCACGCTTCCAAAGAACTACAACCAGCGGTAGATCATTCTTGCACCTTGCTGCCAAAACGTTGAACGCTCTTCCCACCCACCCGCACCACACCAAAGACCTCCTTCCCTTCAGGAAACTTCTCAAGACCTGGCTGTTTGAGTAGTAGCAGCACCTCCTCCCCCTCCTTCACCACCCCCTCGTCAGTGCCTTGAAACCCTCACGGGTGAGTAGTGCACTTTACAAATTCCTGATTGATTGATTGATTCAGTAATGACGCACACATAGAAGTGCCAAATCACTATAATTGATTGTTTATGTGCAGGAAGGGACACCTTCCTCCACATAAATAATCATTCCCTTCAACGCAGGCACCCTTGCACTATGGTACAAGGATGCCTGCGTTGGCACTAGGCAGGTAAATTTAGCACCAGCGCTAGGGGAAACACAGGGGTGTGCTGTATTTTTGTAAATACTGTGAATCCCAGCAACTGATGCAGCGCACCATTTGCCAATTTTGGCGCAGCACCATGCTGCACTAGTTCCATGTAAATATGCCCCAATGATTTCTGAGCAAAGCTATCTAAACTGCTCTCTGTGACCTACTGTTTGTAACTCATGTGAAAGAAAGCCCAAAACATTGTTGGGGTTGATGTTGAAGGAAACTGTTCTATCTTATCTACTCTAACGGTTATCTTTGGGAAGAGAGTCAATGATTGGATGTGAGATGGGAATTAACTATTATATCCTCTTAAGGTTGTAATTTACAAGAGAGTCCAATGTTTATACTTAACCCCTTTGCTGCCAGGCCTTTTCCCCTCCTGTGCCGAGCCTTTTTTTGGCTATTTGGGGCAGTTCGCGCTAAGGCCCTCATAACTTTTGTTCACATAAGCTACCCACGCCAAATTTGCGTCCTTTTTTTCCAACATCCTACGGATTCTAGAGGTACCCAGACTTTGTGGGTTCCCCAGAAGGAGGCCAAGAAATTAGCCAAAATACAGTGAAAATTTCGTTTTTTTTAAAAAAAATTGGAAAAAGGGGCTGCAGAAGAAGGCTTGTGTTTTTTTCCCTGAAAATGGCATCAACAAAGGGTTTGCGGTTCTAAAATAACCAGTTTCCCAGCATTCAGGAACAGGTTGACTTGAATAAGAAAACCAAATTTTTCAACACAATTTTGGCATTTTACTGGGACATACCCAATTTTTACGATTTGTTTGTGCTTTCAGCCTCCTTCCAGTCAGTGACAGAAATGGGTGTGAAACCAATGCTGGATCCCAGAAACCGAAACATTTCTGAAAAGTAGATACAATTCTGAATTCAGCAAGGGGTAATTTGTGTAGATCCTACAAGGGTTTCCTACAGAAAATAACAACTGGAAAAAAAAAAAATGAAATTGAGGTGAAAAAAACTGCAATTTTTCTCCACCTTTTACTCTGTAACTTTTTCCTGCAATGTCAGATTTGTGAAAGCAATATACCGTTACGTCTGCTGGACTCTTCTGGTTGCGGGGATATATAGGGCTTGTAGGTTCATCAAGAACTCTAGGTACCCAGAGCCAATAAATGAGCTGCACCCTGCAGTGGGTTTTCATTCTATACCGGGTATACAGCAATTCATTTGCTGAAATATAAAGAGTAAAAAATAGCTATCAAGAAAACCTTTGTATTTCCAAAATAGGTACAAGATAAGGTGTTGAGGAGCAGTGGTTATTTGCACATCTCTGAATTCCGGGGTTCCCATACTAGCATGTGAATTACAGGGCATTTCTCAAATAGACTTCTTTTTTACACACTCTCTTATATTTGGAAGGAAAAAATGAGAGAAAGACAAGGGACAATAACACTTGTTTTGCTATTCTATGTTCCTCCAAGTCTCCCAATAAAAATGGTACCTCACTTGTGTGGGTAGGCCTAGCACCTGCGACAGGAAATGCCCCAAAACACAACATGAACACAACCCATTTTTTGACAGAAAACAGAGGTGTTTTTTGCAAAGTGCCTACCTGTAGATTTTGGCCTCTAGCTCAGCCGGCACCTTGGGAAACCTACCAAACCTATGCATTTTTGAAAACTAGAGACATAGGGGAATCCAAGATGGTGTGACTTGTGGGGCTCTGACCAGGTTCTGTTACCCAGAATCCTTTGCAAACCTCAACATTTGGCTAAAAAAACACATTTTCCTCACATTTCGGTGACAGAAAGTTCTGGAATCTGAGAAGAGCCACAAATTTCCTTCCACCCAGTGTTCCCCCAAGTCTCCCTATAGAAATGATACCTCACTTGTGTGGGTAGCCCTAGCACCTGCGACAGGAAATGCCCCAATACACAACGTGGACACATTCCATTTTTTGACAAAAAACAGAAGTGTTTTTTGCAAAGTGCCTTTTGGCCTCTAGCTCACCCGGCACATCAGGAAACCTACCAAACCTGTGCATTTTTGAAAACTAGAGACCTAGGGGAATCCAAGCTGGGGTGACTTGTGGGGCTCTGACCAGGTTCTGTTACCCAGAATCCTTTGCAAACCTCAAAATTTGGCTAAAAAAACAAATGTTCCTCACATTTTGGTGACAGAAAGTTCTGGAATCTGAGAGGAGCCACAAATGTCCTTCCACCCAGCGTTCCCCCAAGTCTCCCAATAAAAATGATACCTCACTTGTGTGGGTTGGCCGAGCGCCCGCAACAGGAAATGCCTCAAAACACAACGTGGACACAGCCCATTTTTTGACAGAAAACAGAGGTGTTTTTTGCACAGTGCCTAGCTGTAGATTTTGGCCTCTAGCTCAGCCGGCACCTAGGGAAACCTACCAAACCTGTGCATTTTTGAAAACTAGAGACCTAGGGGAATCTAAGATGGGGTGACTTATGGGCTCTGACCAGGTTCTGTTACCCAGAATCCTTTGCAAACCTCAAAATTTGGCTAAAAAAACACATTTTCCTCAAATTTCAGTGACAGAAAGTTCTGGAATCTGAGAGGAGCCACAAATTTCCTTCCACCTAGCGTTCCCCCAAGTCTCCCGATAAAAATGTTACCTCACTTGTGTAGGTAGGCCTAGCGCCCGTGACAGGAAATGCCCCAAAACACAACGTGGACACAGCCCATTTTTTGACAGAAAACAGAGGTGTTTTTTGCAAAGTGCCTACCTGTAGATTTTGGCCTGTAGCTCACCCGGCATCTCAGGAAACCTACCAAAACTGTGCATTTTTGAAAACTAGAGACCTAGGGGAATCCAAGATGGGGTGACTTATGGGGCTCTGACCAGGTTCTGTTACCCAGAATCCTTTGCAAACCTCTAAATTTGGCTAAAAAAACAAATTTTCCTCACATTTTGGTGACAGAAAGTTCTGGAATCTGAGAGGAGCCACAAATTTCCTTCCAGCTAGCGTTCCCCAAAGTCTCCCGATAAAAATGATACCTCACTTGTGTGGGTTGGCGGAGCGCCCGCGACAGGAAATGCCTCAAAACAAAACGTGGACACAGCCCATTTTTTGACAGAAAACAGAGGTGTTTTTTGCACAGTGCCTACCTGTAGATTTTGGCCTCTAGCTCAGCCGGCACCTAGGGAAACCTACCAAACCTGTGCATTTTTAAAAACTAGAGACCTAGGGGAATCCAAGATGGGGTGACTTGTGGGGCTCTGACCACGTTCTGTTACCCAGAATCCTTTGCAAACCTCAAAATTGTGCTAAAACACATTTTCCTCACATTTCAGTGACAGAAAGTTCTGGAATCTGAGAGGAGCCACAAATTTCCTTCCACCAAGCGTTCCCCCAAGTCTCCCGATAAAAATGATACCTCACTTGTGTGGGTAGGCCTAGCGCTCGCGACAGGAAATACCCCAAAACACAATGTGGACACAGCCCATTTTTTCACAGAAAACAGAGGTGTTTTTTTCAAAGTGCCTACGTGTGGATTTTGGCCTCTAGCTCAGCCGGCCCCGGGGGGGCAGAAATGGCCTAAAATAAATGTTCCCCCCAACACCCCCCGGGGACCGATCCTTGCCTACGGGGTCACCCCTGCGTCACATTGGCGCAAAAAAAAGATCCCCAGTGCCCAGTTGTTTCTGCCCCCCTTGGGGGCAGATGGACCTAAAATCGGCCGATTTGCCCCCAAGGGGGGCAGAAATGGTCTAAATACAATTTGCCCCCCAGGGGAGCGACCCTTGCCTAATGGGTTGCTCCCCATCTCTAAAAAAACAAACAAACAAACAAAAAAACACAAAAAAACAATTAGCCCTGGCGCCTAGAGGTTTCTGTCCCCTCTAATAACAATTGCCCAATCTGCCCCCGGGTGGGGCAGAAATGGCCTAAAATAAATTTGTCCCCCAACCCTCCCTGGGGAGCGACCTTTGCCTACGGGGTCGCTCCCCTTGCGTGACATTGGCGCAAAAAAAAATCCCCTGTGCCTAGTTGTTTCTGCCCCCCCTTGGGGGCAGATTTACCTAAAATCCGCCGATCTGCCCCCGGGGGGGAAGAAATGGTCTAAATACAATTTGCCCCCCAGGGGAGCGACCCTTGCCTAATGGGTCACTCCCCATCTCTAAAAAAACAAACAAACAAATACAAAACACAAAAAAAAAATTAGCCCTGGCGCCTAGAGGTTTCTGCCCCCCCTGGGGGCAGACCGGCTTAATAACAATAGGCCGATCTGCCCCCGGGGGGGCAGAAATGGCCTAAAATAAATTTGACCCCTGCCTCCCCCGGGGAGAGACCCTTGTCTACGGGGTCGCTCCCCTTGCGTGACGGCGCAACAAAAAAGATCCCTGGTGCCTAGTGGTTTCTGCCCTCCTTGGGGGCAGATTCACCTAAAATCAGCTGATCTGCCCCCAAAGCGGGCAGAAATGGCCTAAATACAATTTGGCCCTCCAGGGGAGCGACCCTTGCCTAAGGGGTCGCTCCCCATCTGTAAAACAACAACACCAAAAAAAATCCCCGGTGCCTTGTGGTTTCTACCCCCCTTGGGGGCAGATCGGACTAATTAAAATAGGCTGATCTACCCCCTGGGGGGCAGAAATGGCCTAAAATAAATTTGCCCCCCAGGGAAACGACCCTTGCCTAAGGGGTCGCTCCCCTTACGTGAAATTCACAGAAAAAAAAAAACTCCCTGGTGTCTAGTGGTTTCTGTACCCCTTGGGGACAGATTGGCCTCATAAAAATAGGCCAATCTGCCCTCAAGGGGGGGCAGAAATGGCCTAAATATAATTTTCCCCCTATGGGAGCGACCCTTGCCTAAGGGGTCGCTCCCCACCTCTAAAATAAAAAAGAAAACAAAACAAACAATTTTTTTTAATCAATGGTGCCTAGAGGTTTCTGCCCCCCCCTGGGCCAGATCGGCCTAATAATAGGCCGATCTGCCCCCAGGGGGGGCAGAAAAGGACTTTAAAAAAAATGCCCCCCCTAGGAGCGACCCTTGCCCAAGGGGTCGCTCCCTCATGCCAGTTTCCTTCTTTAAAATAAATCCCTGGTGTCTAGTGGGCTTTGCAATCCGGCTTTTGAAACTCTCAGAGAGACTTCAAAGGGAAGGAAATTCCTTTCCTTCCCTTTGAAGCCTCTCTGGGTCTCCCTCACGGGATCAGAAGAGGAGGCCATGTGACAATCAGTGCGCGATCGCGCGCTGACCTCACAGGGAGGGGGTGGGGGTGGAAGGGGAAGGGCTTCCCCTTCCATCCCTGCCTTGGGGGGTGGGGGGAACCCCACAGAGGGAGCGCAAGCGCTCCCTCTGGGTTCTGTGCCCAGGACGTAATGGTTACGCCCTGGGCACAGCAGAACTCTGCCTCCGGACGTAACCATTCCATCCTGGGCACAGAAGGGGTTAATGGCTGTATCTATGCAACATTAGTAAGGTCAACCACTGAGTATGTATATCATTCTCATTTCTATGCAATGTATAAAATCCATCTTACGTGTCTACCTTGATTATCTGGCATGGATCAGGACAGCGTGGAGAGTTGTTAGACACCTCTTTCCCTTGACAAACTGCACAGATTGGATTAAAGACTGAGGGCCTCATTTACAAAGTTTTGTCAAAGAGCAGCACCACAAGCCTTTTTGCTATGCTGCCTGGTCTCACAACAAAATGGCAGGAATGTGCTGTACCTACAAGATACTGCGCATTCCTGTAATTGTCCCCTGCACTGGCGCACAAGTTGCTGCCATGCCAAATGCAGGCACCTTTGCACGGGACATCTTCTGGCAGAAAAGCAATGACAAAGGGCCAGTTCCTCCTTCTATGTGTGCTGCAGAATACAGCACACACACACAGAGAAAAAAACGGGGAGAAATAATGTTATTTCTCCCCATTGTTCCGCCCTTACGCCACCCCTGGGGTGACGTAGGAAACTGACACATTTCCAGGTTTATGAAACCTTGTAAATCTGGAAATGCATCATATTTCATGGGTGTTGCGTGGGAACACCCAAAGAAACACCCATGGAATAGCCCTTTCACGCAGAGTTAGCATGAAATTGGGCCATATCTACAAGGCCATTTAAAGCCACCCAAAGGGGCTTTTCGTGGCTTGTAGATATGGCCCTGCAGCCTGTGCCTCCAGTGCAGCAAAAAAAGTGAGGCACCAACATCGCAGGCCCCTTGTAAATGAGGCCCTTGATCCAGACAACTTTTTCTTTGTTGTAATTACTAAGCAAAAGCAAAGCATTGTTTGTGAGCCCATTTTGGCCTCTGCTGTCATTTGTTATCGGCGATCCCCCACTTCTATTAGTAAGGTCACACTGGAATGATTTACACCACAACTGCTTTGTCATAGGTCAGATTCAGTACTTCTATCTATCTATCTATCTATCTATCTATCTATCTATCTATCTATCTATCTATCTATCTATCTATCTATCTAACTATCTGGAAAGTGACCCTCTATGAAAGGTCATCCCAAACTTTTTTCCTTCCTCTTCCTCTTTCTCTGACCTCATTTTTGTTGGCTTTAGGGCTCGGGGCACTTTACCACTGCTAAAGTGCATGTGCTCTCTCCATAAAACATGGTAATATTGGCTCCTGCCCAATTGGCATACTTAATTTACCTATAAGTTCCTAGTGTAGTGTAGTGCCAAGGGCCTGTAAATTAATTGCTGCTAGTGGGCCTGCAGTACTGATTGTTCCACCCACATAAGTAGTCCCTTAACCATGTCTCAGGCTTGCCATTGCAGAGCTTGGGTGTGCAGTTTCCTGCCGCCTTGACTTGGCATTTAAAAAGCCTTGCCAAGCCTTAAACTCCAGTTTATTTATTCAACAGAGTCTCAAAAATAAAGCTATAAATAAAGAAAAGAGGGCCGGACAGGAATACCCTGACCACCTAGCCCTGGTGGTGATGTCCCCCAAGGATCTCATAAGGGCTAAAAAGCATTTTATTAAATGTTTCCCCATGAAATCACAGAAGATCTGTGGGTCTCAGGAAAAATTGAAAATAAAACAAGTGTGGGGTCCTGCGCTTCTCTAAAGTTCATCTCCATGATGGTCCAGGTCCCGGAGGTATATGAAAGTGAATTTTTTAGGGAGGGGGCAAACTAATTCTTGACCCCGTGGACCTCCACTTTCCCAGGGCAGGTCAATTGCCGTTTTTATTGGAGGGCCCTCCTGAGGCTCTAGAAGTACCCAGGGACTGCCACCTCCCCAGAGCTTCAGTGTAAAATATAACAGAGGTGGGGGGCCGTGTGGATCCTCCTCACATGCCACTTAGGGCCCCGGGGACCATCACCTCTTCATTGCTGGCCCTCAGAAAAAAACAAGGGGCAGCTGTGTGGCCCCCTCCTGGCACCAATAATGGCCCTGGGTACTGCCATCCTCATAGCTGGTTTCCTATGTCCCAAGGTGCCCATCCGTGGGACATAGTATTTTACTGTTGCTTGGTGGGATTTAGGATAGCTCTTGCAAAGCAAAAGCAAACGGTAAGTCCACTCTCAGTGGGCTGGGTCAGGAAAACTGCCCACGCTCACTGGGAGCGGGCATTTCTTTGTTTTCCTGCCCACTTCAGATGAAACAATTGCTTTTGCACTTAGGGAGCAGCATTTCTTGCTGCTCTCTGTGTGCAGGAGCAATGAGACTGCGGGGAAATTAAGGCTTCCCCCATGGTCTATAAGGGTCCACAGTTTTGCAAAAAACTGTGTACTCTTCTTGGAAAAAAAATCAGATGAGGCTCCATTGTGTCACTGATGCTCCTGCATTCCTGCTCCACTGGAGTGCAATCTCTTCTGTGGTGAATGTGATGAGTGGATTTAATCCAGTGCTCTCCTCATGAGAGCAGAATCCATCCTTCATCCTTTTAATTACTATGAGTAGACAAATGCACAAAATTACTTTGAAGCTCCTTCCGTTTGGCCCGCCCCATATAGGATAGTGGAATGCATCAGTCGTCCTGCTTTTTTCCAGCTTGATGGACAGCTTACCAAAAGGTCCTGCGAGCACATCTTCACCAAACAAAGAAGCGCTTACTTTATGTAAATAGCAGGCAAGGCCCTGCCATCAACCCCCATCTTGCACGGCCAAAGTTAATATTCTTTGAATTTTATGTGCAATTACAATATAATGTTGCTTTCTACACTCTATAAGAGTTTCTGTGCTGCAGGCAACATGGCAAGTTATGAGATTTGTTACCTAAGGGGGAATGTTCTTGTTGGTTTCTTGTATGATGTTAACCAGTCAGTAGTATTCCAGTAAGACAATCTGTGTTTTTCATATGACTATTTTCATTCGTATCATGTTCAGATTACACGTTTTCAATAATCAGTTGTACGGACTATGATGGTTTACCCATGTCCAAGATGACTGCCACATTGCCTTGAATAGTAGGGGTCCTTTGTTTGTTGTCACGATTTTGATTTTATAGACTGTGTATCAGTGGAGCAACACACCTGTGATCAAGGTGTTGTATGTCGATACGCATTGGGTGTGCCATACAGCTTGATGCTGTTGTTCATTGGAGACGGGAAACTGAAATAAAGTGCATGCTACTTAGATCGCTCGTGAGTGTGTATGTTATTTCTGTGAGAGAAGAGGAACTTCTGCAGTATTTTACACACACACACACACATATATATATATATATGTAAATATATCTAAATCTTTATATGTCTATATCTATTTATCTATATATCTACATTTATATATATATCTATATCTATCTATATATTCACTTTAAAAAAACAAAGGTTACAGGGACGTTATAGTTAAGTTCACATTTTAAACATACCAAACCATAGAATTTCACCTGTTATAGTTAGAGTTATCTCAAGTAACTGTAACTCGTGCCCTAAGGAACTATAACTCTCACCCAGGTGAAATTCATGATTTTTCATCAACATCACATGCAGTGATGCAAAATTATATTAAAACCTAAATTTTGACCCTAACACACACCTATATCACACCCTCTGGGGTCAGGGTACCTTCATCCTGCATGTAAAGTCTTAACCTAACTATAACGTCCATGTAACCTTTGTGTTTTTAGTGAATTCCTCAGGTTTCTTAAAATTATTTTGCCTAACTATAATGGCCCTATAACCTTTGGCTTTTTCAATCAAATTCTATTTTTTTTATTTTTTTTTACTTTAAGTAAAATGCCCATTGTAGTGGGGGGAAGTTGCACACAGGGACTGGCCTGGCCTTGTGCTGCCTGGACCCAGGGTTGCTGCTTCTGCTCCCCCCTCCCTGCCATCCATTGTCCAAGTTCATGCCGCTGAGCCCTCATTACAGACATGTGTGGCCATTGTTCTGCCACTGACTTTCCCGCCTGCACCGAACAGTTAGTTGCTGTATCATGTACCTCTTCTCTACCCTCTGTTGCCTGAGTCCATGCACCAGCCCTGTCCTTCCTTTCCTGCATGGTCCGATGTGCTGCTACTGCCCTCTATTTAGCTTGATGTCCCTGCACACTCATCCTTCCCTCTACGTCCCAATTCTATGCCACATCATAGCCCTCCTGCTTAACCTCTGTGCTTAGCTTGCTGCCCCTACTCTCCTTGTCCCTGCCCTCTGATGTCTGTGTGCTGGCCCCTGCTCCCTCCTTTTCACTCACCATGGTCCATGGACCTGCCACTGCCCCTCCTATCCACTCTGAGTGTTCCCTTGTGCTATAACTGCCCCTCCCACCTGTCCAGCTTAGTCGGATGACTGCCACCTGTCCCTGCCACCTCCACCCTTTCTGTCCGAGTTCTATGCCACTCTCCCCTCCCTCCTGTCCTCCATGGCCCATTTTGCTGTCAATCCCTTCTGCCCTCCATGCTCTGTTGTGCTGCAACTGTACCTCCTGCATACTCTGCGTGGTCTGTTGTGAAGCCCCTCCCCTGCCCTCTCTTGCCTGTGTCCAGCTTTTGTGCATCTCTTCTGTCATCCATGGTCCTTTGTGCATTCCCTTGCCTACTCCCTCTTGACTGCCATGGCCATTGTACTGCCACTAACGCACCCGCTTTCCATGCAGGCCTTCTGTGCTGCCACAGCCCCTCCCACCTACCCTTGGTGGTCAGCTTGCTGCTCCTAACCCCCACCCACCTTCTCTCCGTTGTTTGTGCGCATGCCATTATAGTCTCACTGTTGCCTTCCATGGTGTACTGTGCCTCCAGTGCCCATCCCGCCTGCACTTCATGGTCAGCTTGCTGCTCCAGCCCAGCCCCCTGCCCTCTGTTTTTCATGCTTTCCAGAAAAATAAAGCACGTATTTGAAGGTGCGCCCACCTGAGTGGCTACCAGTGTTCACGAAGTGTACTTATTTATGACTTATGTTTGATTTATGTAGTAATATGTCAGTTTAAGGGTTAAACATTTTGTATGAGCTTTATTTATTGTAGGTCTTGACTTACCGAGGTCTTGGCCTAGTTGCATGGCCTCATGTTAGGCGTTTAATAAAATGTTTGCTTAGAGAATTAAATTGTGATTTTCCACTGTACTGCCCATGTGCACGTAGCTGAAATCGTTCTCATGAGAACTATTTGCTAAAAGATGCCGTACTTGCTAATGCAAGAATGTTTGATGTAATGTGTGTGAGACTGACTTTCACAGGAGGAGACAAAGACCATACTGACTGGAGTATAAGCTGCAACAATATTGTTACCTGACAGGCTGAATGACGGGATTGGGAAAAGAGGAGCCAATCACCGACATGTGAACCATGTACTAGTAGAAATGAATATTTGAAGTCTTAGTTTTATTTGACAAAGTGTGAACATGCGATTCTTGAACCTATTAGGATGTGGGAAGTAGTTTTAGGAAATCTAACTTAGCCAGACTGCACTGAGGGAAGACAGCTCATTTGCCCGTTTTTCTATCTTGTCATAATACTATTACTTTCTTAGCCGTCTTGAAAAGCGATGTGCTTAACTTTACTGCTTAAAGAGACTTGCCTTTACTGAACTCTGATACTTAATCCTGATATATGACTGACCAGACTGATGTCCTGATTATGAAGACTGCCTTACCTTGCCGATCTATTTGAGGAAAGGTACACTGTCAATGATATTAATTGCTATGTCTATTTGCTTTTGCTTCTAGGTACCAACCTCTCTTTTGATAGAGCCACAGTTAGATGTTTTCTAAATTTGTATTGACTAAATTGTTTTGCATGAGGCCCGAACATGTTGTTCTAATTTAGTGTTAGTTAGGGAGCTCACTGATGGAGTTCACTCTGTGAAATACTGACAGATGTATTTTCTTTGCTGAACCTAAAAGTATGTAATATAATTTGTGCAGTTATTCCTGTTACTAATTTGCACTGTAACTTTGGAATGTGTAGTAGCTCAAGCTTTGATTAGATTGCGATTCTTTCGCCATTTCGGTCAGCCAGTGTTGTTTCTATATGTTTATCAATTGATTGAACTTGACTTATGTTACACTAGCATTGTTAATATGGGGAAATAAAGGTTCTAACTTTTACATAAAGATGTGGATATTCATGACAAAAAGGTCATAATGTGTGACAATTACTGACTCATATTGATTACTAATGTTATTGACGGTTATTGATCTGCATGTACGGAACAAATGGTCGGAAAACCTCAAAGCGAGTCAAAAGGATAATCGATCTATTCACGCCTCCCTTGGAAGTTTACTTATTAAGGTCTGATGCGCTAACAGAGATGGTAGCAGAGATTGATGGTTAGTCTCCTTAAGAGCCCATCATAGATGTCCATACATGGTTAGTCTCCTTAAGAGCCCATCATAGATGCCCAGTACATGGTTACTCTCCTTAAGAGCCTATCATAGATGTCAGTACAGGTTTGTCTCCTTAAGAGCCCATCACACAGTCCAGAAAGAGAGGTAGAAGAGTATTTCGTCCCAGAGATTTGAAGCGAGAAATAATAGGTGTCCCCAGAGATGATAGTATGGGAAGGGTTAATAACCCACAGAGAGAAAAATAATTTGCAGAGTTGTTAAAATTGGTGACATTTTGGATTTTCAGATTCAATGATACAAATTGGTGAGAAAATGTGCTCCTAAATCCTTGAAATGATTTTCCCAGAATCTTGGGGCATGCCAATGGCTGTTTGAGGATGTTCTTGGCGTTCTAGTGATGGTGTGAATGAAGTAGGATTTGCGCTTGCACAGCTTATGCAAATCGCAGGTGAATTGTGACGTTTGTGAAGGTGTTTTCATCCTCCAAATTAAGTTATAGAAGGAGTGTGCATACTCCAAAGTGTGAGAGTAGGGAAGTCGTCAAACTTCACATGTGTGTGGCGCTTTGTGCTAAAAGAAATTGCCCACGTGGTTGTTGACGTGCGGACCCTGCATGGTCTCAGACTCCGGAGCATATTGAAAAGTGTATGAGACACTTGTTTTTTGTTGTAATTTGTCTGGTTTAATAGGTTGTTTGGGCGTGGTTGACAAGTCAGAGTGTGAGTGAAAGTGAGTGCAAGAAAATTTAGACTGAGATCTGGCGAGTCCTATGTGCACCAGGACAGACCCACTGATCAGCTGAGAGTAAAATTTGCGGGTCAAATTTTGCTAGCGAATCAGGGAAACTGAGAAAGAAGGAGTAGGTGCTAGAGAGAAAGCCGTCAGTGAAAAATCCATAAAGTTTCTGAAGCGATTCTGTTAACTTACCTGTAGTAAATGCACAAATTAGGTTTTGATTTTGTTTAGTGCTCAGAATAATTTCGCATTAGTTTCGTGTGAATCTGAGTTTTGGAGGATAAGCCGCAAGAGTTTGTCAGCTGCAGTACGTGTGAGTGTGACATCATTGGAGCCGCACTGGGAGTGGTTGGTTAGTGAGAAGAGTCGCGCACAGATTGGCAGCCATCCGTGAAGCGCAATTGGTTGAGAAGGTGGGTGAAGCGAATTCTGGGATTAAAAGTCACCTCCTGATTTGATTTTGAATAACATAAAGATCGAAAAGATGAAGAGGGATATTGCACCACCAGAAGGTACACCAGCCTATATTGTAATCGAAGAAAAGGGCATAGCGCCATGTGTTTGGTTGAAACAGTGGTGTAAAGTGACAGAGAAGGATGGAGCCTAGCGTTTCCGGCAAACAGAACTTTTAATTTGAGGAGCCTAGAACATCTGAGGAGGGTGCTGTGTGATCTGAAGCCCCCTCCGAGGCCAACACAGTTCAAGGCATTAGCGATCTGGGAATTAGTAGCTAGACAACAATAGCAACAGAAATTTGAGAGGAGAATGAGAAAGGCCGAAAAGACACTAGCAGAGGCTAGATGGGACAGTGATCAGAGGTTTTGGGAGACCGAGACTTTACAGGGAATTAAGTTGTTTCCTGCGATTACACAGGACAGTGAGAGAGAAGGAAGGAAAGCTACCAGGAAAACAAACAGGAGCCCATCTGAGAGTAGGGAGCGAAGGCAAAAGGAGTTAAAGGGACCATTGGCATATGAGGAAGAGTCAGACGATGAGGAGTTTATTTTGCAGTTATTGAGAAATCATCCACCTCCATATGCAGTACACGAGAGTGGTCCGAGCACTAGTGTAAATCCTTCAACTCTGACACATGTTAATGTGGCCAGGAGTCCGGTGCAGGTTAATCCTAGCCCAACACAAAGCCAGATGCAGAGCAGTCTTAATGCACCTACTACTCCAGTAGTACAAACTCAGGTGCCTCAGTCGAATGTCCAGAGAATGTAATCTGATGTCCCCATTGTGGAAATTGCCACAAACCCAATACTGAGAACGGGACAGGCTTTCCAGAGACCAATGTTGGTTCAGACAGAGCAAACTCCACTTTTACTGCCTTAAGTGCAGTCACAAACAATGCCGAAGTACACGCCGATAACAGGGACACAGTCATATATGTCTGTACTGATGAACTAGAATGCGGGAGTTACTCTCCCATAGAACCTGAATGTTAGACCAAGTCTAGATGCTGTATCCGTACCAGTCACCATTGGCGCAATTGTACCTTTGTTTGCACAAGAGAAACCCAGTGCAGATGGACGGGGAGTCCTGAGTCAGAGTCCAATGAGGGGAAGACTTAATGAGAATATCTGAGTAGTCTCTCCTGTGGGACAGACCTTTGACAGATCGAGATCCTTGCTAGACCTTAGTCCATTCGGAGTTCCTCCGGATACTACGATAGGGTTGAATGTTAGTCAGAGCCTGAAATTACTGACACCGCAATCCCGAAAACAGTTGTACAACAAGTGACACATGCCCAGGCTAATAACATTTTGTTGCAAGGTTTGACAGCTCAGTAGTTGACTGAATGGTTAGACAAGCAGGAATACCCCGCAGAGTTCTCCTAAGGGAGAGGAGTACTTGAACTATACAAGACTAGGAATGGAAGCAGGTGAGCTCATAGAAGGCACTATGGGTGTGAACAGATTAGAGTCCTTCACAGAAGCAGAGTCGAGATATCCGTGCCTGAAAATTACGAGGGAAGTGAGCAATGTGCATCAAAAGCTAGCAGACCTGGCAGAGAAGTATGGTATAGAAATAGAGAAAACAAAGTATTTGAAAAGGAGTTACAGGTTAGATTTTGACGCAAAAGACTTTGAACACATGAGATCTGCCGGAATGAAGGCACACCTTAGGGAGTTACTCCAAATTGTTCAGACTTGGGGAGCATTAGACAAATGGGAAGGCAGATGGACAAAGAAAAGAGATAAAAGGAAAAGGGATTCTGTGGAGCTGACTGCCAATGTGCAGCAAGACAAAGATCCAGTGAAAATGTTACCAATGAGAGAGATTCCAGGAGGAAATTTTGTCAATGTCCCTTGGAGCAGACGTGTCATTCTGTCATTTACATATGATTATCTAAGGTTGAGAGAGAAGCCAGTAGAATAGTATCAGCAGGCAGACAGGTTCCTGAAACTTGCAAAGTGCCTTTAGGAAGACTTGAACACTCTTTTAGAGACAGGAGTTCCAGCTGATCTGTGGATGGAGTGTAAGAGGAGTATAGATTGGCTAACAAAAGAACCAGAGAGAGATCAAGTTACAGGTGCGCTGTCTCCTAAAGTAATGAAATATTACTATAAAGTGATTGAATTCTTGAAAACGTGAATTTCGCCCCAAAACATTGACTGGCAGAAAATAGAGAGGACGGTTTAAGAAGCTAAAGAGTCGATACATGCGTACTATGAGAGATTGTTTCAGGCATTCAAGCATTACAGTGGTACAGAGACAATTAAGCCGAAAGACATGATTCATTTTGTGTTCAGATTTGTGGAAGGATTGAGACCTGAAATTAGCCAGATGATTAAGAGTCATTTGATTTGCTGGCAAGCAAAGCCAATTGATGAGGTGCTGCAGTATGCTAAGTACAGTAGTGACGAGATTGAGTTTAAGCAGAGAAAGTTGAAGGAAAAGGCTATGGTGATGTAGATTAAAGCCGCCCAAAGAGGGATGCAGGGACATTTTCCCCAGCAACAGCAGCAGCAGGGAAATTTGGCATTTCAAAATCAGATGAGAGGTAGAGACCGCAAGGTCATGTAAACCGCAGTCCTGATTTGATTACTGTAGTGGTTCAGAATGATGTGCAGGTAATGAAGAGAGTATTGCCTTATCACGCTTGCGGAGCGGTCGGACATTTAAAGCGGCACTGTCCGATGATGGTGCAGGAAGGTGTCGTTCAATTTATTTCAAAACATGAGAGGACCTAGAACGAGGGGTCATAATCTGAATTTTCAAAATAATATGAATTAAATACAGAATTTTCACCCCATGCAGCAGGTACAAATGCCATGTGTAAAATGACACAGCTGCAGCTAATGCAACACCAGGTTCTGATGGTACCAAGACAGCAAATTCAAGTGCCTCAAGCCCCAATGTAACAGCAGCAGGTGATGCTTCCTCAATAGGTCACATGTCAGAGGTCCAACCAAAGTAATAACATAGTGCACCAATTCCCATTACACAGTGAGATTGGAATAAACGATGATTTGGTGAGCGAGAGTTCGGATGAAGAGGAATGTGCGCTTGCAGCTTCTTTGGAAGTAGATCAGAATGGTCATTATGTGAAGGGAAAATTCATGGGTCACAAGGTTTAATTCTTAGATGACATAGGAGCTACACATTCAACAGCGAGATCTGCAGAAGTTCCATATTTGCCCCTTTCAGGAAAAGCAGTCCAGATTGTACGATTTGCAAATCAGTATTTGATCATTACAATTACAGAACCAGCTCAGGTTAAAATGTGCAACTTTGAAGGATTGCACAAATGCGTAGTCTGTGATTCAAGTCCAGTATCCTTACTGGGAAGAGACTTGCTGTGTAAAACCAGGTGCTCGATTACTTGTTCCAATGGTGGAATCAAGATACAGACGAATAGTGATGATGAGGACTACTCCAAAAACCGTGTGTGAAACAATAAATGAAAAGTACCCCCTGATTAATTTCTTTCCAATGTTCACAGAAAGGGAGCTTCCTCCTGACTTACAGGGAACGGTTAAAGTGTGGGATTTTACAGGGAAAGAGATAGGTCTGATAAAGGGAGTTGAGCCAGTTAAAGTTCCTGTAAAGCCGAATGCAATTTTTCCTCAGATTCGCCAGTACCACATGCCACAGGATGTTCTTATAAAGGTTGCTCAAATAATCGTATAATTTATGAAACAAGGGGTTTTGTTGATAAAAATAAATGACATTGTGATCAAATGTTGCCCGTGGTGCCAAATCCAGCTGTGATTATGTTTTAGATTCCATGTGATGCTGAGTGGTTCACTGTCATAGGCTTGTCACAAGCCTTCTTTTCTGTGCCTCATCATGAGGACAGCCAATTTCTCTTTTCTTTCAAATTTTTAGACAGAGTTTACTGGTTGTGTTGAATTCCTCAAGGGTTTTCAGAGTCACCTTCCATATTCAATAAGATCTTGAAAAAAAAATTGGAGTCCTTGGAATTGCCTTTCCAATCGACACTGGTACAGTACACTGATGACCTATTGATTGCATCCAAAACGAGGGATGAGTGCAAGTATGACACGATTGCCTTACTGAACTATTTGGGAAAGAATGGTCACCACTCAAATGACAAAACTGTCTGAAAGAGGTGAAATATTTGGGTCACCAGATTGAGAAGAGATCAAGAAAAATATCCTGAGAGAGGGTCACAATAATTTTACTGATGAGTCCACTAGCCACTCAGAGAGATGTTAAGATGTTTGTAGGGATGATAATTTATTCCTAATTTTTCAGTCTTTTCCAAGCCTTTACAGAAGCTGACTCACAAAGTGGTTACGGACCCCATAGTATTAGACCAGGCTTGCATGAAAGCGTTTACTGAATTGAGAGAGAGACTGTGCAAAGCTCCGGCTTTGGGTATGCCTGACTACACTAAGTCCTTCACGTTGTTTCGTCATGAGCATGATGCATGCTCTTTGTCTGTCTTGACACAAGTCCATGAGGTGTAAATTGCCCAAGAGCATATTTTCAGCTACTTGGAACCCAGTTGCAGCAGCTTTACCAGGATGTTTGCATTCAGTTGCAGCAGTTGAACAGACCCTTACACAGTGTGAAGGCATTGTGATGGGACACTCCCAATAATAATGGTCCCTCACACAGTTGAAGTTTTACTTAACCACACAAAAACCCAATACCTGACTGGTGCAAGATTGACACGCTATGAGACAAGTATTTTATGGTCACCAAATGTGTCTTTGAAAAGATGTACAGTGCTGAACCTGGCAACTTTAATTCCAAATGAAAATGTTGAAGTTGAAAAATTGGAAGACATTGAGCACGATTGTCTCAAAGTAACTGATTTGTGCACGAAATTGAGACCTGATATTAGAGACACTCGATCGGAAGAAAATTACTAAATTATCTTTGTCGATTCTTCTTGTCTAAGGGACAAAACAGGGACACTGAGAGCAGGATATGCTGTATGCATAATTACTGGTATCCTGAAAGCTTCCTGGCTTCGAGGAGCACATTCTGCACAAGTTGCAGAACTGGTACCCCTTACTAGAGCGTGCCATGTTTCTGCTCAGCTAAAAGTTACCATCTATAAGGATAGCCAGTATGGATTTGGAATAGTCCATGACTTTGGCCAGTTGTGGTCACAGAGAGGTTTCATGACCTCTTCTGGTTCACCAGTGAGAATTAAAGAATTGTTGCATTCTATCCAAATGTGTGAAAAGTTTGCCGTGGTGAAATGCAGTGCACATCTGAAATTGCATGATTTTGTGTCAATGGGAAATGCATATGCGGATCAAGTCGCAGAGTTTTGCGCGTTGAACTGTATATCATTCATTGATAAGTGGGAATTCCTACCTGAAGAAGATGAAATATGTCCAAGTTTTGCATTACATGTGATAGATACATTGGAAGAATTGAAAACACTGCAGAATAATGTTGACAAGGAGGAAAAACGATCATGGAGCAAAATGAAATGTGCACAGAGACAGGACGAATTGTGGGCTTCAGAAGAGGGACAATTGTTTTTGCCAAATAGTCTGTTGTCACAAATGGCTAGATATAATCATGGTCAAGCACATGTTGGGAGGGATGCCATGATTCGCCTGATGAAGCATAATTGGTTCAATCCAAGGTTTAGACAAGTTGCTGAAGCAGTTTGCCATTGTTGTGTTATTTGTCAGCAAATTAACGCAGGAAAAGGTACAGTGGTTAATTTGAGCCACAGTGGAAGAGCAGCAGGTCCATTCAGAAGAATGCAAATGGATTTTATTGAGATGCCTGTTTGTGGAGGTTTGAGATATGTGTTGGTGATTGTCTACATTTTCAGTCACTGAACTGTAGCGTACCCTACACGAAGAAATGGCAGCCTTGCAGTAGCAAAATTACTGTTTAGGGAACTGATACCACATTTTGGGTTTCCAATCTTTTTAGAATCAGATAGGGGAAGCCACTTCAACAACGAAGTAATCAAATTACTGTGTGCAGTATTGAAGAATGGGCAGAAATTGCATTGTAATTACCGCCCGGAAGCATCAAGACTAGTGAAGCAGGTGAATGTACCTTGAAATCAAGAGTGGCAAAGATGTGTGGGTCCACAAATCTGAAATGGCCTGACACACTACCTTTAGCTCTGATGACGATGAGAAACACACCCGACAGGAAGACAGGATTGTCACTGCACGAAATCCTCATGGACCAAGCAATGAAGTTACCAAGCGGTGCCTGTGAATGAGCTTGTGAACATTACAGATGATTTGGTGTTGGACTACTGAAAAAGGTCTGGTTGATGTGGTTTGCTCTTTCTCACCGATCCATAATCCAGGGTACAACCTGGAGCCGGTGATTGGATTGTGCTCCGGAAACACGTGAGGAAAATGTGTTTGGAGCCTCACGGAAAAACCTGTTCCAGCTAGTTCTGGTTACTACCACAGCTGTGAAGTGCACTGGAGTTCCGAACTGGATCCATGCAACCCAAACAAAGTAAAAGGCATGTCCTTTGGATGATGAAGAGGAGTTGTTGAGAGTGCCAACAATGACCAAACAAGCCTCAGGGCCGGAAAGGGAAGAAAGAGATACTGAAACCGGATCTGAGCCCATTGAGGATGGTTCAGTCACTCCTGTGAGAGACAAGGGAGAAGACCTCCAGGAGGATGACAGTGAGCCAATCTCAATTGAGGCAGCAAGAGAGTCTGGTCAGAGGAGGGCTTTCCCAGAAATAGACGAATTTGAGAGACAGACAGCGCAGAAACCAGACCCCGAGGGGGAAGGAGTTGAGGTGGAGCATAGCGAATGTGATTGGACTCCTCCTGAACCGGTTGCAGGTCCGTCAAGAGGCAATCCTGCAGAGCAAGAAGAGGTTTCAAGTTCAACACTGAAAAGAGCATTGACAAAGTGTCCATTGAAAGGAGATAAGTGGCCAGAGTCACAAGCAAAGAGAAAGGAAGCAGTTGTTGTGACAACAATCCAGGAAGAAGTAGATACGACAAGGAGAGAAGATCTAAGTGAAGGAGAATTGAATGGAGATCGAAAGTTAATATGGAAGAGAATAGCAAGTCAAAGGTACGCAGGTCCTGAATGGGCATATGCAACTACAAGTGAATGGCAAAGAGAGTTTTTGTCTTTTTGTTTTGATCAAGACGTTCCAGGTCAATATTTTGGCACTTGAAGGAGAGTAATGAACTGAACTGTTGAGACAAATCTGAGAAAGTGCAAAGAGAAAAGAAACTGTTGAAAGTAACCAGAAAATACTTTGATAACCTGATTTGACAAAATAACCTAATTTGACAAGCTGCTAAAGTGATTTTTGACAAGCTTACCGATTTTTAAGAAAAAGGATCCTGGAAGTGAGATTGAAAGCTGCAAATAACTGCTCAAAGAAGATTTTTGTTTCTGATTTTTACTGCATAACCTACATTTTCTCTTACACTTTCCGATTCTTTACAGATCATGGGTAACATTAGCCAACAGAGTAGGAAGAACAGGTGCAGTAAATACATGACTGCTGGTTTGGCAATTGTGTGTGTGATATTGTGTTTGATATTGATTTTGGGTATGATGGTTCTTGACAAGAGTAAAGCCAACCATACTTCAGCTTTAGAGACAACTACTGCATTAACAACAATAGAGAAGTTTAGGTTTTTATGAGAAGTATTTTCATGTAGTTGATACACAAGGGGAACTTTCTTGCTGAGTGAGTATGTTGAGATGATGGGTGCAAAGGATTGTTTTGTGTGTACGCAGATTCCTTCATCAGTCGAAGAAGGAGTTACCTATCATAGTTTGACCCTTACTTATGTAATAAGTTGTAGTCTGTTACTAACAAGACTCTAAAACCAGGATCAATAATTTTACTTCAATCACAACATAGTGTTTTCGTTTGTCTCCATAATTAGATACTTGAGTAGAATAGCAAAGGGTAATGACATAATATTAGTTAGAGGTTTCTTTGAGCCTACATTAACTTTTGGCACAACTTATGCACCCGGTAACAACTTGACATGCTTGCTTACACCTTTAGAAAAGAGCTTCTTAGATCACACAGGTGACAGGAGAAAGGCATTGAAGGACAAATTAGAAAAAGGCTTAGAGAAAAGGTATTTTAGAAATTATTATGCTTATAGTGCAATAACAACACAGGGGAAATTAACTTTAGATGAGCAACACGTAGGGAAGCTTTGTGAGTATAGATCTCAATCTCGCACTGACACTTTATTTATGTTGAATGGACAGGATCCAGCGATTCATGGCATATATATTACATCTGTGGACTTAATGCTTATTACCATCTTCCAAGAAGATGGTATGGCACATGTTATTTGGGGATAGTTTCCCCAAAGATTTTCGAACTAGACGACGTAAAGAAATTTCCAAAAATGACTGAATTACATCACACTAGAGAGAGGAAATAATCCCCTTCTGGTATAGTGGGAGATACATTTTGAGCAATAATTCCTTCAGTAGGAGTTGTTCTGAATTCGACAAAGATTAGAAAGTTGTCTACTATTGTGAATAATATGCTGACAAATATTTCAGGAGCCATACTCCTGATAGATACTGAATTGGCTGCTGAAAGAGCTATGACTCTTCAGAACCACCTTGCGTTAGACATTTGTTTAGCAAGGATGGTGGAGTTTGCAAAATGCTTATTTCTAGGCATTGCTGCTCATTTATTCCTGATAACAGTTAGGAAGTTTGACGATTAGGGGCATATTTATACTCTGCTTGCGCCAAATGTGCGTCAAAAATTTTGACGCACATTCGGCGCAAACCCTGCCCCATATTTATACTTTGACGCCCGACCTCGCGGACGTCAAAATCCCACCATGTGCGTCATTTTTTGGAAGGGAAATTTGAAGGGTTAGAGATGACAGAATTTTATCGAAGCTATGATTTGTGTGTGGAAATTTGGTGTGAAGACATATTTAGTCATCAGAGAAGAAATTGTTAAGGCTGATTTTAATACAGAATATCCTTGTATTTTGAAGTGCTGAATTTGCGTAGAGATTTGTATTAACTTAGAGAAAAATAATGCACGCATTTGAAGGTGCACCCACCTAACTGGCACCAATGTTCACAAATTGGACTTATTAATGTCTTATTAATATGAAATGATGAGCTTATGTTTGATAAATGTAGTAATATGTCATATTAAGGGTTATGCATTTTGTATTAACCTTATTAAGTGTAGGCCTTAACTTAGCGAGGTCTTGGACTAGTTGCATGGCCTCACGTCAAGCTACATTTCTTAGACGTTTAATAAAATGGCCTCATAGAGAACTAAATTGTGATTTTCCACTGTACTGTTCATGTGCTCGTAGCTGAAATCTTTCTCATGAGAACTGTTTGCTAGAAAATGCTATACTTGCTAAGGCAACAATGTTTGATGTAATGTTGTGACACCTACCTTCCCAGGAGAAGACAAAGACCATACTGGCTGGAGTATAAGCTGCAACAACATTGTTACCTGACGAGTTGAATGACGGGAGCGGGAAAAGAGGAGCTAATCACCGACATGTGAACCATGTACTAGTAGAAATGTAGATTTAAAGTTTTAGTTTTATTGGACAAAGTTGAACATGCAATTCTTGAACCAATTAGTAAGTGGGAAGTAGTTTTAGGAAATCTAACTTAGCCAGACTGCACTGAGGGCAGACAGCACATTTGACCATTTTTCTATTTTGTCATAAGACCATTACTTTCTTAGCCGTCTTGAAAAGCGACGTGCTTAACTTTACTGCTTAAAGAGGCTTTGCCTTTACTGAACTCTGATGCTGTATCCTGATACCTGACTGACTAGACTGAGTACTGATGATGAAGACTATTTTAGCTTGCCGATTCATTTGAGAAGAGGTATACTGTCACTGTTATTAATTCTATGTCTATTTGCTTTTGTTTCTAGGTACCAACCGCTATTTTGATAGAGCCATAGTTAGATGTTTTCTAAATTTGTGTTGACTAAATTGTTTTGCTTGAAGCCCGAACTTGCTATTATAATTTGGTGTTGGTTAAGGAGCTCACTGATGAAGTTTGTTATATGAAATAACAACAGATATATTTTCTTTGGTGAACCTAAATGCATGTAATATCGTTTGCTCAGTTAGTCCTGTTATTAATTTTCACTGTAACTTTGGAATGTGTAGTAGCTCAAGCTTTGATTAGATTGCAATTCTTTCGCCATTTCGGTCTGCCAGTGTTGTTTCTGTATGTTTAGCAATTGATTTTATTCTCGCAGCAAAGTCAAAACAAGCGAAAGTCTTCCTTCAGCATTTATTTACAGCTTTCAGTTTCACTCCCAGGATCCTTGTCAATTCAGGTTAGCAGCTTGTCAAAATCAGTTCTCAAAAGTCAATTCATTTTTCATAGTCTCATCCGGTAAATTCTCAGTCTATTTTCTCAATCTTCAGCTTTAATTCGATCTTAACACCAACTCAGTCTCTTTAGCTAGACTCAGGTGCCAAAGTATTGACCTGGAATCTCTCGATCAAAGCAAAATACCAAGAACTCTTGTTGCCATTCAGCTGTCGTTGCATACGCCCATTCAGGACCTGTGTACCTTCTGTTTGCTACTCTTTTTCATTTCAACTTGCGATCACCTTGCAACTCTCCTTCCCTTAGATCTTCTCTCCTTGTTGTATCAACTTCTTTCTCTATTGCATCTTCGACAACCACTTCTCCCCTTTTCACTTGCAACTCTGGCGACTTCTCTACTTTCAGTATCTCTCTGGTCTTTGATCTTTCCTGTGTCAACCCTTCACCCTCTCTTGGCTCTATGGTGTTTTCTCTTGATGGACCTGCAATCTGCTCAGGAGGAGTTTGGACACTCTGACTCTCTTCCACCTCGACTCCTTTGCTTTCTGGGCCAGTCAAATGCCCTAGCTCATTCTCATAATCGCCTGCTTCTGGGAGAACCTCCCTCTGATTTGGCTCTCCTGCAGCCTCAGCTGAGATAGGCTCACCGTCACCCCTCTGGATATATCCTCCTTCGTCTCTTACTGGAGTGACCAAGCCGTCCTCAACGGGCTCTCCTTCTGTCTCAGTTCCCCTTTGATCGCTCTCCAGCCCTAAGACTTCCTTGTCTGCTGTTGGTACTTTCAACAACTCAACTTCCTCATTAGTTGGACACGTCACCTTCTTTGTGTGACTGGCATGGATCCAGTTCAGAATTCCCACACATTTCACAGCAGTAGTAGTCGTTAGTATCACCTGATATGGTCCCTTCCAATGTGGCTTCAAACAGATCTTCCTTACGTGTTTCTTGATGACAACCCAATCACCAGCTCTCAGGTTGTGCCCTGGATCATTTATCGGTCGCAGGATGGTAGCTTCCACCTGGTCAGAAAAAGAGCGGACCACATCAGCCATACCCTTGCAGTAGTCCAACACCATATCATCCGTGATATTCACATGAGCATTTGTAGGCACTGCATCTCATGAGGGGACAGCTCTGTTTTCTTGTTAGGTGTATTTCTCATTGACATTAACACCAAAGGCAATGCATCGGGCCATTTCAAATTCGTGGCTGCACACATTTTCGCCATTCTCGCCTTCAGGGTACCATTCATCTGTTCCACTAGGTCTGATGCTTCTGGGCTGTAACTACAATGCAACTTCTGCTCAATGTTCAACTCTGCACGCAGTAACTTAACCACCTCGTTGTTGAAGTGACTTCCCCTATCTGACTCTAAAGAGATCGGAAAACCAAAACGTGGTATCAACTCCCTAAGCAGCAGCTTCGCTACTGTGAGGCTGTCATTCCTACGTGTAGGATACGCTTCAATCCAATGGCTAAAGATACACACGATCACCAACACATATCTCAAACCTCCACACACAGGCATCTCAATAAAATCCAATTGCATTCTGCTAAATGGACCTCCAGCTCTCCCAATGTGGCTCAGATTCACCACTGTTCCTTTCCCCGCATTCATCTGTTGGCAGATGACACGCCTATGGCAAATCACTCCTGCAGCTTGCCTGAACTTCAAGTTAAATCAGTCAATCTTGGAAAACCTGATCATGGTATCCCGCCCAATATGTGCTTAATCATGGTAAAACTTTTCAAACTGTGACAAAAGACTGTTTGGCAAGACCATTTTCCCCTCATCTGAAACCCACAAATCATCTTGTCTTTGTACGCATTGCATCCTAACCCAAGAACGCTTCTCATCTTTGCTAGCACGACCCTGCAACAATCTTAATTCTTCTAGTGTGTCAATCACCCTTAATGTGTAACCTGTGCATGTCTCATTTTCCTTTTCAGGCAAAAATTCCCATTGATCCTTAAACGATATACAGTTCAATGCGCAAAACCTTGCAACTTGATCCGCATATCCATTTCCCATTGAAACAAAGTCTTGTGAATTCAGGTGTGCACTACATTTCACCACAGCTATTTCATGAGGTAACTGAATCGTGTGCAACAATTCCTTTATCCCCCCCCCCATTTCCACTGGCGAACCAGAAGACGTCAAATAACCCCTTTGTGACCACAATTGGCCAAAATCGTGGACAATTCCGAATCCGTATCGACTATCAGTATAGATAGTCACTCTAATTTGAGCAGAGACATGGCAAGCTCTGGTAAGAGCAACCAGTTCAGCTACCTGAGTGGAATACACTCCTTGAAGCCAGGACGCTTCCAGGGTACCAGAAATCGTGCATACAGCATATCCGGCTCTCAGCACTCCTACTGAGTCTCTAAAACATGAGTCATTGACAAAGATAATTTGGTTATTTTCCTCCAATTGGGTATCCTTAATATCAGGTCTTGGTTTGGTGCACATCTCTGTTACCGCAAGACAATCATGTTCTACGTCTTACACATTTTCAACCTCTGTATTTTCACTTGGAAGCAAAGTTGCCGGGTTCAGCACTGTACATCTTTTTAATGTTACATTTGGTGACCCCAATATAATCGTTTCATATTTAGTCAATCTTGCATTTGTCATGTGCTGCGTTTTAGTACGGGTCAACAGGATTTCAACTGAGTGAGGGACCATGACTATTAAAGGATGTCCCATCACTATGCCTTCACACTGGGTGAGGCTTTGTCCAACTGCTGCTACTGCACGCAGACAACCTGGTAAAGCTGCTGCAACTGGGTCCAAACTAGCTAAAAAATATGCTACTGGTTGGTTTACACCTTCATGGACCTGTGTCAGGACAGACAAAGAACATGCATCACGTTCATGACAAAACAGAACAAAAGGCTTCATGTAATCAGGCATTCCTAAAGCTGGAGCCCTGCACATGCTCTCTCTTAAATCAGTAAACGCTTTCATTTCCTTCTCTCCCAAAACTATGGCATCCGGCCCCTCTTTGACCATCAGTCTCACCAATGGCTTGGAGATGACTGAGAAATTCGGGATCCACTGACGACAGTAACCCACCATCCCTAGAAACATCCTTACATCTCTCCGTGTGATTGGGGGATTCATCTGTAACCGCGCAGTCACTCTTTCCCTGGATAACTTTCTCTACCCTTTCTCAGTTTGATGACCCAAGTACTTCACCTCTTTCTGGCAATATTGCAATTTCTTTGGGGACACCTTGTGCCCGTTTTTCCCCAAATGATTCAGTAAGGCAATCGAATCATACTTGCACTCATCCCTTGTTTTGGATGCGATCAACAAATCATCAATGTACTGCACTAGAGTCGATTGAAAAGGCAACTCCAATGACTCCAAATTCTTCTTCAGTATCTGACTGAATATGGAAGGTGATTCCGAAAACCCTTCAGGAATTCGACACCAACTGTAAACCTTGTCCAGGAATTTTAAACTAAAGAGAAATTCACTGTCCTCATGAAGAGGCACAGAAAAGAATGCTTGGGACAGATCAAGTACAGTGAACCATTCTGCATCGCATGGAATCTGAAACATAATCACAGCCGGATTTGGCACCACCGGGCAAAATTTCACCACTATGTCATTGATTTTCCTCAAATCTTGGACAGTCAGAACCTTCCCACAAGGCTTCCTCAGTCCCATTATTGGTGAATTACATGGACTGCTCATCACTTCTTTCAAGACTCCCTGTTTCACGAAATCTGCTATTAATTGCGCAACCTTTATAAGGACATCTTGCGCCACATGATACTGCAGTATCTGGGGGAACGCAGCATTTGACTTCACATTGACTTTAACTGGCTATACTCCTTTTATCAGTCCTACTTCTTTCCCTGTCAAGTCCCACACCTTCTCTTGAACTGTTCCCTGCAAGTCTGCCTGGAGATCAGCCACTGTGAACATCGGAAAGAAATTAATCAGAGGATATTCCTCGTCTGTGGTCTCAGTTTCAGGCTCTGAACCCTGTTCCTCCCCTTCATCATCGCTGTTTGTCTGGACCTAAATTTCCTCATTGGAACAGGTGATTGAACACCTCGTCTTGCACAGTAAGTCTCTTCCTAGTAAGGACACGGGACTTGAATCGCAAACTACAAATCTGTGCAATCCTTGGAAAGTGCCAAGCTCAACCTGAACTAGATCTGTGATCAGGTTAGTCAGGAGCTGGTTTGCCACTCCCACTACTTTAACTGTGCGTCCCAAAAGGGGCAATTTCGGAACCTCTGCGCTTCTGACTGTAGAGCGTGTAGCACCCGTGTCAACCAAGAATGAAACCTTGTGACCCATTACCTTCCCCTGAACATAGGGCCCTTTCTGATCTACCTCTAAGGACACTGCAAGCCTACACTCTTCACTATCTGAACTCTCATCTGACCATTCATCGTTTATTCCATTCTCACCACGCAGTAGGTACTGTTGTACTGTGTTATTTTGACTCATTCTTTGACCTGTGACCTGTTGAGGAAGCATCACCTGTTGCTGTTCCATTGGCACTAAAGGCACTTGAATTTGCTGTCTAGGTACCATGGGAACCTGCTGTTGCATTTGTTGTAACTGCATCAACTGTATACGTGGCATCTGCACCTGCTGCATGGATTGAAATCCTTGCATTTGATTCACATTATTCCAGAAATTGGGATTTGGACCTCTCAGCCTCGGTCCTCTCACGTTTTGGAATGTACTGACATCATTGCTTTGTTGAACAACACCCTTCTGCACCATCATCGGGCACTCCTGTTTCCAGTGTCCAACGACCCTGAAGGCATGACAAGGTAACATCTTCTTCATTCCCTGTGCATCGTTTTCACTACTACAGTGTTCAAATATGAACTTCTGTTCTCAAAACCTCCTCGACCTCTACCTCTCACTTGCGCCTTAAACATTCTGTTTCCTTGCGGCTGTTGCACCATCTGCTGTAGACAACCTCCCTGCATCCCTGACTGTGCTGCTTTAATTTGCATCACCATTGCTTTTTCCTTCAATTTTCTCTGCTTTAACAAAATCTCATCATTACAGTATTTCACATACTGCAACACCTAGTCAATCGGCTTTGCTTCCCAAACCTGTCCGTCTGCTGATACCACTCTATTGGCTTCTCCCACAGCCTGGGAAAATCATTTGTAAACAACAGAATGTCACCTCTACTCCATGGTACATGGACAAGAATCCCTCTGGCAGTCTCTCTCATTGGTAACATTTTTACTGTTCCGGTGTCCGGTAATGCTCTTGCTGGCTGCTCTTCCTCTTGTCTCTTTTCTTCGCCCATCTGCATTCCCACTTTTCTAAGGCTCCCCAAACTTGTGCACTCTGTAGTATCTCCTTGAGGTGTGCTTTCATTCCAGTAGACCTCATATGTTCAAAATACTTAGGCTCAAAATCTAACCTGTAACTCCTCTTCAGATGTTTGGTATTTTCCAAATCTACGCCATATTTGTCTGCTAAATTTGCCAACCTCTGGTGCACCCTGCTCACTTCTTCAGTTATCTTTAGACACAAGTATCTCAATTCTGCTTCAGTGTATGACTCTAACCTGTTCACACCCATGCTCCCTTCAACAAGTTCATTTGCTTCCATGCCCAAACTCGCAAAATTCAAGTGTTCTTCTCCTTCCATTCTCTCTGCGGCTACAGGAGCAGTCTGTGGAGTATTAAGCTTATCTAACCAATCGGTCAGCTGTTGTACTGTTAAACCTTGTAATGAGATATTCCCAGCCTGAGCTAAAGGTGTCTGTGGTATATTCACACTCAGACCTGCGGAGTTACCAGTCTTGAACCTGACTGTCTAATGGCCTCTGGAGGGAGCCCCAATCGGGCTGAAGTCTAACAAAGATCTAGATCCTTCAAATGTTGGTTCTACTGGAGTCATCCCTTGGGAGCTTCCTACGAACCCTTCTCTTGTCGTACTTTGTGCCATTACCCCTTGATCGCATACACTAGGCTTCACCTGCGCATACAATGGTACTGGTGGACCAACTGTAATAGGCAAAGATATGGTGGCTGGCGTCTGTCTGTTCCCTAAAACCTGTGGAGGACTAACTCCCACATTCTGGTTTATCACTGGTGCCATGTTTGACTGCGACCCCGTGACCAAAGTATAATTCGGAATCATTTGCTGATGCACCTCAGGCAGTAAAGGTGGAGTTGGCTCAGTCTGAATCAACTTTGGTCTTCCATATACTTGCTCTGTCGGCATCATCAGATTAGTGGTAGTCTCTAAAATTGGTACATCTGGGTAAAGTCTCTGAACCTGTCGTGGTTGCAGCTGAGATTGCATACCATGGGCAGTGGTCACACTAAAACTACTCTACACCGGAACTGGTGTCAAGACAGGACTGACCTGTATCGGATTAGTTGCACCTTCTCTTGGGTCGAACCTGCGTGAGATGTACTGGTACTCGGTCTATTGTCATCTATCGCGTATGGCGGTGGTCGATCATTTAGTAACTGATTAAGGAACTCATCATCATCTGAGTCATCTACCTCTGACCACGGCTTCCTAGCCTCTTTGTCTTTGGAGGGACTTTTGTCAGTCTTAAAAGTAGCTTTCCCCCTTTTGTCTTCACTTTCTTGAGCTATTGCTGGAAACAGCCTGACTCCAGCTATTGTTTCTCTTCTCCAAACTCTCTGCGCACTATCCCACCTAGCCTCCGCTTGCATCTTTTCTGCTTTCCTCATTCTCCTTTCAAATTTCAATAACTCATTTAGCACTCTCAGCAAATTTTCCAAAATCCTCAAATTGAACGTTCTGTGCTCAGGAAATGCCAAGCACCCTTCTTTCTCTGTAACTTTGCACCATTGCTTTAGCCAAAGACATGGCGCAACACCCTTTTCCTCCATTACAGTATAAGCCGGTGTATCCTCTGGTGGTGTAACTTCCCCTACACTCGCAGTAATATATACGTCTCCCCTCAAAGCGCTCTTTAAGACCTTGAAAACTTTCATTTTTACGTCTTTTATTTTGTTCACAATCAAATCAGGAAGTGACTTTAATTCCCAGAACTCTCTTCGCCTACCTTCTCAACCAATTGCCTCTCACGAACGGCTGCCAATCCGTGCGAGACCCTTATCACTATCACACTGACACACACTGCGGCTGACAAAGTCTTGGGCTTGTCTTCCCACCCTCGATTCACACAAACTAATGTAATATATTGCAAGCACCAACCAAATAAAACTACAAATTTGCCGGTTTACTACAGGATAACACAATCCCTTCAGAACTTTACAGGGATTACGCTTAACCTCGGCCGCTACTCTCTCCTCCTCAGATCCCGCACTGGCAAGCAAAATTTGACCCGCAAATTTTACTCTTGACTTGTCAATGGATTATTGTTCTAGTGCACTTTAGAACTCACCAAATCTCCATCGAAGTTTTCATTCACTCCCCTTGACTCATACTCAACTTGTCGGCTTCACCATTGACCTATTAAACTGCGCAAATTACAACATAAACCAAGTGTCTCATACACTTATCAATATACTTCAGAGTCTTAGACCACGCAGGGTCCGTACATCATCAACAACCACGTGGCAATTTTATGAGCACCAAGCGCCACACTCACATGAAGTTCGCTGACTTCCCTACTCTTATACTGCTGAGTATGCCCACTCCTACTAAAATATAATCTGGCCTAAAACCCTCACAAACTTCACAATTCACCTGCGGCATGCATAAGCTGAGCAAGCGCAAATCTACTTCATTCACACTATTACTAGAAAGCCGAGAACATACTCAAACTTCCTTCAACAAGCTCCGAGATTCCGGGAAAGTCATTTGGGACTTACGGGCACATCATCTCTCCAATTTGCACCATTTAAAACAAGTTTCTCCCAAAAGCCGATTTTTCTGATATACTGTGCTTACTTCCACACCACGCCCATCAATCTCTACCAGAAACCAATGCTTTTCTACCAAACTGTAATTTTTGGACCATCAACATTATCAAACCCTAGTCCCTCGCACTGGGGCCCCAAAGGGCCAAACCATCTGAACTACTACTAAAAACTGTTAGCGCGTCAGAGCCTTAATAAGTAAACTTACAAAGCGAAGCGTTTAGGTCGATAAACCTTTGGACCACGTTTGAGGACTTCCCAGTCCTGAATAACCACACCAATTTGCTAAGTGTTAGGATATTTATTTCCCTATTGGTTATAATCTAATGTCATCCCTGCTAATCTCATTAGCAATAAATCTCATTAGAAACTCTTCTAATTAGCAATTAGAACACAATTTAATCAATGCATAGAGAATATTAATTCAGTAATTAGGCACATCATTAATGCGAAGCAAAGTTTCGGTAATACATGATTCAACAAAGCAAGAACTCAGTCATCTGTCTATTTTCACCAATTATTAGTGAACGCCTTAACTAACCTCAAATTAGCATTAGCATGTTGGGCTTCATGCAAAACATTTTAGTAAACGCAAATTTGGAAAACATCTAAACTAAGGACTCTATCAAAATAGCAGCTGGTACCTAGAAAGAAAAGGCAAACAGACAATTACAATCCTGCATCCATAGTTACCAAAGAACACATACATTCCACACATACGAAATTGCATACGTACCTCAATGGTACCAAGCATACCAGTATCATGAAATATCGCTCACATACCAAGAGCATCAGAACTGGTTTGAAGGCGCCTTACCACATGTAATACAAAGAGTGAGACTAGGTCCTTTAAGTAATGATGGACCAATGTGGCCTATGTTTGCCACATACGCACCTCACCCAGGCACACCAAATATGCCAATAGCAGATCTGTGAAATTTATATAATGAATTAGTAACATTATATAGATGAGTAGTTCAGTTCATAATGCGAACTTTGAACACAACACCAGCATGTCCAGCTCCACCAGCACCTGATGGATACCAATTGGATACTGGTATTAATCCACAAACAGTGCATACTATCATGGGTAAAGTACCCACAGTACAAGATAAAATACCGCTCTGGATAGCCCAGAAAACAAACCAGCTGGAAAACAGGAAAACATAGACTCCTCGCTATGTGCTTGCCCTTTAGGATGGTTCCCCCGGTGGATGACTGCGCCACATGGGGTACAGTCTTTGCTGCTATATATACTACCACACATGGTACCCCAACACTTGCCTATTTACCGGAAGTGTTAAAACAAATACAGAATGAGCACTGGCTACACCAGACTTAGATTTGGGGATGAAATTAATGTGTGACTTTGACGCAGTTTCCTCAATAATACTCAGTAATATTTAAGGGGAAGCAGTTGCACTGGCTATACGCCAGCATCTCTGAGAAACTCCACAATTGGAACACGAGAGACAGCTACCGAAAATAATTTCCGACACCTACACTAGTATAGGGCGGGATAGTTTGGGAGCCAAGCCAAAGACATTAGAATTACAAAGTACCACCCTTAAGGACGGTACAAAGCAGGCACAAGAGGGCTCTAAAAAGCACTGGGAAAAACAAAAAGAATTTAAGGATCAACCATGGGGACTATGGGTGTTGAACTTCATTACTCCTCACCATACCATCCCGAGGGAAATTCAGTTGTGGAGAGGCGGAACCGTGATCTAAAGCAGTCCTTAACAGCTCGGGTATTAGATTCAGGCCGCAGTTGGCTTCATCAGCTATGTGGGGTCCAGAGAGCACTGAATAATATGCCAAGACGGTCCTTGGTGGGACGCACTCCTTATGAGGTTCTCTTTGGGTACCCATGTATGTACCAGATCTTGATGGCTCTGGTTTGGTGGCAGCAGAAACACCATTTGACATAAATGAACGTCTCACTGTCTTGCAGGAGCTTAATCAATTTTGTGATGATAAATCATCTACCAGTGCTGCCACCTTCGGAATAAGGGATTTAGCTAAAACTTCAACTGGCTGGATTCTTAAGTTGGGGATCTGGTTCATGAGAAGATCGTTGCGAAAAAGAAATTTGGTCCATCTTACAGAGCACCTGTACCGGTCTTGGGAATTCAAGGTACCGAACTATCATCCTACCACCATTGTCTGGTTCCAGGATGAACAGATTCATTTCAATTGATGACATCAAACTACACCATGTGGCAGATCTTTCACAGTAGACCAAGAGGTCCCTTGGGTAGTTCCCAATCCCCTCTCACTACCAAAAAGGATATACCTCTACATAGTAGGATGAACAACACTACTACGGACTATGCAACAATGTCCAACGTTGTCACAGATACCTCCTCGACCATGGGGAGGGCAGAAAATGAACTCTTTCTAGTTCCAGTTACCACTTCAATGACAACACCTGTCCAACATTTGACAGTTTTTTATACGAACACTTCACAGACTGATGACACCGTCTACCAAGAGCCTCCATGTGAAGTGGACCAATGTACACGTAATGCACCGGCTCCAGTATTTGAAGAGATTGCCTCTGGCTATTTCATAGACATTGATGACTTTTCCTCAGACTCATCCACTATTGTGATTGACAATGTTTCGAAAACACGAAAGCTGTATCAATGGCTTACAAAGAACTAAGTAAACTACCCATGGAACTATTTATGGTACTGTTTGACATTTTCAGCATTATTTTTGTAGGTTGGTTTTGTGACTGTTTTCTTTTTGCTCATAAATTGTCATTACATTCCTAAACACTCCTCTGTAGAGCCTGTGGATGAGGTCTTAACTCCATATCATTCTTCCCATAAGGTCCGAAGAGACTTGTCCCTTGTGAATATTACAGCAATACTGATTTCAGATGGGATTGTATGGGACAATGTTCCCTTTGATATATATGGGCCTACTGAGGTTATTCATATTCCATACGTGTTCAAAATCTTTATGACAGATTACACCTGATGTTGTATCTGATGATTGGGATGTCCAAACAGTTGATTCCATGCTAACTGAAATGAAGGACTATTCCGTATTTGAAAGTGATGATGTGTATGAACGTACAATGAATTATGGAGAAATGTTCTGTTACAACAATTGGGGACATTACTACCTACACTGTGCCACTAGACACAGGGCAGTATTGAACTATACACAGTGGGAACACTGTTCAACACTACCAGTGGGGAGCCCAAAACACAGATAAATTTACATACTTCACTGGGCATGACATGAAAAATGCAGAGTCATATTACTTCAAGTTGCCTCCTTCACAAATTAGGAAAATTTTGCTAACTAATACGAAATTGATTTATTCAGATCCCTTTGTTTCCAGGCTCGCAGTTGAAGGTTACGAATACTGGAAGAGCATTATTGACTTAAAAAATGTATGGGGAACACAAGTTTGGCAGATACAGAGTAATGAAGCTTTGTTTAGACCATGCCTGATTCCTGTGCAAATGATCTTTTTAAATGACATGATCCAACAGACATAGGGGGTCATTCTGACCCTGGCGGCGGTAGCACCGCCAACAGGCTGGCGGTGCTCCGCCAGGCATTCTGACCGCGGCGGTACAGCCGCGGCCAGAAGCGGAAAGCCAGCGGTGTACCGCCGACTTTCCGCTGCCCATGGGAATCCACCATGGCGGCGCAGCTTGCTGCGCCGCCATGGGGATTCTGACACCCCATACTGCCATCCTGTCAGGATGGCGGTATGGGGTGTTGTGGGGCCCCTGGGGGCCCCTGCAGTGCCCATGCAAATGGCATGGGCACTGCAGGGGCCCCCGTAAGAGGGCCCCACAAAGAATTTCAGTGTCTGCTTTGCAGACACTGAAATTCGCGACAGGTGCAACTGCACCTGTCGCACCTTCCCACTCCGCCGGCTCCATTCGGAGCCGGCATCCTCGTGGGAAGGGTGTTTCCCACTGGGCTGGCGGGCGGACTTTTGGCGGTTGCCCGCCAGCCCAGTGGGAAACCCAGAATGACCGCCGCGGTCTTTTGACCGCGGTACGGTCTTCTGGGGGGCGGCTCCCGCCGCCCGCCAAGCTTAGAATCAGGCCCATACTGTCTGGGGTTAGCAAAAGTTAAAGACATGAACACGCCTAGTATCCCCACAATGGCAAAGTTTACTGATTGGCAATATTTCCTTAACATCACAGAGGAAACGCTAGATACAATGGTTAAGGGTGGTAGCTATAATTCTTCACTTTCCAGTCCCGGCGGGTGGTTAATATGGCCGACTGACACCAATAGGTGTCAAGCACGTTTTTTTAACTCTTCAGGGATTTTTTCAATAAACAGGCCAGACCCTCGCTTTGTATCGGGTCAACACACAGGTATAATTACAACATACAGTGTGAGTAAACTGTGCCAACAATGGGTACAGACTAACACGTTAGCCACAGTTAAAAAACATCTTAACATTCTTTCTGAAGATATAGACTTGCAGGATTTTCTGCTAGGTCCTAGGAAACAGCGCTCTAAAAGGTTCCTATATGCTATGTATAATGAGATCTGGAAACTTTCACAGATAGAAGCTGCTGCACGTTTGAGGCAATTAGATAAGGAAAACTTAGAGAAGGCTTTAGCAGTTGTCGACAATGACATGAACGCTCTGTCCAACAGGATTTATTCACTATCAAACATTGAGTCATCTGCTATTCATATTACTCAGACAGACTTGTCCCGGTTATATCATGGACAAACACAGCTACGTTCCATCATGCAGCTAGGTTGGACATTACATACGGTGAAAAATGGCTGCATTACATGGAACTATATTAACGGTAATGAATTGTTCACTGCTTTCAACCTTTCCGTGGAACAACAGACAATGGCTAAAAGGGAAGCTAGTTTCACCATGCTTCACATTGAGAATTTAGATACGTTTACGGTAGAAGAGAGTCCTTCAACTATTTGGCTCTTACATGGCATAATTAACTTGCCCATTTCAACCTTTCGTTTCTAAATCTGCTTGAAACATCTTGCAGTGGGCAGGTTCGAGCAACTAGGCGATAGCTATATGAAGGAAGAGTGGGAGCTTCCCTTTGATTATGAATGTTTGAACGGTGAAACAGAGGTTTTTCTGAGCAGAAGCGAATGTGAGACTACTGTTAGACATTCGATGATATGTAAGTAGGTGTCCCTTCATAGCCTTTGCAATGCTGGGGTCGCAAACTTGGCCTGTTTTCGGAAGGGTTCTCCCGTCCCTTTGATTCAACCGGTATTTCATGTACTCTCCAATGGAAGTTGTGTGGTACTGAATGATCAAAGTTGTTGCGGCATGCGACCAGTAATTGCCTATGCAATCTCGGTCTCGAAGGTTGTTACGTGTTGCAGACCTGTTTTATTCCCCCCACACAAGAGATAAAAGTATCTGACATGTGGCCCTGCATAGATACTATTAATGTAAATTATGACAAGCTTTGCAGACTAAAGGCGTTATTGTTTCAAAAACAGGTCGCGTTGACATCCGCTAGAGAGACGTATACTCTCCAGATAGCATGATCATCAGCCGAGATACAATCCCTATTAAATACCAACTTCCCCAAGCACTTTGGAGAACTGGTATCCAGAATATATAATGCTTCTAGCACTACTGGGATTGTTCATTTCTTTAAGACTGTCAGGTCTGGTTTCCTGTCCATCTTCCAGTCTGTTTTCAGAGTCATCCCATCAGCCATCCATTCGCTCTTTTCAAGCGTGTTTGGTGGTTTTCCAATTATTTTGGAATTGATTGGTGGACTGCTATTGCTATTTCTTCTGATTCACAGTGGTTGTTTCTTTCTAGCTACCCAGAGCAATGGAGCCGCTCCCACCAACTCAACTGTGCCATGAACGTGTGGTGCCTCTTCGAACACCTGCCTATGGTGTGTCTTGCTGTTGCACCGGCATCTCCTGTGGGCCAAGAACTGCTGATGTCCCCGATGAGGGTTCATTCACGGTCATGCCCCTTGAAAAACTGAGGTTGCTCCGGGAGGCCACTTATGAGCCTTCCGTTCTAATGTCTACCATGGACGATGGCACTGCTGCAGATGGCTCTGCACTAGAGACTGACATTCACTACTACTCTGTGGATCCGTTTGCCCGCCCGATGATCGATCTAACATCTGACGATGTGCACTCTATGATAAGCTGTGAAGTATTTCCAGGAGACATAATCCGTCAAAAAAACTATGTTTATTAAAAACGATGTTTGTTTATTTCTATAGTGACAAAGCATGTCAAAAATATCCAAAATTAATCACCCCAGTGCAGCGCCGATCGTCTCTCTCTCCTCCGCTCCCCAATGCCATTTCTCGACGTCTTGGATTCCTTGCGCCACACGTGCACCAGGAAAACCCGAACATCGAGGAACAGGCTTGTGCGAGCGGCTCCGCTGCGCGTGCAAACAACTAGTAAGATTCTAGTTGCACGCGCAGCAGCAGATACTACATTTAGGTGGTCATTACAACCCTGGCGGTCGGTGTTAAAGCGGCGGTAAAACCGCCAACAGGCCGGCGGTAAAAAAACGGGAATCACGACAGTGGCGGAAACCGCCAACAAAGACAGCCACTTTAACACTCCGACCGCCACGGCGGTACAAACGGCCAACAGACAGGCGGAGGACAATGTACCGCCCACACTATTACAACCCACCAATCCGCCACCTTTTCTGGGGCGGATTCACCGTGAACAAAAACAGAGCGGAAACAGGACTTCGAAGGGAAAACGCTCACCTCTACACACCCCACGAGGAACCAGGACACCATGGAACCGAAACTTCAGATACTCCCAGCCTTTATCTTCCTGCTCCTCTACCAGGAGCATGAACGCCGGCGGCGAAGACCACGGTGAGTACTGCACGTACGACACAGGGGAGGGGGGAGGGGGAAAACAGTGACACACACACACAAAACACAACATCCCCACCCACACCCTCACCCACCACAACACACACACACTAATACATGTTGATACATTACTGTTACACCCCCTAACCCCCCTGGAAGAATGCAAGGACAAAAGGAAATGAGTCGAATAATTGTGATATATTCAATTACATAAATCAAAAATATTTGCAAATATATATATTTATACTATATACAATTATATACACCAAGAACACAAGTCCAAGGGATTCCACCATCACAGTCTGTGGATCACTGGGCCCAAAAGGCATGGGCGAGGCCCACACTCAATGCCCGAACAAGACGGAGAGAACACTGCAGGGGCATCAGATAGAAATAAAACAGCCACCTCAGGGGGAAGGGAAGGTAGGGGCACCTCAGCCGGTTGAGTGCATGACACCAGATCCACGAGGGGGCTCTATGCCCACTGTTCAATCCTGGGGAGTGCAAAGCCACAGTCTCTCAAGTCTCTACAGTGGGTGGGTTGCCCACTGTTCCATCCTGGGGAGTGCAAAGCCACAGTCTCTCAAGTCTATGCAGTGGGTGGGTTGCCCACTGATCAATTTCTGGGAAGTGCAAAGCCACAGACTTTCAAGTCTATACAGTGGGTGGGTTGCCCACTGTTCAATCCTGGGGAGTGCAAAGCCACAGTCTCTCAAGTCCCTATAGTGGGTGGTTTGCCCACTGTTCAATCCTGGGGAGTGCAAAGCCACCGTCACTCAAGTCTCTACAGTGGGTGGTTTGCCCACTGATCAATCCTGGGGAGTGCAAAGCCACAGTCTCTCAAGTCTATAGAGTGGGTGGGTTGCCCACTGATCAATCCTGGGGAGTGCAAAGCCACAGTCTCTCAAGTGGATGTAACTCTCCACTGGTTCTGGAGGGGGCTTTGTGCCCAGAGTGCTTCATCCTGCCAAGGACTGAGGTAGTGGATGCCTTTCTCCACTGGTTCTGGAGGGGGCTTTGTGCCAGAGTGCTTCATCCTGCCAAGGACTGAGGTAGTGGATGTAACTCTCCACTGGTTCTGGAGGGGGCTTTGTGCCCAGAGTGCTTCATCCTGCCAAGGACTGAGGTAGTGGATGTAACTCTCCACTCGTTCTGGAGGGGGCTTTGTGTCCAGAGTGCTTCATCCTGCACGTAGCGGCCTCAGTAGCGTCAGAATCATTGGCGCTCACTGGCCTACGGTGCTGCTGGCGGCGGTGTCCTGGGCAGCGGTTCTGCAGGTGGCGGTCTTGTCCTGGCCTGCGGTGCTGCTGGCGGCGGTGTCCTGGGCAGCGGTTCTTCTGGTGGCGGTCTTGTCCTGGCCGGGCACCGTCCAACTTTTTATGCTTGACATGTGGGGGACTGTCCGTGCTGTGGCTCCTTGCCACACTGGCTGCCCTGCTGCCTGGTGCACTTCATAATCCGGTGACTACTGTCACCGCTGGTCCCGCCGATGATGTGGCTGAGGTGCTAGTTTGGGACCTGGAGAGTTGGGCCCTAGGAGACTGAAGGGGTGGGGGAGGTGAGGGAAAGAGGTCAAGGCTGGCCAGGAAAGAAAAGTTTCTTAGGAACACTGGGACGGGTAGCTGGAGGGGGTTTGAGAGTGGAGGAAGAGGTTGGGGTTGTAGGAGGTGTACTTTTGGTGACTTTGTTTGTGTACCTTGGGAGGTGGCCTCACAGACACACTGGGAGAGGACACAGGAGATGTGTGAATGGAGGTGGGGGTGGTGACTGCACGTGAGCAGGGTGTGGTGGTGGGTGTGCTGGTGATGGACGTAGTGGCTGAGGATGTAGTGCATGCAGGTGTGAGTGGAGATGAGACAGGGAGGGAGGAGGGTGACAAGGAGGAGGGGGACACAGTGGAGGCAGTGGATGTTGGTGTGTCTGCATGTGTGTGATGCTTGCGTGAGTGCCTGTGGGATGTGTGGTGCTTATGTTTGCCAGAGCTTCCCTTGTGTGTTGAGGTGTGTGCATGCTGGTCTGGTGGTGGGCTTGGGATAGGCTGAGGTACAGGGATGTGGGTCTGGGTGGAGGAAGTTGGAGGGGGGAGGCTAGAGACAGAGACAATGGCTGCCATCAGTGCTGAGGCCAGAGTCTGAAAAGCTTGCTGAAAGGCTGCCTGACCAGAGTGAATGCCCTCGAGGTATGGATTGGGTTGTTACAACTGCCTCTCTACACCCTGGATGGCATTCAAAATGGCAGACTGCCCAACAGTGAGGAACCTGAGGAGGTGAATGGCCTCCTCACTGAGGGCAGCAGGGGTAACTGGGGCAGGGCCTGAGGTGCCTGGGGTGAAGGTGATCCCCACCCTCCTGGGTGAGCAGGCACGGGGCAAACGCTGAGGGGCTGCTGGGAGGGCGGTGCTGGTAGGGGGGGTGGCGGCTGTACCTGTAGATGCGGGGGCACACATGGGACCGCAACCGCAAGGGAGCTTCCATCAGAGGAGGAGTCCGTATCGCTGGTGTCAGCTCCTGTCCCCGCAGTGGAGCTCCCCTCGCCCTCCGTCCCACTGGTGACTTCAGACTCTGTAGTGTCGCCCTCCAGGGCCATGTGGGATGCAGCTCCCTCCTGCTCAGGTGCCACTGCTCCTCCGCCTGATGATGCTAATGCACCCAAGAAGAGGGAGACCACAAAAAGGGGGGGGACAGAAGAAAGACATGTTGAGTGCATGCAATACCGCTACCGTTGGCGGACACAACAGACACAGAAGCCCCCTGCACTACGCCGCGCACTTGGATTCCACTATTCAATCCCTGGGACATGGCTTACAAGGATATGGCCCATTTCTACACACATGGATGTCACAGGAGCCTGAATAAGTGTAGTTGGCACTGTACACAGGTGGGGTGGGGTGCCACAGGGCCTGCCTGAAGAAGGGAGCTTAACTACTAAACTCGCCCTGGCCTAGGGGAACCCACAGCCCACCTCCCCCACCCAGACATCTCCAATGCGCGCTGAATCAGCAGAATGAGAGTGTCGTCACACCTTGTTGCTGCTGTAATGCACCTCAAGCGCCCATCCAACTCCGGGTGCGCCACCGCCAGGATCCTGAACATCAGGGGGGTCACGGTGCGACGGGCACCCCTCCCACACTGGGAGGTCATCCACAGCTGGGCCTCCGCCGTCTTCTTGCTCCAACGACAAATGTCCTCCCATATTTTCCGGCAGTGGGTGCTTTGTCTGTGGTAGACCACCAGAGTCCAGACTTCCTTGGTGATGGCACGCCAAATGTCCTTCTTCTGGTGGGCGCTGACCTACAGGAATTGTACAGGGGAAAAAGAGAAGTAATTACCAACTGCACCATCAGAGTCATTGGCCCGCATCCATACCCTTGCTATAGCGCACATGCACTCACCGTCGTTTCATGCACGCCTCATTCTCACCCCCCCTATCTTTCATCCACCCCACTCCACACAGGCATTGCCCATACAGCATGCTCACAGTGTACTTACCTGTTTGTCTGGAGGACCGTAGAGTAGCGTGTACTGGGGAGGACCCCATCTACGAGTTTCTCCAACTCCTCCGTGCTGAAGGCAGGGGTCCTTTCCCTAGACACACGAGCCATTGTCTCTTCCAGACTGAGGTCACAGCAGCACTTGCAGTGTAGGTCCTCTCCTATCGAAGATCAGGTATCAAGTGATTGAACAGATAGAAAATGGCGGTCACGTCCGCGGCGGTGTGTACCGTCACCACCGGCGTACATCGTCATTGGCTCCTGGGACCCTTAGGGTCAAATGTTAACCAATGCAGAATTGCGCTGCGGTCTTCGACCGCCTACCGCGACGGTGTACAATGCCAGCGCAGTTACCTCATATCCCATTGTCCCACCTTACAGGTCAGGCAGCCGCCATTTCATGGGCCCACATGGCATTATTTTTGACTGCGTCAAACATACCTAGGCCTTGCCTAAACACTCATACAGGCAAATGTCGAATTGCTAATATTTTCAGAGTAAGCTGTGTTTACGTACCTCAGAGTTGGTTGACTCTCTGCTAGCGGTTCTCCTCCATAGGCAGCTGGGGCATGTGAGGAGATGGCTGCATCCTCTGGTGTACAGACCGCTGGTGGACCTGTCGACAATGGAGGAGCGACATGTGATCATCACCTACAGGCTTGATCCTGCCACAATCCTAGAACTGTGTGCCCAGTTGGAGCCAGACCTGATGTCAGCTATCCGCCATCCCACAGGAATCCCCCCTCAAGTGAAGGTGCTATCGGTACTCCATTTCCTAGCAAGTGGGTCTTTTCAAACTACATTGGCCATAGCATCAGGGATGTCCTAGCCTATGTTTTCCAACGTGTTGTCCAGAGTGCTGTCTACCCTGCTGAAACACATGCGGAGCTACATCGTTTTCCCTCAGGTGGAGGATTTGCCTACAGTGAAAGGTGATTTCCATTCCCTGGGACATATCCCCAACATCATAGGTGCCATTGATGTGACACATGTGGCCTTGGTATCCCCCCGCAGGAGTGAACAGGTGTACAGAAACCGGAAGAGTTACCATTCCATGAATGTGCTGATGGTGTGTTTGGCATACCAGTACATCTCCCATGTTAATGCAAAATTCCCTGGCTCAGTGCATGACGCTTACATCCTGCTGAATAGCAGCATCCCTTATGTAATGGGGTAACTCCAGAGGCCCCGGGTGTGGTTATTAGGTGAGCACATGGACCCAATAAAGTGGGAATAGTTGTCTGGGTCTGTGGATGTCCCTAAGAGTTAGTGTGTGTCTAACAGTTGTCCCTCGACATTTGCAGGTGACTCTGGTTACCCCAACCTGTCATGGCTACTGACCCCAGTGAGGAATCCCAGGACAAGGGCAGAGGAATGCTACAATGAGGCCCACGGGCGAACTAGGAGGATTATAGAGTGGACCTTCAGCCTCCTGAAGGCCAGGTTCCGGGGCCTGCATATGACTAGTGGTTCCCTATTCTACTCACCAAAGAAGGTATGCCAGATCATCGTGGCCTGCTGTATGCTTCACAACTTGGCTTTGCGATGACAGGTGTCTTTTCTGCAGGAGGATGGTCCAGATGGAGGTTTTGTGGCAGCTGTGGAGCCTGTGGACAGTGAAGACGAGGAAGCAGAAGAAGAGGACATCGACAACAGGAACACGGTGATCCTGCAATACTTTCAGTGAAACACAGGTAAGAAGACAACACTGCCTGCTACATCTAATTTAAATCTACTACCTCTCTACTGTCTGTCATATTCACCCAGTGTATGGTCACTGAGTTGTCACTTTCCCTTACGATTTCACAGATGTGGGTCCCACTGTGTGACATATGCTTTGTTTCCTCATGGACTTGAGCTGTGTGACATAGGTATGTTGACATTAGATTTCAAAGAGCATTTTGCCACTGTAAATGCTAATACACTATTTCGAAATCACAGACAGACTCCTGATTGTTTTTTGCTTTAAGGGTGTTTATTTAAGTGCTCAATATTGGAGGGGGTTGTAAAATGGTGAGGGGTGATTGTGGAGGAATGTCCATAGCAGAGTCTCACTGGTGCATTGTCCAAAGGGGCATAGGAAGTGGAGATGGGGCAGTTTAAGGATCAACAGGGTGACAAGGTGGGACAAATGGATGACAATCAGGGTGGTCTCATTTCTTGGCGGGGGTCTTGGCATTGTTCTCTGTCTGTGTCCTGGATCTCAGGGACCATTTGCGTGGTGGTTCTCCCTCTGCAGGGAGTGGGGTGCTGGTGTGGTGGTCCTGTGGCGGTACCTCCTGTCCAATAGCGCCGGCGGAGGTAGTGGGCAGTTCATCGTCCAGGCTAGTGTCAGGGGCCCCTTGTTGTGCCACAGCGTCCCTCCTGGTGTTCACGAGTTTCTTCAGAACCCCTACAATGGTGCCCAGGGTGGAATTGAAGGATTTGAGTTCCTCCCTGAAGCCCAAATACTGTTCCTTCTGCAGCTGCTTGGTCTCCTGAAACTTGGCCAGTACCGTTGCCATCGTCTCCTGGGAATGGTGGTAGGCTCCCATGATGTTGGAGAGGGCCTCGTGGAGAGTGGGTTCCCTGGGCCTGTCCTCCCCCTGTCGCACAGCAGACCTTCCAGTTCCCTGGTTTTCCTGGGCCTCTGCCCCCTGAACCGTGTGCCCACTGCCACTGCCCCCAGGTCCCTGTTGTTGTTGGGGTGGTGGGTTAGCCTGGGTTCCCTGTAGTGGTGGACACACTGCTAATTGACGTGTCCTGGGGACAGAGGAATGGGCCCGGTGAGTGCTGTGCTGATTTTTCCAGAGGGGGGAAGGTCTGTAGTGGCTTGTGCCAGTGTGAGGGGAACCGACTGTCCTGAGGTCCCCGATGGGCTGGGCTGGTCGTCTAGATCCAGTTGGACAGAGCTGCTGTCATCACTGTGGGCCTCTTCTGTGGGTGGAGTGGACATGTCTGGACCCTCCTGTCCGGTGACGTTGGGTAGGGGTCTTACAGGGGTGTAAAGGCATGATTATTGCATCTGTGTGTGCCATGGTGTGCAATGGGTGGGTGACCATGTACCCCAGTGCTTGCATTCCTGTGTAGGACCTTATGTGATGATGGTTTAGGGGGGGTGTATGAGTATCTGCAGTGGCCATGCTTTGGTGATGGGTGGTTTGTGATATTGGGACATGTGTGAGGAGTTGGAGTGATGGGGGTGAGGGCGAGGGTGGGGGTATGTGATGGCATGCAGGTAGGGTGGGGGATGTAATAGTTAAGATTTGACTTACCAGAGTCCATTCCTCCAGCTACTCCTGCAAGATCCTCAGGATGCAGTATAGCCAAGACCTGCTCCTCCCATGTTGTTAGTTGTGAGGGAGGAGGTGGGGGTCCGCCGCCAGTCCTCTGTACCACGATGTGGTGTATTGAGACCATGGAACGCACCTTCCCCCGTAGGTCGTTCCACCTCTTCCTGATGTCATCCTGTGTTCTTGGATGCTGTCCCACTGCGTTGACCCTGTCTACGATTCTGCGCCATAGCTCCATCTTCCTAGCTATGGAGGTGTGCTGCTCCTGTGATCCAAATAGCTGTGGCTCTACCGGATGATTTCCTCCACCATGACCCTGAGCTCCTCCTCAGAGAACCTGGGGTGTCTTTGCGGAGTCATGGGGTGCGAGTGATGTGTGGGGTGGTGTGTGTTGTGATGTGTGAGGTGATATTTAGAGGTGTGTTGTGTGAGGTGCATGGATGTTATGTGAGTGATAATGTTGAGTGCCTGTGGATGCTAGTGTTGTTGATGGTGGTGTCTCTCTCTGGCCTTCAGTCACAATTGTGGTCGTGGGGGTTTGTGGGTTTGTGTTTTATAGTGGTGTGAGTGTGTGGGAGTGGTGTGTGTATGTGTATCAGGTGTGTTTATTTTGAATTGTCCAATGTGGTTGTGTTTTGTAACGGTGTGTGCATTTTGAGCGCCGAGGTGTGTACCGCCAATGGAATACCGCAGTTGAAAGACCGCCGTGTGGATTTGTGGGTCGTGATAGTGTGGGCATATTCCTGTTGGCGTGACGGGGTCGGTTTTGTTATCACCAGTTTATCACTGACCTTTGGTGTGGCAGACTTGTGTGGGTGTCTACATTTTGGCAGATTCCGGCCTTTGGGTCATAATGACTGTGGCGGAATTCCGCAGCCGCGGCGGTGTGTTGGTGGTCTTCTGCACGGCGGTAAGCGGCTTTTACTGCCAATGTTGTAATATCCCCCTTAGTCTTCCCTTTTTTTGAAAAACGAACAATCAAGACTAACCCTCCGACAAAACCAACAATAAACATTTCCCCCCTTACATTACCATAAAATACTGGAAAAAGACATTAGGTAATAATGCATATTATACTTTACATTTCTAAATATTAAGTTTTACATTTCTCAATAGATATTAAAACTTGAGCAACACCAAGAAAAATCTCACTTAACGGTACCTCAATGGTAAATTGTGCACTTTACAACTTTTCCTAACAGGCAACAGTTCGGAGCAAGTGTCCCCCACTTTAGGACTCAATGGTTCAACCCCACCAGGTTTTTGTACATTCAAGGACTTCTTCACCTTTTCATCCTGCTCTAACAGGTCGCTAGGTGACAAAGGAACATCTCTTGGTAACATTTTTACCACTTTTCCCACATTCCACCAATTACATCCACCAACACAAACAGCATTACCACACACTTTGTCAACCCTCAAAGGTTCTGAAAACTTTGAGTCACCTTTTTTGACAAAACTAGATAGTTTGACCCGTACCCAATCACCAACCGTGAACCGTAACTCTTTCACACTCCTTTTCTTGTCATAATATGTTTTTCGTCTTTCTTGAGCTTTCCTCATACCCAAACGAACCTTGCAGTCAATGTGTTCCATACACATAGAATGTTTGAAAAATTTGGACAACCAAGCTGGTCTATATAGCGTGGCAGGCTTCCTCCCTCTCAGCGCTTCAAACGGAGACACCCCGTACTTGTATGGGGCGTTGTTCTGTTGAACCAGAGCATACTCTTTACAGCTGCATTAACCACACACTGTTGGAAAATGGGTTATTGGTAGGGCAGGTAGGTACCTACACCTAGCAACAAGCTACTAACCTCCACATAGGTACAGTTAGGTCTCAGTAAATTAATCCCAGCTCAACCCTTGGTAGCTTGGCAACGAGCGTCAAGGCTTAACTTAGGAGACAAAGTGTAAAGAATTCAAATATCACAAAACAGTAATTAAATAAAACACAGGAAACAGTTTAAAAATCCAAAACCAATTTATAAAAATAGTTTATATTATTATCTTTAAAATGACACAAAAACGATTAAAATCGGTTCAGGGGAACCGGAGATATGAATTTTTAAAGAATTATTACTTTTCTAGCGCTTAGAAACAAAAAGCGCCAATCGGGTCATCTGGTTGCACCTCGACCGGGGCAAAGTCAAACTTTCAGGCCGACCGCGATGGAGCCCTGCTCGGCTACAGGTCGCGGGAGGCCTCGGTTAAAAAGTTACCTTCTGACTTAGTCTTTATTTTGAAGTTTTTCTTCACCGGGACGAACCTGCCAGTTGAATCCGACCTCCTGGAGCCCTTGTCCGGATACGCGATGTGGGTTTCCTCGTGGAGACTTTTACCTTCGGACTTAGTCGTTTTTTCGAGATGAAAATCCTTCGACCGGGGTAAACCTGGATCTTGATCCGACGTCCATGGAGCCCTTCTCGGATACGATGGCTGGGAGGTCCCGGTCAACTTTTTACGTTCGGACTTAGTCTCTTTTTTGGATGTTTTTCTTTACCGGGACGAACCACGAAGTCAGGCCGGGTCGCGGTTGAGGCAAGCCGGCTAGAATTTCCGCGGCGGGTCGGTCCCTCTCTGGAGCTTTTTTCCAAAAATTCTCAAATCTTTTCCAAACTTCTGGGGCTTCACCCAGATGTTCTTTTAAGGTTCTTTTGGGGTCCACAGCTCACCCCAAGGGTCCAGAAGTTCTGTGATGGTCCTTCGGGGGTGCGGACTTCAACTCCCAGAATGCACCTGGCGCGAACTCCTTTTTGGCCACTGGACAGTGGTCAGCTGGTCGCTTTCTTCAGGAGTTGGTGCAGGGGACTCTGGTTAGCAATTTTTCACCTGTAGCAAACAGGGAGTCCCTCCTTGAACCAGTTGAAGCCAGGCAAAGTCCTTCTTGTGGTGAAGCCCAAGTGTGCAGCTGGTGCAGTCCTTCTGAGTGCAGGTTCCAGGTGCAGGCCAGGGGTCCAGCAGGGCAGTCCTTCTTCTTCTTTAGTTCCTTTCTTGTTGAATTCTGGAGGGGATCTGAGGTGTGGGTGCAGGTCTGCCAGTTTTATCCTTGCTCCTGGGTGAAAAGCAGGGGGGCCCTGGTTCTCCAATCAGGGATAGGGTCGTCCCCCTGTGATGACCACTTCCTGGGAAGTGTGGCAAAAATCCATCCCAGAAGGCAACAGTCTCTAAAAATCCAACATGGATGAATCTGATTTTTGGAGGTTACATCTGGCTGAGCCCACCCACTGTGTGGCTAAAAATCATAAACACACCCCTCTCCTGCCCTCTCCTAATCTAATCAAGGGGGCACCTAGCTGTCTGGGGTTGCAGGATGTGGGGGTGTTGCTGGGTGCTGCAAATGTCCTTCTCTGCCTTTGAAGACCAGTTTGGCAGCCCTCCCCCTTCCTGCCTCACCATCTGCTGAGGGGAGATTCTCTCCCCCAAGCACATTCCTTTGTGTGAAGTCTGGCCACTTCACACCTCATCAAGGCAGCCTGGCAGAAGCTGCTGCAGGCTGGCCAATCAGAGCACAGCAGCAAAAACAATGCAGAGCTGAAATTGGCAACTTTTTAGGTAAAGTCTAAACTTTTTACCTGGACAAGTTATATTAAATCCAACAACTGGAAGTTGTGGGATTTATTACAACAATCAATTTGATACCAAATTCTTAGTATGTAACATTTAAGGAGACTTTAAAATTTAAAATAAAGTCTGCCCATTCTAGCCTATGAAGGCCATTTACTTCAATGAGGGAAAAACGAATTTGGCTGTTTTTACCTCACCAGGGCTTATAAATCTATTTTTATAAAGTCCCTGCTTATAGTTACATGGCACCCAGCCCTAGGGGCACATAGGGCACACCTTAGGGGTGACTTATATGTAAAAATAAGGTAGTTTAAGACTTTGGAAGTACCTTTAATTCCAAAGTCGAATTTGCATATAACTTTAATTTAAAAGCAGCCAGCAAGGCAGGCTTGCTTTTAAAATGACACTGGGCACCTCAGCAATGCACCTAGGTGTGCACCACCTATGCTGTGGTCCCTAAACCTACATGCCCTACCATATACTAGGGACTTATAGGTAGGTTAACTTAGCCAATTATAATTAGCCTAATTTGCATATCCATTTTACACAGAGCACAGGCCCTGGGACTGGTTAGCAGTACCCAGGGCACCTTTAAAGTCAGGAAAACACCAGCAAAAAGTGGAAAATGGGGGCAAAAAGTTATGGGGCCTCTGTAATCAGCCCTGTTTTTTCACACAACCCCCCCCCCAGCCCACACGCCCAGGAGACTCAGCCCAACCCTGGGAGAGTCTTCCTGGCTTGTTAGGCGAGGAAGACAGTGAAGAAAACTGGCTGTCCCTTTGCAGGGCCTACTCTGCCTTACATCCCCCTGCCAGGGTCACTCCCTCTGGGTAGTGAAGCCATCCCAACAGTAAAAGGACCCAACTCAAACTGAAACTTCCCTCTAGGGGGGTCTTCTTCCTTTCTCTCTGCCAACTTGGGTAGTGAGGTGCCCACCTCCCCTACTCCAAACTTTGCTAGGGCAACACCTAGCTTACCCAAAGAGGTCACCCAACACTTGAGCAACCCCACCATGACCAATAGGGTCAGGGGGCCTACTTTGCTATTGGCCCTGGGGTCTGCCTCCCAGGCCAAGTACAGTGCTGCCTGGAAGGCTAGCACCCAGCAGAGGCTACTGACAGCTGTCAGTACCCAGAACCACACCCTAAGCTCTCCACTGACAGGTGGCTGAGCTGCTTTAGGGGCATCTTTGGGGTCCTGGCACCCCTCTTGCTGTCTAGAGTGGGGGGCTACCACCTCCTGTGGCAGACACCCTCCTTCCACTCTCCCTTCTGTCAGTGCAGGGGCAACACCTTGCATCTGGACAGCTGCCTGACTACTCAGGACTTCCTTGGGGTCAGGTGAGGCCTCACCAGTGCCAACTCTGGGCTCCCCCCCTACTGGGGCAGAAGGCCTTTGGCTCCCTGGAACTCTCTTTAAGAGTGGCCTACCCTTCCTTTTCTTCTTTCCTTTTCTTGGGGACCCCTGTCTCCTAACTGTAGGGACTGACTCCCCAGGACTTTGGGTTGGGGGGGCGCCCTGGGCGACCACCCCATCTGTGACCAGACTCACCTCTGGGAGGTCATTGCCCAGGATACAATCTAGGGGAAGGTCAGCACTGACTACCACCTTAATCCAGTCAAGGATACCCTCCCTCTCTAGGGGCACTATGGCTACAGGTTTGGAGGTTACCTCCCCTGTGGCTATCCTGACTTTCTTTGTCTTTCCTGGGACATACATGTCTGGGGTCACTAACCGGTCACTCACTATAGTGTGACTGGCACCGGTGTCTCTCAGGCTAGTGGTAGGGATCCCATTCACTTGAATGTGGTGGAAGTGCCTACTCCCACCCTCAGGGATCACCAGCTTACCATCTGGTCCTGTCTCCCAGCTCAATGCTAGGAGGACTTCATCATCTGAGGAATCCTCCTCTATGGCTACACTGGACAGCCCAGTGCTAACCACCTTCTTTGGACAGGCTGCATCTCCTCTGAAGTGACCTGTCTGCTGACAGTCAAAGCAAGCCCTACTGTCCAAGAGTTTTTTTAACCCTGGGTCTCCCTGTCTCTGCTTGTCAGAGTGGGAGTGGGATTTACTCTCTACCTTCTTAGGGTTCTGGGGTACAGAGGGAGCCTCTGTGGTGGGCTTACCACCTCCCTCCTTAGGTTTTTGGGGACCTGTCCCCCCCTTCTTGGAGTCTCCCCCCTGGGACTTGACAACCACCCTGGTTCTCAACCACTCATCAGCTGCCTCCCCTAGCTCTCTAGGGTTGGTCTGCTTAGAGTCCACTAGATGCTGGCATAACCTTTCTTGGATACAATTGGTCAAGATGTGCTCTCTCATGATCAGATTGTATAACCCCTCATAAGTATCTACTTTGTTACCAATAATCCAGCCCTCTAGTGCCTTTAGTGAAATGTCCACAAAGTCAACCCAAGACTGGGTACTGACCTTCTGGGTGTCCCTGAATTTCATTCTATATTGCTCTGGGGTCAGACCAAACTTCTTGGCTAAGCACCTCTTCATACTAGGGTATGAATCTGCCTCCTCCCCCCTTAAGGTCAGAAGCCTATCCCTCCCTGAATTGGGGACCAACTCCCACAAAAGGGAACCCCAGTATTGAGGCCTAACCCTTCTCATTTGGAGTGCCCTCTCAAAGGCCCCCAGCCACTTATCTATGTCATCCCCCTCTACATAAGCAGGAACCACCCCCTTGGGTAATCTGGGGCAAACTCCCCCACCCATGGACACCTCAGCTTCTTTATCGCTGCTTCCATCTCTTTTCTCTTTGTATGCCCACTTTTTCTTTTCTAGGGCCAGCTTCTCTGCTTCCAAAGCTATGTATGCTAGCTGGGCCTCCAGCTCTCTTTCTCTGATGGATGGGTTCTCTCCTCCTGAAAGGACCCCCTTCCCACCAGTAGCTTTGGGTCTGCCCCTAGTGACTGTATTTACTGAGGACCGTTCTTCCTCATCCTCACTTAGGCTCAGATGCCTTCCCTCCCCTGAGTGGTTAGAGCTTGCATCCTCCCTTCTTTCTCCCTCCTCTGGAGCTTCTTCTGACTCTACCTCTTGGGCCTCAGCCCATGCTGTCAGGGATGTGATCAGGATTTGCTTCCTGAGATCAGTGGTTGCAGGCAACCCTCTTTCAATACACAACCCCCTAAGCTGGACTACTGTCAGTGTGGGTAGGCTAGCCAGATCAAGCTCCATGCTTCCCTAGTTTTGTGTCAACAAAAACTTTTTGCAAAAATTGGAAACAAGAATTTAGAAAAATTAAAAAAAATTCAATAATTGAAATTAATCCAAATTAAAAATTAAAAATTTTTTTGCACTAGGACAATTTAAAGGATTTTTAATTTGTTTTACCCAAAACTGTAACGTGATATTGAACACAAGTACAGGGTTCCGTCGCTGCTTCTAATTATGTTGGAAAATGGGTTATTGGTAGGGCAGGCAGGTACCTACACCTAGCAACAAGCCACTAACCTCCACATAGGTACAGTTAGGTCTCAGTAAATTAATCCCAGCTCAACCCTTGGTAGCTTGGCAACGAGCGTCAAGGCTTAACTTAGGAGACAAAGTGTAAAGCATTCAAATATCACAAAACAGTAATTAAATAAAACACAGGAAACAGTTTAAAATTCCAAAACCAATTTATAAAAATAGTTTATATTTTTATCTTTAAAATGACACAAAAACGATTAAAATCGGTTCAGGGGAACCGGAGATATGAATTTTTAAAGAATTATTACTTTTCTAGCGCTTAGAAACAAAAAGCGCCAATCGGGTCATCTGGTTGCACCTCGACCGGGGCAAAGTCAAACTTTCAGGCCGACCGCGATGGAGCCCTGCTCGGCTACAGGTCGCGGGAGGCCTCGGTTAAAAAGTTACCTTCTGACTTAGTCTTTATTTTGAAGTTTTTCTTCACCGGGACGAACCTGCCAGTTGAATCCGACCTCCTGGAGCCCTTGTCCGGATACGCGATGTGGGTTTCCTCGGTGGAGACTTTTACCTTCGGACTTAGTCGTTTTTTCGAGATGAAAATCCTTCGACCGGGGTAAACCTGGATCTTGATCCGACGTCCATGGAGCCCTTCTCGGATACGATGGCTGGGAGGTCCCGGTCAACTTTTTACGTTCGGACTTAGTCTCTTTTTTGGATGTTTTTCTTTACCGGGACGAACCACGAAGTCAGGCCGGGTCGCGGTTGAGGCAAGCTGGCTAGAATTTCTGCGGCGGGTCGGTCCCTCTCTGGAGCTTTTTTCCAAAATCTCAAATCTTTTCCAAACTTCTGGGGCTTCACCCAGATGTTCTTTTAAGGTTCTTTTGGGGTCCACAGCTCACCCCAAGGGTCCAGAAGTTCTGTGATGGTCCTTGGGGGGTGCGGACTTCAACTCCCAGAATGCACCTGGCGCAAACTCCTTTTTGGCCACTGGACAGTGGTCAGCTGGTCGCTTTCTTCAGGAGTTGGTGCAGGGGACTCTGGTTAGCAATTTTTCACCTGTAGCAAACAGGGAGTCCCTCCTTGAACCAGTTGAAGCCAGGCAAAGTCCTTCTTGTGGTGAAGCCCAAGTGTGCAGCTGGTGCAGTCCTTCTGAGTGCAGGTTCCAGGTGCAGGCCAGGGGTCCAGCAGGGCAGACCTTCTTCTTCTTTAGTTCCTTTCTTGTTGAATTCTGGAGGGGATCTGAGGTGTGGGTGCAGGTCTGCCAGTTTTATCCTTGCTCCTGGGTGAAAAGCAGGGGGGCCCTGGTTCTCCAATCAGGGACAGGGTCGTCCCCCTGTGATGACCACTTCCTGGGAAGTGTGGCAAAAATCCATCCCAGAAGGCAACAGTCTCTAAAAATCCAACATGGATGAATCTGATTTTTTGGAGGTTACATCTGGCTGAGCCCACCCACTGGTGTGGCTAAAAATCATAAACACACCCCTCTCCTGCCCTCTCCTAATCTAATCAAGGGGGCACCTAGCTGTCTGGGGTTGCAGGATGTGGGGGTGTTGCTGGGTGCTGCAAATGTCCTTCTCTGCCTTTGAAGACCAGTTTGGCAGCCCTCCCCCTTCCTGCCTCACCATCTGCTGAGGGGAGATTCTCTCCCCCAAGCACATTCCTTTGTGTGAAGTCTGGCCACTTCACACCTCATCAAGGCAGCCTGGCAGAAGCTGCTGCAGGCTGGCCAATCAGAGCACAGCAGCAAAAACAATGCAGAGCTGAAATTGGCAACTTTTTAGGTAAAGTCTAAACTTTTTACCTGGACAAGTTATATTAAATCCAACAACTGGAAGTTGTGGGATTTATTACAACAATCAATTTGATACCAAATTCTTGGTATGTAACATTTAAGGAGACTTTAAAATTTAAAATAAAGTCTGCCCATTCTAGCCTATGAAGGCCATTTACTTCAATGAGGGAAAAATGAATTTGGCTGTTTTTACCTCTCCAGGGCTTATAAATCTATTTTTATAAAGTCCCTGCTTATAGTTACATGGCACCCAGCCCTAGGGGCACATAGGGCACACCTTAGGGGTGACTTATATATAAAAATAAGGTAGTTTAAGACTTTGGAAGTACCTTTAATTCCAAAGTCGAATTTGCATATAACTTTAATTTAAAAGCAGCCAGCAAGGCAGGCTTGCTTTTAAAATGACACTGGGCACCTCAGCAATGCACCTAGGTGTGCACCACCTATGCTGTGGTCCCTAAACCTACATGCCCTACCATATACTAGGGACTTATAGGTAGGTTAACTTAGCCAATTATAATTAGCCTAATTTGCATATCCATTTTACACAGAGCACAGGCCCTGGGACTGGTTAGCAGTACCCAGGGCACCTTTAAAGTCAGGAAAACACCAGCAAAAAGTGGAAAATGGGGGCAAAAAGTTATGGGGCCTCTGCAATCAGCCCTGTTTTCTCACACACACCCATTAGCTAAAGCCCACTGGACACATTCACCAACCACTCTATTAAAGCGTTCAACCAAACCATTTGTTTGCGGTTGGTAAAGTGAGCTCTTCAAATGTTTGATAGCACAATCATTCAGAAAATGTTCAACCTCACTTGAAACAAATTGGACCCCTTTATCAGACACAAATTCCTTGGAAAAACCCTTCCTCCAAAAATAAATCTTTTAGAAAAGACACAACCGACGTGGAATCAGCATGTCCTACAAACTTCACATGAGGCCACTTGGAAAAGTAGTCAATTGCAACATAAGCGTAACGTAATTTAGGTGGAAGTGAGTTGAACGGCCCTAGCAGATCGATACCAATCTTTTTCCAGGGACCTGACGGACATTCAATAGGCTTAAGCGGAGGAGTTGATGTCTTGAGGGTCTTATCACTGGTGGAACAGATGTGACAAACTTTGACTAATGTTTCAATGTCTCTGTCCATTTGCGGCCACCAAAAGTACTCTCTCACCCTTTTTTTTGTAAGAGTAGAACCCAAATGACCTTCTTGTGCTTTTTCCAGAATAATAGATCTTATAGCTTTCGGAGGTACAATTTGATCATTTCTCAGTAGTACGCCATCTTCAATTGACAGTTCATCAGACACCTTAAAAAAAGGTTGAGCACTAAGATCCAAACTTTTCTCATGTGGCCATCCTTCCTCGACATACGTCACGACTTAGAGAGTACAGGATCATTTGTCGATGCTTCCTTCTAGCACTTTTTGGAAAATGACCCAGTACGTTCCAATTCAATGGCCGCAATAAAATAATTTTCATCCTGAATATCCTCTTTCCCACCAGGGTACCATTCAAAATAGAAACTAAAGGTTTATGGTCTGTTTGGAGCAAAAAATGTCTACGCCACAGATAAGGTTTAAACTTCTCTATACCCCACCAACATGCTAATAATTATTTTTCTATTACAGAATAGTGTATTTCATTTGGTCTGAGCACTCTTGATGCAAATCCAATAGTATGCTCCAGTTTTCCACTGATCTGCGACAAACAGCTCCAACGCCGAACTCGCTGGCATCCATAGTCAAACAACAATCCAAATTATGATCATAGGATTGTAATACACCGACACCACCCAACCTTTGCTTAATAATATCAAACGCTTCTGCACATTCAGTATCCCACACAAAATCTGTTTTTGTTTTCAGTAGATTCGAAATGGGTCCGTTTAGAGTCGCAAACTTCTCAATAAACCTAGAATAGAACTCAAAAGTCCCCAAAAATATTTTACACTAACTTTGTCCTGAGGTGCAGGTGTTTTCACAATCGCTTCTACCAGCCGTGGTCTGGGATAAACACCTTCTGCAGTCAAGACATGCCCCAAATATTCTACTGACGTTTGGAGAGACTGACATTTTTCTCTTTTCAACACAATCCTAGCACTATTGAACCTTTTCAGGACTTGCATCAAAATCTCATCATGTTCACGTCGATCACCAGCATGGATCAATACATCATCCTGAAACACACACACTTTCTTTATGCCCTTGAGCAGCGTAGACATTATCCTCTGAAACACTGACTCTGCTGATGCCAGTCCGAACAGCATACAACAATATTGGTACGTCCCCCATGGGGAAACAAAGGCAGTGAAGTGACGAGAATCTGGGGTCAATTCTACCTGGTGATAAGCAGCAGCTAAGTCCAGTTTCGTAAAGAGTTTCGCTCCAGTAATGCAAGAGAGCATCTCACTAATCTTTGGCAGTGGATGGGAGTCCACCCAAATCTCTCTGTTAAGAGCTCTCAAGTCAACACATACTCTTAGTTCACCATTTTTTTCTTAGCCACAACCAAAGGTGATAACCACAATGAAGAATCAACAGGTTCAATGATTCCCTTCGTTCGTAAACTCTCCACTTCTTTTTCTAACTCATCTCTGACACTAAATGGTACACCTCTCAATTTATCTTTTATTGGAACGGCATTATCTTTAACTTTTATTTTATGTGTAAAGCCTCTTATCCTACCTAATTCACCTGAAAAAACTCTAGGAAACTCATTAAGCAGATTTTCAATATCGGCGGAATCTCTTATTACTGTTACCTGATGACCTGTACCTGGACGCAAAACCATGCCAAACAACCCTTGATGGAACCACCCCAAAATGTTCAATCCTTTTACAGCCACATACATCTTCCCGAAAATACGTCATACTTTGAAAACCAAGACATCTTCAAAGTAACCCACTAAATCAATCCTCCTACCTTTGTACGACACTGGTGACCTGTCTGGTGGGTACAATTTCCGTGTTTCCCAATTTTGTTCAAATAACTCCTGAGTAATCATAGTGATTCTGGCACCCGAATCAGCTAACAACCTTAAATGTTTGTCACCAACCTGTATTAAAATGTAAGGATCAATGCGGTGATCAGGATTACCACTTCTTATGTCATGGTCACCCACAGCCAAAATCATTTCTTGCATTTCGCTCATCAACTCACCCATTCTGTCATCACTATCACCAACAACAGCATTAACCTTAGTATTGTCACTTTTGCTACTTTGGCACACTTTTGCAAAATGTCCTGTTTTACCACATAATCTGCACTGAACGTTTTTTGCAGGGCAGATCTTCCCTCCTTTTCGATGTGATGGATAACCACACCTAAAACATATGTTAGTTTGTTTGAAGAAACTATTGTGTTTGGCCACTTCTCCTTTGCCAGAAGACAGAATGTTCATCTTGTTTCTGTTGTTAGTTTTCTGGACTGCATTAATTTGTTCAACTTGTGCATGTTCTAATTCATTGGCTGATTTGATCACAGTTTCAATACTTTTTGCAATTCTGATCGATTCCAATAAAGATGGATCTCCCAAGGACAACAACTTTTGTTTGATAGACTTATCCGAACAGTGACTAATGAATTAGCACGGATTAACTGATCAGTAAATGTTTCGAAAGGACAATCTGAAGCAAGTTTCCTCAATGCAGATATGTAAGTATTGACCTCCTCTCCACTTTTCTGTTCCCTCCTAAAAAACGTATGTCTCGCTATGACTAAACTTGGTGGAGCATCAAATCTGGTAACCAGTTTCTCTCCAGGTGTTTCCAAAAATGGTGGTGGAGGGTTAACAGATTGCATGACAACTAGATGGAGACAAAATGCCACTTTAAACAATGTAAAAACAAGATAGTAAAGTCTTTACCAACTTACCAACTCCGCAGTAAGTTTTAAACTGAAAAAATTAATAGAATCCATGGTTAAAATTACTGTTTAAAGATGGCCACCATGTTTCCCTAGGAATCAAGACTTCCTGTAGATACACCCTTTGACTAGAGGGTTATGGGAGAAACAGCAGCCAGTTCTGGTTAAGTTTCCTGTGATTAACCTTGGGTCCCCAAGGATTAAAGTGGAAGAGAACAACAGGCACGTGTGGGCCTCCGAGAAACAATGTGATAGCCTGGGGTGATTCAGCTCCACAGCTCGTCGCCACATATGGTAAACTGTGAAGTATTTCCTGGAGACATAATCCGTCCAAAAAACGATGGCGGTCATTACAACATTGGCGGTAAAAGGCGCTTACCGCCGTGCAGAAGACCGCCAATACACCGCCGCGGCCGCGGAATTCCGCCACAGCTATTATGACATACATCTCGGAATCCGCCGAAACTCAGACACCCACACAGCTCCGCCACACCAAAGGTCAGTGATAAAGTGGCGATAACAAAGCCTCCACCTCCACGGCAACAGAAACACACCCATGCTATTATGACACACGAATCCACGTGGCGGTCTTTCAACCGCGGTATTCCATTGGCGGTACACACCGCTGCGCAAAACATCGCCACATTGGACAATTCCAAATACACACACCTGATACACAAACACACACCACTCCCACACACCCAATACTATATAAAACACACACCCACATCACCCACAAACCCCTACGACCACAATTCACGGACGAAGGCCAGATAGACAGCACAGCAAAGACAACCCCACCATACAGAGGCACACAACACCATCACCCACACAACATCCACGCACAAAACACCACACACCACTACACATCACCACACACATCAATGCTCACACCGCCCCACACAACACACACACCACCCCATGGCACGCCAAAGACACCCCCGCTTTTCTGAGGAGGAGCTCCGGGTCATGGTGGAGGAAATTGTCCGGGTAGAGCCACAGCTATTTGGCTCACAGGTGCAGCACAAATCCATAGCCAGGAAGATGGAGCTATGGGGAAGAATAGTCGACAGGGTCAACGCTGTGGGACATCAGCCAAGAAATCGGGTGGACATCAGGAAGAGGTGGAGCGACCTACGGGGGAAGGTGCGTTCAACGGTCTCCAGGCACAACATCGCGGTTCAGCGGACTGGCGGCAGACCCCCACCTACTCCCCGACAACTAACAACATGGGAGGAGCAAGTCTTGACCATCATGCATCCAGAGGGCCTCGGAGGAGTCGGTGGAGGATGGGACACTGGTAAGTCAAATCTTAACTATCATATCCCCCACCCTACCTGCATGCTATCACACACCCCCACCCTCACACCCTCCCCTATCACCCCAACTCCTCACTAATGTATTCATAATACAAACTACACATCCCAACACCAAGCCCTGCATGACACAACTAAGCATGGACACCTATCACCTAAGCATGCCCACTGCACATATCCATAACAACCCCCTAACCATCATCACACAAGCCCCCACACAGGAATCCTTGCACTGGGGTACACAGACACCCACCCATTGCACACCATCACACACACCCATGCAATAATCATGCTCTTATGCCCCTGCAGAAACACGAAGGACCGTCACCACACCAGAGGGTCCAGACAACACCACTCCACCCACTTTGACGATAGCAGCTCTGCCCTACTGGAGCCTGATGACCAGCCCGGACCATCGTGGGCCTCGGGACAGTCGGTTCCCCTTGCACAGGCACAGCCCAACACTGACCTTCCACCCTCTGGTAACACCAGCACAGCACCCACCCAGCGGGCCCAAACCTCCGTACCCAGGACAGGTCAATCAGCGGTGTGTCCACCACTACAGGGAACCCAGGATAACCCACCACCCCAACAACAACAGGGACCTGGGGGCAGTGGTAGTGGGCACACGGTCCAGGGGACGGAGGCACAGGAACACAGGGGAACTGGGAGGGCTGCTGTGCGACAGGGGGTGGACAGGCCAAGGGAACCCACTCTCCACGAGGCCCTCACCTCCATCATGGGAGCATACCACCACTCCCAGGAGACGATGGCGACGGTCCTGGTCAAGTTTCAGGAGACCCACCGCCTGCAGGAGGACCAGTATTTGGGGTTCAGGGAGGAGCTCAGGACCATCAGCTCCGCCTTGGGCACCATCGTAGGGGTGCTGAAGGACATACAGCAGACCCTGAGGGACACCGTGGCACTTCAAGGGGCCCCTGACACTAGCCAGGGCGATGAACTGCCCACCACCTCCGCCGGCGCTAGTGGACAGGACACCCCGCCACAGGACCACCACACCAGCACCCCATCTCCTGCAGAGGGAGAACCACCACGCAAGCGGTTCCTGAGATCCAGTAACAGGACAGAGCAAGATGGCAAGACCCCCGCCAGGAAATGAGACCACCCTGATTGTCCCCCCACTGTCCCACATAGTTACCCTGTCCATACTTGAACTGCCCCAGCTCCACGTCCTATGCCCATATGGGCAGTGCACCTGTGAGACTAATAGACTGGACTCTGCCATGGACATTCCTCCGCCATCACCCATCACCATTTTGCCACCCCCTCCCATTTCTGAGCACTTCAATAAACACCCTTGAAACACAAAACAATCTGGAGTCAGTCTATGATTTGTTAAAATGTAATATCTATGACAGTGTCAAATGCGTTGTGAGATGTAAAGGCAACATACCAATGTCACACATCACAAGTCCTTGAAGGATGCAAGTAGATGACACACGTTGGTAACCACACCTGTGAAACCGTAATGGAAAGAAACAGCTCAATTACCAAATAATCCCATTAAATTACACACAGGATAGAGGAAGACGTGTGACAGTGAATGTAATGGTAAAAATGAAAATGTTCTCACCTGTGTGTCACTGGAAATATTGCTGTATGTCTGACTCCCTGTTGTCGTTGTCTTCTTCCTCAGCTTCCTCCTCATCACTGTCCACAGGCTCCACAAGCTCCACAGCTGCCACAACACCGTCATCTGGACCATCCTCCTGCAGAAAAGGCACCTGTCGTCCCAAAGCCAAATTATGAAGCATCGAGCAGGCGATGATGATCTGGCACACCTTCTTCGGTGAGTAGAATAGGGAACCACCTGTCATATGGAGGCACCTGAACCTGGCCTTAAGGAGGCCGAAGGTGCGTTCAATCACCCTCCTAGTCCGCCCATGGGCCTCATTGTAGCATTCCTCTGCCCTGGTCCTGGGATTCCTCACTGGGGTCAATAGCCAGGAAAGGTTGGGGTAACCAGAGTCCCCTAATAGCCATACACGGTGCCTCTGGAGTTGACCCATCATATCAGGGATGCTGCTATTCCGCAGGATGTAGGCATCATGCACTGAGCCAGGGAACATAGCATTAACCTGGGAGATGTACTGGTCTGCCAAACAGACCATCTGTACATTCATGGAATGATAATTCTTCCTGTTCCTATACACCTGTTCACTCCTGTGGGGGGGGGACCAGAGCTACATGGGTCCCATCAATGGCACCTATGACGTTGGGGATATGTCCAAGGGCATAGAAGTCACCTTTAACTGTAGCCAAATCTTCCACCTCAGGGAAAATGATGTATCTCCTTACGTGTTTCAGCAGGGCAGACAACACTCTGGACAAGACGTTGGAAAACATAGGCTGTGACATCCCTGATGCCATGGCCACTGTTTTCTGAAATGACCCACTTGCAAGGAAATGGAGCACTGACAGCACCTGCATGTCAGGGGGGATTCCAGTGGGATGGGGGATTGGTGACATCAGGTCTGGATCCAACTGGGTACATAGTTCCTGGATTGTGGCACGGTCAAACCTGTAGGTGACGATTACATGTCACTCTTCCATTGTCAACAGGTCCACCAGCGGTCGGTGCACCGGAAGATTCCGCCATCTTCTCACATGTCCCAGCTGACGGCGTCTACGAAGGACAACAGCGACGATAAAGTCAATTTTCCTCCAGGTATGTACCCACAGTTACACAGAAGACTACACCAAACACAAAACCCTTCCTGTATGTGTGTTGAGTGTAGGCCTAGCTATGTGTGACACAGAAGTAAACGAAGCCATGTGGGCCCCTGAAATGGCGGCTGCCTGACCTCTAAACTGGGACAATGGGATTGTGGGGTAACTGCGCTGGCGTTGCACACCATCGCAGTAGGCGGTCGTAGACCGTGGCGCAATGCTGCATTGGTTAACATAGGACCCTATGGGTCCCAGGAGCCAATGAAGAGGTGCGCCGGTGGTGATGATACGCACCGCCGCGGACGTCACCGCCGCGGACGTCACCGCCATTTTCTATCTGTTCAATCACTAGATACCTGATCTTCGACAGGAGAGGACCTACACTGCAAGTGCTGCTGTGACCTCGGTCTGGAAGCGACGATGGCTGCTGAGTCTGGGGAAATGGCCGCTGCCTTCACTGCTCAGGAGTTGGAGAAACTGGTAGACGGGGTCCTCCCCCAGTACACGCTACTCTACGGTCCTCCAGACCAACAGGTTAGTACACAGGGAGCACGTTGTATGGGCTAGGCCTGGGTGGAGAGGGCTGGTTGTAAGAGGGAAGGGGGCAGAGTTCAGGGAACATTAATGCATGTGAATGAATGGGCCACATGGCTAGAGTAGGGAGGGGGCCACTCACATCGACTGTGCAGTTGGTAATTACTTTTCGTCTTCCCTTGTGCATGTCATGTAGGTCAGCGCCCACCAGAAGAGGGACATTTAGCGTGCCATCGCCAAGGACGTCCGGACCCTGGTGGCCCACCAGAGACGGGGCACCCACTGCCGGAAAAGATGGGAGGACATTCGCCGCTACAGCAAGAAGACGGCGGAGGCTCAGCTGGGGATGGCCTCCCAACGTGGGAGGGGTGCCCGTCGCACCATGACCCCTCTGATGTTCCGGATCCTGGCGGTGGCCTACCCTGAGCTGGATGGGCGCTTGAGGGCATCACAGCAGACACATGGGGGTGAGTACAACCTCATTCTGCGGACTTTGCGCGCAGTGGAGGGGTCTGGGAGGGGGAGGAGGCCTGTGGGTGTACCTAGGCCAGCCAGAAATACGTAGAGTAGGCCCCTCTGTAATGCAGCCCATGTGGCACTCTACACCACCGCAGTAGAGTGCCAAGTACAGGTACATATGCCCCTGTGGCATCCATGTGTGCAAATGTCCACCATAGCCATGTAGGCCATATCCCAGGAATTGCATATGCAGAGGCCAGGAGCACGGCGTAGTGCAGGGGGCTGCTGTGTCTGTCTTGTCCGCCAACTGTAGCGGTATGCCATTCACTCAACCTGTTCTTCTTCTGTCTTCCCCCCCCTTTTTGTGCTGTCACTGTTCTTTTGTGCATCAGCATCATCAGGCGGAGGTACAGTGGCACCGGAGCACGAGGGAGCTGCATCCCACATGGCCATGGAGGGCCACACCACGGACTCAGAATGCACCAGTGGGACGGAGGGCGAGGGGAGCTTCACGTCAGCCACCGGATCACCAAGCAGCGACACGGACTCGTCCACCGATGGGAGCTCCCTTGTGGTGGCGGCACAATCTGTGCGCCTCACTTCTACAGGTACAGCCGCCACCTCCCCTACCAGCACCGCCCTCCCAGCAGCCCCTCAGCGTTTGCCCCGTGCCCGCTCACCCAGGAGGGTGGGCATCACCTTCGCCCCAGGCACCTCAGGCCCTGCCCCAGTCACCCCTGCTGCCCTCAGTGAGGAGGCCATTGACCTCCTCAGGTCACTCACTGTTGGGCAGTCTACCATTGTGAATGCCATACAGGGTGTAGAAAGAGAGTTGCAACACGGTAATGCATTCCTGGAGGGCATTCATTCTGGTCAGGCTGCCCTTCAGCGAACCCTGCAATCTCTAGCCTCAGCACTGATGGCAGCCATTGTCCCTGTGTCTAGCCTCCCCCCTCCAACCTCCTCCACCCATACCCAATCCCCTGCACCCCAGCCCATCCCAAGCACACCTACAGACCAGCATGCAGACAAGTCAACACACACAAGTAGCTCAAGCAAACATAGGCACCACACAACCCACAGGCACTCACGCAAGCATCACACACATAGAGACACAGCAACATCCACTGCCTCCACTGTGTCCCCCTCCTCCTCTTCTCCCTCCTCCCTCCCAGTCTTGTCTACACACACACCTGCATGCACTACATCTACAGGCACCAGGACTCGCAACAGAACACCCAGCACCACTTCCCGCTCACCTGCACTCACCACCTCCACTGCCATTTACACGTCCCCTGTGTCCTCTCCCAGTGTGTCTGTGACGCCCCCTCCAAAAGTACACAAATGCGAGCACCCACACACCCAACATCCATCCACCTCACGACAGCCTCCAGTACCTGCACCTGCACCCAAAACACCTAAAGTGACACCTCCTACAACCACCTCCTCTTCCTCCACTCCCAGGCCCCCTCCAACTACCCATCCCAGTGTTCGTCAGAAACTGACCCTCTGTAAAGTTGACCTTTTTGCCCCCACCCCCCTCCAATTCATCAGTCCCGACGTAGCGCCTCAGCCAAAAAGCCTCCAATACCAGTGGTGCCTGTTCAAGGTGTGTGGAGTGCACCGGCCACCAGGGCAGGCAGTATGACCCGGAGCCAAGGCACTGGCAGCCCACCCCCTGTAAAGGCTCTGAAATTGGAAAGTGGAGGACAGGACCGTGTGAAGACTCCTGGAGGGAAAAACAAGTCGCAGGGGTCCCAAGGGGATTGGAGAGTCAGCTGTGACTCCACCAAAGGTGGGGAAGGGCCAGAGGAAGTCTGCCCAGCCTGTTGTGAGTATCACGGCAGAGAAGGGCGGCATCCTTCCCGGCGGTCGAGACGCCACCGCCAGCACCGTCGTCACTGGTCCGGAGACCACCACCAGAGTCATTGCCCAGGAGGGCCCAAGTATCGTCACTGGTCAGGAGACCACCGCCACCGCCGGAGTCATTGCCCAAGAGGGCCCAAGTATTGTCACTGGTCAGGAGACCACCGCCGGAGTCAGTGCCCAGGAGGGCCCAAGGATCGTCACTGGTCAGGAGACCACCGCCACCGCCAGAGTCATTGCCCAGCAGGGCCCAAGTATTGTCACTGGTCAGGAGACCACCGCCGGAGTCAGTGCCCAGGAGGGCCCAAGTATTGTCACTGGTCAGGAGACCACCGCCGGAGTCAGTGCCCAGGAGGGCCCAAGTATCGTCACTGGTCAGGAGACCACCGCCACCGCCGGAGTCATTGCCCAGGATGGCCCAAGTATTGTCACTGGTCAGGAGACCACCGCCAGAGTCATTGCCCAGGAGGGCCCAAGTATCGTCACTGGTCAGGAGACCACCGCCCGGAGTCATTGCCCAGGAGGGTCCAAGTATCGTCACTGGTCAGGAGACCACCGCCACCGCCGGAGTCAGTGCCCAGGAGGGCCCCGGCAGCCACAGCCCAGGTGGGCTATGAGGGAACATCATGCCACACACCAATGCCCAGTCTAGGTAACGTCATGCCACACACCAATGCCCAGTCCAGGGAACGTCATGCCACACACCAATGCCCGTTCCAGAACCGCCATGGCAAAGAACCGCTGAACAGTCCAGAGACCGCCATGGCAAAGCACAGCTGAACAGTCCAGAACCGCCATGGCAAAGCACCGCTGAACAGTCCAGAGACCGCCATGGCAAAGCACCGCTGAACAGTCCAGAGACCGCCATGGCAAAGCACCGCTGAACAGTCCAGGGACCGCCATGGCAAAGCACCACTGAACAGGGCATGCACTGGGTAAGAATGAAAAGACCGCCACATCAAGCATCGTTATCCCATGTGCAGCTGGGACAGTGACGGGACAGGAACTTTCACGGGGAGACTAATCCAGTCTGGGCACCAGTCCCCCTCCAGAGCCAGTGGCGGCTGTTATCTACTTGCAAAATTGTGGCTTTGCACTCCCCAGGATGGAACAGTGGGCAACCCACCCACTGTAGAGACTTGAGAGACTGTGGCTTTGCACTCCCCAGGATGGAACAGTGGGCAACCCACCCACTGTAGAGACTTGAGAGACTGTGGCTTTGCACTCCCCAGGATGGAACAGTGGGCAACCTACCCACTGTAGAGACTTGAGAGACTGTGGCTTTGCACTCCCCAGGATACATCAATGGGCATGGAGCCCCGTCATGGATCTGGCTTTGCACTCATCCGGCTGAGGTGCCCCCCCTTCCCTTCCCCCTGAGGTGCCTGTAGTATTTCTATCTGATGCCCCGGCAGTGTTCTCTCCGATTGTGGACAGGTATCTACTGTGGGCCTCGCCCATGCATTTTTGGACTAGTGGTGCACAGACATTGCTATGTGCACATCTGCACTACTTCTCATAATGTATATATTTCTGGCTGATTTTATTATATATCTGTATATTTTTGACAGACATGTACATTGCTACATTACAATGTTTGAACTGATTTTGCTTTGTCTTTGCATTCTTCCGGGGGGATTGTGGGTTGTTTCTGTGATTTTTGTGGATGCATTGGTGTGTATGTTGTAATATGCGAGGGTGGGGGAGGGGGTGGTGGTGTTTCGTGTGTGTCCCCCTAACTTTTGCCTCCCCCCTCCCCCATGTCGTAGGTGCAGTACTCACCATTGTCTTCGGCCGCGCCGGTGTTGGTCTTCGTAGATGAGTAGGAATACAAGGGTCGGCAGAATGTGTAATTCGGGCTCCATGGAGTCCTTGTTCCTCGTGGGATGTATTCAGGTGAGCGTTTTCCCACTGCAGTAACTGTTTCCGCCATGTTTTTATCCACGGTGAATCCGCCCCGGAAAAGGTGGTAGATTGGCCTGTTGTAATACTGTGGGCGGTACATTGTCTTCCGCCTGTCTGTTGGCGGTGACCGCCGCGCTGCTTGTCTGTACCGCCGTGGCGGGCGGTGTGTTAAAGTGGCTGTCTTTGTTGGCGGTTTCCGCCAGGGTCATAATTCCCTTTTTTTGACCGTCGGCCTGTTTGCGGTATTGCCGCACCTTTAACACCGTCCACCAGGGTTGTAATGACCCCAATGTTTCTTAAAAACGATGTTTGTTTCTTTCTTTAGTGACAAAGCATGTCAAAAATATCCAAAATTAATCACCCCAGCGCAGCGCCGATCGTCTCTCGCTCCTCTGCTCCCCATCTGCCGTTCCTCGATGTCTTGGATTCCTCGGGCCACACGTGCGTCAGGAAAACCCGAACACCGAGGAACAGGCTTGTGCGAGCGGCTCCGCGGCGCGTGCAAACAACTAGTAAGATTCTAGTTGCACTCGCAGCGGCAGATACTACAGACTCATTTTTGAGGTCCTTGGTTGGTGACTTCGATGACACTCTTTGAGATTTTTAGCACGTCAGAGCCTTGATAAGTAAACTTAAAAGGAGACGCGTTCAGGTTGACGGACCTTTGGACCACGTTCGGAGACTTCCCAGTACGAGATGTCTTTTTGGCATCACAAATCAATAGATCAATAGCCCAATCAATATTCTCAGTAACTAATCAACAAGCTAATCAATAACGGTTAATAAGAATCAATAAGTTGAACACACCATGACCTTTCAGTCATGAATAACCACAACAAGTTAGTTAAGTGTTAGGATATTTATTTCCCTATTGATTACAATCTAATGTCATCTCTGTTAATCTCTAATTCAATAAACTTCATTAGGACTCTTCTAATTAGCAATTACAACACAATTAATCAATGCATAGAGAATATTAATTCAGTATTTAGGCACGTCATTAATATGAAGCATCTTAGCAAAGTTTCAGTAATACATGATTCAGCAAAGCAAGAACTCAGTCATTTGTCTATTTCCATAAGATATTTGTGAACGCCTTAACTAACCTCAAATTAGCATTAGCATGTTGGGCTTCAAGCAAAACATTTTAGAAAACACAAATTTAGAAAACATCTAAACTATGGCCTCTATCAAAAATGGCAGTTGGTACCTAGAAAGGAAAGGCAAACAGACAATTACAATTTTGCATCAGGTAGTTACCAATCCAACAGATCAGCAAACAGCGTCAGTCTTCGTCCTCAGGACATCAGTCGATTCGCCATCAGCAGAGATAGGACGGGGCAAAGTCTCGATATAGCGTAGCTAAAGAATAAACTCTCTTCCCTCATATGGAGGAGAAGTTAGCATCAAGCAATGAATGGGTAGAGGATGGTTTAAAGTATCAGGACAAAGCAAAAGAGTGAAAAGTCTCTGTGAAGTAAGTGAGTCTAAAAGTCTCTGCGCTTCAAGCTCCTTGGGTCACTCCGTTAAATCAAAACTACCTGATTAGCCCATAACTTCCCATTGGATAATAATTGGTGCATTGTTATCTCTGTCCAATAATTCTTCATGCACCTTGCCAGAATTTTCCACAAAGCACAGTTCTCATGTCGCGGATTGGTCCATGTTATTGACGTCTTCATCGGTTGGAATGTCAGGTAGGAAAAGTTACAGTTTGCGCTCCAGTCAGTGTCTCCATTGTTTTCTCCTACTATAGTTAACCTTGCATCTGTTACGAATTACAGTGTTGCATTCAGCAAGAACATCTCCTTGAGCAACCCTGTTCTTATGAGAAAGAATTTACTACGGCTACACACACATAACTTCTGGAAAAGTACAGATTTGTGTCCTTCAAGAAAACAGCATATTGCACATTAGAAAATATAGTTTAATATGAGACCAGGCAGCTAGGCCCAGACCCTTGCTAAGATAAGGCCTTCTAATTTTAATAAGCAACTTCTTAATACATAACTCTAATTATGATATACTAATACAAATCCAAAACATTATTGCATAACAATTCAGAATTAACAAGCTTTTCATTAGGTTTCGTATACATTTGTTAGCCACTCCCAGTGGACACATTTCAAACGTGTGCATTATTTTTCTATGTTAAAACGCTTTCTATGCAGCTTCATCACACAATATATTGCAAGCTTTTTATATTAATATTGCTTTTAAAAGACACACTCCAACATTCCCTCCCCTGATGACTCTTGTCATCACACAAAACTTTCCCCAAAAATGTTACATCCTAAAATTCTTTCAACTATATTTCCTCTCCTATTGGCTTCCCCTTTGATTTTTCCCCATACAATTTTTCTCTTTGTTTTTCTTCCCTCCTCTTATTATTTTTCGCCATTTTCAATTTTATTCTTTTGCTAATTTTACATGCCACCCACATTCCAAATAGGCAAGCTATAACAATCAATATCCCCTGTACAATTTTTGACAATATCCCATGCCAAATGTTACTGAGCCAATTTCTCACTGAAGCAAATCCCTTCCCAACCTTCTCCCAGACAACTGGTTCTTTCAACTCCTTCAAGTCTGTACTATCCCTAGTCAAGTTAGTAAGCATACTTCTAATCTCATTACTATTATCTGGTATATATGCGCAACAATAACGCTCATTAAGCATTCTACAGACTCTGCCATTTGTCGCTAAAAGAATGTCTAAAGCAAGTCTGTTTTGAAGAGTCAAAGCCCTCTCTGCAGCAAGTTCAGTATCCATCAGGAGTATAGCCCCTGAAAAGTTTGTCAGCATGTTGTCCACAATAGTAGACAACTTCTGAATCTTTATGGAGTTCAAGATAACTCCCACTGAGGGAATTATCACCCCACATATGTCTCCTACTACACCAGCAGCAGTTTCTCTCTTCTGTCTAGTTCAATGTAATTCAGACAATTTCAGAAACCTTTTCAAATCCTCAAGTTGATATATCTTTGTGAAAACTATCCCCAAATAACATGTCCCATACCATCTCTTTGGACGACGGTAATAACAATTAATTCCACATATGTAATAGATCCCTGGGATCGCTGGATCCTGTCCATTCAACATGAACGGCCATTTACTCTGAAACAAAAACACATGCTTACATTCATTCATTCCCACAAACACATTGTCATAATATGATTTTGGCCTAGATATGCAAAGCTTCCCTACATATAATGCATCCAAAGCTAGCTTCCCTTGTTCCTTCATTGCACCATACCCTTCACTACTAGCAAAAACCCGCTGCAGCAATCCTTTTTCTAATCTGCCCTTTAATGCCCTCCTTCTATCTTCCGTGTGATCTAGAAAGCTCTTCTCTACAAGTGTAAGCAAGCATGTCAAATTATTGTGGTGTGCATAAGATGTACTAATCGTCAATGTCGACTCAAAGAATCCTTTAACTAACTTTACACTATAGTATCTAGCTACCCCACTCAAATCCTCTGTTATAGGCACATTAGAAAACACAAGGTCATAGTTTGAATAGAAATATTAAATCTCTTCCTGGTTATAGAATCTTGTTAGTAACAGGCTACAACTTATCCCATAAGTTAGTGGCAAGCTATGATAGGTAACCCCCTCTTGTACCGAAACAGGAATCTGTGTGCACACAAAGCAATCCTTCGCATCCATTGTGTCAACACACTCACTCAGCAAGCAATGGAAAACGTTTGTAGAAAGTTCCCCTTTTGCATTAGTTCCCTCATGCAAATATCTCGTATCCAGCTCAAACCTCTCCCAAGCTGTTAGTGCCGTGGTAGTCTCAGGAATTGTAGCATTGTCAGCCCCACTCTTATCCATTAGTGTCATACCCACAACCACAACCATAATGAATATCACACACACAACACCTAAACCAACACCCAAATATTTACAACGCCTACTCCCTTTATTATCCTGTCTAGTGTTAGCCATGATCTGTAAAGAATCAGAAAGTGAAGTATGGTTAATTCAACCAACAACAGAGGATAGTCAGAATGAATTTTTCTCCTCTTTTTTTTTTTTTTTCTCGCAGCAGAGTCAAACAAGCGAAAGTCTTCCTTCAGCAATTATTTACAGCTTTCAGTTTCACTCCCATGATCCTTGTCAATTCAGGTTAGCAGCTTGTCAAAATCGGGTTTCAAAGTAAATTCAGGTTTTAAAGTCTCATCCGATAAAGTCTCAGGTGATCATTCCGACCCTGGCGGTCTAAGACCGCCAGGGCCGCGGGCAACGGAAGCACCGCCAACAGGCTGGCGGTGCTTCAGTGCCCATTCTGACCGCGGTGATAAAGCCGCGGTCAGAAAAGGGGATCCGGCGGTTTCCCGCCGGATTTCCCCTGGCTGGGCTGAACCTCCATGGCGGCGCTGCAAGCAGCGCCGCCATGGGGATTCCGACCCCCTTCCCGCCAGCCTGTTTCTGGCGGTTTTGACAGCCAGGAACAGGATGGCAGGAACAGGTGTCGTGGGGCCCCTGGGGGCCCCTGCACTGTCCATGCCACTGGCATGGGCAGTGCAGGGGCCCCCTAACAGGGCCCCAGCATGATTTCCACTGTCTGCATAGCAGACAGTGAAAATCGCAACGGTGCAACTGCACCCGTCGCACCCCTGCAACACCGCCTGCTCCATTCGGAGCTGGCCTCTGTGTTGCAGGGCCTTTCCCGCTGGGCCGGCGGGCGCTCCCTTGGCAGGCGCCCGCCGGGCCAGCGGGAAAGTGAGAATGGCCCGCCGAGCGGCCATTTGGCGGTTCCCGCCAGGCGGGCGGCGTCCGCCGCCCGCCCGGGTCAGAATGACCCCCTCAGTCTCTTTTCTCAATTTTTAACTTTAATTCGATCTTTACACCAATTCAGTCTCTTCAGCCAGACTCAGGTGCCAAAGTATTGACCTGGGATTTCTCGATCAAAGCAAAACGCCAAAAACTCTTGTTGCCATTCAGCTGTCATTGCATACGCCCATTCAGGACCTGCGTATCTTCTGTTTGCTATTCTTTTTCTCTTCAACTTGCGATCACCTTGCAACTCTCCTTCACTTAGATCTTCTCTCCTTGTTGTATTAACTTCTTCCTCTATTGCATCTTTGACAACCACTTCTCCCTTTTTCACTTGCAATTCTGGCCACTTGTCTCCTTTCAGTATCTCTCTCGTCTTTGATCTTTCCTGTGGCAACCCTTCGCCCTCTCTTGGCTCTATGGCGTTTTCTCTTGATGGACCTGCAATCTGCTCCGGAGGAGTTTGGACACCCTGACTCTCTTCCACCTCAGCTCCTTTGCCTTCTGGGTCTGTTAAATGCTCTAGCTCATTCTAATAATCTCCTGCTTCTGGGAGAACCTCCCTCTGACTAGGTTCTCCTGCTGCCCCAGTTGAGATAGGCCCACCATCACCCCTCTGGATCTCTTCTCCTTCATCTCTTACTGGAGTGACCAAGCCATCCTCATCGGGCTCTCCTTCTGTCTCAGTTCCCCTTCGATCACTCTCCGGCCCTGAGACTTCCTTCTCTGCTGTTGGTACTTTCAACAACTCAACTTCCTCATCAGTCGGACACACCACCTTTTTCGTATGACTGGCGTGGATCTAGTTCAGAATTCCTGCACACCTCACAGCAGTAGTAGTTGTTAGTATCACTTGATATGGTCCCTTCCAACGTGGCTCCAAACACCTCATCCTTACATGATTCATGATGACAACCCAATCACCAGCTCTCAGGTTGTGTCCTGGATGATTTATCTGTGGCAGGGTGGTAGCTTCCACCTGTTGAGAAAAACAGTGGACCACATCAGCCAGACCCTTGCAGTAGTCCAACATCATATCATCTGTGATATTCATAAGAGCATTCGCAGGAACTGTGGGCAATCTCATAGCTCGACCCATGAGAATCTCTTGATGGGACAGTCCTGTTAACTTGTTAGGTGTGTTTCTCATTAACATTAACACCAAAGATAATGCATCGTGCCATTTCAAATTCGTGCCTGCACACATTTTCGCCATTCTCGACTTCAGGGTACCATTCATCTGTTCCACTAGTCCTGATGCTTCAGGGCGGTAACTACAATGCAACTTCTGCTCAATGTTCAGTGATGTACACAGCAACTTAACCACCTTGTTGTTGAAGTGACTTCCTCCATCTGATTCTAAAGAGTTCGGAAAAACGAAACGTGGTATCAATTCCCTAAGCAGCAGTTTCGCTACTGTGAGGCTGTCATTCCTGCGTGTAGGGTATGCTTCAATTCAATGGCTAAAGATACACACAATCAGCAGCACATATCTCAAACCTCCACACACGGGCATCTCAATAAAATACAATTGCATTCAGCTAAAAGGACCTCCAGCTCTCCCAATGTGGCTCAAATTCCCCACTGTCCCTTTCCCCACATTCATCTGTTGGCAGATGACCCACCTGTGCCAAATCACTTCTGCAGCTTGTCTGAACTTCAGGTTAAACCAGTCAATTTTGAACAACCTGATCATGGCATCTCTCCCAATATGTGCTTGACCAGAGTAAAACCTTGCAAATTGTGACAAAAGACTGTTCGGCAAGACCATTTTCCCTTCATCTGAGACCCACAAGTCATCTGGTCTTTGTACACATTGCATCCTAACCCAAGAACGCTTCTCATCCTTGCTGGCACGACCCTGCAACAATCTAACGTATCAATCACCCTTAAGGCGTAACTTGTGCATGTCTCATTTTCCTTTTCAGGTAACCATTCCCACTGATCCTTAAACGATATACTGTTCAATGCGCAAAACCTTGCGACTTGATCCACATATCCAATTCCCATTGAAACAAAGTCTTGTGACTTCAGGTGTGCGCTGCATTTCACCACGGCAATTTCATGAGGTAACTGAATTGCGTGCAACAACTCCTTAATTCTCTCACCATTTTTCACTGGCGAACCAGAAGAGGTCAAAAAACCCCTCTGTGACCACAATTGGCCGAAATCATGAACAATTCTGATCTGTAACGACTATCAGTATAGATAGTCACTCTTATCTGGGCAGAGGCATGGCAAACTCTATTAAGAGCTACCAGTTCAGCTACTTGAGCAGAATACACTCCTTGAAGCCAAGACCCTTCCAGGATACCAGAAATTGTGCATACAGCATATCCGGCTCTCAGCACTCCTACTGAGTCTCTCAAACATGAGCCATCAACAAAAATAATTTGGTCATTTTCTTCCAATTGGGTATCTTTAATATCAGGCCTCGGTTTGGTGCACATTTCTGTTACCTCAAGACAATCATGTTGTACAGCTTTGATATTTTCAACCTCTGTATTTTCACTTGGAAGCAAAGTTGCCGGGTTCAATACTGTACATCTTTTCAATGTTACATTTGGAGACCTCAATAGAATCGTTTCATACTTAGCCAATCTTGCATTCGTCATGTGCTGCGTTTTAGTGCGGGTCAACAGGATTTCAACTGAGTGAGGGACCATGACTGTTATAGGATGTCCCATCACTATACCTTCACACTGTGTGAGGCTTTTTCCAACTGCTGCTACTGCACGCAGACAACCCGGTAAGTAGCTGAAAAATATGCTACTGGTCGGTTTACACCTCCATGGACCTGTGTCAAGACAGACAAAGAACATGCATCACGTTCATGACAAAACAGAACAAAAGGATTTGTGTAATCAGGCATACCTAAAGCTGGAGCCCTGCACATGCTCTCTCCTAACTCGGTAAATGCTTTCATTTCCTTCTCTCCCAACACTATGGCTTGGAGATGACTGAGAAATTCGGGATCCACTGACGACAGTAACCCACCATTCCTAAAAACATCCTAACATCTCTCCGTGTTGTTGGGGGATTCATCTGTAACAGTGCAGTCACTCTTTCCCTGGATAACTTCCTCAACCCTTTCTCAGTTTGATGACCCAAGTACTTCACCTCTTTCTGGAAATATTGCAATTTCTTTCGGGACATCTTGTGTCCGTTTTTTCCCAGGTGATTCAGTAAGGCGCTCAAATCATACTTGCACTCATCCCTTGTCTTGCATGCGGTCAGCAAATCACCAATGTACTGCACTAGAGTCGATTGGAAAGGAAGCTCCAATGACTAGAAATCTTTCTTCAGTATCTGATTGAATATGGAAGGCGATTCCGAAAACCCTTGAGGAATTCGACACCAACTGTACACCTTGTCCAGGAATTTAAAACTGAAGAGAAATTGGCTGTCCTCATGAAGAAGCACAGAAAAGAATGCTTGGGACAGATCAATGACTGTGAACCATTCTGCATCGCATGGAATCTGAAAAATAATCACTGCTGAATTTGGTACCACTGGGCAGCATTTCACCACTATGACATTGATTTTTCTCAAATCTTGGACAGTCCGAACCTTCCCACAAGGCTTTCTCAGTCCCATTATCGGTGAATTACATGGACTGCTCATCACTTCCTTCAAGACTCCCTGTTTAACAAAGTCTGCAATTAACTGTGCAACCTTTATAAGGACATCCTGTGCCATATGATACTGCGGTATCTGGTGGAACGCAGCATTTGGCTTCACATTGACTTTAACTGGCTCTACTCCTTTTATCAGTCCTACTTCTTTCCCTGTCAAATCCCACACCTTCTCTTAGACTGTTCCCTGCCAATCTGCCGGGATATCAGCCACTGTGAACATCAGGAAGAAATTAATCAGAGGATTCTCATTGTCTGTGGTCTCAGTTTCAGGCTCTGAAGCCTGTTCCTCCCCTTCATCATCGCTGTTCATCTGGACCTCAATTCTCTCATTGGAACAGGTGATTGAACACTTCGTCATGCACATTAAGGCCCTCATTCTAACCGCGGCGGTCGGCGGTCGCCGCCCGCCTGGCGGTAACCGCCATATGGCTGCTCCGCGGTCGGCAGACCGCTGGGGCCATTCCGACCTTCCCGCTGGGCCGGCGGGCGCTAACATTGTTAGCGCCCGCCGGCCCAGCGGGAAGGCTGCCTGCAACACAGAAGCCGGCTCTGAATGGAGCCTGCGTTGTTGCAGGTGTGCGACGGGTGCAGTTGCACCCGTCGCGCTTTTCACTGTCTGCTAAGCAGACAGTGAAAAGCTTCATGGGGCCCTGTTAGAGGGCCCCAGGACACCCGTTCCCGCCATCCTGTTCCTGGCGGTAAAAACCGCCAGAAACAGGCTGGCGGGAAGGGGGTCAGAATCCCCATGGCGGCGCTGCTTGCAGCGCCGTCATGGCGGATTGGGCCAACCGGGGTTAATCCGGCGGGAAACCGCCGTACCCGGTTTTCTGACCGCGGCTTTACCGCCGCGGTCAGAATGGCCCAGGAAGCACCGCCAGCCTGTTGGCGGTGATTTCCGTCGTTCGCGGCCCTGGCGGTTTTTACCGCCAGGGTCGGAATGACCCCCTAAGTCTCTTCCCAGTAAGGACACAGGACTTGAATCGCAAACCACAAATGAGTGCAATCTTTGGAAAGTGCCAAGCTCAAGCTGAACCGGACCTGTGATCAGGTTAGTCAGGAGTTGGTTTGCTACTCCCAATACCTTAACTGTCCGTCCCGAAAGGGGTAGTTTCGGAACTTCTGCACTTCTGACTGTAGAGCGTGTAGCTCCTGTGTCCACCAAAAATGAAATCTTGTGGCCCATTACCTTCCCCTGAACATAGGGCCCTTTCTGGTCTACTTCTAAGGACGCTGCAAGCCTGCACTCTTCACTATCTGAACTCTCATCTGACCATTCATCGTTGATTCCATTCTCACCACGCAATGGGTACTGTTGCACTGTGTTATTTTGACTCATTCTTTGACCTGTGACCTGTTGAGGAAGCATCACCTGTTGCTGTTCCATTGGCGCTAAAGGCACTTGCATTTGCTGTCTAGGTACCATAGGAACCTGCTGTTGCATTTGCTGTAACTGCATAGGCTGTATACGGGGCATCTGCACCTGCTGCATGGATTGAAACCCTTGCGTTTGATTTACATTATTCTGGAAATTCGTATTTGGACCCCTCAGTCTCGGTCCTCTCACATTTTGGAATGAACTAATATCATTGCTTTGTTGAACAACACCCTCCTGCACCATCATCGGGCACTCCCGCCTCCAATGTCCAACGACCCGCAAGCATGACAAGGTAACATCTTCTTCTTTCCCTGTATGTCGTTTTGAACCACTACAGTGTTCAAATCTGGACTTCGGTTCACAAAACCTCCTCTACCTCTACCTCTCACTTGCGCCTGAAACATCCCGTTGCCTTACGGCTGTTACACCATCTGCTGTAGGCAACCTCCCTGCATCCCTGACTGTGCTGACTTAATTTGCATTACCATCGCTTTCTCTTTCAACTCTCTCTGCTTCAACTCAATTTTGTCACTACAATACTTCGCATACTGTAACACCTCGTCAATCGGCTTTGCTTGCCAGCAAATCAAGTGACTCTTAATCATCTGGCTAATCTCAGATCTCAACCCTTCAACAAATCTAAACACAAGGTGCTTCATATCCTTCGCCTCAACAACCTCTGTACCACTGTAGTGCTTGAATGCCTTCAACAACCTCTCATAATAGGCATGTATCGACTCCTTGGCTTCCTGAGCCGTTTGATCAATTATTTGCCAATCAATATTCTTCGGTGAAACGATTTCAGAAACTCAATCACCCTATAGTAATACTTCATCACCTCAGGAGATCGTGCTCCTGTGATCTTGTCCCTTGCCAGTTCCTCGGTCGGCCAATCCACGCTTCTCTTGCACTCAAGCCACAAATCAGCTGGGACTATGATCTCAAAGAGAGTATTCAGGTCTTCCCAAAGACATTTCGCAAGCTTCACAAACCTGTCTGTCTGCTGATACCACTCTATTGGCATCTCCCTCAGCCTGGGAAAGTCATTTGTAAATTATATAAAATCACCTCTAGTCCATGGTACATGGACAAGAACCCCTCCAGCAGTCTCTCTCATTGATATCATCTTTACCGTATCGGTATCCGGTAACGCTCTTGCTGGCTGCTCTATGCAGTCACTTTTCCTCTTGTCTCTTTTCTTCGCCCATCTGCCTTCCCACTTTTCTAAAGCTCCCCAAACTTGTGCACTCTGCAGTAGCTCCTTGAGGTGTGCCTTCATCCCAGTAGACCTCATGTGTTCAAAATCCTTAGGATCAAAATCAAACCTATAACTTCTCTTCAGATGTTTGGTATTTTCTAAATCTGTGCAGTACTTATCTTCCAAATTTTCCAACCTCTGGTGCACCCTGCTCACTTCTCTAGTAAGCTTTGGACACAAATATCTCAATTCTGCTTACGTGTATGACTCTATCCTGTTCACACCCATGCTCCCTTCAGCAAGTTCATTTGCCTCCATGCCCAATCTCACAAAATTCAGGTGTTCTTCTCCTTCCGTTCTCCCTGCGGGTACAGGAGCAGTCTGTGGAGTATTAAGCTTGTCTAGCCAGTCGGTCAGCTGCTGTGCTGTTAAACCCTGTAATGAGATATTCCCTGCCTGCGCTAAAGGTGTCTGTGATGTATTCACATTCGAGATCTGCAGAATTAACAGTCCCGAACCTGTCTGTCTCATAGCCTCTGGAGGAGCCCCAATCGGACTGAAGTCTAGCAGGGACCTAGATCCTTCAAATGTCGGTTCCACTGGAGTCGTTCCCTGGGAGCTTCCTACGAACCCTCCTCTTGTCACCTCTTGAGTCATTAACCATTGATCGCATACACAGGGCTTCACCTGCCCATACAATGGTACTGGGGGACCAACTGTAATAGGCAAAGATATGGTGGCTGGCGTCTGCCTGTTCCCCAACACCTGTGGAGGACTAACTCCCATATTCTGGCTCATCACTGATGCCATGTTTGATTGCGGCCCGTGACTGAAGTATAATTCGGAACCATATGCTGCTGTACCTGGGGCAGTAAAGGTGGAGTTGGCTCAGTCTGAATCAACTTTGGTCTTCCATATATTTGCTCTGTCGGCATCATCAGATTTGTGGTTGTCTCTAAAATTGTGACTTCTGGGTAAAGTCTCTGAACCTGTGGTGGTTGCAACTGAGATTGCATACCCTGGGCAGTGGACACGCTAAAACTACTCTGCACGGGACTGGTGTCAAGACAGGACTAACCTGTATCGTATTCGATGTCATCTGCTCTTGGTTCGCACCTGCAGGACATGTACTAATATTTGGTCTATTGTCATCTATCGCATATGGCAGTGGTCGATCATTCAGTAACTGATTAAGAAACTCATCATCGTCAGAGTCATCTACCACTGACCAGGGCTTCCTAGCCTCTTTGTCTTTGGAAGGACCTTTGTCAGTCTTACAAGTGGCTTTTCCCCCTTTGTCTTCACCTTCTTGAGCTATTGCTGGAAACAGCCTAACTCCATCTATTGTTTCTCTTCTCCAAAGTCTTTGTGCACTATCCCACCTAGCCTCCACTAGCATCTTTTCTGCTTTCCTCATTCTCCTTTAAAATTTCTGTTGCTGCTGTCGTATTGCCATCAGTTCCCAAATTGCTAATGCCTCAAACTGTGCTTGCCTCGGAGTTGGCTTTAGCTCATTTAGCACCCTCCGCAAATTTTCAAAAATCCTCAAATTGAACGTTCTGTGCTCCGGAAACGTTAAGCACCCCTCTTTCTCTGTAACTTTGCACCATTGCTTTAGCCAAAGACATGGCGCAACCCCCTTTTCCTCCATTACAGCGTTAGCCAGTGTATCCTCTAGCGGTGTAACCTCCCCTACACTCGCGGTAATATATACGTCTCCCCTCAAGGCGCTCTTAAAGCCTTGAAAAATTTCATTTTTACGTCTTTTATTTTGTTCACAATCAAATCAGGAAATTACTTTAATTCCCAGAACTCTCTTCGCCTACCTTCTCAACCAATTGCTTCTCACGGACAGCTGCCAATCCGTGCGTGACCCTTCTCACTAACCAACCCTTCCCAACACTGCTCAGATGATATCACACTCACACACACTGCGGCTGACAAAGTCTTGCGGCTTGTCTTCCCACTCTTGATGCACACAAAACTAATGCAATATATTGCGAGCACCAACAAAACAAAACTCAAATTTGCCGGTTTACAACAGGAAAGGGTAACATAATCGCTTTAGAACTTTACAGAGATTTCACTTAGCCTCAGCCGCTACTCTCTCCTTCTCAGATCCCGCACTCGCAAGCAAAATTTAACCTGCAAATTTTACTCTCGACTTGTCAGTGGATTATTGTTCTACTGCACTTTAGAACTCACCAAAACTCCATCGAAGTTTTCATTCACTCACCTTGACTCATACTCGACTTGTCGACTTCACCATTGACCTATTAAACCACACAAATTACAACATAAACCAAGTGTCTCATACACTAATCAATATACTTGGAGTCTTAGACCACGCAGGGTCTGTACATCATCAACAACCACATGGACAATTTTTTAGCACAAAAGCACCACACTCACATTTAGTTCGCCGACTTCCCTACTCTCATACTGCGGAGTACGCACACTCCTACTAAAACATCATCATCTAGCCTAAAATCCTGACAAACTTCACAAATCACCTGCCATATGCATAAGCTGTGCAAACGCAAAATCTACTTCCTTCACACTGTCACTGGAACTCCAAGAACATACTCAAACTTCCTTCAGCAAGCTCTGAGTTTCCGGGAAAGTCATTTGGGACTTAGGGGCACATCATCTCTCCTATTTGCATAATTGAAAAAGAGTAATTTTCCCAACCCACTTTTTCCCAAATCCCCTTGCTTACTTCCAAACCACGTGCATCAAGTTCTACCAAAAACTGACACCTTTTCTAGCAACACTCTGTCAAACCGTAGTCCCTTGTACTGGGGCCCCCAAAGGGCCAAACCATCTGCACTTCTACAAATTTTTTTATCAAACCGTGATCTTTCGTACTGGGGCCCCAAAGGGCCAAGCCATCCTCAGCTACCAAAAACTGTTAGAGCGTCAGAGCTATGATAAGTAAACTTAAAAGGAGATGAGTTAAGGTCGACGAACCTTTGGAAAACGTTTGGAGGCTGCCCAGTACAAGATGTCTTTTTGGCATCACAAATCAATAGATCAATAGCCCAATCAATATTCTCAGTAACTAATCAACAAGCTAAACAATAAAGTTTAATAAGAATCAATAAGTTGAACACACCATGACCTTTCAGTCACGAATAACCACAACAAGTTAGTTAAGTGTTAGGATATTTATTTCCCTCTTGATTACAATCTAATGTCATCTCTGTTAATCTCAAATGTAACAAACTTCATTAGGACTCTTCTAATTAGCAATTACAACCCAATTAATCGATGCATAGAGAATATTCATTCAGTATTTAGGCACGTCATTAATATGAAGCAACTTAGCAAAGTTTCAGTAATACATGATTCAACAAAGCAAGAACTCAGTCATTTGTCTATTTGCATAAGATATTTGTGAACGCCTTAACTAACCTCAAATTAGCATTAGCATGTTGGGCTTCATGCAAAACATTTTAGAAAACACAAATGTAGAAAACATCTAAACTTTGGCCTCTATCAAAAATAGCAGTTGGTACCTAGAAAGGAAAGGCAAACAGACAATTACAATTTTGCATCAGGTAGTTACCAATACAACAGATCAGCAAACAGCGTCAGTCTTCGTCCTCAGGACATCAGTCGATTCGCCATCAGCAGAGATAGGACGGGGCAAAGTCTCGATATAGCATAACTAAAGAATAAACTCTCTTCCTTCTTATGGAGGAGAAGTTAGCATCAAGCAATGAATGGGTAGAGGATGGTTTAAAGTGTCAGGACAAAGCAAAAGAGTGAAAAGTCTCTGTGAAGTAAGTGAGTCTAAAAGTCTCTGCGCTTCAAGCTCCTTGGGTCACTCCGTTAAATCAAAACTACCTAATTAGCCCATGACTCCCCACTGGATAATAATTGGTGCATCGTTATCTCTGTCCAATAATTCTTCATGCACCTTGCCAGAATTTTCCACAAACCGCAGTTCTGTTGTCGCGGATTGGTCCATATTATTGAAGTCTTCATCGGTTGGAATGTCAGGTAGGAAAAGTTACAGTTTGCGCTCTAGTCAGTGTCTCCATTGTTTTCTCCTACTACAGTTAACCTTGCATCTGTTACGAATTACACTGTTGCATCCAGCAAGAACGTCTCCTCGAGCAAACCTGTTCTCATGATAAAGAATTTACTATGGCTACACACACATAACTTCTGGAAAAGTACAGCTTCGTGTCCTTCAAGAAAACAGCACATTGCACGTTAGAAAATGTAGTTTAATACGAGACCAGGCAGCTAGGCCCAGACCGTCGCTAAGCTAAGGCCTTCTAATTTTAATAAGCAACTTCTTAATACATAACTCTAATTATGATATACAAATACAAATCCAAAACATTATTGCATAACAATTCTGAATTAACAAGCTTTTCATTAGTTTTGTTTTCGTATACATTGGTAGCCACTCCCCATGGGCACAATTCAAACGCATTCATTATTTTTCTATGTTAACATGTTTTCTATGCAGCTTTATCACACAATATTTTGCAAGCTTTTCATATTAATATTGCTTTTACAAGACACAATCCAACAAGATCATGAGTATAGCAAATAATTTGATGAATTGGCTTGCCATTCCCGATTAAAGTATGCATTCAAATTGCCTTTACTTTGGCCTGCTGTGCTTGTCATGGATGACATTAACATTTCTCTGTATGTATTTTTTAGCTAATATTTTTACTATCTTTTGACAAAATTTTAAATGTTTTTTAGCTAGATTTTATGCTTTCAGCATTTTATTCCAGTGCAATTTTACTGTTTGGATTCATTTACCTTTGTCATACCTGTTACGGCAATGGGGAGGGTGTAGTGAATCCTACTTTGTTTAATGGGATAACAGGAGTTAGCTTAGCCTTCGGCTTGCAGACTCGTGGCCCTGTCACCTAGTGACTTTAACCTACTTAGCTTGCTCTGTCTTAGCCCATTTAATTATTTAATTCCTCTAAGATGGCTGCCTTGTTTATAGTTAGGCCTCTTGTTATGATTTGCATTATCAGTGCCACCGCGTTATGGCGTCAAGATCAAGTGACAAAGACAAACAAACAGTAGGTGTTCACACTTGGGGACTTTCCCTCTCTATACTTTTGAGGGAACTGTTTATATTAATTGCCGCCCCAAGCAAGCCTTTTATCTATTGTTTGGGAACACACCTACGTCAGGGTCCAAGTAGATCTGTATAAATACATCACACTTTAAACAGATAATCAGAGGGATTCCGACCAGAGGGCATCGCCACCATCATTGATATCGATGCTGCACGTTGTCTTGACGCTGGCCCAGTCTTCGTGTCCCTACGGAGTCTGAGATAGAGACCTCATTCCAAGGTAACAAGGGTTGGGGGCTCCTCTCATGGACATGGCATTGGCAGATTAAGTTTGACATACCCAGCTCTCCTTTAGGTAGGATGTTAGGCCTATCATGATAGGGTATTAGGACATATTACACACTTTGGCGGTCATTACAACATTGGCGGTAAAAGCCGCTTACCGCAGTGCAGAAGACAGCCAATACACCGCCGCGGCTGCGGAAAACCGCCACAGCAATTATGACCCACAGCACGGAATCCGTCAAAATTCAGACACCCACACAACTCCGCCACACCAAAGGTCAGTGATAAACTGGCAAAAACAAAACCTCCACCGTCACGCCAACAGAAATACGCCCACACTATCACGACCCACGAATCCACGCAGCGGTCTTTCAACCGCGGTATTCCATTGGGGGTACACACTGCCGCGCTCAAAATACACACACACATACAAAACACAGCCACATTGGACAATTCGAAATACACACACCTGATACACATACACACACCACTCCAACACACCCAATACAATATAAAACACACACCCACATCACCCACAAACCCCTACGACCACAATTACTGAGAGAAGGCCAGAGAGAGACACCACCATCAACAATACTAGCATCCACAGGAACACAACACCATCAGCCACATAACTTCCACGCACCTCACACTACACCACACTACATATCAGCACACTTATCACCACACACACCACCCCACACATCACCTACACCACCCCATGGCACGGCAAAGACACCACAGGTTCTCAGAGGAGGAGCTCAGGGTCATGGTGGAGGAAATCGTCCGGGAAGAGCCACAGCTATTCGGAGCACAGGTGCAGCACACCTCAATTGCAAGGAAGATGGAGCTATGGCAAAGAATAGTGGACAGGGTCAATGCAGTGGGACAGCACCCAAGAAATCGGGAGGACATCAGGAAGAGGTGGAACGACCTACGGGGGAAGGTGCATTCCGTGGTCTCAAGACACCACCTTGCGGTTCAGCGGACTGGCGGCGGACCCCCACCTCCTCTCCCACAACTAACAACATGGGAGGAGCAGGTCTTGGTGATTCTGTATCCTGAGGGCCTCGCAGGAGTAGGTGGAGGAATGGACTCTGGTAAGTCAAATCTTAACTATTACATCCCCCACCCTACCTGCATGCCAGCACATACCCCCACCCTCACCCCATCACTCCAACTCCTCACAAATATCCCAACATCACAAACCACACATCCTAACACCAAGCCCTGCATGCAACAACAAAGCATGGACACCCATCACAAAAGCATGCCCACTGCACAAATCCATGCACCCCCCCTAAACCATCATCACACAAGGTCCCACACAGGAATGCAAGCACTGGGGTACACGGTCACCCACCCATTGCACACCATACCACACACAGATGTAATAAACATCCTTTTATACCCCTGCAGGACCCCTACCCAACGTCACCGGACAGGAGGGTCCACACATGTCCACACCACCAACAGAAGAGGCCCACAGTGATGACAGCACCTCTGTCCAACTGGATCTAGATGACCAGCCTGGCCCATCGGGGACCTCGGGACAGTCAGTTCCCCTCACCCAGTCACAGGCCACCACAGAGCTTCCCTCGTCTGGAAAAACCAGCACAGCACCCACCCAGTGGGCCCATTCCTCCGTCCCCAGGACACGTCAATCAGCAGTGTGTCCACCTCTACAGGGAACCCAGGCTAACCCACCACCCCAACAACAACAGGGACCTGGGGGCAGTGGTAGTGGGCACACAGTCCAGGGGACGGAGGCCCAGGAACACAGGGGAACTGGGAGGGCTGCTGTGCGACAGGGGAGGGCAGGCCAAGGGAACCCACTCTCCACGAGGCCCTCTCCAACATCATGGGAGCCTACCACCACTCCCAGGAGACGATGGCAACGGTACTGGCCAAGTTTCAGGAGACCCAGCGCCTGCAGGAGGAACAGTATTTGGGCTTCAGGGAGGAACTCAGAGCCATCAATTCCACCCTGGGCACCATTGTAGGGCGGCTGAAGGAAGTACTCAACACCAGGAGGAACACTATGGCACTACAAGGGGCCCATGACACTAGCCTGGACGATGAACTGCCCACCACCTCCGCCGGCGCTAGTGGACAGGAGTCACCGCCACAGGACCACCACACCAGCACCCCACCCCCTGCAGAGGGAGAACCACCCCTCAAACGGTCCCTGAGATCCAGGACAAAGACAGAGAACGATGCCAAGACCCCCACCAAGAAATAAGACCACCCTAATTGTCATCCTACTGTCCCACTTTGTCACCCTGTCCATCCTTAATCTGCCCCAGCTCCACTTCCTATGCCCATTTGGGCAATGCACCTGTGAGACTAATAGACTGGACTCCGCCATGGACATTCCTCCGCCATCACCCCTCACCATTTTGCTACCCCCTCCAATATTGAGCACTAAAATAAACACCCTTAAAGCACAAAACAATCTGGAGTCAGTCTGTGATTTTGGAATACTGTATTAGCAATTACTGTGGCAAAAAGCTCTTTCATTTGTAATGTCAACATACCTATGTCACACAGCTGTAGTCCAAGAGGAATCAAAGCAGATGTCACACATTGGGACCCACATCTGTGAAATCGTAAGGGAAAGTGACAACTCAGTGACCACACACTGGGTGAAAACGACAGACAGTAGAGAGGTAGTAGTGTTTAAGTACATGTAGTAGGCAGGTTTGTATTCTTACCTGTGTTTCACTGGAAATATTGCTGGATCACTGAGTCCCTGTTGTCCATGTCATTTTCTTCTGCTTCCTCATCTTCACTGTCCACAGGCTCCACAGCTGCAACAACGCCGGCATACGGACCATCCTCCTGCAGAAGAGGCACCTGTCATCGCAAAGCCAAGTTGTGAAGCATACAGCAGACGACGATGATGTGGCACACCTTCTTTGGTGAGTAGAATAGGGATCCACCTGTCATATGGGGTCAGTAGCCATGACAGGTTGGGGTAACCAGAGTCAACTGCAAATGGCGAGGGACAACTGTTAGACACACACTAACCTGTAGGGATATCCCCAGACCCAGAAAACCATTCCCACTGTCTTCCTTCCAGGTGCTCACCTAATAGCCACACACAGTGCCTCTGGAGTTGACCCATCACATAAAGGATGCTGCTATTCCGCAGGATGTAGGCGTCATGCACTGAGCCAGGGAACTTGGCATGCACATGGGAGATGTACTGGTCGGCCAAACATAAAATCTGTACATTCATCGAATGATAACTCTTTCGGTTTCTGTACACCTGTTCACTCCTGTGGGGGGGGGGCCAAAGCCACATGGGTCCAATCAATGGCACCTATGATGTTGGGGATAAGTCGAAGGGCTTAGAAATGACCTTTCACTGTAGACAAATCCTCCACCTGAGGGAAAACAATGTAGCTCCACATGTGTTTTAGCAGGGCAGACAACACTCTGGACAACACGTTGGAAAACATAGGCTGCGACATCCCTGATGCTATGGCCACTGTTGTTTGAAATTACCCACGTGCAAGGAAATGGAGCACCTGCACTTAAGGGGGGATTCCCGTGGGATGGCGGATAGCTGACATCAGGTCTGGCTCCAGCTGGGTACACAGTTCCTGGATTGTGGCACGGTCAAGCCTGTAGGTGATGATCACATGTCTTTCCTCCACTGTCGACAGGTCCACCAGCGGTCGGTACACTGGAGGATGCCGCCATCTCCTCACATGTTCCACAGACGGTGCCTATGAAGGACAACAGCGAGCACAGAGTCAAACAACTCAGAGGTACGTACCCACAGATTATACAGAACACGATTCCTAATCCAAAAAGTGGCCTGAATGTGTGTTGAGTCTAGGCCTAGGTATGTGTGACGTAGTTAAAAATGAAGCCATGTGGGCCCCTGAAATGGCGGCTGCCTGACCTCTAAAGTGGGACAACTGGATGTGAGGTAACTACGCTGGCGTTGTACACCGTCGCGGTAGTCGGTCAAAGACCGCGTCGCAATTCTGCATTGGTTAACATTGGACCCTATGGGTCCCAGGAGCCAATGACGATGTACTCTGGCGGTGACAGTACGCACCGCCGCGGACGTGACCGCCATTTTCTATCTGTTTACTCACTTGATACCTGATCTTCGACAGGAGAGGACCTACACTGCAAGTGCTGCTGTGACCTCGGTCTGGAAGAGACAATGACTCGAGTGTCTGGGGAAAGGGCCCCTGCCTTCACATCGGAGGAGTTGGAGAAACTCGTGGATGGGGTCCTCCCCCAGTACACGCTACTCTACGGTCCCCCAGACAAACAGGTAAGCACACTGGGAGCATGCTGTATGGGCTATGCCTGTGTGGAGAGGGGTGGATGTAAGAAGGAAGGGGGGAGAGTGCGGCGTGCATGAAACAACGGTGAGTGCATGTGCCACATGCCAAGGGTAGGGATGGGGACCAATGACTGTGACGGTGCAGTTGGTAATAAGTTTCTCTTCCCCCTGTACAAACCATGTAGGTCAGTGCCCACCAGAAAAAAGATATTTGTCGTGCCATCGCCAAGGATGTCCGGACCCTGGGGGTCTACCACAGACGGAGCAACCACTGCCGGAAAAGATCCGAGGACATTCGCCGCTGGAGCAAGAAGACGGCGGAGGCTCAGCTGGGGATGGCCTCCCAACGTGGGAGGGGTGCCCATTGCACCATAACCCCCTGATGTTCAGGATCCTGGCAGTGGCATATCCGGAGTTGGATGGGCACTTGAGGGCATCACAGCAGCCACAAGGGGGTGAGTACACTCTCATCCTGCTGATTTTGCGTGCAGTGGAGGGGTCTGGGTGGGGAGGTGGGCTGTGGGTTTCCCTAGGCCAGGGCGATTTTAGTAGGCAAGGTCCCTCTGTAAGGCAGGCCATGTGGCACCCCACCTCACCTCTGTAGAGTGCCAAGCTCACCTAGTCATGCCCCTGTGTCATCCATGTGTGCAGATGTCATCCATAGCCTAGTAGGCCATTTCCCAGGAATTGAACAGTGGAGCCCAAGAGCGCGGCGTAGTGCAGGGGGCTTTTTTGTCTGTCGTGTCCGCCGTCGTGTCCGCCAACGGTAGCGGTAATGCATGCACTCAACATGTCTTTCTTCTGTAGTCCCCCTCCTTTTTGTGGTCTCCCTGTTCTTGTGTGCATTAGCATCATCAGGCAGAGGAGCAGTGGCACCGGAGCACGAGGGAGCTGCATACCACATGGCCCTGGAGGGCAAAACTACGGATTCGGAGTTCACCAGTGGGACGGAGGGCGAGGGGAGCTCCACGGCGGGGACAGAAGCTGACACCAGCGACATGGACTCGTCCTCTGATGGGAGCTCCCTTGTGGTGGCAACATCTGTGCCCCCGCATCTACAGGTACAGCCGCCACCCCCCTACCAGCACCGCCATCCCAGCAGCCCCTCAGCCTTTGCCCCGTGCCCGTGCCCCCTCACCCAGGAGGGTGGGCATCACCTTCGCCCCAGGCACCTCAGGCCCTGCCCCCGTCACCCCTGCTGCCCTCAGTGAGGAGGCCATTGACCTCCTCAGTTCCCTCACTGTTGGGCAGTCTACCATTTTGAATGCCATCCAGGGTGTAGAAAGGCAGTTGCAACAAACAAATGCATTCCTGGAGGGCATTCATTCTGGTCAGGCGGCCCTTCAGCAAGCTTTTCAGACTCTGGCCTCAGCACTGATGGCAGCCATTGTCCCCATCTCTAGCCTCCCCCCTCGAACTTCCTCCACCCAGACCCAATCCCCTGTACCCCAGCCTATCCCAAGCACACCTTCAGACCAGCATGCACACACGTCAACACACAAGGGAAGCTCTGGCAAACATAAGCACCACACATCCCACAGGCACTCACGCAAGCATCACACACATGCAGACACACCAACATCCACTGTCTCCACTGTGTGCCCCTCCTCCTTGTCTCCCTTCTCCCTCCCAGTCTGGTCTACACTCACACCTGCATGCACTACATCTACAGCCACAACTGCCATCCCCAACACACCCACCACCACACCCCGCTCACGTGCAGTCACCACCCCACTACCATTCACACGTCCCCTGTGTCCTCTCCCAGTGTGTCTGTGACGCCACCTCCCAAGATACACAAACACAGGCACACACCCACCGAACAGCCATCCACCTCACGACAGCCCCTACAACCACAACCTCTTCCTCCACTCCCAAACCCCCCAGCTACCCGTCCCAGTGTCTCCAAAATACTTTTCCTGTCCAACCTTGACCTCTTTCTCACACATCCCCCACCCCGTCCGTCTCCTAGGTCCCGAACTAGCACCTCAGCCACAACATCTCCGGGACCAGTGGTGATTGTAGTCACCAGAATCTGGAGTGCACCGGCCACCAGGGCATCCAGTGTGGCACGGAGCCACAGCACAGACAGTCCCCCACCTGTGAACCATCAGAAGTTGGCCTGTGCCCAGTGGGAGAGGGGGAAGACTCCAGCCACCAAAGCCGCTCCCAGGGGTCCCGGTGGGAGTGTGGAGTCAGATGCGACAACTTCCAAGGTGGGGATGGGCCACAAGAAAGCAGGAAAGTCTGGGAAGAGCAGCACGGCGGAGGAGACCGCCATCATCCCCGCTGCCCAGGAGACCACAGCCATCATCCACAAGCCCCGCTGGGACAGAGAGGACCGCCAGCACAAGCCCCGCTGGGCTAGAGAGGACCGCCAGCACAAGCCCCGCTGGGATAGAGAGGACCGCCAGCACAAGCCCCGCTGGGACAGAGAGGACCGCCAGCACAAGCCCCACTCGGTTAGAGAGGACCGCCAGCACAAGCCCCACTGGGACAGAGAGGACCGCCAGCACAAGCCCCACTGGGACAGAGAGGGCCTCCAGCACAAGCCCCGCTGGGACAGAGAGGACTGCCAGCACAAGCCCTGCTGGGACAGAGAGGGCCACCAGCACAAGCCCCGCTGGGACAGAGAGGACCGCCAGCACAAGCCCTGCTGGGCTAGAGAGGACCGCCAGCACAAGCCATTTCCCCCTCCTTTGCCAAGCCTTTGTTGGACTATTTAGGGTAGTTTGTACTTAGGCTCTCATAACTTTTTTTACATATACGCTATCCATACCAATTTTGCGTCCTTTTTTCCCAACATTTTGGGGATTCTATATGTATACAGAGTGTGTGGGTTTTTCAGGAGGAGACCAAGAAATTAGCCAAAATACAGCTCAAATTTGGGTTGTTTTTGGGGAAAAATGGGAATGAAGTGCTGCAGAAGAAAGCATTTGTTTTTTTCCCTGCAAATGTCATCAACAAAGGGTTTATGGTGCTAAAGTCACCATCTTCCCAGCTTTCAGGAACAGACAGACAGTTTTGGCATTCTACCGGTACATACCCCATTTTTACTATTTTTTGTGCTTTCATCCTCCTTCTAGTTAGTGACAGGAATGGGTGTAAAACCAATGTTGAATCCCAGACAGTTAAACATTTCTGAAAAGTGGACAAAAGTCTGAATTCCGCAAGGGGTCATTTGTGTAGATCCTTCAAGGTTTTCCTATAAAAAGGAACAGTTGAAATAAAAGAAAATTGAGTTGAAAAAAACAGTCATTTCTTTCTACGTTTTCTTCTGTACCTTTTTTCATCTATAGCAGATTTTTTAAAGCAATATGTCTTTATGTCTGCTGGACCCTTCTGGTTGTGGGGATTTATAAGGCTTGTAGGTTCATCAAGAACCCAAGGTACTCAGAGCAAATAAATGAGCTGCGCCTTGCAATGGATTTTCTTTGTATACCGGTACACTGCAATTTATTTGTTAAAAAATAAAGAGTGAGAAATAGGTATCAAGGAAACTTTGCATTTCCAAAATGGGGACAGGATAAGGAGTTTAGGAACAGTGGTTATTTGCACATCTCTGAAATCGGGGGTGCCCATACTGGCATGTGAATTATAGGGGATTTCTCAAAATGACTTCTTTCTTACACACTGTCTTGCATTTGGAATGCAAAGATGTAGAGAAAGACTATTGCCAATAACACATGCTCTTCTATTCTGTGTTCCCCCCAGTTCTCCCAATACAAATGGTACATCATTTGTGTGGGTAGACTTATGGCCCGCGACACAAAAAGCCCCAAACTGCAACTAGGACACATCACATTTTTATATCGAAAACTGACGTGCTTTTTGGAAAGTGGCTAGCTGTTTATTTTGGGCTGTAGTTCAGCCGGCACTTAGGGAAACCTACCAAACCTGTAAAAAAAATTGAAACTAGACACCTAGGGAACCCAGGATGGGGTGACTTGTGGGGCTCTTACTAGGTTCTGTTACCCAGAATCATTTGCAAACCTCAAAATGTGGCAAAAAAAACACTTTTTCCTGACATTTCAGTGAAGGAAAGTTTTGAAATCTGAGGGGAGCCACAAACTTCCTTCCACCCAGCCTCTCCCCAAGTCTCCCAATACAATTGGTGCCTCACTTGTGTGGGTAGGCCTAGTGCCCGCAACAGGAAATGCCCCAAAACACAATGTGGACACATCACATTTTTCTAGTGAAAACTGGCACATTTTTGCAAAGTGCCTGGCTGTGGATTTTGACCTCTAGCTCAGCAGGAACGTAGGGAACCTAGAAAACTTGTGCATTTTTTAAAACACGACACTAGGGGAATCTAGGATGGGGTGGTTTGTCGGGCTGTCACTAGGTTCTATCGCCCAGAATCCTTTGCAAACCTCAAAATTTGACTAAGAAACTATTTGTCCTCAAATTTCAATGTTTCAAAGTTCTGGAATTTGAGAGGAGCCACCTCCTTCCACTCAGCATTCTCAAATGCCCGTGTTAGCGCGTCGGTCCTTAATGAGTAAACTTATAAGGGGACGCGTATAGGTCGATGAACCTTTTGACTGGTTTAAGATGTTCTTACTATAGCTCCTGAACAGAAACAATAATCAACATGCAATAATAAATAATAATTAGTCAATCAATAATCAATGGAGTCAGTAATTGTCACACATCATGACTTTTCAGCCATAAATAACCACACCTTTAGTAAAGTTTAGTAAGTTTATTTCCCTTATATTAACAATTCTAAAGTCGTGTAGATTAATCTCAAAATCAAATGAAACACATATGAAACAATACTGGTTGACCAAAGCGACAGAAGAAATGCATTTTAATCAATGCTTGAATCACAACACACTCTAAAACAGTGGTGTAGATCAATAACAAAGTCAGTTGCAATGAAGTAATCACATACATGGAATTCAGCAAGATAGCTCGTCAAACATTTGTCCCTGCAATTTTTCAGTCGTCATGTGAATAGCCCCAACTAACCCAGATTAGCGTCAGCATGTGGGGCTTCATGCAAAACAATTTAAAACAATTTTTAGAAAACATGTAGCTGGAAAAACTATTAAGACAGCGCAGTTGGCATCTAGAAAGAAAAAGCATAAAAATGCAATTCAGTCACATTTTCATATCTACCTATACACGGTATGGGTCAGCAAGCAGAATCAGTTTTCATCCTCAGGTCATCAATCGATCAGCAAAGCATCAGGCTCTCAGTCAGAGTGTATGAGCCCCATGACCGATTCTTGAGTCACTACTTCTCTCAATATCGCATCTCATAACAGGGTAAGATCTGAAGTCTATTCCCTCTGTCACGTTGTTATATCAAAGTCACCTAAACTCTCCCCTAATTTCCTATTGGTCATTTAATTATAGTTATTACTCTACCCAATAATATTTCTATACCAAATCTATGAATTCTAATATTTCTCTCTTCACACATTGATTGGTCCGCTTTACGATGTCCTCATCATCCGGCTCATTAGGCATCAAATTTGTTGCATCTTTGTCTTCAGTCAGTGTCTTCTTTGTTCGCGTCCTGGGAAAGTACTTTTCACACACATTACACACAGCTTGTTGCATTTTTAAGGACACTGTCTCCTGTTAGTTGGTTCTCATGGAAAACTTCTGCTAGGCACTTTTGACAAGCCAATGAACATGTCACAGGTAGTTCACTCTGTCAGCATTTTTTATTAAACGCTAAGAAATACAGCTTCTGCATGAGGCCTGGCAACTAGGCCACGACACTCGCTAAGTTAAGGCCTATAGTTAATAAGCTAAAACATACTTCATAACCCTTAATATGACACGTTACTACATTAGCCTAGTACATTTTCAATAATTCATAAGTGTTAAGAATCAATTAGTACATTTCGTGAACACTGGTGGCCATTCTTCGAGGTCACAATTTCATATGTGTGCATTATTTTTCTACATTTTATTTTCTACATCATTCAATTATTCAAAATACATAAACATTCATTAATAACTTCTAATTAAGACACCTGCTTCAGCACCCGTGACAGGTAATGCCCCAACACGCAATGTGGACACATTACATTTTTCCAATGAAAACGGATGTGTTTTTTGCAAAGTGCCTAGCAGTGGATTTTGGCCTCTGGCTCGGCTGACACCTATGGGAACCTAGAAAGCCTAGACATTTTTAGAAACTAGAAACCTAGGGGACTCCAGGACGGGATGTCTTGTGGGGTTCTCACTGGATTCTGTCACCCAGAATCCTTCGCAAACTTCAGAATTTTGCAAAAAAACACTTTTTCCTCAGATTTCAGTGCTGCAAAGTTCTAGAATCTGAGTGGAGCCACAAACTTCCTTCCACCCAGCATTTCCCCAAGTTTCCCAATAAAAGTGGTACCCCCTTTTTCTGGATAGGCCTAGTGCTTGCGACAGGAAATGCCCCAAAACGCAACATGGGCACTTCAGATTTTTCCAATGAAAACAGACATGTTTTTGGGAAAGTGACCAGTTGTGGATTTCGAGTTCTAGATCAGCCGGTACCTAGGGAAAGCTACCAACCTGTGCATTTTTTAAAACTAGACACCTAGGGGGATCTATGATGGGGTGACTTGTGGGGCTCTCACTGGGTTCTGTTACCCAGAATCCTTTGCAAACCTCAAAAATTGGCTAAAAAACAGGTTTTCCTCACATTTTGGTGCTGAAAACTTCTGGAATCACCCCACATTACCCAACATCTCCCAATAAAAATGGTACCTTACTTGTGTGGGTAGGCCTAGTGCCCGCAACAGGGAATGGTCCAAACAACAACATGGACACATCAAAATTATCTATTACAAAAATACCTGTTTTTGCAAGGGGTACACCTGCGTTTTTGGTTCTGGGCTCAGCAACCACCTAGGGAAAACTATCAAACCCCGACATTTCTGAAAACTAGACAGCTGAAGGAGTCCAGGGAGGTGTGACTTGCATGGATCCCCCAGCGTTTTCTTACCCAGAATCCCCCGCAAATATCAAATTTAGCTAAAACAATCATATTTTCCTCACATTTCTGTGTGAGATCACTGCACCAGCACAAATTTCCTACCATCCAGCATTCCCCTCAGACTTCCGATAAAAATTATACATCACTTGTGTAGGTGGGCCAAGTGCCTGTGACAGGGAAGGGCCACAAAATGTTGAAATTGAATGGGAACCAAAGCAGGTCCAAAAGGGCAGTTTGAAAAACAATATTTTTAGGCTGACATGTGGGGCAGAATTTTTATTGGTATAGATGCAACAATGCTGGGGGATAGGAATTTTGTGGATTCCTGCAGAGTCTAGAAGGTTCCATCACAAAAAGATAGGGAAATGCATTATTTCAAGCAAAATTGGAGTTTGCAGAGCATTTTGGGTAAGAAAATAGTGTGGGGTGCATGTGAAGCATACCACCCTGGACTCACGCAGATGTTTAGTTTTTAGATGTGTCTAGGTCTGGTACATTTTTCTAGGTGACAGCGTATCAAAGTCCAAAAAGTGCAGCCGCTCATCATTCCAAGTGGGATGATATTGGTAGTTAGAAAGACTGTTACCTTCAGTTGGGGTGGGGGGGCATAACCATGCCCATTTTGGTTGGCAGCCCCTACCCCCTCTATTTTCTTTAATTCCTGGCATCTGGTGGGATTTCTGTCGCCCCGAGGAGCAAATTGGGGTTAATTATACTATTTGCCCCCCAATTGACAGAACAACTTTGTCACTTTTATTTGTGGTGGGGGGTATGGCCAACCTGCCACCTTTTTTTAAAACATTCTTCCTTGGTGTTTAGTGGGCTTTCTGCCACACTTGGGGGGCAGATGGGCCTTTCAAAAATAGGCTGACCTGCCCTGGGGGGGGTGGGTGAGGGGGGCAGAAATGGCTATCCGTAATGTGCCCCCATGGAGAGCACCCCTTGCCCAAGGGGACACCTCCCCCCAAACAAAACACACATATACCGATCCCTGGTCCCTTGAGTGCATATGGGCCTAATAAAAATAGGCCGATCTTCCCCCAAATGGGAGAAAAATTGCATGAAATAATATGCCCCCCGGGGATCAACCCTTGCCTAAGGGGCTGCTCCCCTTATGTAAAATTTTTAAAAAGTCCCAGATGTCTAGTGGTTTCTGCCCCCTGTGGGGGCGGATTGGCCTAATGCAAATTGGCCAATCTGCCCTCAAGGGAGGCAGAAATTACCTAAAAGAATATGCCCCCTTGGGGAGCGACCCTTGCCTAAAAATAGGCCGATCTTCCCCCAAATGGGAGAAAAATTGCATGAAATAATATGCCCCCCCGGGGATCAACCCTTGCCTAAGGGGCTGCTCCCCTTATGTAAAATTTTTAAAAAGTCCCAGATGTCTAGTGGTTTCTGCCCCCTGTGGGGGCGGATTGGCCTAATGCAAATTGGCCAATCTGCCCTCAAGGGAGGCAGAAATTACCTAAAAGAATATGCCCCCTTGGGGAGCGACCCTTGCCTAAGATGCCGCTCCCCTTATGTAAAAAAAAAAAGAAAAAAATCTCTTTTGTCTAGGGGTTTCTGCCCTCCTTAGGGTAGATGGGCCTAATTAGGGCAGAAATGGCCTAAGTTAAAAAGCCCCCCTGGAGAGCGACCCTTGCCCATGGGGTCGCTCCCCTAATGTGAAAATGTAAAATAAAATCCCTTGTTTCTAGTGGGCATTCTTGCAGCACGATCGCTATGCAATCATGCTGCAGCAATCCTCAGAGAGACATGAAAGGAAAGGAAAATCCTTTCCTTTCCTTCCATGCTCCTCTGAACTACCTCTTTCTGAGGAGACACTAATCGGTATCCTATTGGGACGCGTTGGATAGCTTCCAGCGCATCAGGGGTGACCTCTGATGAAGTCAGGGCACGATGCATGCTGATGTCATCAGTTGTCACTCGGGGGGGGTTGAGTGGTAGTGAAAGCACTTCCACTGGTTTCCCTGCCCAGGGGGTGGGTTGGTGGCCCACGGGGGGAGTGCTAGCGCTCCCCCGCAAGTCACAGCCAGAACGTAATTGTTACGTCCATGGCACAGCAGCGCTGCGTCACAGGACGTAACCGTTATATCGGTGGCATAGAAGAGGTTAATAACTCCAAATCTAGTGAACAGATTTACACCAAATGACAAAGAGCATGATCTGTATTCAAGATCTAGCTTTCTGTCAGATTTAGGGGGTCATTCTAACCCTGGCGGTAAAAACCGCCAGGGCGAATGACCGCGGTAGCACCGCCAACAGGCTGGCGGTGCACCGCTGGGCATTCTGACCGCGGCGGTTCAGCCGCGGCCAGAAACGGAAAGTCGGCGGTGTACCGCCGACTTTCCGCTGCCCTTGAGAATCCTCCATGGCGGCGGAGCGCGCTCCGCTGCCATGGGGATTCTGACACCCCCTACCGCCATCCTGTTCCTGGCGGGTCTCCCGCCAGGAACAGGATGGCGGTAGGGGGTGCCGCGGGGCCCCCGTAAGAGGGCCCCAAAAAGAATTTCAGTGTCTGCCTAGCAGACACTGAAATTTGCGACGGGTGCTACTGCACCCGTCGCACTCCAGCAACTCCGCCGGCTCCATTCGGAGCCGGCTTCATCGTTGCTGGGTCTTTCCCGCTGTGCTGGCGGGCGGCCTTTTGGCTGTCGCCCGCCAGCACAGCGGGAAAGCCAGAATGGCCGCCGCGGTCTTGTGACCGCGGTGCGGTCATTTGGCGGTAACCGCATGGCGGGCGGCGACCGCCGCCCGCCGCAGTTAGAATCACCGCCTTAGTGTAGTTCCGTTCAGCGATTCAGGTTGTAGTTTTGTCTAAAGACCTATAGAAAAATGCATTACGAAAAGGTTTTTGGGGATCCCCCGCCCCCTTTTTTCTTGGGTCCTGCTTGCAGATCACTCCGAAACATTCAACACAGCACCTGAACTGAATATCATATTAGTTTTGAACATTTTGTGAAGATTCGTCAAACAGCTCTAAAGTTATCAGCAAAACAAAAAAACGTTTTTCCTATGGAAACTATGTCCTAACTATAACTACCTACTGGTGAGAGCCAGTAGTTTTTGTATATATATATATATATATATCTCACGGTTGGCTGCACTGATTAACTATTGAGAGGAAATGAGGTAATTACTGAAGTTGCTTGTATTTTTGAAGCAATACTGGTATTCACATGACATACATTGTTGCAAAAGTAAATTTAAATGGGTGAAATACACAAGCTCAATCTACAAAGTCTAGAGTTTGATTCTCCCCAAAGCACGCCAAAGTGAGATATCTGAGTTCATTGTGCCCACACCTATTAGTGGACTTTGGTTTACTTCATTTTCTGAAGAAACTCAATTCCACTAAGTATTACTTTAGTGATTGAGTGAATGTATTTACAAGAACCCATGCCCCACTGCATGTTGTTGAAGTTTTCCCAACTAGTTAATCCAGGAAAATATCGAGACATGCTAGCTTTTAGAAAGGTCCTTCAACATTCAATGATGTGGGACACCCAGCACAACTGTATCACATGTACACCTTCTCACCATCGTCTTACAGGAATTCTACAAAAAGATACCATGATCTGTCACAGCAGAGATGGCACTCCATGAATTGAAGATCAGCTCCAAGGATACTGTGCTTGATACAGCAATCCTATCCTCCCTTAGACTGAACTCTCTGAACCAAAGATGACTTGCCCTTGGCAACGGGTATGAAATGCTTTTTTCTTCCTCTCGCAATGGCAGACCTTTCAGCTACTAGTGGCTAGTCACAGAGACTCAGTAAAAAGGGAACTATTGAGAATACCTTGTTGTCTCTCTTCATAATGTTAACATTCTTTATATATGGTATTTTCGCAATAACTGTGATAGTTGCTTCAAATGTTTTGAAAATATTCTCGACTAGCTTGGTTTCTAATCAAAGCCTCTAGTAGCACTAGCCCAGATGCTGTGTGTGGTTATGTGCTGGTTCAAAGAAAAAAGTATTGAAAGCCCAGGGGATACCCATTAACACAGAACCTTTCCAGATAAATTATGGCAGAGGTTCTCTGGGCACTTGTCCACTTTCCCAGCTCCAGAAGATGAGTAGGTTTGCCTGTACTTGCTGGTGGCAAGGGAAATCTACTTTGGATGATCAAGATTGCAACAAAACACATCACCCTTATTGCAGGTCAGCATCTAGCTGACTATTACTGCCTTGCTCTAACACTAACTAAGATACGAGAAATGACTCACCCTTCTACATTTTCCACCTTAAGCTTCTAGGCCATCTTAGATCCTTCCTTCAACCAAATAGCTGTGAGATCTCCACCTCAAGGTTGTAAACCAATTTAAACATTCTGCTATGGTTTCCAGCCCACGATGAGACCGCAATCTTAAGCTTTTACTCCACCGTGATCTTATAGGCAAGAACAATGCTCTCCACTAAGACATCAACTAGTTAGGAGTATAGGAGTTCAATTATTGTGACCTTTTATCGTGATCACATTTAAATGTTTACATTAAAGGAATTGCGACTTGCTGTCTTTACTACAATTGGCTGTAAAAAATGCCCATAATCACTAACATCCAACTTTGATGAAATTGTTGAACCTCATTCCCTGTGCCCTGCTTCAGTCTTCTAGAACTGATACACCCGAATTATGCAGACAAAGTCTAAAAGAATACCCCTACAAAGCTTACATTATTGTAAACCTCTCAGATATGTGTTGCTGATAATTATTGCCTATCCAGGGCAAATATTGTTCAAATTAATGTTTATTTGATTTATTGTTTTCTGTTTTGAAGGCGTGTCAAGTTTTCATTTTTACTAAAGATTTTCCAAAAATACTAATTGAAATGATGAGTTCTTGGAGACATGGGTTTAGAAGCTGGCTCAAAAGGGTTGCGAAGGTGAATCCATAGTAGAAAGCGATCAGTGGATCACCAGTGTACATTCTGCAAGTTGTAGTGTGATGGTTTCAATAGGTGTCTGAAACTGTGGAACTTGATTAGCATGAATGTCTTTAAATGTTATTGTACGCTCTGCAAATGAACTGACATTTGTTGGAAGAGTACGAAATTGCCTCAGAAAAATGTATAAAAACAACGTTAGGAGAAAAATCAGAATACTGATTTTTAGCTAATTTTAATTTTTGCAGGATAACTGTACTGCAAAAAAGTAGATTTTCACAAACAGTATGAATTGAAAAAAAACAAAAACTCTATTTCGCCCAATTATGCCAATGGATTTATAATTTTGAACATCTGCATTGCAGGGCATGTTAACACCTGAATTCCTGATATTACATGCTTGGAATTAGTCTAATTATCGTTTGTTGTGGTTGATTATCTGGACCACAAGGAATAAGGGGCCAGATATACGAAGCATTTTTCAAGTCGCAAAGGGGCCGATTTGCAGAATCGGCCCCTTTGCAACTTGAAAAATGCTTTTTGGGATATACAAAGCCCAAACTGCGATTCAGTAACTTGTTATTGTATCGCAGTTTGGGTTTTGCGATTCGGTATTAGGAAGGGGAATGTCAAGGGCATCCCTGTCTAATACTGAATGCAAATGGTATGTATGATTTTTTGTGAATGTGAATGCGGTCGCAAAGCAATCGCAGTTAGAACCAGTTTCAAACTGGTGCTAACCCATTCGCAAATGGGAAGGGGTCCCCAAGGGACCCCTTCCCCTTTGTGAATGGCAGCGAAAATATTTTTCAGAGCAGGCAGTGGTCCCATGGACCACTGCCTGCTCTGAAAAAATGAAAAGAAAACTTTTCATTTTTGTTTTTGAAATGCATCTCGTTTTCCTTTAAGGAAAGTGGGCTGCATTTTTTTTTTTAAACTGCTTTATTTAAAAGCAGTCACAAACATGGTGGTCTGCTGTCTCCAGCAGGCCACAATCCCTGTGAGGGTGGCCATTCCCAATGGGGTCGCAAATTGCGACCTACCTCATGAATATTCATGAGGTAGGTAATTTGCGACCCCATTGGGAATCGCAAACAGTGTAAAGTACACTGTTGAACATCTGGTTTTGCGACTCGCAAATTGCAAGTTTCTAAGACTCACAGTTTGCGAGTCACAAAACTGGATCTTTGTACCTGTGGCCCAAGGTTCTTGAATGCAATACTTTAGGGCATCGAAAATCTGGAGAAACTACAAGATGTAAAAGGAATCTATATCGCTCCTAAAATGACTCAGTACAGACTAATCTTTGTAGGTCAATGTATATGTAGAACCCAAACAACCAAACAGCACCACACTCTGCAAACCACCACCTTAAAAATCATACTTAATCCCAGCACTTTAACCCACTACATCTAAGACTAATTTACTGTGGATCACACTTGAGCCAGTTCGAGTTTTTAAACTCCCATGCCTACATTGTAGGCTTATCAAATGACAAGAAATTAACATGTCTACATATGCTGCCCTCTTAAGTATGAGTTTCAGGCCTCCTCTCCAGCTGCCCCTGCAACAATCGAACACGCCTAAAACATACTCACCGCTCACAAACAAATTACATAGAATAACATCCATATGCAAATCATATTTATAGTACAAGCAACCCGACCACACCATTGATCACTTGTTCATGTCTTGCATGAAGGTGTCCTAGAACTTGGAAACTATTGACATTCCCGGCATCCCACAAAGTGGCCACACAAGACGAAGCTGGGTGTTGCACAAAAAGCTGGTAACCTAAGGTAACACAAATGCGGTCTAGATGCGGAAGGCATAATGCTTCTATTATCATCTAATAATCGTTCCCTTTTGATGGCAACGGGCCGCAGGCTGCCGTAGGATATCGTACATTGCGCACCAGCCAAAAGGTGCAAGCATATGAATCTCCATGAATAATAGACAAAAGTCGATTCCTTTGTTTTCCTTTTGTTTTCATTATGTTGCTCTGTTTTAAAGATCTACAGCTCCCAGGGGCTTGCAGGCCTTAAATCCAACACCTGGAGAAACCACAGGCATGCAAAAGGCGAAGAGATCGAGGTGATGGAAAAGTGGGAACGGATGGAGTACAAGTAGGGTGTGGCCCAGTGCAGAATTAAAACTGTGGTTTTCCCTTAGTCCAGCTCTGTGAGCCACACACCCCAAGCCCCTGGAACGTGTCCAGATGCCTAATACCTGCCGGCAGCTCTCCCTCTCACCTCGAGCACGAGGACCTCAGCAACCTCACAGAATAAGGAGCTATTACATGCAGATGTTTGCAGCTGCTAGCGAGCGCTGGCTGGAGAATGGCCGATACATCTCTTTCATTAACAGCAAGATCTGGGCTGAAGTTTTATTGTTGCCCCCAAGAGATTTATTCATGGATATATCTGAAACATTGTAGTGTTATTACCAGTTCATGTACACGTGTCAGCGTCCTCACGCACAAAATCACTGAGCCTTATTCACATAGGTATTTTCATTTGCAAAAAATGCGTTTACAGCTGAAAGTTCCTCATTTACCCCTGCCAGAATTTCAGAAAACAATTCCTGGTAGGTATAAATTAATGTACATCTGCAGATGTTTCCTCTTCAAATGCAGAGAAATGTGCACCAGTAAAAAACACGCAAGTGGGTGTTGCAAAGTTTTGCAAAGTGGAGTTTGCTTTTTTTGTTTCAGTAGTTTTTATTAAAATTTTATTGGTGTACATAATCAATTCCGTTCATTGTATACGATTACATTTATTCGTGCAATTATACAAGATGCAACAGTTTCCAATGTTAGTCTCTAACATATTATTCGTTGGGTTTCCATTCGGATCTGATGCTTAGAATTTGTGTAGTCTTGTCTCTGTGTGCGATTTGCGTATTGATTGCGCAAGTTCCTGTGTCATGCGTTTTGTTATCGTTCTCTTGTTCCCATTCCAATCATACGCTTTAAAACTAAAATAACTATCAACATGTGGTGTATCGCAGAAGGGGCAGGTCCACTTCTCTGCATCTGGGACACCCCCGGATTTCACACTCGTATATAAGGTTCAGCTGGTGCGGGGTGAGGTATGTTCTGTGGGTGTTATTATACTGTATGTATCGAAGTCTTGTATTTCGTGAGACCACCCGCGGGTATGCCAGTACCCTCCTCCACTCTGCCTCTGACATACCTCTACCTAGTGTCTTTTCCCATCTTTCCCTCAGTGTCTGCAGTGGGTCAAGTGTGTCATCACTTTGGGCCTTATACAGCCCAGACACCTGGTGCCGGTCGATTCTGGAGGTTAGCAGGAGATGCAGGACCCGGTGTATGGTAGGTTATGCATTAACTGTGCCCCAATGTACCTTTATGTGATGTAACAGGTAATGATGTAGTAAAAATTGCCCAGCTGGTATTCCCTTTTGATCAGTCATTTCTGTGAAATACCTCAGTACCCAATCACGGAAGAGGTCCCCTATATTCTCTACCCCAGCTTTGGCCCAGACTCCCAGCCTGAACCCAGTAAGGTGCCGTCCTTGGTACCCTGTGTTATCACTGATAAAGGCAGTGCTGCAGAGTAAGGGCGTTCAGTTCCCACGCGTCGCAAGCATCTCTTCCAGCACGACAGGGCTACCTTCGTCATAATACTCCCTTCCTGCGCTTCCCCTCGTTGACCTATCATTTGTGCTATGATCCACTCTGTATCTGTTGAGCCGTTTTCCACGTACCTGTCTAGGCTACCCTCCCTGGAGCACCATCTGGAGCTCCACTGTAGCTGACATGCCAGATAATAAAGTTCAAAATCCGGGACTCCCAATCCCCCTGCACTAGTTGGTCTACACATGATCGCAAGCGCCGTGCGTCTGCGGGCACAATCCCAAATGAGGTCCCTGAGGAGGCTGTTCAGCACCCTAAACCACGACAGGGGGAGTAATACCAGTAAGTTGGTAAAGTAATAAAGGAGGCGTGGCAGCATAATCATCTTGGATAATGATACTCTGGCCATTATGGATAATTTGAGAGATTGCCAGAATCCCACAGATGCACGGAGCAATCCCTACGTTACCTTCACGTAGGTCCCTGAGATCGTGGAACACCTGTATACCCAAATATTTAAAGGTGTGTGATGCCCATACCATGTCCTCGGGGCAGGATGGAGGGCGCAGGCTTCCTGCTGTCAAGGGAAATACAAAGGTCTTTCCCCTATTAAGGCACAGGCCGGACAAGCCTCCAAAGTGGTCCAGGTTATCAAGTGCCCACAGTAGTCCCGAATCACCCTCCCTTAGATAGATCAGGATGTCATCGGCGTAGAGGGAGATAATATGTTCATCCTGTCCCCACTCCACTCCACTCCCCTGCCCCTTCCCTCCGTCCTTAGTCGGGCCGCCAGAGGCTCAATCGCTAAAGCAAATAACAATGGGCATAAATGGCACCCCTGCCTGGTGCCCCTGTATACAGGATAACTTTCCGACACCGTCCTGCCCATCCTTACTCTCGCTAGTGGAGCTTCGTATAATAGGTCTACCCATCTCAGCCATCCCTCCCCTAATCCCATCCGACGCATAACATTCCTCAGGTAGTCCCATCTGACCGAGTCAAAGGCCTTCTTAAAGTCAATCGCGAAGAGCATCCCTCTAGGGGGCCTCTCTTCGTGTGGCATGTGCAGGATGGCAAAAAGGCGTCTAAGATTTAGCGATGTATTGTGGGCAGGTACAAACCCGTTTTGATCCTCATGGATCAAATTGGATATATGTAGGAGCAGTCGGTTGGCCATAAGCTTGCTAAGAATTTTGAAGTCATTGTTCAACATTGATAATGGGCGAAAGTCGGTCACAGACACGTCACCTGAGTCCGACTTCGGGAGAGGGACCACCAGGGCCTCCCTCATTGAGTCCTGCAGTCGGCCTCGCTGGGACGCCTCCGTGTACATTTCCACCAACTGGGGTGCCAGCAGGGCCGAATACCTCTTATAGAAGTCCATCGGGAGCCTGTCTGTACCCGGGGACTTCCCCGATGCTAACTGCGCGATGGCCTCCTGTACTTCCCCGAGAGTCGCTGGTCCCCCAGCTTGTCCTCCTCCGCATGTTCCAGTCTATTCAGGGGCAGTGGGTGCATATAGGTGTCCAATGATTCTGTCTCGGGTGCTGCTCTGGGCTCCTGTATAGGAAAGTGTAATACTCTCTAAAAGCATCATTTATGGCACCCGGTATACTTCTGTGCTCCCTCTTCATATCCCGGACTCCTACAATGGGTGTCCCCCCTCCTCTCGGTCTCACCAGCCAAGCTAACATCTTGCCCGATCTGCCCTCCTCCACCAGCACCGAAGTCCAGTGTCCCTGCGTACTATGGCATCTCAATTGCTCCTCGACCTGTGAGTGGGTCTTCTTTGCTTCCTTGTACCTGTCGTGTTCAGTTGCCTCTCTGCTTCCCCTTCTCTCTCCTTCATGTATAATCTTCTCTAACTTATTCAATTCCCGCTCCAATGTGTGTCTGATTCCGGCTGTCTGACCCAGGCAATAACCCCTAGTCGCTACCTTAAGTGCCTCCCACTCCACATGTCTAGCCGACACGGATCCCTTATTAATAGCGATATGGCTCGCCAGGTGAGAGCGAAGTGCTTCTCTGTACGCCTGGTCTTCCAGCGCTGCTGGGGACAGTCTCCATATTAGTATGGGGGGGTCTATCGTTGATCGCCTTCCATGTAAGCGTGCGGGGGCTATGATTAGAGAGGGTGCGCTCTAAATATTACGAGTGTGTCATTTCCTGCGCTATTGAGGTCGAGCATACTATCCTGTCTATCCTGGTGTGGACCCGGTGAAGGCAGGAGTAATATGAGTAGTCCGTTTCCCCAGGGTGTTGATTGCACCAGATATCCACCAGCTCCCAGGCCCTCACCCAATTCCTTAAATTCTTAGCTATTTTGTGTGTTACTGCTCCCGCCAGCGGGGGGTGGAACGATCAAGGTCAATGTCCATTATACTATTAAAGTCTCCCCCAATCAATAGCTCCTTCCCTTGTTGGAGAGTGATATGACTCCAGAGGCGCTGCATGAAGGGGATCTGGTCTTGGTTAGGGGCATATACAATAGTTACGGCTATCGGAGCTCCATGCAGCTTCCACTTCACTGTTACAAACCTGCCCTCTTGGTCAATGTCCGTTAAGGTAGCTTCAAAGGGGACTCCCTCTCTAACCCACACCAGGGCTCCCCTAGTGTGAGCCGAATATTTGGTGGCAAATATCTGCCCTCTCCATCTTCGTCTTAATTTTTCAATCTCGGTCTCTACGATGTGCGTTTCCTGTAGTAGGGCCACGTGCATACCCCGTCTTTTTAGGTAGGACACTCTATGTCGTTTAGCGGGTTACCCCATGCCCCTTATATTCCATGTTAGTATATTGTAATCTGTCATGCACCCCCCGCCCGGCCAGACCCCGAGACCGGCCCCCTGCCTGCATTTCCTGTTTATATGTGGTTCCCGACTGCGACATCAACATCAAAAACATAAAACTGTAACTCCCAACTCCCAGTCCCCAGGGTGCCTCGCCAACTGAAGGTGACCCATGAAAGAGTGCAACAGTGCAACTTAGTCAACAAGTTAGGTGTGGGTCTTGCCATCTATAGCTGAGTGGCCGAGACACCTGTGGGGGGTGTTAGGTCCATGCCCGTCAAGGCCCGCAGTTTGCACTGTGCTCCTCACCTCTGGTCCGGATTATGGATTCATTCAACCTAGTTCGTCTGCCGTTTGGGGGGTCACCCTCGGAGCAGATGCAGAGCAGCCCGAGCCCCCCATCAAGGACACAGAGGCTGGGTCTGATTCTCCTCCACTACCCTCCTGTGAGGACATCTCCTTACTGATGGAAGCCGCCGCCTCCATGGCCGCTCTTTTAGCAAGATCCTTCTGGGCCCGGTGGGTTCGCCTCGTGTGCAGCGTCTGTTCCGCTGTCTCCTCTGTCCCCCACAGAGGTTCCGTCTGGTCGCTACCACCTCAACGCCCTTCTCCTATTCCATGCGTCTCTAGCCATTCCCATGCCTCATTGGGTTTCAGGAAAAACAAAGTTTGGTCATTGACAATCACCCTCAGCTTGACCGGGAAGAGGAGCGAGTACTGGATGCACTCTTCCCTAAGTGCTCTCTTCACTGTCAGGAAGGAAGCCCGTCTGGTTTGAACTTTCAGTGTGAAGTCCGGGAACAGCGTCACCTCCCCATTCACCACCCTGAAGGGTCCGGCCTCTCTGGCACGCTGGATAAGAACATCTCTGTCTTTGTAGTGCAGTTGCTTGGCTACCACCACCGGGGTGGTCTTCCCGGCTCTAAGGGCCTCGAGGGCACCCGGTGTGCACGTTCCAGGGAGAAAAATGGGGTCAGGCTCTTTAGTGCTGCCACTGTTCGCAGCCACTCTTCTAGAAACTCCGCCATGTTTGTTCCTTCCACTCCTTCCGGTAGGCCTACTACCCGCAAGTTGTTCCTGCGACTTCTCCCTTCTGCATCTTCTGCCCGTCACTCTAGATGCAGGACTCGTCGGTTAAGTCGATTACCGAGGCTGCCAGATCCTTGTGTTTCGGAGCAAGTTCCGTCAGGGTAGTTTCTGCCACCCGCACTCTGTCCATCAACTTTTGGTGGTCCGCTCTCAGAAGGCCCATCTCCACTGCCACCTGCTTGATATCGGGTTTCAAGGTTGTTTTGGTATCCTCAATGGCACCTAGGGGCATATTTATACTCCGTTTGCGCCAAATTTGCGTCGTTTTATTTGACGCAAATTCGGCGCAAAACTAACGCCATATTTATACTTTGGAGTTAGACGCGTCTAGCGCCAAAGTATGAGGAATGAGCGTGATTTTTTTGCGTGAACGCCTTCCTTGCGTTAATGAGATGCAAGGTAGGCGTTCCCGTCTAAAAAAATGACTGCGACGCAAATGCGTCGTATTTATACTCCCGGGCAAAAATCACGCCCGGGAGTGGGCGGGGCAAAAAACCCCGCATTTGCGCCTCTTTTTAACGCCTGGGTCAGGGCAGGCGTTAAGGGACCTGTGGGCTCAAAATGAACCCACAGCTGCCCTCCCATGCCCCCAGGGACCCCCCCGCCACCCTTGCCCACCCCAGGAGGACACCCAAGGATGGAGGGACCCATCCCAGGGACATTCAGGTAAGTTCAGGTAAGTATAATTTTTTTTTTTTTAATATATTTTTTTGGCATAGGGGGGCCTGATTTGTGCCCCCCTACATGCCACAATGCCCAATGACCATGCCCAGGGGACATAAGTCCCCTGGGCATGGCCATTGGGCAAGGGGGCATGACTCCTGTCTATACTAAGACAGGAGTCATGTAAATGGCGTCTGGGCGTCGTTAAAAATGGCGCAAATCGGGTGGAGGCGATTTTTTTGCCTCAACCTGACGTGCCCCAATTTAAGACGCCCTAACGCCATTTTCCCCAACGCCGGCGCTGCCTGGTGTACGTGGTTTTTTTCCACGCACACCAGGCAGCGCCGGTCTGCTAGTGCCGGCTAACGCCATTCAATAAATACGGCGCCCGCATGGCGCTTCAGAATGGCATTAGCCGGCGCTAAACATTTTGACGCTAAACTGCGTTAGCGCAGTTTAGCGTCAAAAAGTATAAATACGGGCCCTAGTATTTTATCAAGTGTAGTTTGCACTGTTGGGTGATTGAGGTCTCCGGTGTGTTCCCCGCCGCATTCGGTTGGGGCTTTGAGGATTGTCATATTGGCTTTATTTCGGTTCCCGAATGGCATCTGCGGAGCGCTACTCTGTAGTTTAAGTGCCCCTTTGGAGTGGGCCCCCTCCGCGGCCATCTTGGTTCTCGACGGCTACGTTCGTGGCGCACTCCAATGGGACCTGCTTACGTCGCAGCAACCGTTCCCTTGTCCGATCGGTATTCCCCCCACTGGTGCCCAACAAGTGGGTGTGCTCTCTGCCCTCTCAGAATGCCAGTGCAGGTCGTTTTTTGGGGGTCAGCTGCCAGCTCCCTTTCCGTTCCGTGAGTGCGGCGATGCCGCAGTGTGCCATAAGTCCTCGTGGGGGGCCGGTGTCCTGGGGTGTCTTTCGAATGCCCAGCATGAGTCCGCCCACCTCTCCTCAGCTCCAGAGGTGGCTGCTACCCCCACCAGCTTCGGCCACATCAACCACCTGGCTTCAGCAGGTCCAATCCCCCGGGAAGGCGAGCAGGGCCCAGCAGCAGATCCCCTCACTCCAGGAAGCACCTTGTGGTTCCCCAAGGGGTCCCCGCTGCCTCCTCACAGGGGCCGGAAAATCTCTCCTCCAGCTCCGGGTGTTCGCAGAGCCCAACGTCCTGGGCCCTGCTCCCCGGCCTCCGCCCACCTACTCGGCGTGCTCGGGGCCCGGGGTTCCGGACGCCGCCCCCTCGATCCCCAGGGTGGCGGGGCAGTTCCACCGACGTTGGGCCAGGAGAAGACCCCAGGCGTCCCTCTGGCGCGGCTCGGGTCCCACCGATGTCTACCAGGGGCCGTTGCAGCCCGCAGCTCCTAACCTTCCTCGCCGGCTGTGCCGTCCACCTAGAGCCCGTGGCTTCAAAGCCGAGCTCCAGCGCGTGCCAAGGCCGTTCCTCCTCCATCACCCAGGAGGGCCCCGGGAGGACAAATTCCAGCTCCGCCGCCCCGCGCCAGGTCAGGCTCTCCCGATCTGGGTGGATTGTCCTGCTGGGTCCCCGGGAGGGCTGTTGTAGGAAGTCGGCTCTGTCTGCACTATTTCAAAGTAAGGAATAGTATGCACAGAGTCCAAGGGTTCCCCTTAGAGGTAAGATAGTGGCAAAAATAGATAATTCTAATGCTCTATTTTGTGGTAGTGTGGTAGAGCAGTAGGCTTATCAAAGGAGTAGTGTTAAGCATTTGTTGTACATACACAAGCAATAAATGAGGAACACACACTCAGAGACAATTCCAGGCCAATAGGTTTTTGTACAGAAAAATATATTTTCTTAGTTTATTTTAAGAACCACAGGTTCAAGATTTACATGTAATACTTCAAATGAAAGGTATTGCAGGTAGGTACTTTAGGAACTTTGAATTAGCAAAATAGCATATACAGTTTTCACATAAATCACATATAGCTATTTTAAAACTAGACAGTGCAATTTTCAACAGTTCCTGGGGGGAGTAAGAGTTTGTTAGTTTTTGCAGGTAAGTAAACCACCTACGGGGTTCAAGTTTGGGTCCAAGGTATCCCACCGTTGGGGGTTCAGAGCAACCCCAAAGTTACCACACCAGCAGCTCAGGGCCGGTCAGGTGCAGAGGTCAAAGTGGTGCCCAAAACACATAGGCTTCAATGGAGAAGGGGGTGCCCCGGTTCCAGTCTTCCAGCAGGTAAGTAACCGCGTCTTCGGAGGGCAGACCAGGGGGGTTTTGTAGGGCACCGGGGGGGACACAAGTCCACACAGAAAGTACACCCTCAGCGGCACGGGGCGGCCGGGTGCAGTGTGCAAACAAGCGTCGTGTTTTCAATTGAAATCAATGTGAGACCAGGGGGTCTCTTCAGCGATGCAGGCAGGCAAGGGGGGGGCTCCTCGGGGTAGCCACCACCGGGGCAAGGGAGAGGGCCACCTGGGGGGTCGCTCCTGCACTGGAGGTCGGATCCTTCAGGTCCTGGAGGCTGCGGATGCAGTGCCTTTACCAGGTGTCGGGTTTTTGAAGCAGGCAGTCGCGGTCAGGGGGAGCCTCGGGATTCCCTCTGCAGGCGTCGCTGTGGGGGGTCAGGGGGGTCAACTCTGGCTACTCACGGTCTCGCAGTCACCGGGGAGTCCTCCCTGAAGTGATTGTTCTCCACAAGTCGAGCCGGGGGCGTCAGGTGCAGAGTGCCAAGTCTCACGCTTCAGGCGGGAAACGAGTGTTGTTTCAAAGTTGCTTCTTTGTTGCAAAGTTTCAGTCTTTGGTGAACAGCGCCGCTGTCCTCTGAAGTTCTTGGTCCTTCTAGATGCAGGGCAGTCCTCTGAGGCTTCAGAGGTCGCTGGTCCCTGGGGAAAGCGTCGCTGGAGCAGTGTCTTTAGAAGTGGGGAGACAGGCCGGTAGAGCTGGGGCCAAAGCAGTTGGTGTCTCCGTCTTCTCTGCAGGGTTTTCCAGCTCAGCAGTCCTCTTCTTCTTAGGTTGCAGGAATCTGAGGGGCATATTTATACTCTGTTTGCGCCGGAATTGCGTCGTTTTTTTTTACGCAAATCCGACGCAAAGCTAACTCCATATTTATACTTTGGCGTTAGACCCGTCTAGCGCCAAAGATCTTGGAGTTTGCGTCATTTTTTAGCGTGAACACCTACCTTGCGTTAATGATATGCAAGGTAGGCGTTCCCGTCTAAAAAATGACTCCAAGGCATGTGTGCCTTATTTAAACTCCCGTGCAAAAATGGCGCACAGGAGTGGGCGCGTCAATAAAAATGACGTCCAGCCGCTTTAGCGTCTTTTTTTAACGCCTGGTCAGGGCAAGCGTTAAGGGACCTGTTGGCTCGGAAGGAGCCCAGAGGTGCCCTCCCATGCCCCCAGGGACACCCCCTGCCACCCTTGCCCACCCCAGGAGGACGCCCAAGGATGGAGGGACCCATCCCAGGGAACTTAGGGGAAGTTCAGGTAAGTTATTATTATTTTTTTTATTTGTGGCATGGGGGGCCTGATTTGTGCCCCCCTACATGCCACTATGCCCAATGACCATGCCCAGGGGACATAAGTCCCCTGGGCATGGCCATTGGGCAAGGGGGCATGACTCCTGTCTGTGCTAAGACAGGAGTCATTTCAATGGGGGTTGGGAGTAAAAAAAATGGCGCAAATCGGGTTGAGGCCAATATTTTGCCTCAGCCCTGACTTGCCCCATTTTTTGACGCTCAAGCTCCATTTTCCCCTACGCCGGCGCTGCCTGGTGTGGGTCATTTTTTTTGACGCACACCAGTCAGCTACGCCGGCTAACGTCATTCCATAAATAAGGCGCCCGCATGAGCCGGCGTTAACTTTTTTGACGCACAACTGCGTTGGCGCAGTTGTGCGTCAAAAAGTATAAATATGGCCCTGAGTTCCTAGGTTCTGGGGAGCCCCTAAATACTGAATTTAGGGGTGTGTTTAGGTCTGGGGGTTAGTAGCCAATGGCTACTAGCCCTGAGGGTGGCTACACCCTCTTTGTGCCTCCTCCCTGAGGGGAGGGGGGCGCATTCCTATCCCTATTGGGGGAATCCTCCATCTGCAAGATGGAGGATTTCTAAAAGTCAGAGTCACCTCAGCTCAGGATGCCTTAGGGGCTGTCCTGACTGGCCAGTGACTCCTCCTTGTTTTTCTCATTATCTCCTCCGGCCTTGCCGCCAAAAGTGGGTCCGTGGCCGGAGGGGGCGGGCAACTCCACTAGCTGGAATGCCCTGGGGTGCTGTAACAAAGGGGGTGAGCCTTTGAGGCTCACGGCCAGGTGTTACTGTTCCTGCAGGGGGAGGTGATAAGCATCTCCACCCAGTAAAGGGCTTTGTTACTAGCCACAGAGTGACAAAGGCACTCTCCCCATGTGGCCAGCAACATGTCTGGTGTGTGGCAGGCTGCTAAAACTAGTCAGCCTATACGGATAGTCGGTTAAGGTTTCAGGGGGCACCTCTAAGGTGCCCTCTGGGGTGTATGTTACAATAACATGTACACTGGCATCAGTGTGCATTTATTGTGCTGATACCAAACTTCACAGTTTTCAGTGTAGCCATTATGGTGCTGTGGAGTTCGTGCATGACAGACTCCCAGACCATATACTCTTATGGCTACCCTGCACTTACAATGTCTAAGGTTTTGCTTAGACACTGTAGGGGCATAGTGCTCATGCACTTATGTCCTCACCCATAGTATAGTGCACCCTGCCTTAGGGCTGTAAGGCCTGCTAGAGGGGTGACTTATCTATACCTGTAGGCAGTGTGAGGTTGGCATGGCACCCTGAGGGGACTGCCATGTCTACTTAGTTTTTTTATCCCCACTAGCACACACAAGCTGACAAGCAGTGTGTCTGTGCTGAGTGAGGGGTCCCCAGGGTGGCATAAGATATGCTGCAGCCCTTAGAGACCTTCCCTTAGTACCAGGGGTACCAGTTACAAGGGACTTACCTGGATGCCAGGGTGTGCCAATTGTGGAAACAAAAGTACAGGTTAGGGAAAGAACACTGGTGCTGGGGCCTGGTTAGCAGGCCTCAGCACACTTTCAAATCAAAACTTAGCATCAGCAAAGGCAAAAAGTCAAGGGGTAACCATGCCAAGGAGGCATTTCTTACACAACCCCCCCCCCCCAAACGAAAGAGGATGAGACTAACCTTTCCCAAGAGAGTCTTCATTTTCTAAGTGGAAGAACCTGGAAAGGCCATCTGCATTGGCATGGGCAGTCCCAGGTCTGTGTTCCACTATAAAGTCCATTCCCTGTAAGGAGATGGACCACCTCAACAGTTTTGAATTTTCATCTTTCATTTGCATCAGCCATCTGAGAGGTCTGTGGTCAGTCTGAACTACAAAGTGAGTACCAAAGAGGTATGGTCTCATTTTCTTCAGGGACCAAACCACAGCAAAGGCCTCCCTCTCAATGGCACTCCAACGCTGCTCCCTGAGGAGTAACCTCCTCCTAATGAAAGCAACAGGCTGGTCAAGGCCATCATCATTTGTTTGGGACAAAACTGCCCCTATCCCAAGTTCAGAGGGATCTGTCTGCACAATGAACTGCTTGGTGTAATCTGGAGCTTTGGGAATTGGTGCTGTGCACATTGCTTGTTTCAGGGTGTCAAAGGCCTGTTGGCATTCTACAGTCCAGTTTACCTTCTTGGGCAGTTTCTTGGAGGTAAGTTCTGTGAGGGCTGTCACTATGGATCCATATCCCTTCACAAACCTCCTGTAGTTCCCAGTCAAGCCAAGGAATGCCCTGACTTGAGTCTGGGTTTTTGGATCTGCCCAGTCCAGAATAGTCTGGAACTTAGGCTGGAGTGGCTGAACTTGGCCTCCACCTACCAGGTGTCCGAAGTAAACCACAGTTCCCTGCCCTATCTGACATTTGGATGCCTTGATAGGGAGGCCTGCTGCCTGCAGAGCCTTCAAAACCTTCTTCAGGTGGACCAGGTGATCCTGCCAGCTGGAGCTAAAGACAGCAATATTGTCAAGATAAGCTGCACTAAAGGACTCCAAGCCAGCAAGGACTTGATTCACCAACCTTTGGAAAATGGCAGGGGCATTCTTTAAACCAAAGGGCATAACAGTAAACTGATAATGCCCATCAGGTGTGGAGAATGCTGTCTTTTGTTTTGCTCCTGGTGCCATTTTGATTTGTCAGTGCCCTGCTGTTAAGTCAAAGGTTCTTAAGAATTTGGCAGCACTTAGTTTGTCAATGAGTTCATCTGCTCTTGGCATGGGATGGGCCTCTGTCTTGGTGACAGAATTAAGTCCTCTGTAGTCCACACAAAACCTCATCTCTCTCTTTCCATCTTTGGTGTGAGGTTTGGGGACTAAGACCACTGGGCTAGCCCAGGGGCTGTCAGAGTGCTCAATAACTCCCAATTCCAGCATCTTGTGGACTTCCACCTTGATGCTTTCCTTAACTTGGTCAGACTGTCTGAATATTTTGTTTTTGACAGGCATGCTGTCTCCTGTGTCCACATCATGGGTACACAAGTGTGTCTGACCAGGGGTTAGGGAAAAGAGTTCAGCAAACTGTTGCAGGATCTTCCTACAGTCAGATTGCTGTTGGCCAGAGAGGCTGTCTGAATAGATCACTCCATCAACTGTGCCATCTTTAGGGTCTGTTGAGAGGAGATCAGGGAGAGGTTCACTCTCAGCTTTCTGGTCCTCATCTGTTACCATTAACAGATTCACATCAGCCCTGTCATGGAAGAGCTTGAGGCGGTTCACATGGATCACCCTCTTGGGGGTCCTGCTTGTGCCTAGGTCCACCAGGTAGGTGACCTGACTCTTCTTTTCTAGCACTGGGTAAGGGCCACTCCATCTGTCCTGAAGTGCCCTGGGAGCCACAGGCTCCAAAACCCAGACTTTCTGCCCTGGTTGAAATTCAACCATAGCAGCCTTTTGGTCATACCAAAACTTCTAGAGCTGTTGGCTGGCCTCAAGGTTTTTGCTTACCTTATCCATGTACTCTGCCATCCTGGAACGTAGGCCTAGTACATAGTCCACTATATCTTGTTTAGGCTCATGAAGAGGTCTCTTCCAGCCTTCTTTCACAAGAGCTAGTGGTCCCCTTACAGGATGGCCAAACAGAAGTTCAAAGGGGGAAAACCCTACTCCCTTCTGAGGCACCTCTCTGTAAGCGAAAAGCAGACATGGCAAGAGGACATCCCATCTCCTTTTGAGTTTTTCAGGGAGCCCCATGATCATGCCTTTCAATGTCTTATTAAATCTTTCAACAAGACCATTGGTTTGTGGATGGTATGGTGTGGTGAATTTGTAAGTCACCCCACACTCATTCCACATGTGCTTCAGGTATGCTGACTTAAAGTTGGTACCCCTGTCAGACACCACCTCCTGAGGAATACCCACTCTGGTAAAAATACCAATGAGTGCTTTGGCTACTGCAGGGGCAGTAGTCGACCTAAGGGGAATTGCTTCAGGGTATCTAGTAGCATGATCCACTACTACTAGTATGTATTGGTTCCCTGAGGCTGTGGGAGGTTCAAGTGGACCCACTATGTCCACACCCACTCTTTCAAAGGGGACCCCCACCACTGGAAGTGGAATGACGGGGGCCTTTGGGTGTCCACCTGTCTTACCACTGGCTTGACAGGTGGCACAGGAGACACAAAACTCCTTGACCTTCTGGGACATGTTGGGCCAATAGAAGTGGTTGACTAGTCTCTCCCACGTCTTGGTCTGTCCCAAATGCCCAGCAAGAGGAATATCATGGGCTAAGGTCAGAATGAACTCCGTAAACACCTGAGGCACTACCACTCTCCTAGTGGAACAAGGTTTGGGATCTCTTGCCTCAGTGTAAAGGAGTCCATCTTCCCAATAGACCCTATGTGTTCCAGTTTTCTTTCCATTGGACTCTTCAGCAGCTTGCTGCTTAAGGCCTTCAAGAGCAGGACAAGTTTCTTGCCCCTTACACAACTGCTCCCTTGAGGGTCGCCCTGGGCCTAGGAGCTCAACCTGATAAGGTTCTAACTCCAGAGGCTCAGTTCCCTCAGAGGGCACAACTTCTTCCTGGGAAGAGAGGTTCTCTTTTTCTTGTTGTGTGGAAGCTGGTTCCCCAGTCTTCTTTCCTTTTCTCTTGGTGGGTGGGGCCCTTTTTCCAGGCTCCAACACCACTTTTTCACCCTGAGCCTTGCACTGTGCCCTTGTCTTGACACACACCAGTTCAGGGATACCCAGCATGGATGCATGGGTTTTCAGTTCTACCTCAGCCCATGCTGAGGACTCCAGGTCATTTCCAAGCAAACAGTCTACAAGGATATTTGAGGAGACCACCACCTGTTTCAGGCCATTGACCCCTCCCCACTCTAAAGTTACCATAGCCATGGGATGTACTTTAGTCTGATTGTCAGCGTTGGTGACTGGATAAGTTTGCCCAGCCAGGTATTGACCAGGGGAAACCAGTTTCTCTGTCACCATGGTGACACTGGCACCTGTGTCCCTCAGGCCTTCTACACTTGTCCCATTAATTAAGAGCTGCTGCCTGTATTTTTGCATGTTAGGGGGCCAGGCAGCCAGTGTGGCTAAATCCACCCCACCCACAGAGACTAATGTAGCTTCAGTGTGACACCTGATTTGCTCTGGGCACACTGTTGATCCCACTTGGAGACTGGCCATTCCAGTGTTAGCTGGAGTAGAGTTTGAAGTGGAACCTTTCTTGGGACAGGCCTTGTCTCCAGTTTGGTGTCCAGGCTGATTACAGCTACAACACCAGGCCTTTTTGGGATCAAAGTTTTTACCCTTGTACCCAAAATTGGATTGTGAAGAGGCTCTGGGCCCACCCTCCTGAGCAGGTTTCTGGGGGCCTGTAGAAGACTCTTTACTATTTTTCCCTTTGGATGTCTCAACACTCTTCCCCTGGGGAGGCTTTGTGCCACTTTCTTTTGGTCACCCCTTGTGGAAGTCTTGGTCACCCTAGTCTTGACCCAATGGTCCGCCTTCTTTCCCAATTCTTGGGGAGAAATTGGTCCTAGGTCTACCAGATGCTGATGCAGTTTATCATTTGAACAATTACTCAACAGGTGTTCTTTCACAAATAAATTGTACAGCCCATCATAATCATTTACACCACTGCCTTGAATCCAACCATCCAGTGTTTTCACTGAGTAGTCAACAAAATCAAACCAGGTCTGGCTCGAGGATTTTTGAGCCCCCCTGAACCTAATTCTATACTCCTCAGTGGAGAATCCAAAGCCCTCAATCAGGGTAGCCTTCATGAGGTCATAGGATTCTGCATCTTTTCCAGAGAGTGTGAGGAGTCTATCCCTACACTTTCCAGTGAACATTTCCCAAAGGAGAGCACCCCAGTGAGATCTGTTTACTTTTCTGGTTGCACAAGCCCTCTCAAAAGCTGTGAACCATTTGGTGATGTCATCACCATCTTCATATTTAGTTACAATCCCTTTAGGGATTTTCAACATGTCTGGAGAAACGCTTCCCCTGGGGAGGCTTTGTGCCCCTTTCTTTTGGTCACCCCTTGTGGAAGTCTTGGTCACCCTAGTCTTGACCCAATGGTCCGCCTTCTTTCCCAATTCTTGGGGAGAAATTGGTCCTAGGTCTACCAGATGCTGATGCAGTTTATCATTTGAACAATTACTCAACAGGTGTTCTTTCACAAATAAATTGTACAGCCCATCATAATCATTTACACCACTGCCTTGAATCCAACCATCCAGTGTTTTCACTGAGTAGTCAACAAAATCAACCCAGGTCTGGCTCGAGGATTTTTGAGCCCCCCTGAACCTAATTCTATACTCCTCAGTGGAGAATCCAAAGCCCTCAATCAGGGTAGCCTTCATGAGGTCATAGGATTCTGCATCTTTTCCAGAGAGTGTGAGGAGTCTATCCCTACACTTTCCAGTGAACATTTCCCAAAGGAGAGCACCCCAGTGAGATCTGTTTACTTTTCTGGTTGCAAAAGCCCTCTCAAAAGCTGTGAACCATTTGGTGATGTCATCACCATCTTCATATTTAGTTACAATCCCTTTAGGGATTTTCAACATGTCAGGAGAATCTCTGACCCTATTTATGTTGCTGCCACCATTGATGGGACCTAAGCCCATCTCTTGTCTTTCACTTTCTATGGCTAGGAGCTGTCTCTCTAAAGCCAATGTTTTGGCCATCCTGGCTAGCAGGAGGTCACCTTCACTGAGGCTATCCTCAGTGATTCCAGAGGTACTGGACCCTCCTGTGAGGGAAACAGCATCTCTGACTACTATAGTTGGAGTCAGGGTTTGAGGGACCCTGTTCTCCCTAACTAGGACTGGAGGAGGGGAATCCTCCTCCACATCACTAGCTTCCTCCTCTGGGAGGTCATCCTCAGAGGGGTTGTCTTTGGCAAACTCTGCCAACAGCTCCTGGAGCTGTAGTTTGGTAGGGTTTAAAGCAGCTTTAATATTTTTTAATTTGCAGAGAGACCTTAACTCCCTCATCCTAAGATGGAGGTAAGGGGTGAGGTCGAGTTCCATCACATTCTCTTCTGCATTAGACATTATGGGGGTCATTACGACCGCCCAGCAAGATCTGACCGCCATGCAGCCGCCAATGCAGCCGCACTCCCGCCGCAGCGATTTGGAGATCCCCGCTGGGCCGGCGGGCGGAAACCTGGTTTCCGCCCGCCGGCCCAGCGGGGATCACGGCCGCAACATAGGAGCCGGCTCCAAATGGAGCAGGCGGTGTTGCGGCCGTGCGATGGGTACAGTTGCACCTGTCGCACTTTTCACTGTCTGCACAGCAGACAGTGAAAAGCCGCATGGGGCCCTGTCAGGGGGCCCCACGACTCCCCGTACCGCCAGCCTTTTCCTGGCGGTTCAGACCGCCAGAAAAAGGCTGGCGGCCAGGGAGTCGTAATCCCCTGGGCAGCGCTGACCGCAGCGCAACCGCCGCGGTCATAATACGCCGGGAGGCACCGCCAGCCTGTTGGCGGTGTTCCCGTCGTTTTGGCCCTGCGGTTGTAATACCGCCAGGGTCATAATGACCACCTATGTTTCTAAAAGTTGGAATGCTTTTTAAGAATCTAAAACTATCACTAGAACTTGATTCAAACCTTTACAAAACTTTTAAACTCTAAAAGAAATGCTAACAGGGACTAACACAAGGCCCTAGCAGGACTTTAAAAAATTTAGAAAAATAGCTCAAATTTCAAAAATCAGTTTCTAATGACAATTTTTGGAATTTAGTTGTGTGATCAGGTATTGGCTGAGTAGTCCAGCAAATGCAAAGTCTTGTACCCCACCGCTGATCCACCAATGTAGGAAGTTGGCTCTGTATGCACTATTTCAAAGTAAGGAATAGTATGCACAGAGTCCAAGGGTTCCCCTTAGAGGTAAGATAGTGGCAAAAAGAGATAATTCTAATGCTCTATTTTGTGGTAGTGTGGTCGAGCAGTAGGCCTATCAAAGGAGTAGTGTTAAGCATTTGTTGTACATACACAACCAATAAATGAGGAACACACACTCAGAGACAATTCCAGGCCAATAGGTTTTTGTATAGAAAAATATATTTTCTTAGTTTATTTTAAGAACCACAGGTTCAAGATTTACATGTAATACTTCAAATGAAAGGTATTGCAGGTAGGTACTTTAGGAACTTTGAATTAGCAAAATAGCATATACAGTTTTCACATAAATCACACATATTTTAAAACTAGACACAGTGCAATTTTCAACAGTTCCTGGGGGGAGTAAGAGTTTGTTAGTTTTTGCAGGTAAGTAAACCACCTACGGGGTTCAAGTTTGGGTCCAAGGTAGCCCACCGTTGGGGGTTCAGAGCAACCCCAAAGTTACCACACCAGCAGCTCAGGACCGGTCAGGTGCAGAGGTCAAAGTGGTGCCCAAAACGCATAGGCTTCAATGGAGAAGGGGGTGCCCCGGTTCCAGTCTGCCAGCAGGTAAGTACCCGTGTCTTCGGAGGGCAGACCAGGGGGGTTTTGTAGGGCACCGGGGGGGACACAAGTCCACATAGAAAGTACACCCTCAGCGGCACAAGGGCGGCCGGGTGCAGTGTGCAGTGTGCAAACAAGCGTCGGGTTTTCAATTGAAATCAATGGGAGACCAGGGGGTCTCTTCAGCGATGCAGGCAGGCAAGGGGGGGGCTCCTCGGGGTAGCCACCACCGGGGCAAGGGAGAGGGCCACCTGGGGGTCGCTCCTGAACTGGAGGTCGGATCCTTCAGGTCCTGGGGGCTGCGGATGCAGTGCCTTTACCAGGTCTCGGGTCTTTGAAGCAGGCAGTCGCGGTCAGGGGGAGCCTCGGGATTCCCTCTGCAGGCGTCGCTGTGGGGGCTCAGGGGGGTCAACTCTGGCTACTCACGGTCTCGCAGTCGCCGGGGAGTCCTCCCTGAAGTGATTGTTCTACACAAGTCGAGCCGGGGGCGTCGGGTGCAGAGTGCCAAGTCTCACGCTTCCGGCGGGAAACGCTTGTTGTTTCAAAGTTGCTTCTTTGTTGCAAAGTTTCAGTCTTTGGTGAACAGAGCCGCTGTCCTCGGGAGTTCTTGGTCCTTCTAGATGCAGGGCAGTCCTCTGAGGCTTCAGAGGTCGCTGGTCCCTGGGGAAAGTGTCGCTGGAGCAGTGTCTTTAGAAGTGGGGAGACAGCCCGGTAGAGCTGGGGCCAAAGCAGTTGGTGTCTCCGTCTTCTCTGCAGGGTTTTTCAGCCCAGCAGTCCTCTTCTTCTTAGGTTGCAGGAATCTGAGTTCCTAGGTTCTGGGGAGCCCCTAAATACTGAATTGAGGGGTGTGTTTAGGTCTGGGGGGTTAGTAGCCAATGGCTACCAGCCCTGAGGGTGGCTACACCCTCTTTGTGCCTCCTCCCTGAGGGGAGGGGGGCACATTCCTATCCCTATTGGGAGAATCCTCCATCTGCAAGATGGAGGATTTCTAAAAGTCAGAGCCACCTCAGCTCAGGATGCCTTAGGGGCTGTCCTGACTGGCCAGTGCTCCTCCTTGTTTTTCTCATTATCTCCTCCGGCCTTGCCGCCAAAAGTGGGGCCGTGGCCGGAGGGGGCGGGCAACTCCACTATCTGAAATGCCCTGGGGTGCTGTAACAAAGGGGGTGAGCCTTTGAGGCTCACCGCCAGGTGTTACTGTTCCTGCAGGGGGAGGTGATAAGCATCTCCACCCAGTACAGGCTTTGTTACTAGCCACAGAGTGACAAAGGCACTCTCCCCATGTGGCCAGCAACATGTCTGGTGTGTGGCAGGCTGCTAAAACTAGTCAGCCTATACGGATAGTCGGTTAAGGTTTCAGGGGGCACCTCTAAGGTGCCCTCTGGGGTGTATGTTATAATAAAATGTACACTGGCATCAGTGTGCATTTATTGTGCTGAGAAGGTTGATACCAAACTTCACAGTTTTCAGTGTAGCCGTTATGGTGCTGTGGAGTTCGTGCATGACAGACTCCCAGACCATATACTCTTATGGCTACCCTGCACTTACAATGTCTAAGGTTTTGCTTAGACACTGTAGGGGCATAGTGCTCATGCACTTATGTCCTCACCTATGTTATAGTGCACCCTGCCTTAGGGCTGTAAGGCCTGCTAGAGGGGTGACTTATCTATACCTGTAGGCAGTGTGAGGTTGGCATGGCACCCTGAGGGGAGTGCCATGTCGACTTAATCTTTTTATCCCCACTAGCACACACAAGCTGACAAGCAGTGTGTCTGTGTTGAGTGAGGGGTCCGCAGGGTGGCATAAGATATGCTGCAGCCCTTAGAGACCTTCCCTGGCATCAGGGCCCTTGGTACCAGGGGTACCAGTTACAAGGGACTTACCTGGATGCCAGGGTGTGCCAATTGTGGAACCAAAAGTACAGGTTAGGGAAAGAACACTGGTGCTGGGGCCTGGTTAGCAGGCCTCAGCCCACTTTCAAATCAAAACTTAGCATCAGCAAAGGCAAAAAGTCAGGGGGTAACCATGCCAAGGAGGCATTTCCTTACAGCTGTTCATCAGGATCGTATAGCAGGCCCTGTCGGAGCCGTGTGATTACGCGTCCGACATCTTGGCTGGTTCAGCCGCCACCCAAAGTGGAGTTTGCTTTTAAGGTCGTAAGAGCCACAAAAATGTAGTACATGTAGAAATCTGCATCTGGCCCAGCACCTCAAGAATAGTTCTGAGAAAACAAAAAAATTGAAGGGGAAGGAACACACTGCTTGCACATCTGCACCATTTCTCTCAAGAGCATTCTGGTTGTTGCAGTTCATGGTAATTTAAGTACTCGAAAGTATAAAGGGGCATATTTATGAGCCCCTAGTGCCACTGGAGCGTCAGTTTGCGTGACACTCCAGTGGCGCTACCCTGTGCTCCATATCTACAAGGAGGAGCAGGTCTTGGCAATCCTGCATCCTGAGGGCCTGGTTGGATAGGAGGAGGACTGGATTCTGGTAAGTCAACTCTCTACTACTACTAACCCCTCCTACCTGCATGCCACCACATACCCCCACCTTCACACCCATCACTCCACTCCATCCCACACACCCCATCATAACATCTCACTCATCCCAATGCCAAGCCCTGCATGCTCTACCAATGCATGGGCACCCCTCACAGCCCTGCATGGACACTCATCACTAAAGCATGCAGACCATAGAGAACTACAATCTCACCAAACACCAACATACACAAGTGAAAGCTGCCAGGGCAAATACAACCAAAGAGGGCAAGCCACAGAAGCACAAAATGTCAGAAACAGAAACCATAACACATCATTTAAATCCCAACAGGTATCCAAGCCACTGTCAGCGGAGAGGAGGTGCCAACAATATCCAGTTCCCCAACAGAAGAGGCCCACAGTGATAACAGCAACTCTGGTCTTCAGGATCTGGATGACCAACCTGGCCCATCAGGAACCTCTGGATAGTTGGTTACCCAGGCCCAGTCACACACCACCACAGAGCCTCCCCATCAGGAAACACCACCACAGCACCCACCCAGTGTACCCACACCTCTGTCCCCAGGACATGTCAATCAGCAGTGTGCCCACCTCTACAGGGACCCCAGGCCACACTTCGAACTCAAGGCAATCAGGGACCTGGGGTCAGTGGCAGTGGGCACATGGTTCAGGGGACAGAGGCACAGGCCAACAGGGAAACTGGGAGGACTGCTGTGCGCCAGGGGGAGGACAGGCCCAGGGAACCGACTGTCCAGGAGGCACTTGCAGAGATCCTGGGAGCCTATCAACATCCCCAGGACACAATAGGCCAGATCCTGGACAATCTGCAGGAGAACAGTTGTCTGCAGGAGGGACAGTACCAGGGGATCAGGGAGGACTTGCAGGCCATCACCAACACCCTGATCTCCATAGCAGGGGTGCTGGCAGACATGGCCAACATTATCAGGGAGGCAGTCACACAACAGCGGGCATCTGCCAATAGCCAGACATCCGAACAGCCTTCCACCTCCGCTGCCGCTAGTGGCCAGGAGGCCCTGCCACAGGACTCACAGGCCACCTGCACCCCTTCCCCTGCAGAAGGAGAACCACCCTGCAAACGTTCCCTGTGATCCAGACAGAAGCCAGAGACACTTGCCAAGACCCCCGCCAGGAAATGAGACTCTCCTGATTGTGACCCTTGTGTCCCACTCAGTCTCCCTGTCCACCTTGAACTGCATTGATCCTCTTCCTATGCCCCCCTGGACAATGCATCTGTGCTACAAACAGACTGGAACAATACCCTGGACTTTCCTCCATCATTACCCCATACCCCTTGCACTTGCCCCTGAATGTTTTAGCACTTCAATAAATATCCTTCGGAAAAAAAGAAGTTTGGGGTATGTCATGATTTTCAATTATGTATACAAACATTGCAATTGAACTGTTCAGAAAATGAGCATAGATTAATGACCTGTATCTGGCTGCAGTGATCAAACCAGGAGTATATTCGAGAGTCACCAACATATGCAAAATGAATTGCCAGAGGGAACAGTAAGTGGGCATAGAAGTGGGAAATGTCAACATGCCAGTGCCACAGAAATTCAAACAAATTTAATTGAAATGTGAAGTTACACTGTCCTACCTGTGGGTCATTGGAAGAATTGTCTAATCACTGATGTCCGTTTGTCCTCATCCTCTGCCTCCTCATCCTCACTATCCACAGGGTCCACTGCTGGCACACGGGCATCTCCAGCCTCCTCTTCCTGATGGAATGGGACATGGCGTCTGTGGGTCAGGTTATGCAACATGCAGCATGCCACCACTATCTGGCAGACCTTCTTGGGTGAGTAGAATAGGGATCCACCTGTCAGATGGAGGCACCGGAACCTGGCCTTCAGGAGGCCAAAGGTTCTCTCAATGATCCTTCTGGTTCACCCATGTGCCTCATTATAACGTTCTTCTGCCCTTGTCCTGGCATTCCTCAGAGGGGTCAGCATCCATGATAGGATTGGGTAACCAGAGTCACCTGCAATTATTGAGGGACAACATTTAGTCACACACTATCCCATATGGCCCACACCATACCCATACACCAACATTCACCGTGTGGGAGCCAGGGCTCACCTATTAGCCACACCCTGTGCCTCTGTAGTTGGCCCATCACATTTGGGATGCTGCTATTCCTCAGGACAAAGGCATCATGCACTGACCCAGGATACTTAGCATTGACGTGGGAGGTGTACTGTTCCACCAAGCACACCATCTGTACATTCATAGAGTAGAAACTCTTCCGATTTCTAAACACCTGCTCATTCTGACGGGGGTACAAATGCAATATGTGTTCCATTAATCGCCCCAATTAAGTTGGGGATATGTCCCATTGCATAGAACTCGGCTTTCATTGTTGCCAGATCTTCAACCTGGGGTAATACAAAGTAGCTGCACATGTGTTTAATCAGGGCAGACAACAATCTTGTCAGCACTATTGAGAGCATTGGCTGTGATATTCCTGCTGCCAAGCCCACTGTCACTTGGAAAGAACCAATTGCCAGGAAATGGAGCATTGGAGCATTGATAGAACTTACACAATAGGGGGGATCCCAGTGGGGTAACAGATAGCAGATATCAGGTCAGGCTTGAGATGGGCACACGGCTCTGTGATTGTGGCCCTGTCAAGTCTATAGGTGAGTATTATGTGTCTGTCCTCCAGTGTTGTCAAGTCCACCAGGGGTCTGTACACGGGAGTATGTCTCCATCTCCTATTCATCCTCAGCTGTAGGAATCTATGGGGCAAAAGAGTGAGGAGCCGGTCACAAACTGAACAATTGAGCCACAACAGAACTTTGCATGCTGTTAACTTGTAATGGGTCAGTGTGATTTGTCCAGTATATCCTAATTTCACCAGTGATGCAGCTATTTTCCAGGGCCTGCCCCCCCCCCCGAAATGGTTTCCTCCTGTCCTGCGTGGAGGGACAAGTGAAAGTGAGGTAATTCAGCTTCATTGTGCGCCATTGTGGGTGGCAGGAGGCGGTTGGGAACGACTGTGCAATTCCTCATTGGGTAACATTGGGCCCTATGGGTTACAGTGGCCAATGGTGATCTACGCCGGCGGTGACGGTACGCACTGCCAATGACGTGACCACCATTTGCTATCTGATCCCTCACTTGTTACCTGATCTTCCACAGGAGAGGACCTACACTGCATGTGCTGCTGTGACCTGGGTCTGGATCCTACCATGGCCCATGTGACTGGGGAAAGGGCCCCCGCCTTCACTTTGGAGGAGTTGGAGAGACTAGTGGGTGGGGTCCTACCCCAGTACGGACTGCTGTATGGGCCTCCAGACCAACAGGTGAGTACACCATGGGCACGATGCATGTGGCAGGAATGCATGGAGTGGTGTGTGTGAAGGCCTCATGTAAGGGGGGTGGGTGGATGTCCTCTGGGTGGCGTATAGGTTGTGTGCTGGGCCATGTGTGTGTAAATGGTGATGTGAAGGGGTATGGTGGGCCATAAGTGTAACAGGCAGGACTGTTTGTCTAGTTCAATTTTCCTGTGTGTGTTGCCTCTGCAGGACAGCGCCCATTAAAAGAAGGGTATATGGCATGCCATCGCCAAGGAGGTGTAGACCCTGGGGTTCTAAGGCAGGCAGAGCACCCACTGTCACAAACGATGGGAGGACCTGAGAAGCTGGGCACGGAAGATGGCAGTGGCCCATGCCTCCCACCGAGGAGGGGTCCCCGCCAAAACCTGACCCCCCTGATGGCCCACATACTGGCGGTGGCCCATCCAGAGGTGGATAGGTGCTTCAGGGCATCACAGCAGCCATAATGGGGTGAGTACAGTACCCATCATTACAACTTACGCATGGCAGGGTGGTATCCGGGTGGGGGATGTGTGTCACTGGGTGCCCCTAGGCCAGGCCTGACATTGCAGTGCAGGTCTCCTGGTGGCTAGGGTTCTGAAGGGATAATCCTGCTACCTAGCTTGTAGGCATCCACTACTGGTCAAGGCTGTGTGGGTCCCAGGTGTGCTGCATTTGGCGGTGTGTGCCCCTCCTCATGCCTTAGTGGCAAGCTATTTCTCTGCTAGTGCTATGGCATATTGAGTAGGCCTGTTCCCTGTGTGTGTGAGGGTGCTGTGTATGCCAACGGTGGTGTTGGTGCAGCCCTTGACCCAGTGTATCCTTTGTCCCCCCCCTTTTGTTTTGTCATCCTGTCCTTGTGTGCATTAGCATCAACTGGTGGAGGAGCAGAGGCACCATCGACGAAGGGAGCTGCATCCCACAGGACCCAGGAGGCAGGGTCCACTGACACTGAGGGCACCAGTGGGACGGAGGGCGGGGGGAGCACCACAGTGGAGACTGGAGGGGACAGTTCTGACACAGATACCTCCTCCGATGGAAGCTCCCTGGTGGTGGCGGACACTTTTGTGACCACCCCAGCTACAGGTACATCCACCACCCCCAGTACCTGCACCAACCTCACAGCAGCCCCTCAGCGAGTTGCCCGTGCCCGCTCACCCAGGAAGGTGGGCGTGTCCTTCACCCCAGGCACCTCAGGACCTGCCCCAGTGAGCCCTGAGGAGTCGTTTTGACCTCCTGAGATTCATCTCTGTAGGGGAGTCAACCATTGTGACTGTCATCCAGGGGCTGGCAGCCCAGATGCAACCGACTAATGCATTCCTGGAGGGTATTCACACGGGATTGGCAGCCCAACAATCGATCCAGGCTCTGGCCTCCTCGCTGATGGCAGCCATTGTCCCTGCTTCTTCCCTGCCCCCTCCAAATTCCTCTTCCCAGTCCCATTCTCCTCAACACCAACCCATCCCAAGCACACAGCCAGACGAGCATGCACACAAGACAACACACGAGTGGTAAATAAAAACACAAGCACCACACTTCATCCTGTAGGCACTCACACAAAAACCATCCAGATGCAGACACACCAACATCCATTATTTCCACAGTCTCCCCCTCCTCCTCTTCTTCCTCCACCTCCCTCCCAATTCCGTCTATACTCACACCTGATTGCACTACATCATCATCCACTACCAGCATCATCACCACACCAAGCTGAACAGACACCTCATTGGCAGACACCTCCACAACAGCCATGCACATGTCCCATGTGTCCTTTCCAACTGTTTCTGTCCCCCCAATGTACAGAAACGCAAGCCCTCAGACACCCAACAGCCATCCACCTCACAACAACATGCAGCCCATGCACCTGTACCCAAAAGCAGCATACATACACCTCCAACAGTCACTCCCTCTTCCTCCACTCTCATTCCTTCTCCCTCTTCCCACCCCAAGGTCCCTAAAAAACTGTCCCTATCCTCCATAGACCTCTTCCCTACCCCCATCCAGCATGTATGGGCAGGTTTGGAAGAACCCAGCCAAGCACCTCAGCCACCCAGTCCACGGGCCCAGTCGTCACCACACCCACTTGGGTTGGAAAAGGATCCAGGCCACATGTCCTGAAGGTGAATGAGCCTGCACCAGGCAGTCTCAAGGGAAAGGAGCCTGCCCCAGCTGCCAGAAAGACCAAGGAGCCTGACCCAGCAGGCAATAAGGGAAAGGATCCTGCCCCAGCTGCCAGGAAGACCAAGGAGTCTGCACCAGCATGCAGGAAGACCAAGGGGCCTGGGGCAGGAACTGTGACGGAGCCCCCACCACCAACCATGGTTGTGCAGCTGTCCGAGGTTGCAGGGGATGGACAGGAGCCCCCCCCTCCCCCCCAGCAGCACCACCACCTCCACTGAACAGCCGTCTGAGGTTGCAGGGGAAGGCCAGGAGCCTCCCCACCACCACCTCCACTGAGCACCATCTGAGGTTACAAGGGATAGGCAGGTGCCTCCCCCCACCAGCAGCAGCACCACCACTGAGCAACCGTCACCGCCTGCGGACGGTATGTAATCCTGCCTCCATGGGCTGCTGTGCTGCCTGCCCCCTGCAAAACCAGTGAGTGTGACACCCACCTGAGAGACTGTGACCTTGCATTCCCCAGGATCAAGAGCACAGAGCATGTTGCCCCCTCCAGAATCAGTGGGCAAGTTACCCCCTCCAGAGACTGTGGTCTTGCACTCCCCAGGACCAAGCACAGGGCATGTTGCCCCTTCCAGAACCAATAGGTAAGACACCCACATGCCCAACACTCCCCAGGCTCAAGAGCACAAGGCACAATGCCCCCTCTGAGACCAGTGGGTAAGACACCCACATGCCCAACATTCCCCAGGATCAAGCACCCAGGGCATGATGCCCCCTCCCAAACCATTGGGTAAGACACCCACATGCCCAACACTCCCCAGGATCAAGAGCACAGGGCACGAGGCCCCCTCTGGAACCAGTGGGTAAGACACCCATATGCCCAACACTCCCCAGGATCAGGAGCACAGGCCACGAGGCCCCCTCCGGAACCAGTGGGTAAGACACCCACATGCCCAACACTCCCCAAGATCAAGAGCACAGAGCACAAGGCCCCCTCCAGAACAAGTGGGTAAGACAACTCCATGCCCAATACTCACCTGGATCAAGAGCACGGGGCACGATGTCCCCTCTAGAACCAATGGGTAAGACACCCACATGCCCAACACTCACCAGGATCAAGAGCACAGGGAACGAGGTCCCATCCAGAACCAGTGGGTGAGACACACACATGAGAGACTGTGACCTTGCACTCCCCAGGACCAAGCACAGGGCATGTAGCCCCCTCCAGAACCAGTGGTCTTGTTACATCTCCCGGGCTGAGGTGCCCCGTCCCCTGTTCCCCTGAGGTGCCTGCCTATTTACCAACTGATGCCCCTGCAGTATCCCCTCCATGTTGAAGCAGGTGACATGTGTGGCCTTGGACTTTGGCCTGTGGACATGGCTGTGTCCCTTTTTCTGTACATATGTATATATCTATTATCTTGTCTAACTTATTTTTCATGCTGTGTTAATCTCTTTACATTCACTTTTTCGAAATCGTTTTTTCCTTGCATTATTCATCCGAGTTACGGGGTAAAATTGTTTTTGTAATGCAGCTGATTGTGTGTATAGTGTGTAGGGGGTGTGGTGCGTGTGTGTGTCACTCTCATTTTCCTCCCTCCCTCCCTTGTGTGCTAGGTGGCTGTACTCACCGTTGTTGTCTTTGCCAGCATTGGTGTTCATGGTGGAGCAGAACGTAGAAGATCATGGGGAAGACATGCAGTTCTGGTTCCACGGCGGTGTGGTTCTTCCCTGTGTCTCCAATGGTGAGTACTTTCCCTTCTGAGCTCAGTTTCCACCAGGCTTTTGATGTCGTTGGTACTGCCCTGGAAAAGGTGGCGGTTTCAAGGATCATAATATGGTGGGCGGAACATTGACTTAAGTCTGGCTGTAGGCGGCTACCACCGTGGTGGCTGTTGTTTCCACCCTAGCGGTTGGTGTGGTACATTGGCTGTGTATCAGAGATCTTTCAGCCATGGTCACAATTTGGCAGAGGTTACCGCCAGCCTGTTGGTGGTATTACCACCACTTTAACACCAACCACCAGGGTTGTAATGAGGGCCTATGTGTGTTTAAGCTAAATGCGCGCATGCAGGCAAAGTGTAAGACTTGTGCCTGCATAAAATCTGTTGGGAACAGCCCTCATTCAGATAAAGAATGCACCTACTTTCTGTACACACATAACCATTGTTTTTCCTGTATAATTACCAACGTGGTGCATCAAGAAGTGCAATACACACACTCTGACCTCTGGTGTACTACTGCACAATCAAGGTATTACCGTCCTCTGTCCTTGTGGTTCAACCATGCCGCATCATTGCCACTGCTTACAACATGACTCCTAGAGCTCAAGCACCAAGCAGGAGCTAGCGCACCACCCGCTCAAGCCATGTAGGGACCTCAGTGGAGCTGGAAAAGCACGATAGGAGCAACTGGACTCCTGTATCACCAAAGACCATCAGCAAACCCCACAATGTGGTTGTGAATTCCTCTTCCCCCTCTGAGAGGACCACATCTTGGAACCCTTCTCCCTCTATAGCATGCACAGTGGCTGGGCCTGATGCAATGGTGTAATGCCGTCACCACAGTCTCCGCAAGGTAAGAGAAGAGTTGTGTACTGTGAGTCCCTATTATTTTCGTTGGCAGAGGTATGTAACACTGTTGAATGACCAAGATGGCAACTTTAAATGCATATCACCATTACAATCCTAATTAAACCCACCACTGAAATAAAGTAACATTTATTTGCAAAGCTGTCTCCAGAATTTAGTGAAGCAATAAGTGACCATGCAGTCTGGGAAATTAAACAAGCATTTGCACTGCAACGGTTCTTGCGTTTGCTCGAATTAGAGCTTTTAGTGTTGTAAATTCCTAACTGGACTTTTCTTGCCACAGAAATTGAAAATGAAGGGTAAAACTGTTGACGTAAGCGAGCCAATTCAAAGCCCCACGGCCGCCATGAGTATGAACGCTAAGGAGAGACACAAAAGGAAAAAGGATTTCGCTCGCAGTGAAACGAATTGGCAAACATGCAGTTTTCCACGTAACAGGATCAATGGCCAATACGGTAACAAAACTGCCCAAGGAGGGACAAATGTTAAGCATTTACCAATGATAGCAAGGATTTTTGAAAGGCAAGCCCAATAACGAGTCATAGTGATGGGCATGCATGGCTAAAAGCCCACAGATAGATTACAACTGTCCAGAGCGCTTGACGCCCTACCTAAAAAAGTGGCTAAGGGCCAGATATTCTAAAATGCAATTTGCATTTCCTAAATAGTGATATCATAGAATCTGCTATTTAGGAAATGCAAAATGCTATGTGCAAGGATACTGATTTCCTAATAGCGACTCCTACAAAGTAGGAATCTCTATTAGGAAATCGCAAATAAGAAATCCCATGCCATTTGAAACAATGGGCCGGTCTTGCATTTTCCAAATAGCGAATTTCATATTAGGAAATTGCTATTTGGGAAATGCAAAACCAAGGATGGCTATAGGCTAAAGCCCCCCCTTGCTGCACCCCGAAAAAAATGGGTGTACATGTAAAGCACACACATGCCATAGGGGCATCCTTCCAGTTGACCATACACTCTGTGGTGATTCATAATCTGTTGTTCAGCCAGATACTTGGATTGAAGGAGCCTATCTCCATTTGTGTCTGGCCCTTTGCCCCTTGTGCATTTGGCCTTGAAACTGCTGTTTTGTTGCAAGATGCATCTACTCACTCACTACCCTTGATGTTTGTGGCTATTGCTGGTGACCAACCTCTACTAACCTCAAAACAAAATGTCAGACTGTCTGCCTGGTCCCAGTAAATGTACACTTGAAATCAGAAAAACTTTCCCCTCATATGTCAGCATCAGGTACATTGTAAATCATTTGCCTTTCCCTTAGCTTCTTTATTACCCTCTTTAGATACAAACCTTCAGGATCATGAACTTTAAATGTAATTAACTTAATTTAAAGTAATTTGTTACAATATCCTGATTACGCAGAAACATGTGTTAACACTGCGTGTTTGTGTTCACCATTGTTTGAATAGCTGCTAAACTAATCCCTAACTGCACATGCTGAACATTGTGCACCGAGTAATGTGTGATTCCTACTATATTTCTGATTATCATTTATAATGTGAATATACATACAGGTATGGTAAAACAGTATGATTGTATTGTGTAATCCGGCAACCCTGGCTGGACAGGAGGAGTCAGTGAGGCATAGTGAGGCGTAGTGAGGCCCGCTTTTCCCTGCAGTGCTAGTACATGGCGCAGTGGTTGCACGGGAATCACAGCATTAAGGCCAAAATGTATACTTTTTTAGCACCGCATTTGCGCCATTTTTTGATGCAAAAACGGTGCAAACAATTGTATTTTGTAAGCTTGCACCATTTTTGCATCAAAAAGTGGCCCAAATGCGGCGCTAAAAAGTATAAATATGGGCTTCAGCCTTTTAGGGCCATATTTATACTATTTGACGCAAAACTGCAGCAACGCAGTTTTGTGTCAAAAAGTTTAACGCCAGCTAACACCATTTCTTTGCGCCACCCGGGAGTCAAATTTATACTTTGATGCTCCATTGTGCAAACCACGGGTTAGAGTCTTTTTTTTTACTCTAACCATTGTGCCACGTCGTAAAGAAAAACAACGTTAATGCAGCAAAAATGGCTTTAATTCGGTTTTACGACATCGCAAACCGGATACGCGCCATTTTTCCCCGCAATAGCATCAAAAAGTGGTGCAAACACAGCAAAATGTACAAAGGAGCCCCAAAATGGATCCCAGAAGCCATGAGAGACCCCAGGAAGACTCCAACCAACCAGGAACCAGCCAGGAGGACCCAGACAAGACCCAGGAGAGGGAGAAGAAGAAAAGGAAGTGTCGGTTCACTGCAGAGGAGCAGGAAATACTGGTGAAAGAGGTGAAGGAACACCATCATCAACTTTTTGTCACCTCAAAATTACCAATTGGGAGGAGAGAGGCAATTTGGCAACAAATTGTGGACAAGTTAAACAGTGTGGCAGAAGTACGGAGAACAGTCACGGAGTGCATGAAACGCTTGCATGACTGACAGCGCAGGACCAATGAAAGATGGCAAGGAACAGGAAGGCAGCACTGCAGACTGGAGGTGGGTGCCCAGAACCGCAGGAGGCCCTGAACCAGATGGAGGAGATGGTGGCAGCCGTCATCCCAGAGTAGATCGTCACAGGGATTCAAGGACAGGACAGCGCAGACTACCAGGAAACCACGCAGATGCAGGGTAAGTTGCATGGGGGACATAACTGCCTAAATATTAACTGTAAACGGTGGGGATATACGTACTACACAATGCATGTCACCCATGAAAATCAGGTATCGGAAAGGGCAAAGGGGCACAACACGGGTGCATGGGCTGTGCAGGGGAAACCAGGGGCACAGCACAACACTACACCAACAACCTTTCATGGGGGTACTCTGCCATGCCAGGGATGTTGGAAAGGCAAAGCCAGTCCAGGAGGGTAGGCTACAACGTGAAACTGGCCTGCTGTCACACGACTATTGTCGCTACATGAACTAGGGTTCAATTTCTAGTCTCAGGCCATATCCGCAAGTGGTATTTACCATTGACAACAGTTGCCACTACCACCTGTGCTGTGTGTGCAGGTCAGGTAGCTAGTGGCAGGTAGGTCCTCATGGATCAAACACACCCAAAATAGAGGGTTCAGGATAATGACGTTATCAATCCCCTGTAATTCCTAACAAAGTGCAAATCCTGTTAAATGCTCATGTCTATAGGCCCTATAAACATTAGGTATTGTTACCTCCATTATGAAGTACACAGCAGTAATGTCATACCCATGCTGCACATTTCAGGGTCTACCCTGTGCCTGTGTTACAATAGCTGCAATACCACCTTGCAACATCCCAACTGTCATACTGATAAGACAACAGCATTGAGGGGAAGGACATATGTGTCTAGCTATTTAAACACACCTGCACCGTCATAAGAGGAAATGGAACACTGCCAGGACCATTAGTGCAATCCAATGTAGCACACATTCCCCAACATCAACATTACACAATACCATTGCTGACACCTGTATGGTGCCATGCCAATGCTATACATAGTATGTGCTTGGTCTCAGCAACATATAGGTGTATGTAAATGTCCGAGACTGGGTCAGTTCCACATTGTTAAGTGTGGTGCAAGTGGCATCAGACCACCCACAGCCATTGCAAGGCCTCACCATGCTAAAGGAAGTAGACGGAGGGTTGAGTAGGACAAGAAGGTGGCAACATACAATTTGGACAGATCCTACACCTAGAGGATGTGACGCAGACAATTCCCCAAACTGCCCACACTACATGTGACATGCAGGTGGGGCATAGGTCTGGGAGAATGTTAATATTCATGACAGGAACAATAAACAGGAACCAAGGTTACAATGTTTCACTAATAGGAAGTCAGTAATGTCACATTACAACTGCCACAACACAGACACACTAATTGTACAATATCTCATTGCAGAGGACGATGGCTCTCCTGGAGATATGCCTGTCCTGGACTTTCCTGATGACATGGATGACGAGCTGACAAACATTAGCCAACAGACCCTCCAAGATGTCCTTGGAACCCTCCAGACCCCACCTTCAGTCACAAGGTGGAGCACAGGTACAGCAGCCACCACAGAGGACCCACCCACCACCCCAATAGTACAACCTGCCAGCTACAACCAAGCTGTGGACTCTAAGGACACTGGTACCACCTTTGAGAGGACAATAGTGGGAGTACAGCGGGAGCTGGCCAAGGAGGTCTGGGTGGGGATACAAAACATGGCAGCCAACATTGAGGGGATGCGCACGTGCATGATGTCATCTGCAGAACAGGCAGCAGCCATGCAAGCGCTACTGTCCCTCCTGCAAGGACTACAACAATGTGTAAGGGAATTCAGCACAGCAGTTAGGGAGTTGCCACAACAGCTGGCATCCCAAACCTTTCACTGCGTGCACAAATGCAATCATGGCCCCCTCAGGGCCGACCTGGTTGCCTACCACAGTGATGGTAGCTGCTATACTCAAGAACCAGCAGCTCCTCCTTGCTGCAGTAATTCCCTTAATAGCCCCACTGTTGGCAGTGCTGGCGCGCCTTGTCCTTAGTAAGTAAACTTACAAGGGGACGCGTATAGGTCGATGAATCTTTTGGATCGCATAAGGTATCCTAGTCAAGTATACTGAGTAAAACTTCAACAATCAATCTGATTGACTCAAAATACCATCAACTAATCTAATCAGAAAAACCACCATGACTCATATGAAAGTTAGTTCTGTTTATTCCCTATTAGTTACAACTCTGCTCATAAAACTATTCAGCCATATCATGATTACCAATTTCTTTATTAGCAACATAAGCAATGAATTATCATCACTTGTTTAATACGCAATCAACGTTAAACAAAGCAAAAAGCAATTTATAATATATCGAATGATTCAGCAATATAAGTCAGTCAGTCTAAGTCACCCTAAGTCACGCTTGTCAGCCTACCTATCTCCAGATTAGTATCAGCATGTGGGTCTTCATGCTAAAACAGTAGAGTCAGAGTCAAAAATCATTAATTTGGAGAAAGAAATCTGTCTAGAAAGAAAAATGTTTAAAACAGCGCAGTTGGTACCCAGGAAGAAAAGCATTCATTAGTCAGTCAGGTTATAGCTACCTATCCAAGATAGATCAGCAATGAGTCAGACTTTGTCTCAAGGTCATTAGTCATCAGCAAAGCTCAGGCTCAAAGAAGCAAGCCCAAATTTCAGCACTTAGGACAGCATCTCCTGACGTCATCAACTTTCGCCTCTCCGTTCTGATTTTTCCGTTCATGGCATGACTTTTTATTAGGGGATCTCAGTCCATCCCACAATTTGCCCATTGGTCAACCTTATCAGGGATTATGACTCTAACCTATAGTTTTTGTTTACCACTTGTCTACGTTATTTTGAGAGTCAAGTTCCATTAACATGATTGGTTCTTCTGTCGATGAGAACATCATCCGGTTCTTCAGGTAACAAAATTGTTGCTCCCAGCTCTTAGTCTGTAGCTCCATTGTTCAAATCCTGGGAAAGTACATTTAGCATACTCTACACATAATTGTATCAATTTGCTCTGATCGTCTCCTGTCCACTGGTGAGTTTGCAGTTTTCTCTTAGCAGAGCTCGTAGTTGAACTCTGTACAGTTCAAGGTTCTTCTCTCCAGTTCCAGTCTGCGGCAGCTCATCGCGTCTCCATGTTTAAGCAGGCAAGGCCTATAGCTGACTAGGCCTCTGCCTAAACTGAGAACATATGGCATTAAAAAAAAATGGATTGTTAATTATGATATATTAATACAAACTTTAAACATTTCACAGTATTTAGTACTGTTAGCACAGATGGTGACCACTCCCCGTGGGCACATTTTAAACATTACACGTTATTTTCATTTATTAATATCGTTCTTCTCATTAGTATGTATACGCAAATCATTAGCATATTCTCATATTAGCATATATGCTCCAACAGCAGCTACCGGGAATTCGGACTCCACGTCTTCAAACACTGAAGTGTGTATTGCCCCTTCAAACCCACCACTACCAAGGGCAGAGGAGATGACACACACATCAGAAGATGAAGACGTGGAACAGATCATCTTCACCTGTAGGAGTACCCGGTAGCACAAGTCCATGCCACATGGCCACTGATATCCTAGGGTCCTGTGCTTGTTAACGTGCCAGTCTTGCTACAGTTGGTCACATGCACTGTTCTCCAACACACTGTTTACCTTGACACTATGCTCTGTAATTCTCTGTCACTGCCTCATTGCCAATTCATGTTCCTCTGCACTGTATGGCACTTCACCCCAGCATGTCCAATGACATGTCCCATTGCACTTGTGTTGCATCACAATAGAAGGTGTCACACTAATGGACTCACAATCCTGGACTATGTAAATATTGCACTACAGCACTTTAAAATAAATAGCACTTACACAACCACTTTGTCTCTGTGTAATGTGACACATCAACTATGTAGGAGATTTGGGATGTATGTCACATGTCAATGATCATAGAATGTCAATACAACAGTGTTGAAAGAATGTGGGCTGATAACTATGCACTGGGGTCTGGATTGTATCATCATCTGTGCTTCCTTAGGCTTATTTCTGAAGTTAAAGCATCACAAACAGTATAATGCTGTGTAGAACAGAAAAAGTCAGCTTCAAAGTATGTATAAGCTGAAACTCAATGTGGCCAACATTCCCTTCAAGACAATCTTTATGTATGTTGTAATAAAGATGAAGTCCAATGGTTTGAACGTTGGTTCTTTATTTGAAGTACCTTATCCACATCACAGCAAAGCAGCTTCTCACCAACAGCTCTTCTCCCTCAGAATCCTCTCCACTCTCCATTCCAACCTGACATCATGAGTGACATCAGGACTACTGCTCACAATTCCCCTCACTGTTCTACCCTCTCTGCTCAACCTACCACACACCTTCCCTTTTAACAACTAAAACGAAGAAACTAAAACAAACTAAAAAAAAGCTAAAAAAAACAAAAAGGAAATAAATTGAAAAGAAGAAAGGTAAAAACAATAAAAACTAAGAGTAAAAGCTACAACGCACATTACATTACTTTATCTTTGAAATAACCACACGATTGAGATTCCATACTCTCCCATCATTGACCTTTACAGCATTCCTAAACAGCTTTCTTACTTCAAAAGGGCCAAAGAACTTGCTTTCATTTTTACGCAATAGTGGTTGTTTCACTAAAATTTCATCACCAACTTTCACATCAATCACACTTGTGTTTTTCCTGTCATCAAAATATTCTTTCCTTTTCTGAACACACTTCCTTTCTTGTTCTTCTTTCTCCTTCTTGTCACACCAAGTTACCCCATCATTGTACCCCAAAACACCCACCCTGGTGCTAATAATGTATGGGCTTTCCTTCCTCTAAACAATTCGAAAGGAACTTTAACTGTAGTGGTATGGGGGGTAACCCTGTATGCTTGTAGAAAAATGTAAGACCATCCTTCCAATTTCTATTTGCTGCAACCTCTAACTGTATACACTCTTTCACACTTTTGTTAAACCTTTCAACTGTTCCATTCCCTTGAGGATGATATAAAGAACATCTCTTGTGTTTAATTCCCCTCTCTTTAAGATAATTTTCCATTTCAAGAGACACAAACTGAGGACCATTATCCGTCACAATGGCATTAGGAAATCCTTCCCGACTAAAGATCTCACTCAAAAAAATCTAATATTCTCTGAGTCTCTAAACTACTGCTGATACACAATTAAGCCCATCTGGAGAATTAATCTATCACAACCAGAATATAATTACATCCACCTTTCATATGTACGGGACCAACAATATTAACTGCTATAACATCCCAGGGTTTCTGCGAAACTTCCCGAATCTCCATAGGTGGTACTCTGACTTTATATATCTTATTGCTGTTGCAACAATCAATACACTCTCTGATTTTCCTCTCAATCATTATGTCCATGCCAGGCCACCAATAATTGAGACAAATTCTCGCTTTAGTTTTGCTCATTCCCTGATGCCCCTCATGTCCCAACTCCATTATTTATTCCCTCAAACTTGCAGGAACCACTAATCTTGACCCACGCAAAAGAACACTATCTTCCACTGAAAGTTCCTCTTTTATTTTCCAAAAACTTTCCAATTCCCTCTCACACTTAGCATTCTTGTTCCAACCACTACTAAGTCTACAACACACTCTCTGTAGAATAGAATCTTCTCCTACCGCCTTAACCCATTCATCACGTCCAACTATACCTTCAGTTACACTACACACACTTACCACATCATCCTTGATCATACCCTCACAACTTTCTGTTTCTGTACTGAGTCTTGACAGACAATCCGCTATCCTATTAGTTGAACCCGGAACATAATGCACATCAAAAGCAAAATCCTGCAAACCAACTACCCACCTACTAATCCTGCTTGAAATAGTATCAAGACCTTTTTTCGAAAACACTTCTACAAGAGGTTTATGATCAGTGAAAATTCGAAAAGACTTGCCCCATAGAAAATGTTTAAGTTTGTTGATCGCCCAATAAACGCACAAAGCTTCCTTTTCTATAGTAGAGTAGTTGATCTCTGCACTTCGTAATGTTCTAGAACAATAAACAATGGGCTCATGTACTCCCGCCTTTGTTTCTTGTAACAGGACCGCCCCAAGACCTTTCATGCTAGCATCAGTCATTACAACACTGCCTTTACTAGGATCAAAAGATTTCAAACCCTCCACATTAGATAACTCTTTCTTAATATTCTCAAATTCTGCTTTACACGCATCACTCCACACATAATCACACCCTTTTTTAAGCAAGTTACACATGTGTACAGTTTTCGATGCCAAATTTGGAAGAAATTTTGCATGAAATTCTATCATCCCGAGGAAGGACAAAAGTTCTTCTTTCTTTTCTGGATCTCTCAGTTTCAGAACGTTTTCCACCAGATCTTTCTTCGGATGCATACCACACAATGATATATTGTGGCCTAAATAGTCGATCTCTGTTCTGCCAAAAGAGCATTTGTTAAGTTTTAAAGTTAGACCATGTTCTCTCAAAATAGTTAGAACTCTTCGGACTCTCATTTCATGTTCCTCCTCTGTTTGACCATGTATCAGTATGTCATCCTGGAAAAACTTCACCCCTGGTTCTGACCCGAACATTTTGTGCATGACACGTTGAAATACTGCTGCTGCAGATACAAGACCAAAAGGCATCCTTTTAAATCTGTAGGTACCAAAAGGGGTGATAAAAGTTGTAAAGTCCCTTGAGTCTTCATGCAACTCAACTTGATGGTACGCTGATGTCAAGTCTCACTTGCTAAAAAACTTTGATCCATGTAACAACGTGACCATTTCCGTTATATTTGCCAACGGAAACTGGTCAGTGATCACACATTTATTAAAATTTCTCCGATCCACACATAAATGGATATCACCAGACTGTTTCCGAGCCACTACAATCGGTGAAGCCCATTCCGAAGCATCTACAGGCTCAATAATATTTTCATCACACAATCTCTTTATTTCTTGCTCGACATCATTTTTCATTGAGATAGGAATTTGTCTCACTTTGGCCACAATAGGTACTGATCCCTTTTGTACTTTGATCCGATGAACGTAATGTTTTATGCAACCAAGTTTATCACTGAACACTTCACTATATTCCTTTATGAATTCTGGAAAGTTGGAATCATTAGAAGTAACAGTGCAGATGCTTTGAAGATTCTTTACTAGTTCATCTTTCAACATGACAGGAGTACACAAATTTGGATCCAAAATAATTTTTAAGCCTCTTTGATGTGGCCAACTCAAAACACTATCTCCTTTTACAGGAACATAGATCTTTCCAAATGTGGTGTTAGTTTTAAATGTTATTTCTGACTCAAAATACCCTCTTAAGTCAATAGTCATTCCACCATAGGCACCTGGAACAACATCAGGTTCTTTTAGTTGTATTAAATGGCTGAATTGTTTGTCAAAAATATCACTTGATAACAGGGTTAACCAGGCTCCTGAGTCAAATAATACTTCACTCGATATTCCTAGAATGGAAATTATATCCTTCGGGTAATTTTTCTTTTGAGAGGGAGTGGAGACTGACAGAATGCAATCCTCCACCATTTTGATTGATGTTTGGTTTTTAGAAGACCTACAACACTTTGCAAAATGACCTTTCCTGTTACACAGCCTACAAGTCATATTGATGGCTGGACATTTTTTGTAAGATGCACAATGACCTATATTCCCACTTCGGTAACATTTCATGTCTGTGTATTTAGACCATGGTTCTTGTTGAGTTTTTTCTTCATGTCTCTCACAATCCCCTTCTTTTTTGGGAAACTCTTTTTTCATCGAAATTTTATTCACTGATAAGTTTTTTCCTTTTTCCTTTTTCTAATTCTTCTACACAAGCCAAAGTATGCTCTACTTTTTTGGCCAATGCAACAACTTCATGGAGAGGTGGATCATCCTTGCTCCAAAGTTCTTCTCTCACTTTATCACTTGAGCATCTTAACATGAACTGATCTCTGATCCGCTCTTCTATGGTTACTCCAAACTTACACGTCGAAGCCAGTTTCCTGAGCACAGTGATATATTCTTCAATCGTTTCTCCAGGTTTTTGCTCCCTCATACCGAAATGATATCTTTCTAAAATTGTGCTTTCTTTTAGAAGAAAATGTAAATCTAATTTCTTTAAACATAACTCAAATTCGTTTAAATCAGAATCTTCATCACCAGTATCAGGAAGAGTTTAAAAAATTTCTTGACCCTCACATCCCAAACAGTGCATAAGGAGGGCTGTTTTCCTTTTGTTAGATAAATTTGTTCCACATACTCTTGAATAATGAAGAAATGTTTTCTTCCATTTAGACCACTTTATAAGCGGTTCCCCTGGCACCATTAGAAAAAAAGGTGGTGGTGAGATGTTCTGCATTGTAAACATTCTTATTTATTAGTTTTTTTTTTATTTTGTAAGCGCTTGTAGTCTTTATGTAGAATCAAAACATTTGGTTCACTTTCACAGTAGAGTTGCTAAAATTGCAATATAGATTCAAAACATATTACTCCTGTCACAGGAATTAGAAGAAGAAGGTATGAACTGTCTTTAGTTTCTTTGTAAAATACTTGTATGTAGTTCCAAGTTTATGAGATCCAAGGTTTATATTGTTGCCAAATAGCACTAACGCGATGTTCATAATTTTTTTAAATTTTTTAATAAGAAAGTTTCAGGGAGCTCAAACGTTGTAATATATAACGTTGTAGTCACATGTTAAATGTTGGCAAACAGATTCAGAAACGCGTGTGCTTCCGAAACGCGAGAAAATGAAACTAAACATTTCAAACCACACGCGCTAAAGATTATATTGTTCGTATGAGTGCGATGAAATGAAACTAACACGTTTCGTACTGCACAAGCTAAAGATTCAGTTGTGCTCGAGCGCTTGTAACTCCAAAGCGTGTGACGGCAAGTCAAAAGTAAATAGATCTTAAACAAATAATAGGATTAATACCGAAGAGGCTGGATCTTTATAGTCTGTTATTTAGCTTTTAGCTTTATAGCTGTTGTTTAGTTTCTTGAAGAATAAGTTTGATTTGGACAAATCCTTGCACGCGCTAACAACATTAAAATTTGACAGTACATGGAGGAGAATCACATAAAAATTTACTTCAAACACAGTGCCAGAGGAGTACGAAAAATTGGTTCTTAGATGATAATCACCACTGAGTTAATTTCCAGTTTTAAATCATTTTAAAAAAACGATGAAGCCATGCGAAGTAGAAGTTTCAAATATAAAAGTTCTTACATCCTGGTGTTCAGGTACTTCAATCCAGGTCACCTTCATCGCCAAATGTAATAAAGATGAAGTGCAATGGTTTGAATGTTGGTTCTTTATTTGAAGTACCTTATCCACATCACAGCAAAGCAGCTTCTCACCAACAGCTCTTCTCCCTCAGAATCCTCTCCACTCTCCATTCCAACCTGACATCATGAGTAACATCAGGACTACTGCTCAGAATTCCCCTCACTGTTCTACCCTCTCTGCTCAACCTACCACACATGTGACATCTGACTATAAACTTTCATCACACACACACTCCATACAGCAGGAATGGATGTGTACGAGTGTGTGGACAAATATGTAACCTGGGAGTACAATATAAGAAATGATAGGTGTGATTTATGTATACATAATTACATAAGATTATAACATCACTCAGCTTATCAGGGTTCACATGAACATCAGGCTGCCGGCAGACTTCCCGCAGTGCCCAAGATTCCAATAGAGAACTCAAACGATGACAGATTTAATAACACATCCAACCTTCACAACATATCAGGGACCATAGTAACCTTGAGTGGAGGGTGCAATGGATGGCAGATACATAGAGAAGTAGCTTTGGTGTAGCTGCCAATGTGACAACTCATTTGGAATTGGGAATAACCATGTCAATAATGGGATTCTGATACAGGATGAAACAGAAATGCAAATACTAAGCTAACACTGTACACCCATGCCAAGGCCCTGATCCTCAAGCATATGGCACATACTGTAAAGGAGTACCTAAACCCTTATTTCACAGTAATAAAGGAAACTTAAACTAGGGGAAACACCTTAACTAACCTAATCTATCCTAACTACACATTACCCACAACTGGCCCTAACTACCCTAAGCTAAACTTACGTATCACATTTAACTAAACACTCTAAACCTCCCCCTTATATGACGGGACACATGTAGGACAACATATACTAACATAAACACATACTAATTTATCCTATACAAATATATATTTTTTGGTATTTTTTTTAAATATTTCTTTTTTTTTTTTTTCTTTTTTTTTATCTATACACATAAATCCCAACATTATCCAACAAAACAAACATGTAATAATATAACCCCCTCCACCCCCAACCCACTTATACTAACTAAACTAACAGCCTACTCTAACCTAACACTAAGCCCCCTAAACCCACTAAAGATAAGAACGAGGAAAGCGGAGGGAGGGGATCATGGCTGAGGATCCATTAATTACAGAATGGCCCTCTACAGGATTCTTTGGATACCCCGCAGTCTCCTGCTATTGCGGGACACCTCCTGCTGCAGCCTGTCCATCCTGCGCAACATCTTTTGCATGTCACGTTTCAATGTCTGTATGTCCTGATTGTCTATCACAGCAGCTGGGATTGTTTGTGTTCCACTTGTTAATGCCATTGCTGGTGCCAGTGCTGTGGTTGGAGGGAGAGGTGCAGGAGGTGTTGCTTGTGGGCCTGGAGCAGATGAGGTTGAGGGACCTGCTACAGTGGGTGTCATCCTTGGGGCGACTATGGTCTGAGCTGTAGTAGTGGTGGTGACTGTTGTGGGCAAATGCCCTCCAGACCCCTGTGGCTCTTTCATGGCGATAACGGCGTGCCATATTGCGTAACCCAGAACCCACATCTAGTTAGTGGTGGTAACGCATTGTCCACCTCTGGAATTCCCTGATCTCATGGGCATTCATGTTGGCAGCTGTAAAAATAGAGAAAGCCAAACATTAGTGACATCGTTGTATGATACATCTACAGATCATATTCTAACAATTCCTCAAAAATAGCACATACAGTCCAACTCAGAGTACAGATTATAGAATGTCCCTGAGGAATGACGTGCCAACGCGGCCTACACATCTACTATCTAACAGCACAGCAATGCACAAAAAGGTGTGTACCTAATTAAATTATCTGTTCATCTTTGTACTGCTATTAGTCACATAACAAATGCTGCAAGTACTCCACATGTGTCAGGCCAACTAATGACTATCTTCTGGATGACAATCAAGGCCAACAAGACCTGTGATTTGTAAATGGAACTGCCTGGATCGTATGCAGTTGCTAATCATGAGGGGGCATCGTAGGTTGGAACACATGAATGTTTGAATTACTTGTCTGCCTTCTGCACTGGGATCCTCACACCTAGGTACACATATTTCCTAACCCTAACCCTGTGCCTCGGGGGGGCGTGGACATGCAACACATACTTTCAAACATCAAGGACAGCCAGTAAGCTTTGGACAGCTGTCCATGAGTTTAGTCAGTCCACAACAGGTAAGGAGGGCTGCCATCTAGGATTGACTCAAACATTGGACAATCACGTCCACATTTATTTTTCTAATTGCGGGCAATTGCCAAAATCATTAGATCTCACTGATACCTTTTCTAAAACAAGCACATTGATACAAGTACCCATCTGGCCGTGACCTGCATACATGCCTATGACATTTCACTTAAGTGCCATATAAACGGAGCACAACATGCGGCGCTAGATGCTGCTAGGAAGTCAAACATGCAGTCCTACATCTTCATTACTTAACAGGGATGCTCAAGTCTTTTGGTAAGACTTCGGCCTTACTGGTCTGTGTGAATCAGGGTATGACTTGCTGACTAAATCATGAAACTGGCTACCTTCAAATTATTCATTGGCACACATGTAGCAAAAAAATCACCCTGTTACCTGCCCATGCCTATAGCGCAGCACTCGATTCCCAATAGAGGACTCTCCGCCACAGAATGTCCAACTCAAACATGGAACAAAATGTCAACCTCCAGTCAAGTCACATATCAGATCATGTGCCAGCACATCATACTTTGCAATGAGTCAAACACACAGGAGTCAATCACACAACGCTGAAAACACAACACAGGACAAACATATTAACACTTACTGGAAACGTCTGGGTCTGCAAATCGAGCAACTTCTCCAATTGTATATGGGGTGGGTCTACCTGTAAAACATGGAAGGGTGAAATGTGCTCAATGTCTGCTCCCTGTACAAAACTTGGATTACCAAATTACTGTGTGTGACATTTTATATAATAGAGCAGCACATCATGAATGTAGACACCCCAACAGACATACTACTGCAAACATACATTGACAGTGTCACTCCAGTGAGTGATAGACACACATATGCACACATGCACTGGCCCTAACAATCATATGGTGCCAATCATGATTACTCAATTTTGTGCTTAACTATTTCTAGAGGGTACTCCATTTCATCATTAGTTATTATGAGAGACATTCAAAGCCACATTCCTGGTGCACTGCAATACCAGTGACTCAGGTATTGTGGCTTGTGCATCAAGCGACAATTAGTTACTGTGTGATGCTCATTTGGGTTGAGTTTTGTTCAGGAATTATTGTGCTTTTAAAGGTCCATTATATGTGTGCCTGTGTTGTATGTAGGTTACATATGCCACATTGGCAGTGTACCCAGAGCTGTATATGCCCCCATGACACCATGATGGCAGGGATCCTGTGTGTTACTTGATGACAATGTTACGCTAAACATGGATTGGCCATTTATCTAAATCAAAACAACAAAAACATATATGCTGACAGTGTCTAATTTGATCATCTGTGACAGAATAAAGGGCACAGGTGTAGTCACTGCACCTGAATTGTGTTCCTCTGGGCCCTGTGTACCTATATCAGGTATTGTAGATCACAGTTTGCCACATTCATTATCTTACAATTGCCAAGTTGGGTGATCTGTGGTTATACAACCGAAGTGACACTGTCTGCTAATTGAAAAATGGTTTAGCAAATTTTCTACTTCTGCAATCTTGATAAGGTAGGTCTCTATTTGTAAGCACCTTGGGAATGGCGGCACTCACAGGAATGCTAGCCTGCTGATCTAAGCATACCACCATGTTTGTGATAGCCTTCATACTGAGAAGTTAACAATTGTACATATGCTGCATTAGATCAGCAGGGGTGTACCAAACATAAACTAACAAACTAATTTGTCACTTTAAATGTCTGATGGAAGCAGTCAGTGGTCCCTTGCACAACATCATGCAAATAAATAATTTGTGACCATGCATTCACAAAGTTCAGGGATCCCATGATGACCCATTAACTTTGGAAAATTGTTTGGCTATAAAGTGACACAGATGGCAAATGCATTAGCTCTGTACCAGCAATTGTGCCCAAGGCAAAAATGTTGTTGGGCCATGCTACTCAATGATAGGATTTCTACGCCTACTCCGAAAAGCCACAAGATTAACCTGTTTAGTGCTACTGCAATCTGGTAGAATCCAGGCACAATTACGTTAGGCCATTGTGAAAGATTATCTGTCTAGACGTAAACACACAGAAACAATGAATTTAGGGCTAGATGTTCTTTTTTTATGTGTAGCATTTGCTTCATTTGTTTACGCTACAGCTATGGAAAGTAGCACAAAATATTTAGATATTATCAAGTGTGTATTACTTTGGCATCCATAATTAATTTAAATGCTGCACAAACCAAGTCAAAATATCAAACTAAGATATTACCAGAGGTTAGGAAGATCTTTGTAGGTATAGCCATGAATACTGTTCAGACATGTATTTAAAATTTGGGGACTACATTGGTTCCTTGCATTAGCATGTGAAATACATCTCATTCCTGGTACACTCAGAGGCCCTGAATATTAATTTTGTTTGTGCTGCATTACCATCATGTATTGACATCAAAGCAGCACTAATTTACAAGATAAAGTTGTCTTTTGTAAGTTTGTGCAGCTTTTGCATCAACAAATGATAGTACAGCGTAGCAAACATTTTATAAATCAGAGCCACTGTTTGTTCAACTTGCATTGCACATGTCCACAAAAATTGCAGGCAGCATGTCACAAAATCTGCTACTGTCACTACAGAGCATTTTACTGTACACATTAGTCTAATTTGTACTCACCAACAGGGCCACCAATCCCCACACCCAGGTGGTCCAGCAGGTCCTGCTCTCGGGCTACCAGGTCAGCCCAGCGATGTTTCAGTTGGTGGTTGTTGCCCTGGCTGTTGAACAGTCTTCTTAGGTGGAACAGCACTTTTGCCCACCTGTGCCTCCTAGCCTCCGTGTGATACCCCTGTATCACCCAGCCACCAGCCTCCAACATCAGGGGGAGGAAGTGGCAAAGCAGCCATATAAAAGCTCCCAGCTCCTCCTCACCCATTCTCCCCAGACGTGGCCTTCCCAGCAGCTCAACAATAATAAGGATAGGAAAGGGTAAAGAGGGAAAAACAAGGAAAGGAGGTATGGAAAGGAAACTTAAAGAACCCACAAACAGCCCAACAAAACCCAACTAACAATACCCACTAACACACTCCCAACAGTACAAAGACAAATCTAATTAAAAAAAATGACAAAAACACACTTACACTGATTTACACAGACACTTACAAAAACAACAGATGACAATGGCAATACCACACAGGAGACAAAAGTACAATATTCACAGACACAACTCTATACACAGCCTAGAAGAATCACAGACTGCAAAGAGAAAGTGAAAGTAAACCCACTGTACCATTTCTGTAAACAGTATATCCTATTACATCACTTTCTTTCTCAAATGCGGTACGTTTTTATTATAATTTTATGACGCTTACAGGCTTTGCTTCAATAATTTTTGACGCATATACTTAAAAATTCCCCCACATTGAAGGATCAATACATTTTTATTGGATAACTGATTTCATGGGGTGCAGTGTTGGAATTAACGTTAGGGAGCAATCAATGTATTATGGGTGTGAGTGTCATTTTTTATCACATACGTGTCAAATTTTGACACATATGCATCTTTTTTTACGCTTCTCTGTCAAAAAATCTGTCTAGAACTGTTTGTGTCATTTTTCTTTTTTTCATATACATGCGGGCTATAACTATACAAAGGTAGGATGTTATGACCTGCTGTGTGTGTTCTAGTGTTTGGGCACATGTGGCAGACCACACTACTGCGGACCATAATACTCATGTTGTTGTGCCAGATAAGCTCTCTTAACTGATGCAACAGCAACACAAACCTTTGTAATAAGATTGGTATTTCCTAGTTTGAGCAGGTGTCGCATTAATAGAGGATAGCAAGGCTATGCAACTAAACAAATAGACTCATGGCCTGTGTGTTTAGGTCTGTGAATTGGCTATTTCAATTGTTGCTCGGCCTCTGTGTGAACGTCACAAGAAGTGTTTTGCATAATGAGCATGTATGAATGTGTTGTAATTTTGTATAACCATCAGATGCCATTCATTGAGGTACATCAGTCATGATATGTGTTTGTGATATCTGTTGCGTCTTATGCTGTGTGAACTTCCCTGACTTTGAGGACAAAACATCTCCCATGACAAACCATACACAGGATAGATAGATGACGGTTGATAATGGCAATGTCAGAAATGTAACCAATCACATTTAATGAAATGTTGGATACCACTTCATGGTCATTTGTGTGTATACTACCCATGAGTCAGACATTTGAACATGCTAGGTAGGTACAGTGTTTGTGACAGAGAGTCTCAAATCCAATCCCAAAACTTTTTTGTACACCACAGTTTGCGTCAGGTACATTACCTATTTTTCTCCTGTGGCTATGGAGGACCAGCAGACCATGCTGCATGTTTTCACATGTTTCCAGTGTTTCATTGCACAAAGGTGTCCAGTTCAAGTGTGTGGCCATGTGTACCCTGTGCCAGTATTGGCCTCTATGTTGTCATAGTTACATGCAGGTCTGTGTGAATCAGGGTATGACTTGCTGACTAAATCATGAAACTGGCTACCTTCAAATTATTCATTGGCACACATGTAGCAAAAAAATCACCCTGTTACCTGCCCATGCCTATAGCGCAGCACTCGATTCCCAATAGAGGACTCTCCGCCACAGAATGTCCAACTCAAACATGGAACAAAATGTCAACCTCCAGTCAAGTCACATATCAGATCATGTGCCAGCACATCATACTTTGCAATGAGTCAAACACACAGGAGTCAATCACACAACGCTGAAAACACAACACAGGACAAACATATTAACACTTACTGGAAACGTCTGGGTCTGCAAATCGAGCAACTTCTCCAATTGTATATGGGGTGGGTCTACCTGTAAAACATGGAAGGGTGAAATGTGCTCAATGTCTGCTCCCTGTACAAAACTTGGATTACCAAATTACTGTGTGTGACATTTTATATAATAGAGCAGCACATCATGAATGTAGACACCCCAACAGACATACTACTGCAAACATACATTGACAGTGTCACTCCAGTGAGTGATAGACACACATATGCACACATGCACTGGCCCTAACAATCATATGGTGCCAATCATGATTACTCAATTTTGTGCTTAACTATTTCTAGAGGGTACTCCATTTCATCATTAGTTATTATGAGAGACATTCAAAGCCACATTCCTGGTGCACTGCAATACAAGTGACTCAGGTATTGTGGCTTGTGCATCAAGCGACAATTAGTTACTGTATGATGCTCATTTGGGTTGAGTTTTGTTCAGGAATTATTGTGCTTTTAAAGGTCCATTATATGTGTGCCTGTGTTGTATGTAGGTTACATATGCCACATTGGCAGTGTACCCAGAGCTGTATATGCCCCCATGACACCATGATGGCAGGGATCCTGTGTGTTACTTGATGACAATGTTACGCTAAACATGGATTGGCCAATTATCTAAATCAAAACAACAAAAACATATATGCTGACAGTGTCTAATTTGATCATCTGTGACAGAATAAAGGGCACAGGTGTAGTCACTGCACCTGAATTGTGTTCCTCTGGGCCCTGTGTACCTATATCAGGTATTGTAGATCACAGTTTGCCACATTCATTATCTTACAATTGCCAAGTTGGGTGATCTGTGGTTATACAACCGAAGTGACACTGTCTGCTAATTGAAAAATGGTTTAGCAAATTTTCTACTTCTGCAATCTTGATAAGGTAGGTCTCTATTTGTAAGCACCTTGGGAATGGCGGCACTCACAGGAATGCTAGCCTGCTGATCTAAGCATACCACCATGTTTGTGATAGCCTTCATACTGAGAAGTTAACAATTGTACATATGCTGCATTAGATCAGCAGGGGTGTACCAAACATAAACTAACAAACTAATTGTCACTTTAAATGTCTGATGGAAGCAGTCAGTGGTCCCTTGCACAACATCATGCAAATAAATAATTTGTGACCATGCATTCACAAAGTTCAGGGATCCCATGATGACCCATTAACTTTGGAAAATTGTTTGGCTATAAAGTGACACAGATGGCAAATGCATTAGCTCTGTACCAGCAATTGTGCCCAAGGCAAAAATGTTGTTGGGCCATGCTACTCAATGATAGGATTTCTACGCCTACTCCGAAAAGCCACAAGATTAACCTGTTTAGTGCTACTGCAATCTGGTAGAATCCAGGCACAATTACGTTAGGCCATTGTGAAAGATTATCTGTCTAGACGTAAACACACAGAAACAATGAACTTAGGGCTAGATGTTCTTTTTTTATGTGTAGCATTTGCTTCATTTGTTTACGCTACAGCTATGGAAAGTAGCACAAAATATTTAGATATTATCAAGTGTGTATTACTTTGGCATCCATAATTAATTTAAATGCTGCACAAACCAAGTCAAAATATCAAACTAAGATATTACCAGAGGTTAGGAAGATCTTTGTAGGTATAGCCATGAATACTGTTCAGACATGTATTTAAAATTTGGGGACTACATTGGTTCCTTGCATTAGCATGTGAAATACATCTCATTCCTGGTACACTCAGAGGCCCTGAATATTAATTTTGTTTGTGCTGCATTACCATCATGTATTGACATCAAAGCAGCACTAATTTACAAGATAAAGTTGTCTTTTGTAAGTTTGTGCAGCTTTTGCATCAACAAATGATAGTACAGCGTAGCAAACATTTTATAAATCAGAGCCACTGTTTGTTCAACTTGCATTGCACATGTCCACAAAAATGGCAGGCAGCATGTCACAAAATCTGCTACTGTCACTACAGAGCATTTTACTGTACACATTAGTCTAATTTGTACTCACCAACAGGGCCACCAATCCCCACACCCAGGTGGTCCAGCAGGTCCTGCTCTCGGGCTACCAGGTCAGCCCAGCGATGTTTCAGTTGGTGGTTGTTGCCCTGGCTGTTGAACAGTCTTCTTAGGTGGAACAGCACTTTTGCCCACCTGTGCCTCCTAGCCTCCGTGTGATACCCCTGTATCACCCAGCCACCAGCCTCCAACATCAGGGGGAGGAAGTGGCAAAGCAGCCATATAAAAGCTCCCAGCTCCTCCTCACCCATTCTCCCCAGACGTGGCCTTCCCAGCAGCTCAACAATAATAAGGATAGGAAAGGTTAAAGAGGGAAAAACAAGGAAAGGAGGTATGGAAAGGAAACTTAAAGAACCCACAAACAGCCCAACAAAACCCAACTAACAATACCCACTAACACACTCCCAACAGTACAAAGACAAATCTAATTAAAAAAAATGACAAAAACACACTTACACTGATTTACACAGACACTTACAAAAACAACAGATGACAATGGCAATACCACACAGGAGACAAAAGTACAATATTCACAGACACAACTCTATACACAGCCTAGAAGAATCACAGACTGCAAAGAGAAAGTGAAAGTAAACCCACTGTACCATTTCTGTAAACAGTATATCCTATTACATCACTTTCTTTCTCAAATGCGGTACGTTTTTATTATAATTTTATGACGCTTACAGGCTTTGCTTCAATAATTTTTGACGCATATACTTAAAAATTCCCCCACATTGAAGGATCAATACATTTTTATTGGATAACTGATTTCATGGGGTGCAGTGTTGGAATTAACGTTAGGGAGCAATCAATGTATTATGGGTGTGAGTGTCATTTTTTATCACATACGTGTCAAATTTTGACACATATGCATCTTTTTTTACGCTTCTCTGTCAAAAAATCTGTCTAGAACTGTTTGTGTCATTTTTCTTTTTTTCATATACATGCGGGCTATAACTATACAAAGGTAGGATGTTATGACCTGCTGTGTGTGTTCTAGTGTTTGGGCACATGTGGCAGACCACACTACTGCGGACCATAATACTCATGTTGTTGTGCCAGATAAGCTCTCTTAACTGATGCAACAGCAACACAAACCTTTGTAATAAGATTGGTATTTCCTAGTTTGAGCAGGTGTCGCATTAATAGAGGATAGCAAGGCTATGCAACTAAACAAATAGACTCATGGCCTGTGTGTTTAGGTCTGTGAATTGGCTATTTCAATTGTTGCTCGGCCTCTGTGTGAACGTCACAAGAAGTGTTTTGCATAATGAGCATGTATGAATGTGTTGTAATTTTGTATAACCATCAGATGCCATTCATTGAGGTACATCAGTCATGATATGTGTTTGTGATATCTGTTGCGTCTTATGCTGTGTGAACTTCCCTGACTTTGAGGACAAAACATCTCCCATGACAAACCATACACAGGATAGATAGATGACGGTTGATAATGGCAATGTCAGAAATGTAACCAATCACATTTAATGAAATGTTGGATACCACTTCATGGTCATTTGTGTGTATACTACCCATGAGTCAGACATTTGAACATGCTAGGTAGGTACAGTGTTTGTGACAGAGAGTCTCAAATCCAATCCCAAAACTTTTTTGTACACCACAGTTTGCGTCAGGTACATTACCTATTTTTCTCCTGTGGCTATGGAGGACCAGCAGACCATGCTGCATGTTTTCACATATTTCCAGTGTTTCATTGCACAAAGGTGTCCAGTTCAAGTGTGTGGCCATGTGTACCCTGTGCCAGTATTGGCCTCTATGTTGTCATAGTTACATGCAGGTCTAGTCATGAGTCTGTGGAGCCATTTCCTACAGCCAAAGATCAACTAATGACACGCATGGTGATAGTTCAACCCCAGCAGTGCAGAACTTTAATAAGGCTGACAACAGGGCAACCTTGGTTTGCTCAAAACCTTTATGGATGAGTAATAGGTAACAGGCAGCTTTCATTACAACATGTGTACACAGGGTGATCTTGAAAATTCCCACTACAACAGGGAACATCTGTGCCTCTGTGCTAATTAATCTCACAGCTAGTCACCACGCAAGCACCATCTAAAGGTGGCAGCAGAAGTGAATCTGTGTCGGGACCGTCAGGGTACAAACATGTTTTGTCCTCACATACACATACATTGCCAAGCCTTGTTTGTTGTGCTGGAGGCACCGTACCAAATCCATGCATACAGCCATAGCACACTGTCACTGTTTGGCAATAATGAATACATGCAAAACCAGACAAGGGATGACGGCTGGATTAGGCCATTTGAATACATGTCCCAGAACTGATTACGATGAGTAAAATGATTAAACTATGCTATCTATTTGAGGATTCATTGAAGACCTGCCAGACACAATACCCCATGAGGAAAGAGAGGGCAAGGAAAGCAACTATGAGGCAAATGTAGCCACAGGGAACCTCTATGGTTAATGCAAAGACAGGAACCAGTCTGGCTAACAGGATGCAGGCTATGTCGGGAACAAACATGAACAGGGCAAATACACAGTGAGCAGACTCTGACTGGGAGAAGCTGGTACAACACTGTGAGACCTAAAAACAGTTTATGCTGTGGTCTGCAACGTTACACAATCCCCAAGCGCTCTGGTACACAAGTGATTTGTACGCCAATGCACAACAAGGAAATTCTGAAAATTGCAATTTCTAAGCAGTTCCAGGCAGCAGCAATGGCAGGGCAGGTTCAAATGGCTGATCTGCATGATAGTGCTCACAGGTGTGTGCAGCTTCAGTCTCTCACAAGTCCTGGAGTTGAGAATCAAGTTCAAAGGGCCAAGTGGACGTTTCACATGGGAAGCAATGTACAGCTAATTACAGGTCTTACCGACTACCAGGCAGTGCATTATTTGACCTGAAGTCCATGCAGACTGATGAACTATGACTATGGCATGCCATACTGAAGTGGGAAGCACACAGGAGTCAGAATGGGAGTCTGGGTGTGTTTAGCTGAAGATTTTCAATGTACAGATAGTCCATTTACAGGGCCCCCTAGAGAAGGGTGGGGAGAGACTTAAAACATGGCAGTGGCAGGACTTATTACCTGGGATAGACTGTGCAGGGCATGTCTTGTGAGCAATGCTTGTCATACCTGGGGCACTCGTGCTATCCATTTTGAGCTTAGATGGACTTCTTGTCACACATGCTCCTTGCAGAGATAGCTGATGTCACACTTACTGCTGTCAAAGATCTGGTCATACATTCCTGTTACCAATGCAATAGCACATCCACTGCCTCATGTATGAGACACTTTTTTCCCTTATGGTTGATTGTGTCTTAGTTGTGTGTCATTTGCTGCAATGGACCATGTTGGCAACATGGGTGTGCCTCATAGCTGTAGTCCTCTGATATTGCCCTTCACATGTGAAATAGACAGGATATATATAATTTACACTGTGTGTGATGTTGGCTGAACATTCATACCCATCAAATGTGATGTGGCTTTTTCAGTATCCTAATCTATATTTCTGCAATGCTCGATGAGGCTAAACTCTGATTTTGATTCCTAGGGATCATGTGATGCATAAAAAATTACCCAGAGCATAAATGAGTGATGAAGTTAGGTGTTTAATGAAATATGATAACAAAGTGGTGATGGTGACTATAATTAAAAGAAGTTTAGTACAATGTTCTGTCTGCGACGCAATCCTCCAGCAGTGTTTGGATGTCCCTCCTCATTTTCACGGACAGCATCCTCCTCTTCTTCCTCTTCAGGCATTTGTCGGTCTGGTTCATGGAGGGTAATGTTCCTCCTTACACAAATGTTGTGCAGGATGGCACAGGTCAAAATGATCTTGCAGACCATTTCAGGTGAATATAGGAGGCTGCCTTCAGTGATGTCCAGGCACCTGAATATGGACTTCGGGATGCCAAAAGTCGTCTCAACTATGGTGCTTGTCCTACGATCTGCCTCATTATAGGCACGCTCTGCTGCTGTGCTTGTGTTGGCAAATGGGGTCATGATCAAAGGCTGGATCCCGTAACCGTGATCAGCTGAAAGAGAAAATGAGAGTAAATATTTGGCTGTTGGTTGCACCTTGATTATCACTTTGCATGGCAGTTGTTATCTTGTGTCGTCTGTGACTCATCAGTGTTTGTGGTATTGTGTGGGATCCTAGGCTTCTGTGATGTTCTTTCTGCATTGGATTGTTTACCTATCAAAACTGTTTTTTGGCGGATTGACCTGATATCAGTGGCTTATTAGAAACTTGCTGTTGAGTGTATATCTCCCATGCATTATGTAATGTGAGAGAAGTGTCTGTGTGCCTTCACTGGAGGCGACATAATACTTCTACACACACAATTGATTCCGCTGTGGTGGTAAAACGGTTGCACTATATGGACTGAACATCCTATCCAATTAGACATTTGTAATTTCATGTGAAATGCAACAGTGAGGCCCTCTGATTTGGCTAGGTGACGCTGTACAACACATCTCCATGAGTTGGCAGCACTGAAGTGTTCACAATTGACAATGCACAATTATCCCATATGTGACTCGTTCTAGGCAAGCCGATTCTTGTGCCCTCACCGACACGTACCTACACTACTGAACTTGCTCCAGGTAAGCTGGCTAACCTAATTGTGGGGGTGAAGGCTTTAGTGTCAGAAGGTCCATGTGCCTGTACATCTGTTATGTATATGGGGTATTGTCTCAACTCGTTGTGTAGCAGTGTGCACTTTGCATTAGTGTCACATCCACATGTTTTCATAGCACAGTCCACTTCCTTATTGCTAGCGGGCAATGTCACCCCAGGAGTGATGTGAGATGTTGGTACTGCCTCGATGATTCCATGTCACCTTCATTAGAGTCAGCATCATCATGCTATGTGTCTCATGGTGTTTGACCTGCAGCAAAACACATTACACACCCCTTACACAGTACGTATTGCTAGGAAGGGTGTGTGATTGAGTGTTATTGATGTGATATTGGAAGATTCATCTTCCAAGTTGTATTGCCAGTTAAGGCCATGTCATTGTCACTGTGTGGTTTTAAATTGGTCCTGTGTGGCTCTGGAGTGGCATCTCTTGCTATTTGCATCTGTAATTTGTCCATAAGTGTGTATCTCATTCGGTCAGGATATCAAACATGACTACCAGTGTCACAACCTCTGTGTCTTCCTGGCCACGTGTCAATGTAGTGGTGTATGTGTTGTGAGTCCTACAGGGTTGCTGAGCTGTGTGTAAATTCCTAGGTTTCTGTACTTACTGACAAGTAGGCCATTGCGATATCGTCCATCCTGGAAGTGCTGATTGGTGGTGCTGTGGCGGAAGATGAATGAATAATGTACACTCCCAGGATACTTTGCCACGATGTTGGTGATCAATCCACGGTGATCCACAATGACATGCACATTGATGGAGTGTGTGTGCTTCCTGTTGCGGTATAGATGCTCTGTTGAAGCAGGTGGCACAATACGTACATGTGTGCAGTCAATGTCACCAAGCATGTGCAGGAAGCCATTGATTTGATAGAATCCCTGTTTGGTCTCCTGGTGCTTCTGCTGTGTGTTGGGGAAGCTGATGTGGCGGGTGTGAGGGAGCTGATGGCATCAAGTACCTTGGGAAGGAAGGCAGAGAATGAGGGCTGTGAGATCCTGCCAACCAGGGCACCCATGGTTTGAAAAGAGCCACTTGCCAACATGGGCAGGAGAGCTAACAACTTGGTCTCTGGTGGAATGATGTGGGGTGTCTGAAAGCTGGGCGCCAACTGTGGCTCAATGTGGCTCAGCAGCTGCTGTATGGATTGCCAGTTTAGTCTGTACCTCTGGATGATATCATGTTCCCTGAGGCCCTGAAAGGTTGTCCTGGTCCCGAATATGCTCTCCTGCCTTCTGCGTTGCCTTTGGGGTCCTTGTTGGTGTGGTGGACGCTGCTGCTGTTGGTCCTGTGCTCTGAGTCTTCGTGCATGCTGGATGAATAGCACCTCCATGTCTTTCTTTTTGGGCTCTGATGTTGCTTCTGTGAGTTTTCCTTAAGTACTGGTGTGTTTGCCCCATTTTAACACCTGCCCTGACCCAGGCGTTAAATTTTGGCGCAAATCGGGACTTGTGTCATTTTCCGACTCCACCTCCCAGCCGTGCGCCATTTTTGTGTGGTTGGATAAATATGGTGCACGGGTGATTAAGTCATTTCTCAGACGGGAACGCCTACCTTGCATCTCATTGATGCAACGCGGTTTCATGCATCCAGAAAATGAAGCACACTAGGATATTTTGACGTTAGACGAGTCTAGCGTCAAAGTATAAATATGGTGTTAGCTTTGCGCTGAATTTGCGTTAAAAAAAAATGATGCTAATCCGGCGCAAAAGGAGTATAAATATGGGCCTTAATGTACTTGGCAGCCCTGGCAGCTGTGTGTACCAGAAGCAGGTCCAAAAAGCATACCATAATGTGACATAACTTAGCGATTCTTGAAAATGGTTCCCTCTGCTATCCCATATCTGCCCATTTCATAAACTCTTAGCTTTGAGGCAATTGAGATCACAGGGGGAAACGATAGGGTTATATTAATTAATTCCCAACCAGAGATTTGAGTGTCTCGCTTCAGACAGGACAAAATTCGCACTATGTAAATTACAACTAACAGCCACTCAACAAGGCAGTAGGAAAATTGCGCCCCCAAGACCGATGCAACTAAGAGATCTTTGCAGCCTCGTCAGCGGTATGAAACCCTACCGAAACTATACAATACTAGAGGTGCAGAAATCAACAAATCCTCTTTTGTTTGTCAATGGGATCTTGTGTCCGCATATCTGACAGGGCAGACCCTGAACATTGGTAAATGCTGGCACGTTTTCAGACCAAAGAAGGATTAACTATGTATATTTGTACTTTCGAACAGTTCAAGAAACTCGGGTTGAATCTATTCATAAACCAGACACTCCAAAGTCGCGCCAATTGTTTCTGCTGAGGAGAAAACACTCTTCTGCACATCATCTGAGGTGCTTGTAGCCCCGGAATCTTATCCATACTCAAACCACCACGGAATCATGAACATCTATTCACTAAAATGGTAAAAAAGATCAAGTTTAACAAACGAGTGAAGATGTGGGGTAACGGCCAGAGCTATTGACTCTGGAACCCGGGTACCAGACTCGGTGTGGGCTCACAATCCTGTGATTCTGGGCAAATCACTTAATCTCCCTGTCCCTACCAAAAATAAATGTCTATTTGTATAATAAGGTAACTGCTATTCATAAAAAGCATTCGGGCTCGAGTGGAGTTCGGTCTATAGAAAACTATAAAACAAAAATGCATGGGTTAGCGAAAATGACATCCCCCAGCGTTTCAACTATACTTTCACTTACACATAAACACACTTTCACCAGCATGCACACAACATACATTTAAAAGCATTCCATACTTACCTCAGCTGCCATGGAAGGTCATATTCCAGCAATCTGTAATCAAATTCTTTATTACACTAATAGTGAATAATAAAATATTATTCACTACTACTGTAATAAAAACATTGATAGAAAACAAGGAAAGTGGAGCACCAACCAACATCCATAAGGAAGAGCTGCCCTTGTGATCCTGGCACTGATTTTGTCACCTCTGAGGTCAGAGGTCGCAAAGACAGCTCCAGGGGATCACAAGGGGCAAGCCAGGGGTCTCGGTGTGCGACCCCTTCCAACCCCTAAATGACACCCATGCATGGAATCCCAGATTTTGATCTGTGCTCGTCCAGGGCACCGAGCCATGCTGTATGCGTCAACCCATCACATTCCTTGGCACTGACAACTCTGCACCCCATCCAACCGTGCTTTACTGCTCTGCGACCTCTCAGTGACAGTGAGCATTGGGCATTGGTAACCGGCCCCTCTTGAGCAGAGCAAGTTCTCACCTTTCAACCGGGCTCACTTAGGCCAGTGCTTGTGTATTTTCACCGTCACCTTACAGAGATAAGGCCACTCCAGCTGGCAAGGTGTGTCTGACGAGCGCCTCACAGACACAACACATTCGGTATTACTTGAAGAAGCCTTTGGAATATTTTGAAGGACAACTCAGGAGACCTGTGGAACACATAACTGTTCACCGGATTTTCAAGACTGGAGACTGAATGAAAAGAGCAAGAGTCGATCTAAAGCATGGGTCGACTCGGTAGAGCACCTTATGGCCTTCTGCCACTTTGTAGGCCATCGGGTTTCAAACTGAGGTGGTGGGCCCCTCTAGGGGGGCCTCAAGTAATCCTGACAGGTGGGAAAGAAGGTGAAAAGAAGCATTATGCAGATAACACTGCTTTGTTTTAAGCAGGCCAAAGTTTATTGCATTTTTTAAAAGGTATCAAACCTTAACTGCAATGTTTAAATAAGTCTAGACATATTTAAACATTGCTAATTTAATAGAATAATTGTGAAAAATTCTGAGGGGGCACAGGCTGATTATTTTCTTCCACTGCGGCACGCAGCATTAAGAAGTTTAAAAAACTGTGTTGTAGGCTAACTTAGCAATGGAAGTTTATTTTTAAGATTTTTGTTTTTCACAACACAAAAGACGCTTCCTTCTCTATTCAGTATAGTTGGCAGTAAAATCAAGCTATGTGCCATAGTTCCATCAGATATACATCGGCAACTCCTGTTGCTATTCCAAGAGAGAGAAAGAACAAGCTTTGATAGATAATATGTGTAGTAGTGTATCCCAAGGGTACACTCACTGAGCAAATAGCATTAGTAATTTTATAGATACAAGTCATTTACAGCTTTCCATTTACTCATACTCTCCCACCATTGCCTCTTCCCATCTCGGACAGGCAAAGGGGAAGACATGGGGCAGACTACAAAAAAGGTAGCGTACATGAGACAGACTAGTGCAGAGGTGAAGGACTGCGGACAAGCCACCAGAGAGAAGGGATAATGACAGGCTAACGCACGGTATAAATCATGGGAACAGACTACTGTAGATAGGACAGGGACAGTTTGTGAGGTGGTAGCATGGCAAGTAAAGATAGCATCGTCCGAAGCTAAAAAGGGGAGAAGGGAGGAAATATGGGAAGTTTGGAGATTCGACAGAATCAAAGCAGGCTAATGAGTAACAGAAAAACAGATACACTGGATACAAAACTTAAAAATGTCTTTGTAAAACCGACACTTAGTTAACTACATTGTTTTTAACAATATAGAAACGATCAAAGTAAGATATGAATATGCCACGTTGCCTATTACATCAGTGGTGGGTGATGTTTCCCCAGAAGGCACACTGATAAACTATGTATCTGTCCACTGGATGGCCATCCCGCAAACTCTGCAGTGGGCGCCACTTCCGCAGTAAATTTGGCCCTCTACCTCGCTCAGTAGTGGTGCCTTTATCACTCTTCCGTATCTCACAACAGGTCATAAGTTTCCAACTGGATAAGAGTGCTGAAGGTCTCTTTACACACTGTGATATGCTCTTCCCTTATCTCCACAATGGACTGTGCTTTTCCTTCTCACATCTGTGAGTCCTTACCCCTATAAGCGTCTTTTTCATTCCTAATAGTCTCACGTCTCCTTTCATACAAGTATGAAGATATTACTACCCCCCCCCCGTATTGCTCTAACTCTGTCTCATTAAGGCCCATAATTATACTTTTTTAGCGCCGCATTTGCATCGGGTTTTTACGTAAAATCGGCGCAAACTTCCAAAATACAATTGGGGCATATTTATACTCTGTTTGCGCCGAATGTGCATCAAAAATTTTGACGCACATTCGGCGCAAACCCTGCCCCATATTTATACTTTGACACCCGACCGGCGGATGTCAAAATCCCACCATATGCATAATTGTTTGGAAGGGGGAACCTGCCTTGCGTTAATGATATGCAAGGTAGGTGTTCCCTTCCAAAAAATGACTTTAAGGCCTGTGCGCCTTATTTACACCCCAGCGTCATTTTGACGCACAGGAGGGGGTGGGCCTTAAAAAACGGCGCACAGCCTGTTGTGCGTCATTTTTTAACCCCTGGGTCAGGGCAGGCGTTAAGGGACCTGTGGGCTCCGGAAGGAGCCCAGAGGTGACCTCTCCTGCCCCCAGGGACACCCCCTTCCACCCTTGCCCACCCCAGGAGGACACCCCAGGATGGAGGGACCCATCCCAGGGACGTAAAGGTAAGTTCTGGTAAGTATTTTTTTCCGTTTGTTTTAGGTGGCATGGGGGGCCTGATTTGGGCCCCCCTACATGCCACTATGCCCAGTGACCATGCCCACGGGACATAAGTCCCCTGGGTATGGCCATTGGGCAAGGGGGCATGACTCCTGTCTTTGCTAAGACAGTAGTCATGTCAATGGAGGCTGGGCGTCACGAAAAATGGCGCAAGTCCGGTTTGAGGCCTGATTTTTGCCTTAGACCTGACTTGCAGCATTTTTGGACGCACAACCCCCATTTTCCCATACGCCGGCGCTGCCTGGTGTGAGTCATTTTTTTTTACGCAGACCAGTCCGCAGCGCTGGCTAACGTCATTCCATAAATAAGGCACCCGGACGGTGCGTTGGAATGGTGTCAGCCCGCAGTAAAATTTTTGGCGCACAACTGCGTTGGCGCAGTTGTGCGTCAAAAAGTATAAATATGGCCCAATTGTATTTTGTAAGTTTGCGCCAATTTTGCGTAAAAAAACAACGCAAATGCGGCGCTAAAAAAGTATAAATACGGGCCTAACTGTCAGCGCTTCCCTTCTGCTATAAGTTTGTGACCCTTTCTCTTTCTCACCAATGTTACCCGTTATCATACCTCACCATACTGTACTACATCACGTCACATAAAAACTCAGGGCCTCATTTATGAGGTTTTGCCGCAGGGCAGGTCCGCAAGCCTTATTGCTTCCCTGCCCTGCATCAAAAGAGAAGTGCAGGAATGTGCCCTATCTATGAAATACGGCACATTCCTGTCCTTTTCCCCGTGCTGGTGCACAATGGGCTACCATGCACTAAAGCAGGCACCCTTGCACCATGGTGCAAGGGTGTCTGCATTGCAGGGCTAATTTTTTTTATGCAGGAAGGGGCGCCTTCATGAACAAAAACAATCATGAAAGGCGTTTTCCTCTTTCTATGTGTGCTGCAGCACACAGAAAAAGGAAAAATGAGACTTTGTCATTCCGTACACATTCCAACATTCTCTTAACAACCTCTGCTACCTCTGTGCACTACAAAAGCTATGCCAATCAGCTACATTTACTTCTACGCCCTTATGACTGATCCTTCCTGTTAGAAATGGGGTCTCTAGTTGGCAGTCGGTTTGCACCCTGTCCAAGTAGGGACCCTCAGTCCATTCAGGATAAGAGAGATACCCGCTCAGATAACCCCTGCTCACCCCCTTGGTAGCTTGGCACGAGCAGTCAGGCTTATCTCAGAAGCAATGTGTAAAGCATTTGCGCATAACATACAGTAGTACAGTGAAAACAGTACAAAAGGACACCACATCTGTTTTATAAAAATAGCCAATATTTATCTGTGTAAAACAAGACCAAAATGATAAAAATCCAACATACAGTGCTAAAGATGTGAATTTTGTAAGATCTAACTTAAAAATACAGTTTCTTGAAGTCGATATCTCCACCTGGGGCTATGACGGCGTTGTGATCAACAAAACCAACAGTTCAGGCCGGCTGTGGTGTCGCTGGCCAGCTATGGTGTCAGGAAGACCCACAAACTGTACCTTTGGAATTGCACAACGTTGTGATCCTCACGGTGAGCTCCGGAGAGCGCGTCGCTGGCATCGCGGTGTCGGTTCCGGAGTTGGTTCAGGAGTCGTTGGGCCCTTGAAGTCACAAGCGTTGCAGATCGAACTCTGGGCTGATGAAGTCAGGAGCGCTAGCGTGGGTGGCGTTGGGGCTGCGGTGCAAAGCGGGACGATGCGATAAGCGGTGCCCACATGCCATGGTGCAGGCAGCAGCTCAGTGATGGCATTCAGCAGCATCGGTGAGACCAGGGCTGTGGTGTGAAGCGGGGCAGTGCGATGTGTGGTGTCACCAGGTCACGGTGCAGGCAGCGTCGTTTTCATTGAGGGAGCACTGTCATCGGTAGGCCCAAGCCTGCAGTACAGGACAGGACGGTGCTTTGTGACCACCCCACGAGCGGTGTCCACAGGCCACGGTGCAGACACTGGAGTCAATGGTGCTGGCGTTGGTGGGCTGGGGCTGCGGTGCAGGACTGGACAGTGCTTTGTGCTCCTCATGAGCATTGTCCACAGTCCACGGTGCAGGCAGCGCAGCACCGGTGTCTGCAAGAGCAGCATCATTGGGGATGCCGAGGCTGCGGCGTGAGCAGGCAATGCCAGAGTGCGGGGCCCACAGGTCGCGGTACAAGCAGTGGCTCTGTGAAGTCATCCAATGACGGCGTCGGTGAGACCAGGGTCGTGGTGCGAATTGGGGCAGTGCGGCGTTGGCATGTCATGGTGCAGGCCAGCAGTGTCGTTGGCAGCGTCACAGTGGTTTCTCCTCTTGAACAGCTCAAAACACACAGTTCCCAGTGCTGCTAGTTGAGTAAACTGAAGTCTTTGGTGTCCCTGAGACTTCCAACAGGAGGCAAGCTCTACTCCAAGCCCTTGGAGAACGTTCTCAAGCAGAACACACAGCAAAGTTCACCCTTTCCATGCTTTACGGGCAGAAGCAGCAGCTGCAGGCCAGTCCAGCAAAGCAACACAGCAAAGGGACAGTGTTCCTCCACCAGTTCTTCAGCCCTTCTCCTTGGCAGAGGTTCCTCTTAATTCCAGAAGGTTAAAAAAGTCTAGGGTTTTGGGTCCACTGCTTATACCCCTTTCTGCCACTGAAGTAGGCCTACTTCAAAGGAAAGTCTCTGTTATTGACAAGATCCTGCCTTGCACAGGCCTGGACCCAGACACACTCCATGGGGTCGGAGACTGCATTGTGTGAGGGCAGCACAGCACTTTCAAGTGTAAGTGACCACTCCTCCCTCCACTCTAGCCCAGATGGCTCATCACGATATACAGGCTGCACCCCAGCAGCCTTTGTGTCCCTGCCTAGAAGGAATTCACAACAGCCCAACTGTCATCTGACCCAGACGTGGAAGACACAAGCAGGCAGAAGCACAGAATGGTTTAAGCAAGAAAATGCCCACTTTCTAAAAATGGCATTTTCACTCATAATCTAAAAAACGACTTCACTAAAAGATGTATTTTTAAATTGTGAGTTAGGAGACCCCAAACTCCACATTTCAATCGGCCCTTAAAGGGAATCTTCCCTTTAAAGTGATTTAAAGGCAGCCCCCATGTTACCCTATGAGGGAGATAGGCCTTGCAACATTAAAAACGAATTTGGCAGTATTTCACTTTTAGGACATGTAAAACACACAAATACATGTCCTACCTTTTAAATACAATGCACAATACCCCTGGGGCTACCTAGGGCCTACCCTAGGGGTGCCATACATGTAGTAAAAGGGAAGGTTTAGGCCTGGCTAGTGGGTACACTTGCCAGGTCAGACTGGCAGTTTAAAACTGCTCACACTGACACTGCAGTGGCAGGTCTGAGACATTTTCACAGGGTTACCTACGTGGGTGGCATAATCAGTGCTGCAGGCCCACTAGTAGCATTTGATTTACAGGCCTTGGCACCTTTAGTGCACTTTACTAGGGACTTACCAGTAAATCAAATATGCCAATCATGGATAAACCGATCACCAACACAATTTACATAGAGAGCATATGCACTTTAGCACTGGTTAGTAGTGGTAAAAAGGCCCAAAGTCCTAAAGCCAACAAAAACTGGTCAGAAAAAAATTAGGAGGAAGTAGGCAAAAACTTTAGGGATGACCTTGCAAAAAGGGCCAGGTCCAACACTTCCCATCACGCATCCATCTACCAACATTTGCTCTCTGCCTCTAGTACAACCTAACTCTACCTATCAGAATCCACATCTTCACATCCACATCCTGTTCCTCCATCCAGCAATGTTCCCTTGCTTCTAACCCTATAAGGGGTCAGGGCCCGCTGCACCACAGGGGCCTGTGATACGCCCCTGCCCCATACATCCTAAACGTATCTCCATCTCATTTAATTTCCACCATGTTATTGCCTTGGCTACCCTCCTCTAAATGTAATTGTTATCCCATAACTTGTCTTCACGCCTCTTCTTCCATATACACCCACGCAGCTCATTTAACTTCATCTTCTGACCTTATACCAGATCACTCCCTACCATAAATCCACACTCATCACATGCACTTCCCCACCACATGCTACTCTTTCCGTCATTCACAACGCATCCTTGTTACAGCTTCTCTTTTCACCATTCTATTCCTACCCCTTACCTCTTGCTTATTTTCTTAAAATGTGTTCCTGCCCTACCAGTTTCCCACTTTGCACCCCTTACTCCTTCTACCACACCCTCTTTCATTATCTTCTCTTTGAAGTTTCTTAGTTTGAGTGCTGAGCACAACCTCGCCTAGGGTTGAAGATTCCCACTAAAAGGGACTTCCATGAGAAAAGAGTTTGGCAGAAAAAGTTAAAATTTTGCAAAGGTTTTTTTTTTCCAAAGAAGCCTCATAAAACTGAAAGGGTTTTTAAATAAGTGAAGAAATCTGCCCTGTAACGTTTGTGAAGTTATCAAATATGTGTTTTAAAATAATTTATAAAATACGAGTTGGTAAGTTTTGACAACTTTGCCCAAGCTGAACTCATGTTTACCTTGGAAACTCTGCTTCTTCTGGTAAAGGGCAGAATCTTGCATTAATGGAAAATCAATGGGTTGTGCAAAGATTCCTCTGAGGATTTCATTGGTGCCCGGACCACATCCTCTCTACCTTACAAACACCATTTCCTGAATTGCACTTAACAGCCAGGGTTGCCTGTAGACAGCACTAAAGATGGACGAGCCAATTCCCACCAGACGGATGCCTCCCCAGGGCTGTCAAGGCTGGAGCAGTCAGTGGTATGCCAACCTCTACTTCAACCCCACTGACCAGTTTACTTCCTCAGAGTTATCTTATGTGTATGTCTACGTTCCATGCCTCAAAAATCACACAGGACTGGACTGCATAAATTACCAAATACGCATTTTTTATCTAAATTTTCAATTTCATACAACTGTAAATAACAGGTGCTACTGTTACACATTTTATTTGTATCAATCCCAGAACGACAGAAGGTGGAGAGGTGTTTGCCTGCATTTGAAATTATGCCCTGCAATATAGCCAGAGTCAGAGGCGAGGGGTTAACTCAGTGAGCTTTCTTGTATGCACAGTGAATATGTAGCACTTGTGTTTGAAAATGTTACACTCGTGCTGTTGCAATGTAGCAGTGTAATATGCATCAACCAACAAGTGCAAATAGAAACATTTGCACCCATTTCTCAGTGCACAACAACATTTGCACCAGGTACTTGGTGCAAGTTAGTGGGCACAGTTTCACAGACACGGGTGCTAAATTGCCCAACATGAGTGTAAACGATAAAGTCAGGGCCTTCTCTTTTTAAAACCCCTCTTACTCAGATTGTTACCGAAATTCCTCAGGTCTGCACCGCAGCGCTGTACACCGGGGAGGTATAGGAACAGGTGGTCTCTTCTGCTGGTTACTCGGTTAAAGCAGTAAACAAAGATATCACACACGTTTATCACATTTATTTTTGAGTACTGTATTGGTCTGTAGAGATTTAAAGAGTTTTTCCCTCTCGACCATCTGCCACCCACAGTTTATATTATATCATTTGACTTTTTTTTAGCTGTTGTCACAGTTGCACTGCCCTTTCTTTTCGAAAGTTCAAACAGCAAAATCTGTTTAGCAGTTGGTTTATTGCTTCTATCTAGTGTTTGGAGCAATAAAAAACAGCTTTACAACCGTTTCTGACAGGGCTCATAGGAGGGACTGGTGAACATCCAACTGACAGAGGTCACAAAAGTGTAGGATAGGTGTTGGGGCCACCTCACTCCAGGTCTATATTTGACACTGTATACAGTTCTGATCCTTTCAGCTGCAAATCATTACCTTCAGATGTTTTAGTCTAGTTAGTTCAATGGAGACAAAGCAAGGCTACAACCTCCAGAATGCTTTAGGTGATTACACAAAAGTTCAGGAATGGAAACAGTGTCCGTAATGATCTGGATGGAGGCAGCCACACTTGTATTAGACAATCAGCAGTGCGGCTCCTCCATTAGGGCGGAGGAGCGTCGCCCCCCTCCCCACCACCAGCAGCGGCAGCTGCTAGCTTTTTTTATCAAAAAACGATAATAAACTGTGTCCTTAGCCCAGGTGCCCAGGACTTAACCGTTACTTTCAAACAGTGCCCCATGGGGGAAGCGCAAGCGCTCCCCACTGGGGCCTGGCACACCCCTCCCCTGGGCAGGGGTGGAAGGGGAATCACTTCCCCTTCCACCCACAACCCCCGTGGCGCCTGATGACGTCAGCGCGCTATTGAGCGCTGACCTCATTTGAGGCCTGCCCCCACTGTGGTGGAAGCTGATCGGAGGAGAAATGCAAAAGCATTTCTCCTCTGATCATGTGGAGGGGCAGAGAGGCATGAAAGGAGAGGAAAGGCCTTTCCTCTCCTTTCATGTCTCTCTCAGCATTTCAATGTCACTAGACACCGGGGATTTTTTATTTATTTTATGGCAGAAGCGAAGCGGCCCCTTGGGCAAGGGCCGCTCCCTAGGGGGGTAATTTATTTATAGGCCATTTCTGCCCCCCCTGGGGGCAGATCGCCTATTACAATTAGGCGGATCCGCCCCCGGGGGGGCAGAAACCCCTAGACACCAGGGATCATTTTTTTTTTTTTTGTTTTGTTTTATTTATGTGGGGAGCAACCCCTTAGTCAAGGGTCGCTCCCTTGGGGGCAATTTTACTTTTAGGCCATTTCTGCTCCCCTTGGGGGCAGATCGGCCTATTTTTATTAGCCCAATCTGCCCCCAAGGGGGACAGAAACCACTAGACACCAGGGATTTTTTTTTTTTTTAAACTTGCGCATAAGAGGAGAGGCCCCTTGGGCAATGGCCGCTCCCCAAGGGCGGGATTTATTTATAGACACCAGGGATCATTTTTATTTAGTTTTAGGTATGTGGGGAGTGACCTCTTAGGCAAGGGTCACTCCCTTGGGGGCAAATTTACTCTTAGGCCATTTCATCAGCCACTTTTTATTAGGCCAATCTGCCCCCAAGAGGGGCAGAAACCACTAGACACCAGGGATTTTAATTTTTTTGTGTCAATTTCACGCCACGGGGCAACCCCTTAAGCAAGGGTCGTTCCCCTGGGTGGCAATTTTTATTTTAGGCCATTTCGGTCCTCCTTGGGGGCAGATCGGCCTATTTTTTATTAGGCTGATCTGCCCCCAAGGGGGCAGAAACTATTAGGCACCAGGGATTTTTTTTGTTTTTTGCACCAACTTCACGCAAGGTGAGCAACCCCTTAGGCAAGGGTCTCTCCCCTGGGGGGAGGGATTTATTTTGGCCCATTTCTGCTCCCCTCTGGGGCAGATCAGCCTATTTCTATTAGGCTGATCTTGTCAACATCAGGACAGTGCGCGCTCTAAGGGAGACTAAAATGCAAAAACCCAGTCTTTATGCAAAAGCATAATTCATGCATTGGGTTTATGTGCAGTTTGTTAACCTTTTGAAATGCAGAGTTTTACCTTGAAACCACTATTAATGATGTTTGAAAATAATGTTCATTTGCAAGGTATTGCTGCAGGCTTACTGAGTGTGTTAGGGTGTGTTCCCTTTCTAGGACCTTCTAGAAGCTTTCCTTGCAGCATGACTGTGTGTGGTTTGTGGGCTGGGCCAGACTCTTTATAAGGGAGCCAGCCCAGCTCCACGTGCTCACTATTCAGAGGTCCCGGTGCAGAGCAGCAGCAACTTCCTGAGCTCCTGTTCCGGAGGCCTACCTTGATGTTCCAGGCCTGCCCCAAATTCTATTGGTGATCCTTGAGCGGTAAGGCGGAGGTTGGGCCTACTTGTGAAACTTTGATAGTGCGCGATTCTTTCATGGCATTTGAATATTCTTGTTCGAATCGGCAGTGTGCACGATTCATTTCCTGCATGTAAAACTTGATGTTCAGATTGGCAACAGCTAGCACGATCATTTCATGGCATTTGCATGTTCTTGTTTGAATCAGCAGTGTGCCCGATTCATTTCCAGCATGTAAAACTTAATGTTCAGATCGGCAACAGCTTGCGTCATCATTTCATGGCATTTGCATATTCTTGTTCGAATCGGCAGTGTGCGTTATTCATTTCCAGCATGTAAAACTTGATGTTCAGATCGGCAACAGTGTGCGCGATCATTTAATGGCATTTGCATATTCTTGTTCGAATCGGCAGTGTGCGCAATTCATTTCCAGCATGTAAAACTTGATGTTCAGATCGGCAACAGTGTGCGCAATCATTTCATGGCGTTTGCATATTCTTGTTCGAATCGGCAGTGTGCGCGATTCATTTCCAGCATGTAAAACTTGACATTCAGATCTGCAACAATGTGCGCAATCATTTCCTGGCATTTAAAACTTTGGTGTGTTGTGTTTGTTGAGGTGCACACATTTAGCCCGAGTTTTGGGATTTTCTGTGATCCTTTGTGCATATTAAGTCCCTAGTACAGTTCCTAATGTTTTCCAGGGAATGTTTCAGGTAGCCTTTTGTCCTCATGTAAAAATGCAATGTTTGTTCTGAAACATTATTCTAGAAGGTTCTTGTATTCTAGACAGTATGTGATATTTTATGAAAAGCTCATATGAAACATTGTATTAACCCATTCTTGATTTTTCCAGGTACCTAGATCTTTTGAGGCCTAGTTGGAGTCTAGTTCTAGGCCATTCATGTTTCTTCAGTATAGAGTGTTATTTCATGTTCCGAGTATCATTGAACCCTAGATTCAACAGAGTGATATTTCATGTTCCGAGTATCATTGAACCCTAGATTCAACAGAGTGTTGTTTCATGTTCTGAGTATCATTGAACCCTAGATTCAACAGAGTGTTACTTCATGTTTAGAGTATCATTGAACCCTAGATTCAACAGAGAGTTTTTATGAAAATCAATGTGAATAATCTTGTTATTGTGTTTTTAACTCTTGCTTCCACAGGTCTCCTTCCCGGCAGTCCCCAACCCAAACCCTATCCCCCACTTGGCCATTCCTAAACTCTGTTTCGAGCTGCCTAGAGGTGGACCTATTGACAACAGGCGCAAACCCTGAGGATCTGGTCTCCCTGACAGATCTGCCCCCGGGGGGGGGCAGAATCCATTTAGGCACCAGGGATTGGTACTTGTGTGTGTGTTTTGTTTGGGGGGCCAGCTCCTTAGGCAAGGGTCACTCCCCCTGGGGGGCACATTACTGTTGGCCATATCAGCCCCCTGGGGGCAGACTGGCCTATGTCTGGAAAGCCCATCTGCCCCCCAAGGAGGGTAGAAAGTCCACCAGACACCAGGGAAGATTTTCTTTCCAAAATAAGAGGATGGGGGTATGGCCATACCCGCACCCCAAATAAATGGGGCCAAAGTTGTTCTGCCCACAGGTGGGAAGATGGGGCATTTACCCCGCATCCACTCCCGGAGGGGGGCAGAAAGCATACTAGATGCCAGGGAATTAACTGAAGGGAGTAACAGTCTTTCAGCTCTCCCTCCGCACACTAAAACATCTTATCCCATGACAAGCAGGAGGACATTTTATTATTTTGGGTTTTGGTTTTACATTTGGGCCATGAGAGCTTGGCTAACTCTCAAAATCGTCCCACTTGGAATGGTGAGGGTTGCACTTTTTGGACTTTGGGACACTGCCATGTAGGGTGGTGTGCTTCACATGCACTCCACACCATTTTCTTACCTACAATGCCCTGCAAACTTCCAACTTTGCAGGGAATCACACATTTTCCCCACATTTTTGTGATGGAACCTTCCGGAATCTGCAGGAATCCACAAAATTCCTACCACCCAGCATTGTCTCATCTATTCCGATAAAACTTCTGCAGCAATATTCAGCCTACAAAAGGTTGTTTTCCAAACTGCCCTTGTGGACCCACTTTGGTTCCCCCTCAATTTTGACATGTTTTTGGCTCTTCCCTGTCACAGGCACTTTGCCCATCTACACAAGTGAGGTCATATTTTTACCAGGAGACTGAGGGGAACATTGGGTGGTAGGAAATTTGTTCCAGTGCAGTGATCCCACACAGAAATGTGATTTTTTTAGCTAAATTTGAGGATTGCTGAGGATTCTGGGTAAGAATACATTGGGGGATCCACGCATGTCACACCTCCCTAGACTCCCTCGGGTGTCTAGGTTAGGTAGGTTTCCCTAGATGGCTGCTGAGCCCAGGACCACAAACGCAGGTACCCCCCTCGCAAAAAACAGGTAGTTTTGTATTTGATAATTTTGATGTGCCCACATAGTGTTTTGGGGCATTTCCTTTCGCGGGCACTAGGTCTACCCTCACAAGTGAGGTACCATTTTTATCGGGAAACTTGGGGGAATGCTGGAAATTTGTGGCTACTCTCAGATTCCAGAATTTTGTGTCACTGAAATGTGAGGAAAAAGTGTTTTTTTAGCCAAATTTTGAGGTGTGCAAAGGATTCTGGGTAACAGAACCTGATGAGAGCCCCACAAGTCACCCCATCTTGGATTCCCCTAGGTGTCTAGTTTTAAAAAATGTGGAGGTTTGGTAGGTTTCCCTAGGTGCCGGCTGAGTTAGAGGCCAAAATCCAAAGCTAGGCACTTTGTAAAAAACAAGTATTTTTTCTTTGGGAGAATGTGATGTGTCCACGTTGTGTTTTGGGGCATTTCCTTTCAAGGGCCCTAGGCCTATCCACACAAGTGAGGTACCATTTTTATCGGGAGACTTGGGAATGCTGGGTGGAAGGAAATTTGTGGCTCCTCTCAGATTCCTGAACTTTTTGTCACTGAAATTTGAGGAAAAAGTGTTTTTTTGGGCAAATTTTGAGGTTTGTACACGATTCCTGGTAACAGAACCTGGTGAGAGCCCCACAAGTCACCCCTTCTTATATTCCCAAAGAAGTCTAGTTTTCAAATATGCGCCGGTTTGGTAGGTTTCCCTAGGTGCGGCTGAGCTAGAGGTCAAAATCCACAGCTAGGCACTTTGCAAAAAACAGGCCTGTTTTCTTTGGGAGAACGTGATGTGTCCAAGTTGTGTTTTGGGGTATTTCCTTTTGCGGGCGCTAGGCCTACCCACACAAGTGAGGTACCTTTTTTATCAGGAGACTTGGGGAAATGCTGGGTGGAAGGAAATTTGTGAAAAAATTGAACTTTTCACTGTATTTTGGCTAATTTCTAGATCTCCTTCTGGGGAACTCTCAAAGTCTGGGTACCTTTAGAATCCCTAGGATGTTGGAAAAAAAGAACGCACATTTGGCGTGGGTAGCTTATGTGGACAAGAGGTTATGAGGGCCGAAGTGCAAACTGCCCCAAATAGCCAAAAAAAGGCCTGGCTCCTAAGGGGAAAAGGCCTGGCAGCGAAGGGGTTAAATAATGCAACTGGTGCTCATGTAAAGTGCTCCCATACCCTTGGGTTGAGTTTGTGCTACAAAAAAACACATATAGGTGGTCACTATGACATTGGCGGTGACTGTTACAGTGGTGGTAATACCGCCAGCAGGCTGTTGGTAATTACCGCCAAATTAAGATCATGGCAGTGATAACTCCCAAAGACAGCCAATGTACCACACCAACTGCCAGGGTGTTAACATCATGCACTGCAGCAGTAGCCATCAACAGTTAGGCGGAAGACAACGTACCACCCACCATCTCATGACACAGCAAACCGCCACGATTTCCCGGGGCGGTACCAACGCCATCAAAAGCCTGGTGGAAACAGAACAGAGAAGACCAAAGACTCACTAACAGAGACACAGAGAAGATCAACGATGCAATGGTACCGGAACTTCAAGTCTTCCTAATGCTCTTCTGAGCCATGCTCCACCTGGAACACCAACGCTGACGAAGACGACAACAGTGAGTACAGCCGCATAGCACACAAAGGAGGGTGGGAGGAAAAGGAGAGTGACACACACACACACACGACACACACCAGTCACACACACAACATAAACACAACCAGCTACAGACGTAAACCAATGGCACAGGAAACACGGCATAAAAATACAAGGTCTACAGGTCGGCAGTACTGAGATTGTAATTGCATGGCAACAGCCACCATATGAATCAACTGGAGAACAAAGATATATGAACAATTGTCCAGAAAGGGCCAATGCCCAGTCCAAAGTACAAAAGGCCCACATGGCCACAGGGCACAGTCCAAGCCTCAACTTGATCCTGACTAACTCTGCACAAAACTGTGTAGGGGCAACATCTCGGAAGTGGACAGGCACCTCAGGGTGAAGAGGGTGGGGGCACCTGAGCTGAAGTCGAGAACTTGTCTACTGGTTCTGGAGGGGGCTCCATGCCCATTTTCTAATGCTGGGGAGTGCAAGGTCACAGTCGCTGAGGTGGGGAACTTGCCCACTGGTTCTGGAGTGGCCTCCATGCCCATTATCTTTTGCTGAGGAGTGCAAGGTCACAGTCTGTGAAATGGGGAACTTGCCCACTGGTTCTGGAGGGGGCTCCATGCACAGTTCCCACCACTGGGGAGTGCAAGGTCACAGTCTCTGAGGTGGGGAACTTGCCAACTGGTTCTGGAGTGGGCTCCTGGTACATCAGTCTCCGAAGGATGGCCTACATGCCTTGTGCTGGAGGTGAGGGCTGCTGTGTCTCAGCAGGGGGTGAGGGCCACATGCCCACTGGTGGTGGTGTTGGTACCCTGCCAGCCTCTGCCGGAGGTGAGGGCTGCTGTGTCTAAGCTGGGGAAGGTGCCTCCTGGGCAGCCTCTGCTGGAGGTGAGGGCTGCTGTTTCTCAGCAGGGGATGAAGGCCCTGTGCCCACTGGTGTTGGTGGTGTTGGTACCCTGCCAGCCTCTGCAGGAGGTGGGGGCTGCTGTGTCTCAGTAGGGAATGTGGACCCCGTGCCCACTGGTGGTGTTGGTACCCTGCCAGCCTCTGCGGGACGTGAGAGCTTCTTTGTCTCAGCTGGAGGTGAGGGCTTCTTCCCTTTCCCGGCTAGTGGAGTGGGATGCCTCCCTTTCTTGGCTGGTGGAGTGGGATCCTTCCCTTTTCTGGCTTGTGGAGTGGGATCGTTCCCTTTCCTGGCTGGTGGAGTGGGATCCTTTCCTTTCCTGGCTGGCGGAGGGGGCTCCTTCACTTTCCTGGATGGTGGAGTGAGATCCTTCACTGTCTTGCCTCCTCTGCCCCTGTGGACTATTTGGCTGAGGTGCTGGGCTCGGTCGTTGGGACCCTGCTCTTATGGGAAGAACCGGGGGGAGGGAGTGGGGAAAGGTCAAGTTGGGCAAGGAAAAGCTTCTTAAAGACGGTGGGGTGGGATGAGGGAGGAGGGATGGGAGTGGAGGTTGAGGGAGTGGTTGTTGGAGGAGTACGTCTGCTGGACTTGGGTGCAGGTGCATGGGCAGTGTGCTGATGTGAAGTGGATGGCTGTTGGGTGTCTGAGTGTCTGTGTTCTTGTCCTTTAGGAGGGGGACAGACAGGGTGGGAGAGGACACCTGGGACTCGTGGATGGATGTTGTGGAGGTGTCTGCTAGTGAGGTGTGTGTGTAGCTTGGTATGGTGATGCTGTTGGTGGCTGTTGAAGCAGTGCATGCAGGTGTGAGTGTGGACATAACTGTGGGGGAGGTGGAAGAGGAGGAGGAGGGGGAGACAGTGGAGGCAGTAGATGTGGATGTGTGTGCAACTGTCTGTTGTTTGTGTAAGTGCTTGTGGACTGAAGCGTAGCGCCTGTGTTTGACTGTGCCACTCTTGTGTGATGTCCTGTGTGCATGCTTGTCTGTATGTGTGCATGGGATGGGTTGTGGTTGAGGAGACTTGGGGGCATATTTATACTCTGTTTGCACCGAATTAGTGTCATTTTTTTTAACTCTAATTCGTGCAAAACTAACTCCATATTTATACTTTGGTGCTAGGGAGACCTACTTTGCCTTAATGAGATGCAAGGTAGGCGTTCCCGTGCAAAAAATGACTCTATGGCCTTAACGCCATATTTAGGGGCATATTTATACTCTGCGGCATATTTATACTCTGTTTGCACCGAATTAGCGGCATTTTTTTTTTACTCTAATTCAGTGCAAATCTAACTCCATATTTATACTTTGGTGCTAGACCCATCTAGCACCAAGGCCCTGATTTAAACTTTTTTTGCACCGCATTAACGTCATTTTATGACGCAAAAGTGGCGCAAACTTACAAAATATTGGCCCTTATTTATACTTTTTGCTGCAAAACTGCACTAACTCAGTTTTGCACCAAAATGTTTAGCACCGGCTTGCACCATTTCTGTGCACCAGCCGGGCACCATATTTATGGAATGGTGCAAGTCGGTGCAAAGGGTAGGCTAGAGTAAAATAAAATTACTTTAGTCGGGTGGGGCTGGCAGTATAGAAGAAGAGGGTTTAGCACCAAAAAATGACTTTAGGCAGGTTAGAGTAAAAAAAAATGACTCTAACCAGATTAGCGTCATTTTATGGTGCTAAACCTACCATGCCCATTTCAGGGCCCCCTATGGCACTTAAACAAAAAAATAAAATAAAAATACAATCTTACCTGTACTTACCTGGAATAGAGTCCCCCATCCTCCGCAGTCCCTATGGTGTGGGTGGGGGTGCACCTGGGGCCTGGGGAGGGCACCTCTGGGCTTATTCCATGGTGTTCCCCCATGGAAATAGGCCCACAGGTCCCCTAACCCCTGCCCTGACCCAGGTCTTAAAAAATGGGGCAAAGCTTGCTTTGCCCCATTTTTTGACCCCTCCTCCCTCCCTTGCACCATTTTTACATGGGAGTATAAATATGGTGTTAAGGCCATAGAGTCATTTTTTTGCACGGGAACGCCTACCTTGCATCTTATTAAGGCAAGGTAGGTTTCCACTTCCAAAAAATGACTTTAACTCCATAAATTTGGCGCTAGACGGGTCTAGCACCAAAGTATAAATATGGAGTTAGTTTTGCACTGAATTAGAGTTTAAAAAAACGGACGCTAATTCAGTGCAAACAGAGTATAAATATGCCCCTTAGCATCAAAAAATGATGCTAATCTGGTCAGATTCATTTATTTTGACTGAAAACTGTCTAACGTCATTTTTTTTAAAGCTAGCCTACCCTTTGCACCGGCTTGCACCATTCCATAAATATGGTGCCCAACTGGTGCTAAAAAATGGTGTAAGCTGGTGCAAAACTTTTTGGGGCAAAACTGCCTTAGTGCAGTTTTGCACCAAAAAGTATAAATAAGGCCCTTGGACTGGGAAGTGGTAGTTGGAGGGGGGATGGTAGGAACAGGGACAATGGCTGCCATCAGAGAGGAGGCCAGAGCCTGAATCGATCTCTGTTGGGCCGCAAATCCACTGTGGATGTCCTCCAGGAATTCATTGCATTGTTGCATCTGGGATTCCAGCCCCTGGATGGCATTCACAATGGTTGACTGCCCTACAGTGATGGATCTCAGGAGGTCAATAGTCTCCTCACTCAGTGCAGCAGGGCTCACTGTGCAGGGCCTGAGGTGCCTGGGGCAAAGGAGATGCCCACCCTTCTGGGTGAGCGGGCACGGGCAACTCGCTGAGGGGCTACTGGGAGGGTGGTGCTGGTACGGGGGCAGCTGTACCTGCAGCTGGGGTGGTCACAGAGGTGTCCGCCACCACCAGGGGTCTTCCACTGGAGGAGGAATCAGAGTCTGTGTTGTCACCTCTAGTCTCCGACGTGGTGCTCCCCTCGCCCTCCGTCCCACTGGTTCCCTCGGCGTCGGTGGACTCTGCCTCCTGGGTCCTGTGGGTTGCAGCTCCCTCTGTTGCCAATGCCCCTGCTCCTCCACCAGATGATGCTAATGCACACATGAACAGGATGACAGAAGGAGATAGAGAGGGAGGGAGAGAAAGGGAGCACTGGGTCAGTTACAGCACCAAGACCACAGTTGGCATACACAGAACCGTCACACACAGGTATCAGGATTGAGCACTATGCATTGCACTGGCATTCAATTGGCTATATGCCATGGCAAGATGAGGGCCAACCACCGCCAACTGCACCTCTCCTTGGACCCACAAAGCCCTGACTGACATGGAATGCAACCGGGCTAGGTTACCTGCATTTGCTAGACACCCATTACCCCTGAGCTGGATCATGCTACAATGTCTGTTCTGGTATTAAGGGGCACCCACTAATTCACACCCATCAACCAGATCCCATGCCACCTACCAATTACTGTAGTAACTGCCACTGTCAGTCAGTCAGACAGTCAAAATAACTTTATTCGGCGTTTAGCCATAAAAATATACATACATACATAAAAGTCATCATAAAATACAGTACTTATGGCATTCATAAAAAGCAAATCTATTAAGTCTAAGCTTACCGCCCAAGCTTACTAAAACAGTATAAGATAATAAATACTTATAAAAGCGTATATAATGATAAGACAATATAGTAATAAGACAATGCCTAGTTTCTCTTAATAAATAGTCACATTACCAGTTCATATCGGTTTCTAATGGTGATAGCGGATTTAATAAAACTAAGAATAGAAATGCAGATTTGTTTGGATGAGAGGCTTTGGATGCCAGTCAATCCTTCTTTGTAGGAAGAAGTGTGCAAGTTATGGGTAATAAAAAGGATTTCCTGGGAACTGAGTAAAGTTTACAGAATAAAATAAAGTGGCAAGTACTTTGTTTCGAAAAGTTATCACAAGGGCATGGCGGTAGTGTTTTTTCCCACACACATTTTATCAGGAACGCCACTCTAAAATGGATCAGATTAAATCTAAAAAGTACGAGTAAAGAGTATAAAGAAGGGGTCGGGAACCAAACAAAATAAGGTTCTAGCAAGTCTGATGATAGAATTTGTATGTATGAATTAAAAGAGCTCAATTTCTCTGCCACTTGGTATCTAAGATTCATAACATGCTCTTTATGTCAAAGTTTAACAATTTCTTTCGCATTAGCTGGCAGGAGCTCTGGTTTAAAATACATATACTCCAAATCCAAGTTTCGGAAGCCATTGTGAACAAAATTTAGCCATGGAATTTTGTTACAGTTTGTTAATGAAATACAATCTTTTACACAATCGTGTGTTAAAGTAGCCGCCGGATTTGACCATACTTTTATCCATAGCAAAAGTGGGGCAATATCTATCAAATCTGTAATGTAGCGGATTCCCAGTTCCTCATGGCATAAAATGTTCGCTATGTTCTTAGGTACCATAAGTAACCGATGAAGGAATTTATTCTCTGCAAGCTGTAAAATGCTTGGACTGGTATATCCCCAAAGGCCACCCCCATAAATCGCCGCCGAAACACATTTAGAGTTGTAGAGCGTGAGGATCTGGTGGACCGGTCTATGCCCTAATCTGCGGGCAAAGCGAAAGATTGCCTCAACATTTCTTGCCAGTTGTTGAAACTTAAAATTCAAATGGAATTTCCAAGACAGAGTGGAACTTAGATACAGACCTAGATAGCAAAAGTCTTTTACCTTTGTCAAAGTATTCCCCCCCATTCTAAAACATCTGGTACGAGTGTTTTTAGGACCGCAGGCCATAACGTGTGATTTTTTTAAATTGACTTTCAAATCAAGCTCTCGTGTGTGTGTTAAAAAAAGATCCAGGAGAGTCTGTAGACCATTGGCCGTGCGGGCAATTAAAACAGCATCATCGGCATATAATAAAATTGGCAATTGTCTAAAACTCATCCTTGGGAAATCCTTACCATTTTGGACCAAACAATTATACAAGCCGTTTATGTACAGTAAAAACAGGAAAGGTGCCAGTGTGCAGCCCTGTCTAACACCTCGATTGGAAACAAGGGGATGGGACCTTTCGCTGTGTTGTCCAAACTGAATTAAAATATAGAGGTCAGAGTATAAGCGTCTGATCAAAACTAACAAATCTTGCTCAATCCCCATTGTATCCATTATGTCCCACAGTTTTGCTCTGTTCACCATATCAAATGCACTAGACAGATCTATAAATGCTAAGTGGATAGGTTCCCTTTTGGCAATAACATATTTACTGAGGATAAGATGTAAATTTAGGGCCTGGTCCACTGTGCCTAATCCAGGCCTAAACCCATATTGAATTGGCGATAAAATGTTTGTCCTTACAACCCAATCCTCGAGCCGGGTCAGAATGACACTCCCCAGTATCTTTGCCGTGGAGTCTATTAAAGAGATGGGTCTATAGCAGAAGGGGTCAAGCATGTTACCCTTTTTGAAGATCGGAACGATTATTGCCATTAACCATGAGGAGGGGATAGCACTTTGAATAGCACTGTTCAGAATATTTGTGATTAATGGAACCCACAGATCAGGTAGAGATTTAAATAGGTCCACCGGTATCCCATCAGGGCCAGGAGCTTTCCTTAGTTTCATTTTAGTTATTGCTGCACTGATCTCATGTGCCTCAAGTAAAATGCCGCTCTTAACTGGAATTGGAGTAGCCGAACGTGGGAGGCCACATACCTCCCCTCCGTCATTGGGATTATTTGCAGATTGAAATACAGATGAAAAATGGTCTACCCAAACCCTCTCTGGTATCAAACAGTCGTCATCCCTATTTTCCTTTCCTGAAAAATATGCCACTGTAATCACCCACTTGTGGCTGCTGTGATGCCCTCAAGCACCCATCCAGCTCTGGGTAGGCCACCGCCAGTATACAGGCCATCAGGGGGGTCAGGTTCCGTCGGGCACCCCTTCCTCGTTGGGAGGCCATCCCCAGCTGGGCCTCCGTGGTCTTCCATGCCCAGCTTCTCAGGTCGTCCTACTGTTTCCTGCAGTGAGTTCTCCACCTGCTATAGACCCCCAGGGTCTGCACGTCCTTGGCAATGGCACACCACAATCCCTTCTTTTGATGGGTGCTGATCTGCAGAGGAAATACAGACAGGAGGACAGCGTTAAACATACAATCCAGCCTGTCACACATATGGCCCACAAATCCCGTTTCCAACTCCATTGGCACACACAGCGCACACCGCCCACAAGACAGCCCCCCAAATGACACGATCCCTGCACACACATCTCCATGCAACCTTCCCACATGCATCATGCCCAAGGTGTACTCACCTGTTGCTCTGGAGGCCCATACAGCTGTCCATACTGGGGTAGGACCCCATCCACCAAGCTCTCCAACTCCATCAAAGTGAAGGCAGGGGCCCTTTCCCCGGTCACACAGGTCATGGTAGCTTCCAGACACAGGCCACATCAGCACACGCAGTGTAGGTGTTGTTCTGTGGAGAGTCAGGAATCAAGTGGGGATTCAGATGGAAATGGCAGTCACCGCCGCCGCTGATCCCCATCGGCCACTGTACTCCATAAAGCACTATAGTAGCCAAAGAGGAATTGCATGGCGGTGCAAGACCGCCTTCCGCCACGATGACCAATGTCAGCAGAGTTACCTCACTTCCACCTGTCTCTAGATACAGGACAGGCGGTCGCCATTTCATGGTGGTGGACAACATTCAGATCTTCCATAACTGTGTCATTGCCGAAAATTGCACATACATTGCCATTCCCACTGTCCCATCACATAATGTGACAGATGTACACTGAGGTGGTGGTTCCATTGTTCAAATTGTGACAGCCTACTCTCTCATGTGTCCCTTAGATACCCACCACTGTGGATGAATAGGAGGAGGAGACAAATCCCAGTGTACAGACCTCCTGTGGACTTGGCTACACTGGAGGGCAGGCACATAATACTCACCTATAGACTGGACAGGGCCACAGTCACAGATATCAGCTATCCCACTGGGATCCCCCCTTTTGTACAGGTTCTTTCAGTGCTCCATTCCCTGGCAACTGTTTCTTTCCAAGTGGCATTGGTCTTCACAGCAGGAGTGTCACAGCCAATGTTCTCAATTGTGCTGGCAAGGGTATTGTCTGCCTTGTTGAAACACATGTGCAGCTACATTGCTTTACCTACCCCAGGTGGAAGATTTGGCCACTGTGAAGGCAGGATTCTATGCAATGGGACATGTACCCAATATTATTGGGTTGATTGATGGTACCCATATTGCGTTTGTACCCTCCCCGCCAAAATGAACAGGTGTTCAGGAATCAGAAGATGTTCCACTCACTGAATGTGCAAATGGTGTGCCTGATGGACGAGTACATCTCCCAATTCACTGCCAAGTATCCTGGGTCGGAGCATGATGCCTTTTTTCTGAGAAATAGCAGCATCCCAAATGTGATTGCCCAACTACAGAGGCACAGGGTGTGGCTAATAGGTGAGCCAGAGTCCCCACCCACTGCATGTCAGTGTATGCCTTCAGGTGTTATCCCCATAGCATTGTGTAAGGCTAATGTTAGTCCGTCAATACTTGCAGGTGACTCTGGCTACCCAAACCTATCATGGCTCCTCACCCCTGTGAGGAATGCCAGGACAGGGGCTGAGAACTGTTATAATGATGCACATGGGCGAACCAGGAGAATAATCGGAAGGACCTTCGGCCTTCTGAAGGACAGGTTCAGATGCCTCCATTGAACAGGTGGATCCCAGTGCTACTCACCCTAGAAGCTCTGCCAGATAGTAGTGGCATACTGCATGTTGCACAACCTGGCCCTCAGACGACATGTGCATTGTTTGCAGGAGGAGGACGCTGGAGATGACCCTGTGGCAGCAGTGTACCCTGAGGACAATGAGGATGAGGAGGCAGAGGATGAGGATGTGGACAACAGAACATCAGTTGTATGTCAATACTTCCAATGACACACAGGTGAGACAGTGGAACTGGCCATTACTCTGACTATTGATTTTATCTGCGTGGCTGTAGCATGAAGGCATTCACTTCCTTTGCATCTCAACTTACTGTCACCTATGGCTTGTCATTTTACAGATGATGGTGATATGACAACAGTGTCCTAATGTGATTACTACAGACAGCTACAGGTCATTATTTGTGTGATATCACAGTATTCAGATCATTTTCAATAGATGTGACTGTTCCCATAAATGCACATTTTCAAAACATAAAACAGTGTCACTCAAGTTGTGTTCAAGGGTGTTTATTGTAGTGCAAATAATTGAGGGAAAGATGCAATGGAATGGGGTGATGGTAGAGGAAAGTCGAGGGTATTGTTCAAGTCTGTTTGTAGCACAGGTCCTGTGTCCAAGAAGGGGCCATAGAAAGGGGGGCAAAGGCAGTTCAAAGTGGACAAGGTGACAGGGTGGGACACAAGGGGGACAATCAGGAGACTCTCATTTCCTGGCGGTGGTTTGGTCTTGGAAAGTGCCTCTGGCTTCTGTCTGGATCACACGGAACGTTTACAGAGTGGTTCACCTTCTACAGGGGGAGGGTGTTGGTGGCCTGTGGGTCCTGTAGTGGGGCCTTCTGCCCACTAGCTGCAGCAAAAATGGAGGGCTGGTCAATAGGCTGCCCGCTACTGTGCTGTGAATTCCCTCATGATGTTGGCCATGTCTGCCAGCACCCCTGCTATGGAGATCATGGTGGTGTTGAGGGCCTTCAAGCCCTCCCTGATCTCCTGATGGTGTTCCTCCTGCAGCCGCTTGTTCTCCTTCGTGTTGGTAAGGATCTGGCCCATTGTGTCCTGGGATTGTTTGTAGGCCCCCAGGTTCTTGGTGTGTCCCACCTGGAGAGTCAGTTCCCTGGGCCTGTCCTCCCCCTGACACCCAGCGGTCCTCACAGTGTCCCTGTTGCCCTGTGCCTGTGTCTTCTGATCGGTGTGCCCACTACCACTGAACCCAGGTCCCTGATTGTCTTGGGGGTCCCTGACCAGGTGGGCACACTGCTGATTGACGTGTCCTGGGGACAGAGGTGTGGGGAAGCTGGGTGGGTGCTGAGGTGTTGCATACTGATGGGGGAGGCTCTGTGGTTGACTGGGAGTGGGCTGGGGTGACCGACTGACCAGTGATCCCTGATGGGCTAGGTAGTTCGCCCAGAAGTCCAGAGTTACTGTCATCACTGGGGGCATCTCTGTTAAGGGTCTGGTTTATCGTGGCACCTCCTCTCCGCTGACATTGGCTGGGGCACCTGTGGAGCTGTAAGTGATGTATTATGCTTCATGTCAGTGACAGATTGTACATCCCTAGCTTCCCCTCTAACGTTGCTGTTGCCCTGCCACCTTTGTATGTGTATTTTGATGTATTGTGGCATTGTTAGTTCCCCTATGCTGTGCATGCTTTTGTGATGGCTGTCCAAGCAGGGTTGGGAGGGCTGTCCATGCATTGGTACAGCATGCAGGGCTTGGCATTGGGGTTAGTCAGATGTGTAGGTGTAGTGTGTGGGATGCAGTTAAGTGATGGCAGTGAGGGTGAGTAGGTGAGATGGCATGCAGGTACGGGGGGTGATAAGTAGTAAATTTTGACTCACCAGTTTCCAGTCCTCCGGCTACTCCAGTGAGTCCCTCAGAATGCAGTGTTGCCAAGACTTGCTCCTCCCATGCTGTGAGCTGTGGGGGAGGAGGTGGGAGTCCACCGCCAGTCCTCTGGATGGCGAGCTGGTGCCTTGCTGCCACGGAATGTACCTTCCCCCGTATGTCGTTCCACCTCTTCCTGATGTCGTCCCTTGTTCTTGGATGTTGTCCCTGTCTACAATTCTCAGCCATAGCTCCATCTTCCTGGAAATGGATATTTTCTGTACCTGTGCTCCAAACAGCTGTGGCTCTACCCTGTCTATTTCCTCCACCATGACCCGCAACTCCTCATCTGTGAAACGGGGATGCCTTTGTGGGGACATGGGTGTTGTGTGGTGTGTGTAGGTATGAGGGTGTTGGATAATGAGGTTGGGTGTTTGAAGTGAGGTGCGTGAGGGATGTATGGGTGTATGTGGTGTGTGTGTCTAGTTGTCGCAGTGGTCTTGGTGTCAGTGTTGTGGTAATAATTTGTATTCGCAAAGGGTTGTGGGTAATGTGGGTGGGTGTTTTATAGTGCTGTGGGTGGGTGTGGTGTGTGTATTAGTGTTAGGTGTGTGTTTTTGGTATTGGCCAATGTTGTGTAGTTTAGTATCTGGGTGTCCATTCTGAGCGCGCCGGTGTCTACCGCCAATGGTTTACCGCCATTAAATGTCCGATTGTGGGTCATGATGTGGTGGGTGTTGTTTTGTTGGCGTAATGGTATGTGTGTTGGTATGGACACTTTCACACTAACCTTTGGGCTGGCGGATTTGTGTGTGTGGCAGTATTCTGTCGGATTGGTGTGTGTGTGTGTCATAATTTGGCAATCGGATTTTTACCTCCGCAGCGGTATGTTGGCAGCCATCACTGCGGCGGTAAGCGGCATTTACCACCAATGTCATGATGAGGGCCACAGTTTTTAAATGTTGGTCTCTATTTTATTTCAACAAGGTTTCTCAACATAATTTTCTTTTAGAAAGGCTTTTAACTATTTTTTCCTTAATATTGTTCTCAGTGTGATGTCAGGGGGGTTCAAACAGTTATTTGGTCATATCCGCCAAATCTGATATTGGGACATTTAGGACTTGATTCACATAGTAAGTCCATCCAGGTGCAGAATACCTCCGGCAAGGTGCTTTCTCTCTTTTTGATCTTATTGGTGCTTGTTGATCTTCTTTTGTTGCAATTATACCGCTTGACTCAGCGTCCTCAGCAAATGATGGTAGTATGCCCTCAAGCTGACACACTTGATCTCAAATTGTTCCGGACATAATTTCTTATTTATCCAGTATCATAAGGGATTCTCCATTGTCCAGTACTTTCCTCTCCTGAATCTTCTACTTGCTCCGGTGTTCTCTCAACTGTCACTTCAGTTTAAGTTTCTACTTCTTTGTCTTCTCCTCAAGCAGAATTGAAATATCAGAACTCTGAACTGATACAGCTGTCTGCGGTTCTCCACCCCATTCTTTTCTATACATTGTGCCTCTTGACATACCCCATTTCAACATTGTACAACGTGCGGTGGCACATTCACCAGTGCTCTAGATTCAGGCTCATAAAACACTGTTTCTTTGTATGTACTCCTTGTTCTCTTGGTATGCGAGGGGGGCACCTAGTTAGGTATTCTGGCACATTTAACAGCAGTGTTGATGACCAAGATCACCTGGTAAGGGACTTTCCACCTCAGCTCTAGACAGGACTTCCTCATATGCTTTTTTGCCAGTACCCAGTCATGGCACTGAGCTTGATTGGGGTTTGCAGTGACAGCTTCAACCTGTCAAGAAACAGAACACACCATATCAGCTAAACCTTTGTAGTAATCTTGTACCATGTCATCTGGGATGTTCAAAAGCACATTTGCAGGTAAAGCAGGTAATCTCATTGCATGCCCCATGAGGATAATGTGATGTGATGTGCATGTGATGATAACCCAGTTCTCCTGTCAGGGGTACTTCGGATACTCATCAGCACAAAGGCCAAAGTATCAGGGCAGTTCAGTGAAGTAGATGTACAAACGTTTGCCAACCTTGATTTTATAGTATTGTTAAGTTGTTAAACAATTCCAGATTCTTCTTGTCAGTAACTACAATGTAATCCACTCTCCACTTACAATGTGCACACAACATTCTGAGGGCTGCATTGTTAAAATGAGTCCCTCGCTCTAACTCCAGAGAAACCAGCAATCCAAAGCTCAGGATGAGTTCAGACAACAGCAGTTTAGCTACAGCTGAACTGCCATCCCTGTGTTTGGTACGCTTCCTCCCATTGAGAGAAAATGAGCACTACAAACAGGACGTATCACAACCCATTGCTAACAGGCATTTCAATGAAGTCCATCTGCATCCTGTTGAAGGGACCACCTGATCTTCCTACATGATCGGTGTGAATGGTGTTCTTTTCCCTACATTCATCTGTTGGCATGTTACGCAATGATTGTACAATTCCCCGGCAAGCATCTTCAACCTCGAATTAAACCAATTTTTTTAGAACAACCTCACCATTACATCACCCCCTAAGTGTGTAGGGCCGTGGAAATGTCAGGAAACAACAAACTGTCTTCCATCTGCTGAGATCCAAATGTAATTTCTGTTTTTTCTACATCCTGCTCCAATCCACACCTATTTTTATTTTTCCAGGAACAGTGTACTGCAACCATTGTAATTCTTCCCATGTATGAGCAATAGATACAACATTTTAAAAGCAGTATCCTCATTAGATTCATTTGGGTAAGTACCATTAAATGTGCAGGACACAAGTGCACAATACCGTGTAACTTCATCAGCGAATCAATTTCCAACTGTGACATATACATTGTCACTTCTGTGAGATGCACATTTAATAACTGCAACTTCTTTGGGTAACTGTAGAGCATTCAAAAGTCTTCTTACATGATCTCCATTCTAATTGGGGTGCCAGACTATGACGGTCATTTTGAATATGGCAGTAATGACCGCACCGCCAGCAGTGGCGGTAGCTACCATCATCAGGCCGGCGGTGCAGATCACCAAATAATGAAGCATAGGAGAAACAGCCAGTGGCCCATCCACCCACCGCCATCTTAGAAGCACCACCGACGACGGCAGAGGCCTTCTCCAGGCTGGCAGAAAGGCCCAATCCAACCGGCATATTATGAACACCACACCGCCATCAGTTCCTGGGTGGGAACCACCGCCACTCAAAGCCTGGCGGAAACAACCCATATAAAGGGAAACACTCACCGGAGGCCCACAGAACATGCCTATGCCGACATGGAGTGGGAGTTGGAAATAATACCAGTGCTTCTCCTCGCCATATACCTCCAGGACTGTGACTGCCAACAAAGATGACAACGGTAAGTCCCCCCGCCTAGCACGCAAGGGAGGAAAGTGCACAATTACATACCCACCAACCCCACCCTCAAGCCCAAGCCATACACACCAGAACAAAATGTATTTACCAGACAAAAGCCAACAAATACCTGCACCAATGCACACACCAGTGCACACCACCCCCTCCCACAGTGAAACGCCACACAGTGGCTCAATTTAGCACCAACAGGTCTGATGGCCAGCAAATTTGAATTCCCAAAAACTATTTACAAAAGGCCATTGGCCAGTACAAAGTCCTGGTAGGGCAAAGATAGCCCATACTTGACTCCCACAATATAAAGGAACAGTCCACTGAGAAGGGGCATCAATGGGGCAGCCCGGCACCTCAGAGTTCAGGGGCTGGGGGTGGCGAGGGTGGAGACTCAAGTTTGGAAGGGGGGTCTTAGGCATAGGTTCTGGAGGTGGAGAGGGTTTGGGATTGCCCTTGGGAGGAGGAGGAGTGGGCCTGTACCGCAGAGGGGCCAGGGGCAACACAGGCTTTCTTCTTCTCTGTGGAAGGGGCACAGGAATGGGTAGGGTGGACTGCAGAGGACTTGGATGAGGCAGGAGTGGGCTTCTGGAGGCCAAGGGAATGTTTAGGAACAAGACGGGGTGGGCCAGTGGGTTCAAACAGGTCAACATGGGAGAGGGAAAGCTTATGAGGTGCAGCTGGAGGGGTTTTGGAGATAGGTTTGGGAGTGGAGGATGAGGGAGTGAAGGTATGAGGTGTAGGTCTGCTGTCCTTGGATGCAGGTGCCTGTACAGTATGCTCTTGTTTGGTAGATGTATGTGGAGTGGATGTCTGGGAGCATTTCTGTGTCCTGGGAGGAGGGGGGGTGGACACAGTGGAGGAGGTGGATGTTGCTGTGTCTGCCTTTGAATGTTGGGTGTGTGCCTGCATGTGGTGGGACGGGTGGTGCTTGTGTTTGTCTGCATGCTTCTTGGGTGTTGATTTGGGTGCATGGCTGTCTGGATGTGTAATTGAGATGGAAGAAGGGAGTGGGGTACAGGAAGGGGTAGAGGTTGTGGGAGGGGGGACGGAAAGACCAGGGCCACTGGCTGACGTCAAAAAGGAGGCCAGAGCCTGAAAAGATCTCTGGAGGCCAGACATGGCACCGTGAATGCCTTCCAGGAACACATTGCATTGCTGCATCTGGGAATGGTTATCTGACCAACAGAGAAGCTTCTCAGGAGGTCAATAACCTCCTCAGTGAGGGCAGCAGGGCTAACAGGGCCAGGAGATGAGGTGACTGGGGCGAAGGAGATGCCCATCCTTCTGGGTGAGCGGGCACAAGCTACTCGCTGGGGAGCTACTGGGAGGGCGGTGATGGTATGAGGGTGGCGGAAGATGCCAAGGAATGGCTGTACCCAGTAGGTTCCGCCACCACCAGGGAGCTGCCATCGGAGGAGGTGTCTGAGTCACTACTTCCAGTGGTAGTTGCCTCCCCCATGGTCCCCTCATTCTCCAACCCACTAGTCCCCTTGGGGTTGGTGGACTCTGCCTCCTGGGAACCGTGGGCTGCAGCATCCACACTTGCTGGTGCCTCAGCTACCTCGCCAGATGATGCTAAAGCACACAAAGCCACAAGAGTACAGGGAGGACAAAACAATAAAGAAGTAGGTCAAATCTAGATCAAAAATACCTGTTGGCACAGAGACACCCCCACCCATCTCATGCACTAACCCCCAGCAGACAGAACAATTTACCTGAATGTGCCCCTAACTGCTAAGCAACATCCCACAGTACACTACATGACCATCCTGGCCCTCTACTTCAAAACACTTTGCAATGGGACACAATAAGAGACGTTGGCAAAACAACAAATCTGCTAATCATTGAGGCTACATCTAAAGCAATAGCCCAAACACGGGACCCCCTGACAGGCCTACATTCCCAGCCATATCTACCTAAGGACACTACCCCACGGACACAGCGTGGGGCAGGACTGCAGGGACACACCTGAGTATGGGCCTGCCTCTACACTGCATGCACCCCATGGCACCTAACTACGCTCAGCATAGTAGCATCACATTAGTGTACGTACTCACCCCCTTGTGGCTCCTGTGCTGCCTTCAAGCGCCCATCCAAATCAGGACGGGTCACCACCAGTGTGAGGGCCATTAGGGGAGTCAGGGTCCGACAGCACCTCTCCCTCGTTGGGAGGCCATCCCCAGCTGAGCTCTCCTGTCTTCCTGGCCCAGCGCCGCAGGTCCTCCCACCTCTTCCTGTAGTGGGTGCTCCGCCGGTTGTAGACCCCCGGTCAGAGTCACCGGATCCTCAGGGTCTGCGCACGTTCCCAAAACATCCACCACTGAACAGCTCCAAGACTCTGATAGATAAATCACAGAGGCTAAGAGAGTTCAAGAGGGGAAGAGGGGATTATGAAGGGAAACAGCTGGAAAGGAGACCTGTAGTAAGAAAAAGGTTAGAACACACAATATGATAATTATATCTCCTGAAATCAATACTAGACTATGATTCTAAGCATAGTCATTCTGAAAACATGAACAATCTAAGAATTAAGTTTAAAATGACTAAGGGGGTCATTCCTACCCTGGCGGTCCGAGACCGCCAGGGTAGGGGACGGAGGAAGCCCCGCCAACAGGCTGGCGGTGCTTCTGGGGCTATTCTGACCGCGGCGGTAAAGCCGCGGTCAGAAAAGGGAAGCCGGCGGTTTCCCGCCGGTTTCCCGCTGCCCCTGTGAATCCTCCACGGCGGGGCTGCAAGCAGCGCCGCCATGGGGATTCCGACCCCCTTCCCGCCAGCCTGGTTCTGGCGGTTTTCACCGCCAGAACTAGGCTGGTGGGAACGGGTGTCGTGGGGCCCCTGGGGGCCCATGCAGTGCCCATGCCATTGCAGGGGCCCCCTAACAGGTCGCCCGCCAGCCCAGCGGGAAAGTCAGAATGACCGCTGCGGTCTTTTGACCGCAGTACGGTCTTCTGGTGGTTCCCGCTTGGCGGGCGGCGACTGCCGCCCGCCAAAATAGGAATGAGGGCCTAAGTTTCAAGATGGCTGGATACCTGTAAGGGAATCAAGATGGATTAAATGAAAACTTTCTTATTCAAGTACTTTCCTTTACATGAGAATCAGAAAAACGTTCTGACTAAATTTTAAACCAGTCATATAAATCCTTTTTTGAGAATGCATACTACGACCATTCAATATTGCATCTAGACACTCTGATCTTCTGTGTACTCTTAAAATGTTTCAACACAAATTGCGCATATTGTAGATATATATATATATATATATATATATATATATATATATATATATATAGTAAACACCATAAAAGGATTGTGCACCATGAATAACACAATATGGATTCAGGAAAAACAAATCACATAACTTGTCAACTTGAATATTACATGATAAATATCTTATAATAGTGGCATAAAATAAACAACATGAATTAAACTCGAGGAGAGAATTGTGCGTCTTGCCGATTCGTAAACCACGATGTAAATGCCAAGAAATAACAGCTCACAATGAATAACGAGTTCAAAGTACAATGAAACGAATCTCGCGTCTTTTGCCGATTCTTAAGCCACCATGTAAATGTCAAGAAATGGTAGCGCGCAATGAACAACAAAGTTAAAACACCTTAAAACAAATTGCTCGTCTTGCCGATTCTTAAGCCACCATGTAAATGTCAAGAAATGGTAGCGCGCAATAATTAACAAGATTAAATTATCATGAAATCGCGCGTCTTGCCGATTCGCAAATCACCCTGTAAATGTCACAAACACTCACACGCATATTTCACACACGCAAAGTACTCTGTCAAATCATAAAAGAATTAGGCCCAAGAACATGAGGGTTCTCGATAACAGTGTCGGGAGGCCAGCCCAACCACCGTCTTACCGCCCAGAACAAGAATCTCCAAATGAAGAATGAAAGTCAGATGTCTGGAAGATCAAATAGGCCACCGGGATAGGAGCTCAGGAAGTAGCTGCTGCTCTGCACCGGGACCTCTGAATAGTGAGAACCTGGAGCTGGGCTGGCTCCTTTTTGTAGAGTCTTGGCCCAGCCCACAACCACACACAGGCATGTTGCAGGGAAAGTCTCTAGAATGCCCTGGAAAGGGACCACACCCTAACACACTCTGAAAACCTGCAGCAATACATTGCAAATGAACAGCATTTGTAAGCACATTAAAAATAAGTCTTCAGGATTGAACTCTGCAATGCAAAAGGTTAAACAATAACATATCAGCACAATGCATAAATTATGTCGTTTTGAGAGTGCTGGGTTTTTGCATTCTAGTCGCCAATAGAGCGCGCACTGCCGTGGTGTTGACAGTGCTCCCCTCTCCCAGACGTGCTCTAGGGCCTGGTTTACCTGGATTAAGCCGATGAAAGCGTCTCACAAGTACTGGAGCATGAACATCAGATGCGGAAACCCATGAGTTACTTTCAGGACCATAACCTTTCCATGAGATTAAGTACCATAGATTACGCCCTCGTAGTTTAGAATCCAACACTTTCTTAACTTCATATTCTTTTTCTCCCTGTACTAGAACAGGAGCTTGATGAGGGTGGACCTTTTGGACTGCTCTTTTCAATAGGGAAGTGTGGAACACTGGATGAATCCGTAAGGATCTGGGCAATTGTAGTTTATAGGTTACCGGATTGATTTGCTGAAGGACTGTGTAAGGACCCATAAATTTGGGATTAAACATGTGCTTCTTCTTGAAGTCTATATGTTTTGTGGAAAGCCACACTTTTTCACCTGGTTGTTACTGCGGTCCCTCACAATGTTTCTTGTCATAATGCCTTTTGTATTTTTGTTTGGCTTTTTCTAAATGCTGTTGAATCAGTTTCTGGGTTTGATGCAAATGCTGAATGGTTTCTGACACAGCTGGAGTAAGAGAACTTTCTTGAGGAATTGTGATGGGCAGCGTGTCAGGATGATAGCCAAATAACCCAAAAAAGGGTGTAACACCAATAGAAGTGTGGAATGAGTTATTGTAAGCTAACTCAGCTAACCAGAGCGTAGATGTCAGAGAATGAAGTGCCTTTTCAGCGTAAGTACGTAGGTATTGTTCCAAAGTCTGATTTAGTCTCTCAGTTTGACCATCTGTTTGAGGATGGTGACTAGTAGATAGCGTAGATGTCACTTGGAGTGTTTTACACCATGTCTTCCAGAAATTGGAGGCAAATTGCGACCCCCGATCGGAGAGGATAACTTTTGGCAGTCCATGATAACGAACCACTCTGTTCAGTAAAATAGTTGCCAGTTCACTAAAAGTGGGCAATTTTTTACAGGCAATGAAATGTCCATATTTCGTGAGGCTATCTACTACCACCAGAATTACTGAATGCTGTTGAACCACTGGCAGACCGGTAATAAAGTCTAAAGAAATGTGCTCCCATGGACGACTTGGGGTTGGAAGTGGATGTAACAACCCTTTTGGTTTTGAATGACTTGTTTTAATGCGAGCACAAACTTCGCAGTTGTTTACCATTGCTTTTACATCTTTTGTTAGGGTAGGCCACCAAAAATAGCGTTGGATCAGTTCAAGAATTTTAGGAGTACCTGGGTGACCTGCCGTTGGTATAACATGCAACCAATGAAACACTATCTTGCGGAGTTTGGTAGTGGGTACGAACAAACGAGCATCATGAAAGGGTAGTCCTTGCTTGATTGACCTTTTGGGATCTGCTTGGGCCCATGTTTGCCATTTTTCAACAGTGAAAGAGTTGCGAATTTCTTCAAAGAAATCTTCAGTTTTTATGATACATAGAACCTTGTCAGGAGCAATGATAGCTCTGGAGGCTTGAAATGCAGGTAACGTGGTAGACTCTTGACGGGACAAGGCGTCAGCTTTGCAATTATCCTTACCAGGCAGGAAGGTTACTACAAAATCAAATTCGGCAAAAAACAGCATCCAGTGTAATTGCAGAGGGGTCAAAAGTCTGGCGGAACTCATGAATTGAAGATTACGATGATGAGTATATACTTTGACAGTGTATTTGGCACCCAACAAATGATGTCTCCATTCTTTAAAGGCGTCACGAATCGCCAGAAGCTCTTTTTCAGCAATGACATAGTTCTGTTCGGCTTCGTTCAACTTCCGAGACATATAAGCTACAGGATGAAGTTGACCAGTGTCTTTATTTTGTTGTGATAAGACGGCTCCTACTGCTACATCTGAAGCATCAGCTTCCACTATGAAAGGTCGATTCGCATCAGGATGAGTCAAGACTGTGGCAGTGGAGAAAGCTTTCATCAAAGTCGAGAAGGCTTGATCAGCTTCTGGGGACCATACAAACTTTTCTTTCTTTCTTAGTAGCTTAGTGATTGGAGCAACTGTCTGGGAGAAATGATTTATGAATCTCTTGTAAAAATTAGCAAACCCCAGGAAACATTGTACATCACAAACAGTCTTTGTGATGGGCCAATCAGATATGGCTTTCACTTTCTTTTCTGCCATCACCATACCTTGAGGGGTAAGAATAACCCCAAAAAACTCAATTGTGGTAACATGAAACTCACACTTGGTTAGTTTGCAATATAAATGGTGTTTTCGAAGGGCTGCAAGAATTTTCTTGACATGTTGGACATGTTCGTTTTCATTGTCAGAGTAGATCAAAATGTCATCGATGTAGACTATGGCAAATATGTCGAGGTACTCTCTAAGAACGTCATTCAAGAAAAATTGAAATGCTGCTGGAGCATTACACAGACCAAAAGGCATGATGGTGTATTCAGAAAGGCCATATCTTGTCTTGAACGCTGTTTTCCATTCGTCACCCTCTCTCATTCTGACCAAATGATAAGCACCTCGAAGGTCAAGCTTTGTGTAGATTTTTGCTCTCTTTACTTGTCCCAATAATATCTGAATTAGGGGTAAAGGATATTTATTCTTGATTGTGACTTTGTTCAAACCCCTATAGTTGATGCAAGTTCGAAGTTCTCCATTAGCTTTTGGAACAAAAAACAAAGGCAAAGCTGCAGGAGACTTAGCGGGGCAAATGAAGCCATTCTCCAAAAATTGATCTAGGTATTTTCGTAAATGTTGATTTTCATGTTCTGACAGGGCATATACACAACACTTGGGCAGTATCGCACCTGGGGCTAGATCAATTTGACAGTCATAAGATCTATGAGGAGGTAGAGTCTCTGCTCCTTTCTCATCAAATACATCTTTGTAAAATGAATATTGTTTGGGCAGCTGAATTTCTTTCTCCGCGGCAGTAGCTATGTAAGAGTTACAAACTTTTGGTACTTGAATCTTTTGGAGACATTGTTCGTTACATAGCACAGATGAGAACACGATTTTTCATTCTGCCCAATTGATCTCTGGATTGTGATGAGTTAACCATGGCAAGCCGAGGATAATCCCATATTGGGGAGCATGGATCACGTCAAGATTCAATTCAAAGAAGCTTTATTGCGGCTACAAGAGCCAAAAAAGCGCGAGCAGTAATAAATACAAATAAATGCACATGATAAAATAAAATTGCAGGTAAATATGGTGATAAAAGGGAATGAAATATAAATAAAAATTAAAATGGAATAAAAATGAGATAGAATAAAATGGAATGAAATTAGAAAAAATGAAATGAAGTGAAATGCACTCTGCAGGATGTTGGGACAGTCTTATTTGGAGTCTTTGTCCAGGAGAGTTTTCCCTCTAATAAGCCAACTAGCTCCGAGGAATTTGGCGATAGCGATCACTAGCGTTGGCCTGGTGTCTGATCTAAGGATTCGCAGAGCTAGCGCAGAGCAGCGTGCTCCCAGTAGTCTGCATGCCGGGGCCAGCCATTTCCTACGGGGGGCAGTATACGCGGGGCATGCAAAAAGGAGGTGAGGGAGATTCTCCACGGGGGCTTTGCAAGCAGGGCATGCGGTGGATTCGTTGTGTGACCAGCTGCTGGTGAAAAGTCTTAATGGGAGTGTTCCAATGCGGAGCTGGAAGTACAGTTTCCTTTCCCTTGGGGCCGTGATTAGGTCCCAAAAAGTTTCGTACTTGCATGACTCTTTTAGGTTGGCAAAGTCACAAGATAATGTAGTGTGGAGTGCAGCCCGAGTGTCTTCGTTGTTGGCCCTTTGCCAGTAAAGTTTCTTTAGTTCGCTTTTCGAGGGAAAGACTGACGTGGCTGGTGAGTTCCAGAGATCATCGAGCCCGATAGAGTGGAGTAAATCCTTGATGGATCGTAGCCAGGGGATTCTGTGCAGGTGGTCGGCTTTTAGGATGACCTGTAGAGCTTCGGTGAAGATGACAAGTTCCGGAGTGGTCCAGAGACGCCGCCAGTACAGCAGAGGTCGCAGGCGGGCTTTGTGACCAATGCGTTTGATGCCGAGGTCCTTGAAAAGAGGGAACAGTGGGGTGCTTAGCGGAAGGGACACAAGGTTTCTTAAGAAGTTGTTTTCAGCGGTGGTTAGGTCTTGGGTTTTGGTATAACCCCAAAGTTCAGCCCCGTAGAGCGCCGAGGAAACTGCCTGGGCTTCGTATAATTGTAATGCTGGGCGAATTGGTTTTGTGTGTGAGAGGTGGAAGTTTTTTAGTAGAGCCCCAGTTGTTTGTCTTAATTTAAGGGCTTGTTTTCCTATGTGTGGCTTCCAGGACATGTTGTCAGTGAGTGTTATGCCCAGGTAGCTGAAAATGCCCACCTTCTCGAGTGAGGAGCCCTCTAGAGTAAATTTCCCTTTGAAAGATCTGTGGGGATTAAGGGTCATTAGTTTGGTTTTCGTTGCGTTGATTTCGAGTCCCTGGGATGAACAGAAATGCTCGAAGCACGCAAGGAGTTTCCTTAGACCACTAGGGGTCTTAGATATCAAGAGAGTGTCATCGGCAAAGAGTAAGACTGGGATTTTTTGTGTGCCAAGTGAAGGTGCGTCAGCCTGCAGTCTGAGGAGGGAGGGGACAATTTCGTTGATGTACAGGGAAAAGAGGGTCGGGGCAAGTACGCAACCTTGCCGCACACCCCTAGAGACGTGGATTCTATCGGTAAGTTGGCCCTTGTTGCCCCACCTGACTTGTGCGTAGTTGTCCTCGTGGAGTCGTATCAAAATGGCAAGGATGTGTTCCGGGATTCCCATCCGAGAGAGAGTGACCCACAGTTTGTTGCGAGGTACTAGGTCAAAAGCAGATTTGAGATCCACGAAAGCTACATAAAGGCTGCCTTTACCGATGAACACTGTTTTCCAATATAATAATAGGAATCTGAGGGCTTGATCAGTGGTGGAAATCTTCTTTCGGAAACCGGCTTGGAGGGGGCTAAGGATATCGTGGTCAATTATCCATTCTTCTATCTTCCCTAGGAGGCAGTGGCAGAAGACTTTTTGGACACAGTCAATTAGACTAATGGGTCTATAGTTACAGGGAAGAGATCTGTCGCCCTTTTTAAAGATTGGAATAACAATGGCCGCTTTCCAAGAGTCGGGAATTGGCGCCCCAGATGCTATTGCGTTAGCTAGAATGGTGAGATATCTTGACCAGGATGCTAGGTCTGTTGAGAATAGGTCTGCTGGGACGCAGTCTGAACCAGGGGCCCTGCCGCGTTTTAGAGTGCTTAGAGAGTAAGTTATATCACTTTGGGAGAACAACAGGGGTGCTGCGGTGGTTGGTGCTAACGAGTGAAATAGGAGGGGGCCCGTACAAACAGAGGTGGGGCTATCATGATCAGGGGAGTACAGACTACTAAAGTGGGCTATCCAGTCTCTTGGGGCAATATTGGTTGTGATGTCCAAACCACTGGTTTCTGGGCCTCACGCTGCCAGGGACCAGAACAGACTATAATTTCTCTCGCGCACAGCGTCGCTGAGTGGTGTCCACCATTTGCTATCTTGATCACGCTTGGCTATGCATATTGCAGATTTATAGGACTTCCTAGCTACGCGGATGGCGATGGGGTCCTTGGATTTAATGGCTTGAACTAGGCGCTTGTTTAGGGACCGGCACGTTTTGTTGAACCAGCGGTGCCTGGCTTTGGGTCGTTTGTCGTCGTGGGCTGGGGGTGCTGAGAAGTGGGTTGCGATATCCCTAAAGCAGGAGGTGTGGATTGAGCTAATTTCCTGGTGGGATGTTGCAGAACCTGCCTCTAGGTCCCTTAGTGTGGATTTTAGGGTGTTGTTGGCAGCATTGATGAGTGCGGGCCGGGCCACAATATTGACCCATTTTAGGTGTCTTTTGTTGTTGGCCAGGTTAATACCCTCGGGTGCTACTGCTGCGGGGTTAGACGTGGCTGGGAGGTTACCTAGGGCTAATGTGTGGACAGAAAGAGGGTTGTGATCACTTTCGGTCCTTTCAATGATTGTCATATCGATGACTAGAGGCCATAATCTTATATCGAAAAGGCAATAATCGATTCTGCTGGTGTGGTTCGTTTTGTTGTATGTGTGACTACCGTTGGTGTCTGAATTAGTTCTGCCATTTAGCGCCCTGAGTCCAAACTCCATGGTCAATGATTTTACCTGAATCGCAACCGACGTCCACCTTTTGATGGGTGCAATGGACAGGGCGGGGATAGACCAGACTTGATCTTCCTCGCGGGTGGACCTGAGATCGTCCCAGTCAAGGGGTTCGAATGTGACGTTGAAGTCCCCAGCCACAATGGTTTTATGATGGCGGGGATAATTTTGTAAGAGGGCTACGAGGGCGCAGAGGGTTTTGGAGACTTGACCCCCCCTGACCCCTCGAGCGTAGATATTAAAGATGTTCACCACAGAGTCAGGCCCAAAGGATAGACGAAGGCCTAACAGGTCGGGAGAAGCGGTAGGTAGCTGTGATATATGGCAGCTAAGTGATGTTTTGATCCAGATGGTCAGACCCCCTGAGGGCCTGCCTCTCGTGCTGGCCACAGCGGGGATGTGGAAATTTGAGTAGCCTGTTCGGAAGAGTGGGTCGAGTGACCATGTTTCCTGTAGGAGACATATGTCGTGTTCGTCAATAAATGAGGAGAAGGATGGAAGGGGAAGAATAGATTTCAGCCCTGCCACGTTCCATGAGACAAGTCGTACCCCAGATTGTGACTGAGTTGTCCTACCTAAATGCCCGGGGTTTTTGAGGTTGGCTGTCAGGGGTTGGTTTGGCAGATGTGGCTGGGGGAGCAGGGATGGGTTGATGCCAATGTTTGCCCGTGAGGTTTGTGGTGGTTGGTGATGTTCCTCTGTTGGAACAGGCCTGGTCCTGATCAAGGAGATGCTTGCGGGCCTAGACAGCAGCTCTAGGTTTGGTGGGCAATGTGCCTGCAAGATGGGTGGAGAATCGTTGTCATGATTGCTCGGTGAGCCGGAAATGATCACGTCAAGAATTATTTTCTCTTTATGTTTCTTTCTTTGATTCTTACCTTCACAAATCATCGACAAGGGGATAGTCTGAAGAGTTACTGGACCTCCAGTCAAGAGTTTTCCATCGACTGCCTGGATGATTTCTGGGGTCTTCTTTTCAATACATGGGATCCCCCATGCACGAATCAATTGGACATCAACAAAGTTCCCAGTAGCCCCAGAATCGACTAGAGCCTTTTTGAAATAGATCTTTTTCTTGACCTGAACTCTTATTTCCAGTTTAAGATGTCTAGATTGTGAAGGGTCCACGGTGACACCCAAGAGCAACCCTTCTCTGCATCTTGAGTGTTTTAGTTTTCCAACTCGACTGGTGCAGTGGCTGCTACCTTCTGAACTAGACCTTGCTTGTTCTTTGGTTTGATTGGACAATCTTTGGCAAAATTACCCTTCTGCCCCCAATAAAGACATTGTCCATTTTTTCTGTGTAGGTCCTTTTCATCTTTGGTCAAAGGTCTTCTGATGGTTCCAATTTCCATCGGTTCCGGCGTTCTCTCTTTCGGAGTTCTTGAGTCTCTTTTATCATGAACATGCCATGAATATTTTTAAATCTTATTGCGTGTTCCTTTACGTTCTGCTAAACAATGATCAAGCCTCAAGACAAGGTTTATTAATTCTTGACAGTCTATAGGTTGTGGGTCGATTTGCGCTACGATATCTTTTAGTTCCTCTTTGAGTCCTTTGTAAAACAAGACTGCTTGTTTTTCTTCAGGCCAGGATGTCTCGGCAATCAGCCGGTTAAAGCTGGCTAAATACGACACTAGGTCTTGATTCCCTTGGCGTAAATCTAATAATTCATGATCTGCTGACTGTGTTACAGTTCTACGATCAAAAACTCTCTCAAACTCACGAACAAAATTTCTCCAGTTGTACAACAAGGGACTATTTTTATGCACAAGAGGAATTGCCCAAGTAGCTGCATCCCCAGCAAAATATGATAACAAGAAAGCTACTTTGGACTGGGCATCGGGGAAAGTATGTGGTCTGCACATGAAATGTAATCCCACTTGAACTGGGAAAGATTGCACTTTCAAAGGGTCACCTGAGAAACGTTCTGGGGGAGCTAAAGGAATAGCAGAAGGAACATTTAGGGAAATGTTTGTCGGATTACTTCCAGAAGCCTGAGAAGAAGTACCTGGCCAGGACACACCTGTGGGACTTTGTTCCTTCTTCTCTACCTTATCTTGCAACTGACTCACTCTCTCAGCTAAGCTAGTTGTCAATTCTTTGGATGATACCACCTCTGCCTGGAGCTGGGTGATAGCCTTGACTAACTCGTCCAGCGTGGCCAAGCTGGGAACATAAACAAACCAGGAGGATAATAATTTGTGGGCTCACTATTCTGTCAGAGTCACCAGATCCTCGGGGTCTGCGCACGTTCCCAACACGTCCACCACTGAACAGCTCCAAGACTCTGATAGATAAATCACAGAGGCTAAGAGAGTTCCACAGGGGAAGAGGGGATTATGAAGGGAAACAGCTGGGAACACACAATATGATAATTATATCTCCTGAAATCAATACTAGACTATGATTCTAAGCATAGTCATTCTGAAAACATGAAAAATCTAAGAATTAAGTTTAAAATGACTAAGTTTCAAGATGGCTGGATACCTGTAAGGGAATCAAGATGGATTAAATGAAAACTTTCTTATTCAAGTACTTTCCTTTACATGAGAATCAGAAAAACATTCTGACTAAATTTTAAACCAGTCATATAAATCCTTTTTTGAGAATGCGTACTAGGACCATACAATATTGCCTCTAGACACTCTGATCTTCTGTGTACTCTTAAAATGTTTCAACACAAATTGCGCATATTGTAGATTTATATATATATATATATATATATATATATATATATATATATATATATATATATATATATATATATATATATATATATAGTAAACACCATAAGAGGATTGTGCACCATGAATAACACAATATGGATTCAGGAAAAACAAATCACATAACTTGTCAACTCGAATATTACATGATAAATATCTTAGAATAGTGGCATACAATAAACAACATGAATTAAACTTGAGGAGAGAATCGTGCGTCTTGCCGATTCGTAAACCACGATGTAAATGCCAAGAAATAACAGCTCACAATGAATAAAAAGATCAAAGTACAATGAAACGAATTGCGCGTCTTTTGCCAATTCTTAAGCCACCATGTAAATGTCAAGAAATGGTAGCGCGAAATGAACAACAAGGTTAAAGGACCATTAAGCGTTAAAACACCACAAAACGAATCGCGCGTCTTGCCGATTCTTAAGCCACCATGTAAATGTCAAGAAATGGTAGCGCCAATAATTAACAAAATTAAATTATCATGAAACGAATTGCGCGTCTTGCTGATTCGCAAGTCACCCTGAAAATGTCACAAACACTCACGCACATATTTCACAGCGCAAAGTACTCTGTCAAATCATAAAAGAATTAGGCCCAAGAACATGAGAGTTCTTGATAACGGTGTTGGGAGGCCAGCCCAACCACTGTCTTACCGCCCAGAACAAGGATCTCCAAATGAAGAATGAAAGTCAGATGTCTGGAAGATCAAATAGGCCACCGGGACAGGATCTCAGGAAGTAGCTGCTGCTCTGCACCGGGACCTCTGAATAGTGAGCACCTGGAGCTGTGCTGGCTCCTTTTTATAGAGTCTTGGCCCAGCCCACAACCACACCCAGGCACGTTGCAGGGAAAGTCTCTAGAAGGCCCTGGAAAGGGACCACACCCTAACACACTCTGAAAGCCTGCAGCAATACATTGCAAATGAACAGCATTTGTAAGCACATTTAAAATAAGTCTTCAGAATTGAACTCTGCAATGCAAAAGGTTAAACAACAACATATCAGCACAATGCATAAATTACTTTGTTTTCAGAGTTCTGGGTTTTTGCATTTTAGTCGCCAATAGAGCTCACACTGCCCTGGTGTTGACACCCCCAGGGTCTGCACTTCCTTGGCGATGGCTTGCCACACTCCTTTCTTGTGATGGGTGCTGACCTGCATGGGGCACACAGAGTAAAGAAACAGACGTCAGTGTAGGTGCCCCATACACAAATGCCATGCCAGTTTGACCTCACATGGCCCATAGAGACACACATATTGACAATAGCCAAAATGACAACTGCCAGACACATCATGGGTAAGCATCCACACAGCCAACAAAAATGCTTACAGGCATCCGCGACATTCACACACCTTCAAGGAGGACTAATAGCAACTTACCTGAGGCTCTGGTTGCCCATATAGCTTTGCATACAGGGGTAGGACCCCGTCCAACAGCTTCTCAAGCTCTTCCGTGATGAAGGCCAGGGCCCGTTCCCCTGTGACACGTGTAATTCTAAGGACCAGAGTCAGGACACAGCAGCTCAGGCAGTGGAGTTCCATTCCTCTCTAGGTGGAGGAGTCAAGTGGCAAGGGCATAGCAAAATGGCAGTATTTACTGCAGCAGTGTGCACTGTCACCACAGGCGGTGATTGTGATTCGCCCTACTTCCCCATAGACGCCAATGTTATCCTATAAAGAGGTGCACGGCAGTGAACTCTGCCTACCGCCATGACAACTAAGTACAGCGGAATGTAATCACTTCCTACACTACACTACCTGTAGGGCTGGAGGCTGCCTTTTTGCATACACCACGCCTTCATAGTGTGTCTGTGGTTCTAATCCATGACTTCATTCCCTCTCCCCTTCGTCGAGTAATGGTATGATCAGTGATCCTCCTCATGGAATCATAGTGGGAAGTGTGCCTACACTGTGATGCAATGCAGAATACACACCACGCCAAACAATACCCAGACAGGATTACCAAGTTCTCTCCGTCTGTCTGAGGGGTAATAGTGTTGCATGTACAAGTTGAATTGTGTAATATTGTGACTGAAGAGTTTGTGGCGAATCAATGTGTCTCTATTCCCCCACATAGGTACAGAACCATGTGGCGTGGGAGGGCCCAATCTGTTTACAGACCCCTGGTTGATCTGACCACCATGGAGGAACGTCATATCATCATCACATACCACCTGAATAGAGCCACTATCCTGGAACTCTGTGCAAAATGGAGCCTGTTTTGATGCCAGCTAATAGGAATCCCTATGCCATCCCTACAACTGAGCAGATACTATATGTGCTACATTTTCTGGCCACAGTCACATTCCATGTGACAGTGGTCATGGCAGCCGGTGTATCTCAGCCAATGTTCAGCCACATCCTGTCCAAATTTATGGATTCCTTCATGCAACACCTTCAGAGTTATGCTCAGTTTCCCCAAAGGGATGATCCCACCTCCATCAAATCTGGATTTTTTGCTTTCGCCATTATTCCCCATGTAATAGGTGCCATTGATGGTACCCACATTGCTCTCATACCCCAACGAGTAAATAAACAGGTGTTCAAAAATCGTAAAAACTTTCACTCCATTAGTGTCCAATTGGGGTGTACCGCTGATCAGTCCATTACTCATGTCAATGCAAGGCTCCCAGGAACAGTCCATGACTCCTTTGTCCTGAGAAACAGCAGTGTGGCACACATGATGGGACAATTACAGGGGGACAGTGCTTGGCTCATAAGTGAGTGTGTATGACACTGGATCAGTTACATAGCTGACAGGCAGGCTGTACGCAAATAGGTTTTGTGTGTTTCAACCCTCTTTCGCCCTCTTTACCAGGGGATTCTGGCAACCCAAACATGCAATGGCTCCTGACACCTGTGACGAATCCCAGGACAGATGCAGAAATCCATTATAATGAGGCACATGGTCGTACTAGGAGGGTTAGTGAGAGAACCATAGGACTCCCGAAGGCAAGATTTTGCTGCCTTCATCTCTCTGGAGGTTCCCTGTGCTATGTCCCTGGCAAGGTGTGTCAGATAGTGGTGGCCAGCTGCATGCTGCATAGCTTGGCACTGAGGAAAGCTATTCCACTACTGGATGAGGTGGATGCTGTCCAACCACCTCTGCCACCTCAGAGGTTGGATGAGAGTGATGGAGAAGAGGAGAGGGAAGACATCAACTTCAGGAACCAGCTAATCCGGCTATACTTCCTGTGACTCTCAGGTAGTGTTCTATGTTACCAATGGGTTTACTGCATTGTTTCAGGGTCACTTATGTGCAAAGTGCTGCGGTGTCCCTTAGCAGTGATGTGTAGACTTCATGGGTGAAGAATGAGATGTGTGTTACAGCAATGGAATATACAGTATGACATACTTCGAACACTGCAGTCTGTTAGACCCCCTCATGCAATAAAACAGCATTATGATGGAAACTGGCTACTATTTTCACATTTACATTTGTTTGCTCATGTTAATGAAGGACAGATATTTTGAGTGCACAGGTGTATTTATTTATACAAAACACATCCATGACTGATGGGACAGGGTAAGGGAGTGGGCACATGCTGAACAATATACTCAGGTACATTTCCACAGCTGTCGGTTATACAGGAGCATAGTCCATGGGTCCATTGGAAGATGATGAAAGGGCAGTGGCATGTCGACAAGGTAGCTCAGTGGCACACGAGGGAGACAGTTCGGGGCAGAGTCACTTTCTGGCAGTGGGCTTGGTCTTGGCTGATGTTTCACAGGGATGTCTGGGTCTGGAACACATTTGCAAGGGGGAAGCTGGGCTGCAGTGGAAGGGGTGCTGGTGTCCTGTGAGTCCTCTGGCAGTGCCACCAGTCCACTAGCAGCTGCAGATGTGGATGGCAGGACATTTTTCTGGTTAGTGTAAGAGGCCTGTTGGTGGGTGGAGGACTGAGGCTGGCTGTTGTACTGGCACTGCAGCACCCCTGCAATGGTGACCATGGTAGCATTGAGCTGTTTCCATTGCTCCATGGCCTCGTGTTGGTGTGCTACCTGCAGCCTCTGATTCTCCTCCAGCGTGGCAAGGATCTGGGTCATCCTGTCCTGAGAATGGTGGTAT